>NC_137078.1:100209804-100809804 GCF_951640355.1 Cnephaeus nilssonii | reverse complement strand
AGTCGGCCGGGCCGGCGGCACCGCAGAGCTGCACTTCCCGGGCGGGCGTTCAGGGGCTGAGGCCTCCTGAATAATTCAGCCTGTTTCCGAGACAAACGCCCTAATAGGACTAATGGACTTGCTGCCTCCCAGCCGACCCCTGGGGGCCGCGCCTCGTTCGCCAGCTGCCTCAGGCGCTCCGCAGCGACACTCCCTAACGAGCGAGTGAGCGAGCGAGCTGCCTGCAGACCCTGAGAGCCGCTGCTCCTCAGCGGGGTGTCCTTCCCAACCAGCAGGCGCCAGAGAGGTGAGCGGCCTTCCCTCCGGGTCGGGGCAGCGCCTGCTTCGGGTGCCGCCTGCGGACGAGCATCCGGGGACAGAATAACGAGGGGTGGTGTTCAGGGTGCATCCGGCTGATTGGAAATCAGACCCGCTATGTTTTTTCAAAGCCCAAAACCTCCCCCAAAGCTGGCCCTGGGTGGCCGTGGGGTGAGCTGGGGGGAGGCGGGGGCTCGGTGCTGGCGCCTGCTTGCTCCCAGACCTGCCCGTCCAGGGAGGCCCGGGTGTCGGCTCTCCCCGTGGGCTCTCCCCGTGGGCTCTCACCGTGGGCTCGCCCGGGAGGTTCTGCATTTTCCGTTTTCCCGGGAAGGGCATAGGACGCTGGGGGCTGTCTGGGGCACGCACCACAGCAGGCCGGCTGCTTGGCTGCGCCTTGGCTTGCTGACGGCTCACGAGCAAAGTGGTTTTGTTTCTGCCCCGACGCCGCCGTGCCCACGCCACGCATTGCCGGGCCACTCCGGACGCCGCTCCCCTCGCACTCTGCTTTCAGGAACTGTGGCTGGTTCCTCCGATAGGGAGAGGGATGTCGCGTTCAAAAGAGACCTCTGGGGCTCCTTCCAAACCCCCTGCTTTGGTGGCTTTCGGTAAACAGACCGGAGTTCAGACATCCCGTGTGGAGGCTCCTGGAGGCCGAGGCCACGTGACCCCGCCGGCTCAGTGAGGCCAGTGTCGGCCTCCCCCTCTGCCCAGGTCCCGGGCTCACTTACAAGCTCCTCCGGGCCCTGGCCTCCACAGGAAAGATTTCCAAAGGGGGGCCCAGCTCCGGGAGGGCCTGTAGGGCAGTGGCTATTAGCAATGGCTGCTGAGAGGGGCTGATTTTTCCTGGGATGGGGTGCAGGAGGGGGCAGGGGAGGGGGAAGTCAGCGCTTTTGAGTTCTGAGAAGCGAGGGGGCTGGCCGGAGCCCCAAGGATTCTTCCCGGGCCCCCCTTTATCCAAGGACCCAACCCTGCTCGCTGGCCTTCAGAGGGAGCCCCGCGTGAGGAGGCAGGAGCCACTCTGTCCCCCCAAACCAGCGGCACCGGGGCCAGAGGAGACTTCACGGGCCACGCCTCCCTCCAGGGTCTCCCCCCACGTTCTCCGCGGTGCTTGGCCCTCTGGCCGCTGACCCCCTCCTGGGTGCCAGCTCCTCACCCCTGCACCTTTGCCCGGGGCTGCCATGCTCACCCGCACCCTACCGCCCCCCCAGCACCCCGGCCCGAGCTGGCCACACCCGCCCTGCACGCATCTCCCGAGGAGCGGGTGCTCCCGGCCAGGCGGGTGATGTTGGCGCCCACATTTGGTCCAGGCAAACGTTTCCCAGCCACGTTCGGTACCCGCACGGCGCCCTCGGATCACGCAAGCCCGTGTTCAGGTGTGCCTTCTAGAGAGGCCGGCCCTGCCTGCCCGGCCTGTGCCCTCCACCCTGTTGTGTGTATTTTTGTCCCCACGCCACTCATAGCTGGTGTCATATCCCAGGTTGCTGGCGGCCACCTCCCTGTCCAAGGTGGGTTCCCACGGCAACACCAGCCCCTGCCCAGCTGTCCGGGCCGGGCCTGTGCAGCCCGGGGCAGCCTGTGCAAGAGGCCCTGATGGCCCCACTTCACAGACCTGAAGACTGAGGCTTGGAGCGGTCAGGTGTGGCCTGGGTCGCACGGAGCGGGTGACAGGGCTGCCCTGTCCAGAACCTGGGCACGTAGTAGCCACCTGCCAGCCCAGCTGCGGGATCGTGGCTAGATTTCTGGAGCCACACCAGCTCGGGGTGCTGTTTTGTGGGAAAGGTCTTGAAAGCTAATGGCTATTGATCTCGGCCTGGCTGGGCCTGTTTGGGGGAGGTGCCCCTGCAGCAGCAGCCTGCCCACTGGGGACACGGGCCCCAGGGAAGCCAGGGCTGGCCGCGGGCCACACAGCCGCCTCCGAGGCAGCCGCCTGACGCCGTCCTGCGAGCACTTGGAGGAGGGAGGAAGGGCGGGAGCGGGTGCCTTTGCTAAGACGGACCCGACCCTGGGACCCCCAGCCCCTCTCCTGCCCAGAGTGATGCTCCTGGAAGGGGGTGCTTTTCGTACCGGGGGCATCCCCGCCTGCCTTAGCCTCCAGCAGTGACCCCAGTCCCAACCCTTGGGGGTATCGGAGGCCATGAGCCCTGCAGGCCCTTCTCCCCGTGGATCTGAGCCTACCCCACCCCGTCCCCCTGCCTGGGTCTGCATCAGGGAGCCGCCCAGCTCTGCCAGGTGCTGTGGGCACTGCCAGGGAAACGCCCAGTCGATGCCGGGGCACCGAGCACGCAGTGGTGAAAGTGGGCAGGAGAGTCCCCGCCCTCCTGACCTTCAGGTCAGCAGATGCAGCAAGCAAGGTGCTCGGAGAAGCCTGGCACATCGGGGGCGGCGCGTGCCGTGGAGAAGAATCTCAGCGGGAAGGGTGGGCTCGCCCATGACGGGCTGGCTCCAGCGCACCTCCGCCCGGGGACCGAGCAGCAGCCGCGCAGCCCTCCCCGGGGAAAACCGAACTTGTCTCCCTTGGGGAAGACAGAGGCAGGGCAGTGCCAGGGCCTCCAGCTCCCAGGCTGGGCTCCAGGGTCCCGCTCTGCAGCCGGCCCATCTCTCCTTGGTGATGGCGACGCTGCTGGGGCCACTGGGCTGGCATCGGGGTTGGGGCGAGGGCTGGCAGGTGCAGGGGGCACTCCCAGATTGCAGACCGCCCTGACCCCGGTGACCATGTCCTCGTTACCGGTCAGCAATGCCGCTGGGTGGAGGCAGAGCCAGGAGGTGTGCCCTGGGCTGCCGCCCTCGCTGCGTCCGTGAATCTCCCCGTTGCCGTAACCCGCTCGCAGAAATCACTGTATGTCCGTCGTGCGGGACGCCTCGCCCTCGGAGGCCCACGAGTTCCCGTGTGATGTGGGATGTGATGTCCTGCTGATGGACATTCACTCCTGCTTCCCTGCGGACGGGCACTCAAGTTGTTTTTCTTTCCGAGGGCGCACCATCATCATTAGGGTGGCCGCGCAGCACGGTTTTTAACATGTAAGCTTTGAAATGTCCCTAACAAACCTACCCCATCACTCTCCCTCACACGCCTCCGCTCAGTCTCTGTTGCAAGAATTCGCGGATGGTGACATCCTTAGTGACCACAGAGCGGGGAGCCCCGAGGGCGCTGCTGGTGCGTCCAGAGCGTGTGCGTGGATGGCTCTCCCTTCCCACGCGTGTGATGGGCAGGTGCATGGTCACACGGGCGTTTGCCTCGCGACAGGTGCGCTTCTGCTGCTGCCCAGGCACGGCCTTCCCCTGGTCTTGCCCGGCAGCGCCTCCGGGGGGCGCGGTGCTGCCGTGTCTTTGGCTTTGGGGCTCCGGCTAGCTGCATGCTCTGTGCCCCAGTTCCACCTGGAGCAGTCTGAGTGCGCCCGCCTGGAACGCAGCTTCATGGGGCTTGCCTCACAGTGTGGGGGACGGGGGCGGGGGTGCTCAGCCAGAGCCATCGGTCACGCAGCCTGGAGGACAGAGACTCTCACCCAAGGGGTGTTTACCGCGGGGACCAGGCCCGTCCCCACAGCCTGGTGGCCGCTCTCGTTGGAGGATGCGTCTCTGCAGCCGCCCTGCCCCGGCGCCAGCGTCCGGCGAGGGCAGTGAGGACAGCGGCCCTCGCTGACCCGGCGCCACTGGGCCTTTCCCGTCCGGACAGCGGCGGCTCCCGGGCGGGACCATGTTGTCCATGACGTACAGCGAGAGCCTGAGGAGCGTGAGCAGCAGGTGCCACTCGGACTGGGCCCTGCACCCCGTGCGCCAGACCGACGCCCTGGAGCTGCAGCGGCTGCGGGAGGTGCGGGCGGCCGCCCAGGCCCGGAACATGGAGAGCTTCCTCCGCATGCACGGCCTCTCGCTGGACGGCTGCACCGCCCGGCGCACAGGCATGAAGTACCGGTAAGGGCCGGCGCGGCGGGAAGCACCGGGACACGGCAGGGGGCAGACACGGCGGCAGCCCAGGCAACCCGGGTAACGGCTCTGGTGTGCGCTGCAGTAAACATCTTGTGTTTAAAAATTCCAACCATGCCCTGGCCAGTGTGCTCAGTGGTTAGAGCGTCGACCTGCGGGTTCCATGCCTGGTCAAGGGCACGTACCTCGGTTGCAGGTTCGATCCCCGGCCCAGGGGCGCGAGCAGAAGGCAACCTATCGATGTGTCTGTCTCACATTGATGTTTCTCTCCCTCTCCCCCTCCTCCCTCCCTTCCACTCTAAAAACCAGTGGAAAAAATATCCTCGGGTGAGGATTTTTTTTTTAATTCCAACCACGTAGAAACGTGGCAGAGGAAAGTGGGGGACTGTGCAGCCCTGTCCTCCAGAGACAGGCACTGCGTGTGGGACATTGTGGGTGACGAGGGGATGCGGTTTCTAGAGAAAAGGGGGAGACGCGCCCGCGCTCCCATTTGTCTTCGGCAGCGTCGCTGGGACAGAGTCATTGCTGGGGTGATGGCACAGATGAGTGAAAAGGCTCAATCATCCGCTCCAACGACAAACCCATCCTGGCTCCGAAACCCGGGGGGGGGGGGGGGGTCCTGGGGGCAAGGCTGTGCGCCCTCCTTTGCATCCTCGCGGGCAGCGGCCCTCCGCAGGTGGCCTCTGGGTGGGTTGCTGTGACTCTCGTAGCGAAGGCTGGGGCTTCACGGTCCCTGTGTCCTCCGGGTGACGGGCGTGCGGGGGGCTCGGGAGGACATCCTGGCTAGCTCGCTGGTCTCTGAAATCAGCACCTGGGACAGCACCCGGCCGGCCCACTTGGGCCTCAGCGAGCGGCCAGCCCCGGGGTTTGCGTGTTCCTTTCTAAATTGCATCCGTGCGGCTTTATTCCTGTGCTTCCCGGGGACAAGCCCTCGCCAGAGCCAGTCGGCGGCCAGAAGGGACCCCCCCCCCCCCCGCCACTCCTGCCGCCCAGTCTGTGTACCGTTGCCAGATTTAGCAAATTAAAGCACAAGATGCCCATGTACACTTGAATTTCAAATAAGCAACAAATTGATTTCTTTTTTCTTTTTTTTAGTGTAAGTACGTCCCCCGAGATGTTTGGGACGAACTTTTACTAAAAAGTGAGCCGCTGCTTATGGGCGTTCAGATTCCACCGGGTGACCTGCATTTGACCTCTGCTGCGGCCTCACTCGGGCCCGGGGTTACCTGGCTGGTCTCCCGGGAGCAGAGCGGAGCAGAGGCCAGCCCCGGCGCGTTAGCGTCTTCTCCTTGGGGCGGTGGGTTTGGGCCTCCGGCTCATTGTTTGACATGTGCTTGTGGCTCAAAGAAACAGCACTCCATTAGATGGCAGCCCTGTGGGGCCCAGTACCTTGCCAGAGCTCAGAAAAGTGGATAGCACCTCTCAAAGCCCTTGATGAAATACAGCTCCCCAGGCCCAGCCCCAGAACCACCAGCTCGTAGGCCTGAGTGGGGCCCAGGGACCTGCATGTGGAGCGAGCTCCCCTGGTGGCCTGGCCGGGTGCTGAGCAGCCCTGCAGGGCCGAGGAGCACCCGAGCCGGGGGCAGGGCCAGGGGCAGGGCCTTTGTCATCTGCAGCTCTCCAGGCCTGGGGGCTCCGGCAGACAGGGCGTGTGGTCCTGCGTGCAGGGTCCAGCTCGTGGAGGGCTGAGCTGGTGAAGGGTCAGCACCGCAGGCTGCCATCCACCTCCCCCGACCCCCGGGGCCACGTGGACAGGCGGGTCCTGGGGCGCCTCCCCCGACCCCCGGGGCCACGTGCACAGGCGGGTCCTGGGGCGCCCCTCCCTGGCCTCGGTAGGTGGCATCTGAGACCTGCCAGGGCCTTCTTGGCAAAGGCACCAGCTCTGCCCTCCCAGCCCCTCTGTCCCCCAGGTGGGTCAGGGTCCCACCCTCAGGGAGCGGCTCCCGCTGCCACGTCAGGCCCGTGTCCCTGGGGAGGATGAAGGGGTACACTCACCCGTGGGGAGGGATGGGAGAATCTCCCACCGGGGCCGACACGGACTCGCACCTCCAGAAAGCCCCTCTACGCTGGAGGCCCACGGGGCGCACGCCATCCGTGAGCCCTTCCGGAGGGCCAGGCCCCGTGTGAGCGCTCTGCAGGCGCGATCTGACCGCACCTTTGTGATCTGCGCTGGACCCCGAGACCACTGGGGCTGGGAGGGAAGTCGCCGCCCCGAGCTGCCCAGCTCACACGCAGGGAGCCCAGCACCCAATGCCGTCTTAGTCCGAACGTCTGTGTCAAAAGGCAGGGCCAGGGCTGGGAGCACGCTCAGCCGCCAGCGTGCACACCCCCCTGGGTGGGTCTTCCCTGGGCCCTGTCAGAGCTGAGGGTGCGGCCAGCAGGAGCAGAAGGTGTCCGGGGCCCGAGCTGGGAGGGCCACGCCCCTCACTTTGTCATTGGAAGTGAAGCCCCAGAGAGGGCAGGACGCGCACCTGGGATCCACGGAGGGTTAGCGGAGCGTGGGCTGCCCCTGCCCCTGCCTCGGTCACGCCCTTTGCCAGCCCCTCCCGAGGGCATAGAGCACACAGACGTGGCTTTGGCGAGGCCCACCCGCAGGGGCAGCGTCACGCTGGGGGTCAGAGGGCAAAGCCTTCCCGCCGACAGGGACAGCTCCCTGGGTTTCAGGAACCCCGTAGGGGTGAGCGTGAGGGTGGGAAGGGAGGGTGGCATGGGAGGGTCTATCCACTCACTCACTCACTCGCTGAGTGTTTGTGGCACCTGCTGAGGCCTGAGCACCAAGTCAGTGCTGGCACTTCCCGGCTCTCCGGCCCCTGAGCCCAGTGGCACCATCACCCAGGCGGAGCGGGCTTTCTCCTTCGCGTCTGGGCATCTGGCTTCTTGCGCCAAGCCCCGGGGGAGGCCCCACTGGCCTGGGCAAGGACCAGGAGCAGATGGTGCCGCCGGAGCCGCTGTGAGCTCAGCCGCCCACTGGCTGCGCTGCCTGCCTCTCCCCGTCCTGGCCGGGCGGCCGTCAGCCTGGAGCAGCCTGTGCCGCCACCGCCTTGGCCAGGCAGAGAAGTCTCGGCTTGTGCAGTCACCTCGTTAATAATGAATCGGCCGGTGCCTCCTGAGCCTCCCGCCCTCCTCCGATGGACCTGGTGGGAGTCCCAGCCCCTCGGTGTGCGGCCCCGGGAGCTGAGCGCCAGGCGCCCTCCCGGGAGACTCGGGGAAGCCTGCACGGCAGCTGCTCCCGGAGCCCTGGCCTCCGCCCGCCCGCGGCCCACGAGGGGCCCGCCCCCCTCCCGTCAGAGGCTCCAGTGTCGCTCATTGGTCAGGAGTAACTGGCAGCCCAGCCCGCTGGACACTGGGGGGCCGGGCAGCCAGAGCCAGAGGGTGAGGGCGGAGGAGGGACCGAGGAAGAGGTGAGAAGTCTCCCCAGCACCGCTGGAGATCCGAGTCCCTGGCCGGAAGGTGCACGGCGTCCGTGCCGGCGGTCTCCTGAAGGAAGGCCTCGCAGCTCCTCCGCCTTCGGGGAGAAAGTCTCTCGTCCGAGAAGGAGCCGATGACTTCGGAGCCCGGAAGGCGGGGGGAGGCGCCCCGGAGCTGAGGGCCAGCACCCCCCAGCATGCAGGTGTCCTTCGTGTGCTCCGAGCATGGCCTCAAGGGCCGGGGCCCCGACGAGCGGCTGGGCCGGCCGGCCGCCAGCAGCCCCAGCCTGGGGACCCGCGGCCGCTTCCGCGCTGTGGCCATGGTGGCCCGGAGCCTGGGACAGCTGTCGGTGCAGAGCCACCCAAGCGTCAGTGACGCCGGCGGGAAGCAGCCGGGGATGAAGTATAGGTAGGAGGCGTGGATGGCTCTGCGGGCGGGGTGCCCTCCCCCACCCCGGCTGGGAGTGCCGGTAAACGTGCAGATCCCAGCGGACTGGGGTGGTTTGCGAGCTCAGAGGCCAGGAGGGGGCTCTGGGAGCCGTGGCAGGTGGGGGGGAAGTAACAGGGAGGCTGGGCCAGCCCCCCGTTTCTTCACGACGCAGGGAGAGGGGGTGTCTGGGGGCCTGTCTGTTCCTGGGGGGGGTGGGGGTACCATCGCCACGCCCTCAGTGTCAGACTGTGATCCGGTGATGCTTCCTCTTCCCAGGAACCCCGGGCCCTGGCCACAGGCCCCTCCCCCCCCCACACCCCACCCCACCGGGACACAGGGCCCGCGGGTGGTCCGAGGTCTTTGCAGCCGGGCCACGGTGACAAGCGTTGGTGTGATGGTCCGGGACTACCCGGTGACCATGGGGTGGAATTAATGTTCCCTCCCCGGCCTGAGCCAGACCCCCGGCAGGACTGTCGTCCCGGGGCTCGGAGCCGCCTCTGGGGGGTCCTGCGGGGGCTCAGCCCCTTGGTGAGGACACTGGCGGTCACGTGTCCCTCTGCTCGGGCGCAGGCCCCCAGGGCTGCAGGCTCCCACTGTGTCCTGTTCGTGGAGACAGTTGGGGGGCAGGGACCCTCCTGCCACCCCTTGCATTGCACCCCACCGCTCCACCCAGGCTCGTGCCCAGATGCTCGGTGGGCTAGCCCCGGTGGAAAGGGGGGCCCAGCTTTGTGCAAAGGGCGCCGGGGGCAGGGTCGTGGGCACCCTGCTGCGGGCCTGGCCTTCCTGACTCCCCGTGCGCCTCTCTGCCGGAGCCTTATTGGTGGAGAACAGCGTTCCTGGGGGGGGAGGGAGAGCCCGCACAGTCCACCTGCGGAAACCGGGAAGGCCGGGCAGGCGCTGGCTCCCGGGTTCCGCGGGAAAGTGCTGCCAGTCCTCTCCGTGATCAGATGCTCCCGCGGCCCCGAAAGGCCACAGAGGCTCCTGCTGCGTTTCAGGGGGTGGCTGGGCTGGTGGCAACTCGAAAGTGAGGGGCCGGTCCTGACAGCCGAGGTGCAGAGATTAACCCTCCCCACAACCAGGGCCTCCAAGTGGGACCTGATGCGAAGGCACCAGGTCGTAGTCCTGCGCCCCCTGGAGGTGAGTGCTGGAACCACCGAGTCCTTCGGCGTCTGTGCCCCTGGCCCTCCTCCCGGGTCCTGGGGGCGGCCTGACCCTCTGAGCTCAGGGAGGACCACCCAGGGTGGACCCTCCAGTCTGGAAGCTCTGGGGGCTCAGTTCCTGTTGAGTGGGGATCAAAAGCTCAGAGTAAACAGGACACACCGTTTCACTGATACCTGTCACCCCGGCCATCTTTGAGTCCATCCCGCTATGCTCCGAGGGCCGGTTCTAAAAATACAAAGCGCTGTGTGGGTGGAAGGAGTGGCCATGAACGTGATTTCCCTCCCGAGAGCCTCAGCCCACTGAGGAGTAGATCTGAGCCTGAGTGCTCAAGGTGACTGTGTGCTCCTGTGTGTGGTCCTGTGTGTGTACGTGTGTGCACATTTGTGCCCCTGTGTGTGCACCTGTGTGCACATTTGTGCCCCTGTGTGTGCACCTGTGTGCACCTGTGTGCTCCTGTGTGTGTACGTGTGTGCACATGTGTGCGCCTGTGCGTGCACCTTTGGGCTCCTGTGTGTGCATGTGTGCACCTGGGTGCACCTGCATGTGCATCCGTGGGCACATGTGCATGTATACACCTGCTGGAGGCAGGACGGCCAGGCAGTAAAGGGACAGAGGTGCTCATTGGGCTGGGCCGTTGCATTCTGAGGACCTGGGCTCAGATCCTAGCTCCACTACTTCCTAACCCAGGACCCATCTGTCCTTACGTGTGGCCGGCGGGAGAGCTGCACTTGGGGTGCAGGAGGGGAGGTGAGTTCATCCTCTGTGGGTGTCTCATAGCAGCTGAAATGGAAGTCAGAACTCAAACCACGGGGCCCCCTTGCTAAGCATGGGGTTCCTGCCTCATGGGAACCTGCCCCACAGGGTTCCTGCTTAACAGGGCATCTGCCCCACGGGGTTCCTGCTTAACGGGGCATCTGCCCCACGGGGTTCCTGCCCCACAGAGTTCCTGCCCCATGGAGTTCCTGCCCCACAGGGTTCCTGCTTAACAGGGCATCTGCCCCACAGGGTTCTTGCCTCACAGGGTTCCTGCCCCACAGGGTTCCTGCCCCACAACCACCTGCCCCTGGGGTTGCTCCATACGATTGTCCGAGGGCCACAGCCAGGGTGCAGGGGCTGCAGGATGTGAGATCCCCACTCTGCCCCCACCTGACCTCCTCAGGAAGCTGACCCCTGCCAGGGCGTGATCCCGGCCAGCCTCCAGCCACGCTGTCGTGTGCGGGAACTGAAGGTGTGTGGCCAGCACAGGGGCCCCGCCCCTGCCAGAAGGCCCAGGCGCTCAGTGCAAAGTGGGAGTCAAGCCCGGGAGTAAGGGGGGAGCCAGTGAGGTCCTGAGTCTGCCCAGGGCCTTCGATCTCACCCCGAGTTACGCCCTGGGGGCCCCGCCCCTGCCAGGCCCACCTTAGGGAGCCTGGAGTCTGAGCAGGCAGACCTGCTGACGGGCAGTCACCGCATTGACCGGAAAACGTCCCGGTCCCCTCGCCATCGAACCGGCTCCTCAGAGCCACGCTGCTCCCACCGACCACGCGTTGGCCCTCCGCCCAGATGGCCGAAGGAAGGGCCTGGACTATTTTTAAAGCGTCTGTAACTGCCCAGAACCTGGGCGCAGTGTTCAGCGGTTCCCGGCACCTGATGGCCACGTGACCTCGGCGCTGGCCCTCGGCGCCTCTCTTGGCGAAGGTTAAAGCCGAGAGCCCTCAGCAGTGTTTTTCCCAGACCACAGGAGAGAAAGAGCCAAATTAGCGGAGACCAACGTTATCTGGGCTTAGAGATTTAGCCAACTATTTAAAACATGTTTTTATTGATTTTAGAAAGAGAGGAAGGGAGAAGGAGATAGAAACATCGATGAGAGAAACATCAACATCGATTGGCTGTCTCCTGCACTGCCCCCGCTGGGAATCAAATCCGCAACCCGACCCTGTGCCCTGACCGGAATCCAGTCCTGACCTCCTGGTTCACAGGTCGATGCTCAGCCCCCGAGCTGCACCGGCCGGGCTTAGCCAACTGTTCTGTCACTGTGTCACGTTATCATCAGGGGAGAAGCGTCTGTAGGAAATGGCTTTGTGTCTTGCAAGTTTCGAGCGGCAGCATGTCACCAGCCGTGGTCCAGACGACGTGGTGGTGTGTCGAGGGCCCCACCCCCACGGGGCAGGGGTTTATGCAGCTTTCAGCCCGGAGCCCTGTCCCTTCTCATTTCTTCTCCCGAGGCCTGGCAGCGGCTGGCAGAGCTAACGCCATCGTTTTCACTGGGAGGCGCCGTGAGCGGGTAACCCTGGCATCACGTGCGTCCTACTTTTGCTAAATTATTCCCGTGGGCGGTGGGGGGAGAGCCGTGCGCCGGAGGCTGCCCGGCGAGGGAGGAAACTCGGCCTGCCTGGTGGGCGAGCGGCCGTGCCGTCTGCAGCCGCAGACACAGGTGGGCTCGGCCGTGTTCTGTGTCCTCCCTGAGTACGTAGCACGGGCTGGCGCCGGGTCCCACTCCAGCACCTGGACTCACCTAGCCCAGGGGCCGGGCTCTGAACACCTGGGCGTCGCAGACAAGGTTCTGAGGTCCCCATGTACGTGCCCACGTCCGGGAAGGGCTTTCTCAAAGGGGTCTGTGCCCCCAAAACTGGTAAGAACCGCTGATCGGAGCCTTCGGTTCTTTTGGTTTCGTTACCAGACTGCTTCCGAGCAGGGGCCCAATTTCTCGCCACACCTGCTTTCCCGCTCACGCGGGGAGCGTGACCTCAACTCGGAGCACACCTGGCCGGACCGAGTGCCGGGGGCGGAGGGCGTGGGAGATTGAGCCTCTCTGTCCAGCAGTCACAGTGCGGGTTGCTCTGGATTGGCACATACGAGCGATGCCATTGGGTTACGTCACGATTTATAGGAAAAGACGAGGCAGCCGCCATCCCCTCTGAACACCTGCAGCGTGAAGCCCATTTGATTGGTCCGTGTGAGGGAGAAGGCCGCGTCCGCGCTCCGTGCTGTCTGTCGTGGAACCGGCACGTGCAGAGTCAGCGTCCTGTGCGCGGTGCCCGGGCACGTGCCAGCTCGGGGCCTCCTGGCCGCCCCGAGGGAGGCAGCGTGGGGAGCCAGCCTGCAGATGCGCAGGCGGAGGCCTCGGGCCCAGGGCGCTCGGCCATGAGGTGGGGCCAGGATTTGAGCTCCAGCTGCGGAGCCTCTGCCCGACGCGCCCGCCTCCCCACAGAGAAGCCAGCGCCAGGGCGTCCTCGCGCAGGCCGGCCCAGCCCACGGGGCAGCCGCGGCAGCCGGGCTGGTTTTCGTGGGAAACGTGACAAGGATGCCAGCGACTTCGAAGCGCCGTACGTTTGGTGGCGCCTTAGACTGTTTCCACGCCGTCACAAGGTTATGGCATCCACACCTCGCCACGGACCGCCTGTGAAGGGCGTGGGGCCCAGGTCTTGTAACCAGGGAAACCGAGGCTGCGGAGGGTCAGCGTGGACCCTGTCAGAGATGGGCAGGGCAGGCTCGGGCCTGGAGAGAGAAGCTGAGGACACGGCACCCGCTGAAGTTAGAAGTGGGGTAGCCCTCGGGGAAGGAGGCGGGGGCTCACCGCAGCGCCTCCGCGTTTCTCTGACTTCCCGCCGCCTGGAGGGGTCGCCCCCGGGCTGGTCCCAGGACCAGGCTCCTGGCATCGGGATCCCGCCGGGAAGGGGCGTGGCACCGGATGGTCCGGGCCCAGCTGTGGGGTCACCAGCTGCCACTTACCAACCACCACCTGGCAGCTCACATCCCGTGTCCCCAGTAATGGGGGGCGTGCCTCGTGGCGGGCGGGGGGGGGGGGGGGGCGTATCCTGGAGCCGGCTGCCTGGGGGTCACACAGAGCCAGCGGCTCAGCCCAGCAGGACCGGCAGCCCCGCTCCTGCTGCAGGGGGACGTGGCCCGGGCCGCGGGGCTGACTTCCGCTCCGCTGCTCGGAGGACGGAGTGAAGACAAAACCGCAGGTGTGACACGACGAAGGGGGAAGAGGTCATTCCGGGGGGACCCCGCGGCCGGCGCCACAGGCCGCGTCCATCTCGTTTCAGCCGGGAAACGAGTCGCGACGTTCCATTTTCCCTCTGCGGTGGCCCTGTGGTCACCAGCGTGGCCACCAGCGTGGCCTGTCCCAGCCCCGCGCTGAGCCCGGTGTGCACGTGGGGCGGCGACAGTGGCCCTTTACCCCGAGGGGCAGCCAGCAGCTGGCCTCTCTCTGAAGGTCCCCCTTGGTGTCAGAGCCTCCAACAGCGTTGGATGGGGGGGCAGGGAGCCGGCTCTTGGAACAATGGGCGTTGGGGGAGCTGCAGTGGGAAAGGTCGGGGCTGGGGGAGCCCCTGGGGAAGGTCAGGGCTGGGGGAGCCCCTGGGGAAGGTTGGGGCTGGGGGAGCCCCTGGGAAAGGTCGGGGCTGGGGGAGCCCCTGGGAATGGGGGGGCGGAGCCTGGCCGGCGGGCCCTGCCCGGCTGCTGAGAACTGACCCGCGTTTGTCTTTCAGGAACCTGGGCAAGTCGGGCCTGCGGGTCTCCTGCCTGGGGCTGGGTGAGTGGGGGCCCCTGGGTCCAGAGCCACCAGGGAAGCAGGGCTGTGGGAGGGCTGAAGGGGACCACCCCCAGGGGTGGGAGCTGCCCCCAGAGCCAGGATGGGTGTGTACCTGTTACCATGGTAACGGGGTGCCTGGGAGAGGACGGGGTGGAGTGACAGCCTTTTCCTTTCCCAAGCTGTGAGCTCCGTTCCCGGGTCACGCTGTCCCCCACCTCCGTGGTGCACACACAATGCGCCTCCCACACACACACACACACACACACACACATGTGCACATACACACACGTGCACACACGTGCACATACACACGTGCGCGCACACACGTGCACATACACACACACACACATGTGCATGCACGCGCACACACACCCCGGCCAGCAGGAGTGGGGACCTGCCCCCTGTCCCGCCGCCTGCAGCCCGTCCCTGGAACAGCAGCCACTTTAGCTTGAGCCCCAAGGAGCGTTTCAAAGCCCCACAGCCCGCTGCCTGCTCTGGGCACTGACTGTCCTCTCAGTTTGAAGTTCGGGTGTCCACACACGCCAAGGACACGCTCACCACAGAGCGGGGTGGCGCGGTGGCCTGTGGCCGTCCCCTGGGCCCTGCAGCCTGAGGCCCCAGCACCCGGGAGGGGAGAACCCACTTCCCCGGAGGCTCTCTGACCTGACCCTGTGTGTCTCCTTCCAGGAACATGGGTGACCTTCGGAGGCCAGATCACCGACGAGGTGAGACGGGCCCCGCCCCCGCCAGGCCCCAGCGAGGGCAGCCCCCGAGGCAGGTGGTGATGCCTGCTAAATGCCCAGTGAGGCCTTGGTCCCAGCAGCCGCCACAGCTTCCCTCGGCCTCCTGTGCCCGGCCCTGTGCCCGGCCCTGTGCCCGGCGGGAAGGGTGAGCCGCAGCGGTGGCACCACACAGCAGCCAGGTGCCCGGGGGCTCAGCCAGTCCGCAGGCCCCAGAAACTCAGTCGTCCTGCGGCGTGCCAGGAAAACCAGGGCAGGCTTTCCAAGCTGAGCCAGTGCCGCTCCCAGCGGCCCCTGCAGAGCCCGCGTGAGTGCGAAACCTCAGCACAGCCTGCCGAGGCCGCTGAGCCGCAGGTCCCGATAGTTTTGCTGCAAGAGGAGGGCCGAGCAGCGTCTCCGGGTCTGTGTGGAGGGGACGGTGCGTCCCCAGGCCGCTGTGCCCCCGCCCCCCGGGCAGTGAGTGGGTGTCTGGGAAGGGAGGACAGGGGCCTTTGCTCGGAGCTCCGGCCGCTGCAGGAGAGGCATCTTCCCATTTGCCTTCCTCGCCGTCGGAAAGGTTGCATTTAAAAAGTAATCCGTGACTTCCCCTGCGACCTTGTTAGCCGTGATTGCTGGCTTCGTTTTCATAGCAAAGGGTCTGCTTCCGTCAAAACCCTGATGCAGGCACTTGGTGTGTGTTTTTTAAATGTATTTTTATTGATTTCAGAGAGGAGGGGAGAGGGAAAGAGAGAGAAACATCAATGATGAGAGAGAATCATTGATTGGCTGCCTCCTACACGCCCCCTGCTGGGGATCGAGCCCACAACCCAGGCATGTGCCCCGACCGGAATGGAACCACAATCTCCTGGTTCATAGGTCGACGCTCAACCCCCGAGCCACGCCGGCCGGGCCTAATTGGTGTTTCTGTTCCTTTTTCTTGTTGCGACAGCAGCAGGTTCGATCATTCTTTGCACTTGCTGATAGGGTCTGGGTCTCGGCGGTCCCGGGGGGTGGGGAGGGGGAAGGTGGGCGTTTTGAAGGCACCGGGACCTCTTGTCTCCGGCCACCAAACTGGTCTGAGCGCTTCGACTGGAAGCGGGAGCCCCGAGCCCACGTGGGCCACGGGAACAGGTCACGCCTGCCTCGCCTCTTCCCCTGCCGCGGTGGCTCTGACCTCGCAGGCGGGTGACCTCATTCCCAGGGCACTCTGCACTGCCCGCGACGTCCCCGTGGGAGAGACGGAGACCTGGCCGTGGTGACCAGCCAGTAGGTCTCCCTTCACGTCCCGGTGGCAGCCCACTGCTCCCCCCCCCCCCCCACATGTCTTCATCGGGGACAGTGACATGTACAGCGACACTGGGAGTTGTTTCCAGAGGACAGGAAGCTGGGAGGACCGCGGACACAACAGATGACAGACTCAGGGCCCGAGAGGTCCTGGCAGGCGACACGATCGCGCACAGGAGCAAGGGGCATTTCCGAGCTCAGTCTGCCCGGTCGTGTCCAAAACACCAACATGTCGAGCCCCAGGGGCCCACCTCCCTGCGTTCGGGGGAAGAATGCCCGGGGTTAGTCTCCAGCTGGCCGCCTGCGGGGTCTGAGCCGGGGGGGTTGGTGCCACCAGGAAGCAGGGCCCGGCCTGGGCTGCGGAGGAAGGCGGGCACTGCCAGGCGGCCAGGCCCACTGGGCGTTCCTGAGGAGCGGCCGCCTGCAACTCCCTGCTGCCTGCCGAGCCCGTGTCTGAAGGCAGGCGCGTGCCCAGGAATGCCGAGCAGAGGCCTGTTAGGGTTACCCGGTGTGGGGCCTGGGCCTCTGGGCACCCCCGGGCCTCTGGGCACCCCCGGCTGGCAGGACAGAGCCGCCTGCCAGCAGCCCCCGCTTCTCGTTTCAGATGGCAGAGCAGCTCATGACCTTGGCCTACGACAACGGGATCAACCTCTTCGACACGGCGGAAGTCTACGCGGCGGGCAAGTACGTGTCTCTCCTCGTGGGAAAGGGGTGTGGCCACGGGTCCCCCTTTTCCTGCGACCCTCGTGCGCCTCCCCCTCTGCCCGCGTCTCTGAGCTCTAAACGGCTCCAGGGCGGGTCGTTTTCCTGGCGCCTGGGTCGCAGAACGCTGGGACACGGGTCACTTGCTGACCTCCCCACGTGCTCACACACCTCGGCCACCTCAGCCCCTCGTGCCAACGCCGCCGTGCCGGCGAGGCCGAGATGAAGCTGCCACCGGCTCTCCGCCGTGCCCGGGCCCCCCTCTCCCGACATCTTCACCTCCTAACGGCGCAGCCGGGGCCGCGGGAGGCGGGCAGGAGCCGGCCAGCAGGAAGCACTTCCCTCTTGGCAGCGGGCTCGCTCCTCCATTATGTAACAGCCCTGCTGGGCCAAGGCTGCGGCCTGGGCTTCGGGCCGGGCTGTAATCAAATCACCCGCTCTCCGCCTGGCCTGCCTCGGGTTTCCAAAGTCAAAGTCGGCTTTGCTGTGAAGTCATCTGCTGGCTCTGTCCCCTCCCTCCGCCCCTCCCTCCGGGCGGCACCTGCAGCCAGGCTCGGGGTATCTCCGCAGCCTGCACGGGCCACAGCAGCGGGGCCGCGACCCAAGTCCTGGCCCAGGGTCTGAGGATCTCACAGCCCGGGGGCCTCCACTGGGACCCCCAACCTCCCCCAACCCCCGTCAGCAGCTCACTGCCCCTCCCAACCCCTCCAAGCGGGCAGCCGCTGCCCATCACAGTGAGACGCTGTCCAGACCGAGGGGCTGCCTAAGGCCGGGGTGGGGATGCCCATGCGGAGGCCGTGCTGCAGCCTGCACCTGCCCTGCACCAGGCTGTGGGCAGCTCTGTGCCGCCTCCTGCAGACGGCCCGGCCCCTGTACACACACCTCACGGCAGCCACACTGCGCCATCTCCACCCCCGGTGAAGGGACACCAGGCTGGGCAGCTCGGGACTAGCACCCCGGGTCCCGGCGCCGCGGGGCCTCCAGGAGGCCGAGGTCTCGGGGAGCAGCTTCCGGGGGCTGTCGCTGCGCCTGGAGCCCACCGCCCCCGTCCTGCCCTCCACGCCCCCGGCCTCTGAACCTGCCCACTCACCCCCATCCGGGCCTCAGTGCCCGCAGCCACCCACACGGGAAGCGGGCGCTGCGCCAAGGGACAGGCTGGGAGGACTGCCCGGGGCGGGGCTGCCAGGCGGCTCCAGGGGCGGGGGCCCGGCGCCGTCCCTCTCGCTAACCAGGTGCCAGTAGCGTAGCTTGCTGAGTCCCCCCTCTCATGCTGATGCTAATTTGGACGCTTCCCAGAGGGGCAGGGCTTCTGTGCCCTGCCGGACGGCGCCAACCTTACCAGGTCCACGGCACGGGCAGCAGGCTTTGGCTAACCCTGTCTCAGTGCCCGTGAGCCAGGCCCAGGCTGCTTCTCTCCCCGCCCTTTCCTGACCTTTGTCCCACAGGGAGGGCCCCGGGCTGAGGAGGAGGCGGGCTGAGTGCCTTTCTGCGCATCCTGACCGCGAGCGGAGAGCTTTCAGACTCTGCCAAGCAGCTTGCCAGCGAGAGCCCATTACCCCTGAGTGCGTGACTCAGCGCGTCCATTGAAGGGAGCGCTGCGCACGGTCAGCCCCCCCCCCCCCCCCCCGCCCCGGCCTGCTTTCACTCAGGAACTCTGCTGCCAGCAAAATGTCCTCAAAAGTCAAAACCTAAAGTCGAGAGTCCGTCACTGCTGCGCCGCGTGGGCCGGAACAGTGCCCATGAGGCCGGGCGCCCGAGTTTGGTGCAGGCCCTGAGGGACGCCAGACAGGGCGGACGGGCCAGCAGGGCGTCTGTCTCATCCAAACGCAGGAAACCAGAGGAGCATGCACACACATACACGGACATGCACACGCGTGCACACATGCGTGCACGCACATGCACGCCTGCTGGCGCTCTGCCGGAACCCCGCCCTGGCCCTGGGTTCCTGTCGGTTGTCTCTGAAAACAAGATGAATAATTTAACTTGTAAAAACATGCCTGTCTGGCCCTGGCCACTGTGTCTCAGTGGTTAGAGCGTCACCCACACCCCGAAGGGTCTTGGGTTCGATTCCCAGACCAGGACACGGACCTGGGTCGAACGTCCATCCCTGGCCTGAGGGGCCTGTGTAGAAGGCAACTAGTGAATGTGTCTCTCTCACATCGATGTTTCTCTCTCTCTCTCTCCCCCCTTTCCCTCCCTCCTCCCTTCAACTCGCTAAAAATCAATGGGAAAATATCCTCGAGTGAGGATTAACCAACACACAGAAAGCCCTTCTTGTCTGGAAACTTGGCCATGTCACGTGGCAGGGTCTTCCCGTGAACTGCCCGTGGCCGGGGGGCCGGGGGCCGCTGGCCTTCTCTCCGGGACTCCGGCTCCTTCCGGCAAGGGTCAGAGCCCTACGGCCCGGACAGGCGCAGGGCCACGTGCCACGCCCCTTCGTGGGGCGCAGCAGCCACGCCTGTCCCTGGATGAGCTGCCCGAGCCGGGGGCCTCCTGGCTCCTGGCCTGTGCCCTTCCCCTCGGGGACCGGTGCCGGCTGTCACGGTGGGCGGGGCGGGGGTGCTGTGCGCGGTAACGACATCTCCGTGTCTGGCCTTCTTTGCAGGGCTGAGGTGGTTCTCGGGAGCATCATTAAGAAGAAGGGATGGAGGTAGTGCCTGCTCTCTCTGTGGTCGGTGTCCAGGGCCCACACGGGGTGCGGGGAGGGGAGCAGGGAGGGGAGGGGGCTCCGTGAGAGGCGGCGGCTCTGGGCTGGGATTGGGCGGGCGAGCGTGGCTCGGTCCCCCTGCCCCGTCCTGTCGCCAGGGCAGTGCCCGGGGGGTCTCATCGTCGTCCCTCTCAGACCTGCACGTCCCAGCATCCCTCTCTCGGGGGAGGGGAGGATGTCCCGGAACGAGGCAGCCCCGAGCTTTCTCCAGGGAGCGGGGTTCCCACAGGGGGTGCCGCCCCCAAGGAGCCAGGGGCTGTGGCGAGGTGGGGTGCCAAATTCCGTCCTCCCAGGTCGGCGTCTCTGCTGGAGAGGGAGCCATGGGGGCCCGCACACCCCATCTGCTCTCCCCCTGACGCGGTGAGGAGGGCCGGGGTCCCGGGGCAAGGTTGACCGGGTGAGGCCAAGCAGAGCTGGCCCTGGTGCCGCGGGGTGGTCCGAGAGGAGAGGGTGCAGTCCCCCCGGACAGGACCTCTGTCCCACCTCCTGGTTGGGCTGACCCCAGGCTCAGACACCACCCAGCCAGGCCCGGCCTTCACACCCCACTCACCTGGGAAGTGGTGGCTCTTAGACCGCCTTCACCTCAGGACCCGCAACCCACCCCCCCAGCTGGGCCCCGGGGAGCAGGTCAGGGGCCCCCGCCGCAGCCCCGGCTCCATCAGGGGCAGACACGGCCGGTGGCCGAGCGGCTCGGTTTCCAGGAACTCCAGCCGCTGCTGCAAAGCCGGCCTCCCCTCCGGCCCCAAACGCACGGCTGACGCCCCACCCAAGTGTGTCTTTGTGGCTCTAACTGATCCCAAAGGAAGTCCCTCCTGGTCCCTAAGGAACGGAGATCGCTCGCGGTAGCCAGTCCCGATTGTGTCTCGGGTGGAGACAGGAGAATCGGGGTCACCGCCCGCCCGCGGGGGACGCTGTGCCCGCGCTTGTGGCTTTGAGGACCTGTGTCCCGAGCGGCCCTGGGGGCGGGCACGGCCTCGGGGTCACTCACCCTCTCCCGCCCCTCCAGGACAGGCGCGGGTCCCCGTTTGGCTCAGGGAGACTTAAAGCAGGAAAACAGCATACCTTCCCCCGCCCCACCCCGGGCTCTCAGCGCCCAGCCAGCATCCCGAGCCCCCTGAGCCCCAGCCTCCCTCCCTCAATGGCCCCCCCAGCGTCCCACAGCTCTCCTGCTGCAGTGTCAACGGGATGCGTGGCCCGGGTCCCGCCGCCCTTGGCTCCTGCCGCCCTTGGCCCCTGAGCCTTCCGTGGCCCCGACCCGTGGGTCCAGGTCGGGGAGTTGCATCCACGTGGCTAGTTACATCCACGGGTTGTCTCCTGAGTCTCTGTTCCCAACCCTCCCTCCACCTGCTTCCCATCCCCTGAGCTGTGTCCCCCCTCATTCTCCCGAGACCCCTCTACCAAACATGCCCCTCCTCTGGGCCGTCTCCCTGGGCCCCATGCCCGACCCGTGGGTCCAGGTCGGGGAGTTGCATCCACGTGGCTAGTTACATCCACGGGTTGTCTCCTGACGCCACTCGGAACCCAGGGTCCAGGCTCGACACAGCGAGGACATTGAATGACGGGCACCCCACTCCACCCAGTGCTCCCCGATGAGAAGGGTGGGAGGACCCCAGAGGGACCACGTGCAGTAACACCCCTCCTCCTGCTCTGTCCACAGACGGTCCAGCCTGGTCATCACCACCAAGATCTTCTGGGGAGGAAAGTAGGTGATGCTCCGGCGGCAGGTCCAGCGGCCGCAGCCCTGAGCCCAGCCCACTCCCCTGACTGAGGCGGCCCCGGGCTGGGGGGGGGGGGGGGCGGGGCAGGAGCCAGGCCCTTGCTGCTCAGTCCCCTGGTGCCGACGAGGGTGGGCGGGCTTTGGTGCCGCGGTCTGCCCTGGCTGGCGCCCGTCCCTACAAAGGGAGGTCAAGTTCCCGAAAAGCGGCTTCGGCTGAGTCTGTCTTTCTTCAAACCTTGTCTCACATTTATGTTTGCGTTCGTGGGTTTGTCCTTTTTTGCTGATCACAAAGGCAGCATTCTAAAAATTCTGGGAAACAGATAATTGGTGAACTGTCCTGTCCAAACCACCCTACCTTCCCTGGGCCACAACCACCACCCCCACCCCCCCGCCCCCGCCTCCGGGACTCGTCCCTGTTCTCTCTGGGGCTGGACCAAGCCAGCTTCATGGGAATTACAAATATGGCTCATTTTTTAAAATATGTGTTTATTGATGTCAGAGAGGAAGGGAGAGGGAGAGAGTAATCAGAGAGAGTCATTGATCGGCTGCCTCCTGCACGCCCCCCACCGGGGATCGAGCCCACAACCCGGACCTGTGCCCTGACCGGGATATGGTTCATTCTTAATCTTTAAAAAAAAAAAACCATGCCAAACAGAAGAGCAAATTGAAAAACAGGGAACACCCCCCCCGCCCACAGCCACCCCCACCCCAGGACGGCCAGGAGCAGCCTGGGCCTCCCCCTCCCCCACCCCACCCCCAGCCCGCCACGCCTGTGGGAGCGCCCCGGTGCCTCCTGGTTTCAACCCCGAAGTGCTGCCTGCTGCCCTGCCTTTCTGCCTAACGTCTGCATCATCACCACCTTCCCCACAACCGCTTGCCCCTGCCTTTCTGCCTAACATCTGCATCATCACCTTCCCCAAACCGCCTGCTCCCTGCCTTTCTGCCTAACATCTGCATCATCACCACCTTCCCCACCGCCTGCGCCTTCCCTTTCTGCCTAACGTCTGCATCACCAACACCTCCCCCCACCGCCTGCCCTCTTGCCGGGGCCTGTTTTCCAGAGCGGAGACCGAGAGGGGCCTCTCCCGGAAGCACATCATCGAAGGTGAGGCCCCCTGGGTGCAGAACTGAGGGTGCGCCCCCTCCCCTCCCGATGAGCACAGGGCCCAGGCCTGGGGACACCCGGAGCTCTGCCCCCCCCCAGTCCGGGTCCCGAGGGAGGGGCAGGGGTGTGGGCAGGGCGGGGCCTGTCGCCCTGGGCTGGCGGCTCAGGGCGCGCACCGCCGTGGCGCCGGGAATGGGGAGCACCAGGCGAGGGTGGACGTCAGACACGGCCCGAGGGGCCCGGCACGCGGAGCACAGGGACGGGGCGCTAGCGCGGCCATCTGTATTCCCAGTGTCTCCCTGCCTTTCTGTCCACGTTCACGTCCATCCACAACAGCCAGGGGACGGGGGGGGGGCTTGCCACCCTGCCCCCAGCCCCGCACCCACTCCACCCCTGCCGGGTGCAGGGTCACGACTGGTGCGTCTCAGACGCCCTCGGCCTTGGGTGCGGGGACGCCACATGACCTGCCCCGCCCTCCGTGTCACCCCACGGGCCACGGGAGACCGGGGACGGTCCCCCCACATCCCAGCACAGGGCATTGGCTTTCTCCCCTGGCCTCCCCGCCCCCCAGCCGCCCGCCTCGTCCCTTCCCCCTCCGGCGCGGGCCACGGCCCAGGCAGTCTGTGAGCGGCCCTCCGCCGCCCCCCAGGTCTGAAGGCCTCGCTGGAGCGGCTGCAGCTCGAGTACGTGGACGTGGTGTTTGCCAACCGCCCGGACCCCAACACGCCCATGGAAGGTGGGTTCTCCACCGGCCGGCCCCGAGGCCCCACCCTGGGGCCTGAGGGCCTCGGCACGGGCCCCACGGGGCACCCAGGCCGGCGGGGAGGGGAGGCCAGGCCTTTGGGGTGGAGAGAGCGGGCAGGGAGGCCTGAGCTCAGCCCCAGGCTCCCCCCAGCCGGGGCACCTGGCGCACCGGGGTCCACGCCTAATCCACCGCGGGTCCCCGTCCTGGGCTCAGGGCTGCGCATGCTCTCTCCTCCCGGCTGCTGAGAGTTCGCAGCACAGACCATGGCTCGTTGCACCCGCTCCTTCTCTCCATCGCCTTCCCCGAGGCCTCCGCTCTCGCTCGGTCCCTTAGAGGAGAAGAGGCGCCAGGGCTTCGCAGAGCGGTTTTGGTTTCTTAGGCCTTAATTACTCTTTCGCCTCCGCATCGCCCCCTCCCAGCTCCCCCAACCCCCTGCTTCGGACCCTCTTCACGTGCTTTCCTGCTTCGGGGGCTTGGGAAATTAGGTCGTGTTCGGTTACTTTTCCTTCATTTGTTGACATGTATATATACACACCGTGTGCGCATGCGTGTGTGTATATGCGCGCGGGCTTTCTAACAACGCGTGTTCTGCGGAAGTGATTTGTGCCTCCCTGCCGTGCCCTTTGTCATTCCACGCCTCCCGTGTTCCCACAGCTGTCAACTCTGGTCTCTTTAAATCTCTTTTTATCACCAGGGGACCCATTTAGTTCCTCCAGGTCCCGGACATTCATCATAGAAGGTACCCAGTGCCCTCGCCCGGCCATGGCCCGTGTGCGCGCTGCATTTTATGAGGCAGTGGTTTTATTTACACGGCTCCCCCCCGAGGACAAACTTCTCCATAAAATGCATACGGGAAGCAGTGCCGACACCCTGCCAGGGGGCCGCTGTCCTTCACGCTCCCGCCCTCTGTGCATGCCCGCCCCCCGCCTGGCGGTGCTGAGGTCCTGGGGCGGCCGCGGGGCCCCTCCTGATTGGGGGGTGCTGCGATCAGGGCCTAAAACCTTGACGCTGGATGGGCCGGGGCGGGGATGGGGGAGGCCAGGTTCCCACCGGAGCAAACACATCGGGGATCCCCGAGTATGTGGCCCCCACAAGTCTTACCTTCTCCAGAATTCATGTTCGCTCAGCCCCTGCCCCACCCAGAAGCAGTGAACCCCATGCGAGCTGCCCCCACCGCGCGCTGGCTTCTGTGAGCGCTCATGTCCCTGGGAGGGCTGGCCACCTGCCACTCACCCCCCGCTGTGTGGCCTGACCCCCTGGAATGGAACATTGTCCCCCTGGAAGGACCCCCTCATGAGCCGGGAAACTCGAGACCCGTGGCCCCGTGGCCCCGCCCGCCCCTATGCTCAGGGCCCAGGACCCCACCCCGCGGCAGGCCTCGGTCTCCCTGGGGACTGAGCTGAGTTCCACGGTGGCAGGGCTCCTGCCTGCCAACTGGCACTGCCACCTGACCCGCCCATGTATTATTTGTGACATGGCAGGAGATGCCAGGGGTCTGGGCAGCCGCTGCAAGGATTTGTTCGGCGGCATTAAATATTGAGGCGAAGGACAGGCCCCTCGTTGTCCCTGTGTCTGGGGCCACTGGCGTCCCACTTGGGCAGAGGGCGGAGCGCCATGGTCCGTGGGAGGGCACCGTGGTCCCGGGGGTGGCTCCATGCCCGCCGGCCACCGCCTGGGACCCTCCGGGAACCCAGCAGCCTTGGCCCAGGGCACCCGCCGCCAGGGCCGCCGCCACAGGCTCTCGGGCTACCGCGTGGCCTTGACCGCGGGCTGGGGCGGCCTGCCCTCTGCATGGAAGGCACTGCATCGCGGCCCCTCCTTAGGAGGGAGCTGCCGGGAGCCAGGCCGGGCACGGGGCCCTGGCTCTCCTCTCCGGCATGTGGCCTGCGCCTTGGCTGAGAGACGGGGGCGCTCGCGCTGCATGGCTGCAGGTCCCGAGAGTGTTTCTAAAGAGCCCGACGGGGCGCCCGGCCGGCACGGGGCTCAGGGCTCGGATGTGGGACCCTCAAGCCCTCCACCCGACACCGCTGTCCTTCATGACGACCGGTGTCTGCAAAGGGCGGCCCCTGGGGCGTCCGGGGGTCCGGGCTCCCTGCCAGCCCGCTCCCCTCCCTGGGATGGGGACGGGGGGACGGGGCTCGGCCTGCAGGTGTGGAAGCCCAGGTGTGAGTTTTGCGGGGTCTCCGCGCCCACAGAGACCGCCACCCCAGGAGCCCCAGCCACCGCAGGCTTCTGCAGAAAGGGGCCTTGGCCAGGGCCCGTCACGCTTTGTTTTAGAAACACTTGTCAGCTCCCCCGCCCACTGCCTGGGCAGTCGGACTTGCAAGCACTGTATGGGGCCTGGGAGACATCTGGGGTGCGGCTCCCCCCCCCCCCACAACCCCAACGCTGAGACGTTGGAGACTGAAAAATGTGAGGCCAAGTTCTGTTTCAAAAACGACAACATCCCCACGAGCTGAAACCACCCGGGAAGGAAAGCCGGCAGGTTTCGCTTCCTAGAGCCTCTCCTGAGCCTCGGGGCGCCCTGGGGGGGTCCCCCATTTAAAAGGAAGGCTGGTCTCAGCGGCTGAGGTCCTAGGACACTGGGACACGGGGATTCTCGCTGCCCCGTCTGCAGTGGAGACCTTGACGTCCCGCTGCAGCCTCGGGCCTCCCCAGGAGGGTCGCCCAGACCCCCCTTGCGCTAGGAGCAGAAGCCACCGCCGCCCTGTGCTGGGGACACGCTCCGGCCCGGGACGGGGCTGGCATGAGAGGCGGGGGCCTGGCCCAGACGGGCTGCCATGTCTCCCCTCGCTCCTCTGGGCCACCCAGGCCCTGCGCCCTGTCCCTGCAGGTGCCACGGTCACTTCGCCCGCCCATTCTGCAGCCCACTGAGAGTGAAGAGCCCGAGCAGCCGCCCGGCAGCAGGCAAACACTGCGCCTGCCTCCGCGGCCTCCTGCCAGCGTGGCTGTGACCTTAATCCCCACCTGCTCTGCCGGGGGTCGGGCCCTGCTTCCTCCCGGGACCAGAGAACTCTCTAGAAGGGCCTCACATCCTTCCATCTCCCCCACAGCCCTTCTACCCTGACAGGGAACACCCAGTCCACCCACAACCCTTCTCTCAAAGATCCCAGGAGGCCTGTGCTACTGGGGGAAGTCATTTTCAAGACCAATTGCTTGGTCCTGGCCAGTGTGGCTCAGTGGATAGAGCGTCGACCTATGGACAGAAGGGTCCCGGGTTCGATTCCGGTCACGGGCACGTACCTCGGTTGCAGGCTCCTCCCCGGCCCGGGCTCTGATCAGGGCACATGCAGGAGGCAACCCATCGATGTGTTTCTCTCTGTCTCCCTCTCTCTTCCACTCTCTCTAAAAATCAATGGGAAAATGTCCTCAGGTGAAGATTTTTTTTAAAAAAGACCAGTTGCATGGAGGAGGTCCGCTTTTTTCTGACCCCGGACCCCCCGCCCCCCGCCCCCCGCCCCGGGAGCCGCGAGTACAGTGCTTGCAAGACGTCGTTGCAGCGCCCTGTCCCTGCTCCGGCGCCTGTGTTTGCAGAACGCGCCCCGCTGGGCCCCGTGCCCCCGGCCACCCCCCAACCGGTAGCTCCCCCTTCTCTCCTGCAGAGACTGTGCGCGCCATGACCCACGTCATCAACCAGGGGATGGCCATGTACTGGGGCACGTCGCGCTGGAGCTCCATGGAGATCATGGTACGGCGGCCTCAGGGGTGCGTGCGCGGCGTGGGCTCCTGCCCGCTCTGTGGAGGGACTCTGCGGGTCCCGGGCTGTGGGTCCCGGGGGCACGGGTGCTGTGACGTGCGGCGGTCATGGCTGCAGGCCTTGAGGGGTCTTGGTCCCGGCACGGGGTGCACTGACCTGGGTTAAGACGGGGCTCACCTCTCTGAGCCTCCCTCCCCTGAGGCCCAGGACTGTTCTGGGGGCGGCCTGAGAGCAGGTGCCCAGCTCCGGAGACAACCCTCAGGCCCGGGCACCGAGCTCTCGGATCTGCCAGGCGCCGGTAGATGTAGGGGCTCTGTGCCCTGGCTGGGGGGGCTCCGTTGGTTGGAGCGTCGTCCTGTGTACCAAGGAGGTGGTGGGTTCGACCCCAGTGAGAGCAGCTGCAGGAAGCAGGCAATCCCCCCCTTCTTTCTCCCTCTCTCTCTCTCTCTCTCTCTCGCTCTCTCGCTCTCTCTCTCCCTCTCCCCCTCATCTGCTAAGATCAATTTTTAAAAAACACCTTTTTTTATTTAAAAAGATGAAGGGCTTCGTGTGGACTAACTGCCATTTAACCCTCACAGCGCCCTGTGAGGTCAGTGCTGCTGTCCTCCTGCTTCTCAGAGGTGCACGCTGAGGCACAGAGAGGTTAAGTGACATACCCAAGGTCACACAGCTCGTGCTGAGATGAATGCCCGGGCTGTGCCGCTCAGAGTCCAGGCTGCCTCAGAATCTGGGTGGCTGTTGGGCCCCACCATCCACCTCATACTCCATGCTGTTCCCCCTCCCGAACCTCAGGAAAGCCTCCCTGCATCATCATTTCCCTCCACGGGAGCTTGCCAAGGCCAAGGGCGGCGGGTGCCTCCTCAGGGTGAGGGTGGGGTGGGGGTGAGGGGGGGGGCTGGAGGCTAGAGGCCAGGGGACTGTCTTCCCGCTCAGACTGACCCACAACCCTGGCCTCTAGGCCCCTCCCAGCCTCAGTCCTTCCCATCCCCTTCCCAGAGCTCCCACACCGGACGCTCCTGGCTTGGGTTTCATCAGAGAGTCCCAGATTCCCACCTCATCAAAGAAATGAAGCGGGATGTTCATTTGCAGTTAAACGCAGCCCTAGCGGGCCCCCAGCTCCATCAGCTGCGCGGTGGCACTAAGGAGCCACCAGCACCTTCTCCCCATTTCACAGACAGGAAAACTGAGTCCCGGGGGAGGGAAAGGGCCTCCCAGGCTGGCACGCAGGGCTTCCCCGGGGTCTGTCTAAGATCAGTTTTTAAATTGATCTTAGAAAGCAAATGAGGGGGAGAGGGAGAGAGAGAGAGAGAAAGGGGGGGGCGGGGATTGGCTGCCTCCTGCAGCTGCTCTGACTGGGGTTGAACCGCCACCTCATTGGAACAAGGACGACGCTCATCACAGTCTGGTCCGCGGAGCTGAGGCTCCAAGTTCCAGGAAGGGGCGGAGGCGGCCACGCTCCCTCCTCACCAAGCATTTTCTGGCCGTGCCATCCCCCCGACCACAGCAGCAGCCACACGGCAGGCGGGCACTGAGAGTGCCCCTGAGCCAGGCTGTCCGAGGGCTGCAAACACCACTGCTCGTTTGGCCCTCGTGACAGATGGGGAAACTGAGGCCCGGGGGGTGAGCCCCTTGCCCAAGGCCACCTGGCCAGGAATGCCAGGAGCCAAGTCCCTTCAGCCACCCCCTTTTCCCCCTCAGGGCCGGGCCTAGCAGGTGCCCGGGACAGCTGAGAGGGGGAGGGGCAGGTGGCAGTCCTAACAGGATGCCCTGTGTCCTCCCTGCCGCCCGGGCGGCCCCGCACCCACTGCCGGGCAGGGCCCAACGTGCCTCTGCCTCCGCAGGAAGCCTACTCGGTGGCCCGGCAGTTCAACCTGATCCCGCCCATCTGCGAGCAGGCCGAGTACCACATGTTCCAGCGCGAGAAGGTGGAGGTGCAGCTGCCCGAGCTCTTCCACAAGATCGGTGGGCGCCCCGCCCCGCACAGCCCCTGCCCCGCCCCGCACAGCCCTCTCCCCAGTCCCCGCCCTGGCCCCCCCCCCCAGCCCTCTCCCCGGTCCCCGCCCCCTGCCCCGCCCCGCACAGCCCTCTTCCCCGCCCCCCCCCACCCCCTGCCCCGCCCTGCACAGCCCTCTCCCCCGCCTCCCCCACCCCACCTGGGGGCCCAGGACATGACCTCGCCTGGCTTTCCTCCTGCAGGAGTGGGTGCCATGACCTGGTCCCCCCTGGCCTGCGGCATCGTCTCTGGAAAGTATGACAGCGGCATCCCGCCCTACTCCAGAGCCTCCTTGAAGGTCAGGAGGGGTCGGGCAGGGGAGGGGCCAGGCCAGGGATGGGCATGTTGTAGAGGTGAGGCCTCGGGCCGACAGCCGTGCTGCTGGGCACCCTTCCCTGGGCCCTGCCTGCAGGCGGTCCGGGCCGTGGGAACGGGCCCTGGCTGGCCTGGCCGGGCTGGAAGAGCTGCCCACTCCGTGGGCGCGCCCCGGTGAAGAAGTGCCTTCACTCTCCTGCACCCCCTAACGCCCTCCTTGGTTCCACATTCACAACCTGGCTGGGTCCACATGTGCCTTTGGGATGCCCCCCCATGCACACGCATGCACGCACATGCACACGCACACGCACCTGATCTGGGCTGAGCTCAGAGCCCGGCTGCACAGCTTCTTCAGTTGTCACTCAGAGGTGACTGACTCCCAGGACGAGTCCAGAGAGGGGACTCCAGGAGGGTGTGCAGAGTGCAGGGGAAGGCCTGCCCAGGCCGGGGCAGGTCCAGCCCCGGAGCCCCAAGCCCCAGGTTCAAGGGCAGATGGCCTGCCCTCCTCACTTCTCCCCAGCCCACTGCAAGGCCAGGGGCCCCTGCAAGGCACTGCGTCCCTGGGAGTGGGGCAGGGAGGCCGCACCCCCTCGGTGCCGGACCCAAGCCCACAGCACCTCCCGGATGCCGGCCTCCTGGGAGAAGGGAGGTCACGGGCCCCTCCTGTCCTGGTCACGGGCCCCCTCAGCTCCCCGAGACAACGGGCTTCAGAGAGCAGTGGTCCCACACTCCAACGGCCAGGAGGGGCCACTGCCCTGGCTCCGGTCCCCAGCCACCGGCACACAGAGGCCCCGGCGACCTGCCCTCACCTGGGGGCTGTGTCTTCCCTCCCCCACCAGGGCTACCAGTGGCTGAAGGACAAGATCCTGAGTGAGGAGGGCCGGCGCCAACAGGCCAAGCTGAAGGAGCTGCAGGCCATCGCCGAGCGCCTGGGCTGCACCCTCCCGCAGCTGGCCATAGGTAACAGCGGGGGCAGGCGTGGCCATAGGTAACAGCGGGGGCAGGCGTGGCCATAGGTAACAGCGGGGGCAGGCGTGGCCATAGGTAACAGCGGGGGCAGGCGTGGCCATAGGTAACAGCTGGGGGCAGGCGTGGCCATAGGTAACAGCGGGGGCAGGCGTGGCCATAGGTAACAGCTGGGGGCAGGCGTGGCCATAGGTCACAGCTGGGGGCAGGCGTGGCCATAGGTCACAGCTGGGGGCAGGCGTGGCCATAGGTAACAGCGGGGGCAGTCGTGGCCAGGGGTCACAGCTGGGGGGAGGCGTGGCCAGGGGTCACAGCTGGGGCAGGCGTGGCCAGAGGTCACAGCTGGGGCAGTCATGGCCAGGGGTCACAGCTGGGGGAGGCGTGGCCAGAGGTCACAACTGGGGGGAGGCGTGGCCATAGGTAACAGCTGGGGCAGGCGTGGCCATAGGTAACAGCTGGGGCAGGCGTGGCCATAGGTAACAGCTGGGGCAGGCGTGGCCACAGGTAATAGGCTGGGGCTTGGGGGCAGAGTTGGAAGGTGTCAGGAGCCCCTTATGCCTGGGCCAGCCCCTTTATGAGCCAGCCACGGCTAATGGGGGTCCCACATTCATGGGGAGAAGGTGGGATCCCTGAGCACTTGGGCCACCTCTCCACATGGGGCGGTCAATGCCAAGTCTCCCCCAGCACCCCCCGCCCCCCCTCCCCGCCCCCCGGCACTGCTGAGCGCTGGCCTTGCTAGGTCCCTCCAAGCCCGCAGACTCAGGCTGGGTGTCCCCTGCCAGTGAGGGGAGAGCAGACCGGAAGGGCGCCGGCCCCGGGTGTGTCTCCTCACCTCTGTCTTGCTGCCCCAGCCTGGTGCCTGAGGAACGAGGGCGTCAGCTCCGTGCTCCTGGGCGCGTCCAGCGCAGACCAGCTGATGGAGAACATTGGAGCGATCCAGGTGAGCGGGGCCCCATCGGTGTTCGGGGAGCCCAGCAGGTACCGGCTGAGCACCTGCTACCTGCCAGGCACTGTGCGAGGCACGTGGGCTCCGTCAGGGAACCTCCGAAGAGCCCTGCTCTGGAAGAGCTGGTGATCTAGCCGAACAGACAGCAAGCCCCGACGTGGAGCAGTGAGGGAATTGGAGTCACATGAGCGCTCTGAGGGGCTGGCGAGGGCCCAGGAGCAGGGCAGGAGTGAGGAGGGGGCGAGGCAGGAGTGAGGGGCGGGTAGGGCTGAGGGGTGGCACAGGAGTGAGGGGTGATTAAGCTGCCGTGGGAGCCCTGTGGTCCCAGGAGAGTAGGGGCACCATCTGACTTTGGTCTTAAGAGTGACCCCCTCTCTCTCTGGCTGCTGCTGGAGGGAAGACGGGAGCAGGGAGAGGTGCTGGGAGGTGACAGCGGGGCCGGGTGGCAGTGGTGGAGGCGAGGGAGAGGCGGGTGCACCTGGATGTTTGGAGGCGATGGGAGAGGCGGGTGCATCTGGCCCACAAACTGGACGTGAGGGGGAGCGAGTCAGAGACGCCCCTGGGTTTGGCGCAGGGAAGGGTGAGGTGGGGAAGGCGGGGAAGGCACTTCAGGGTGTGGCGATCAGGGGTCTGGCCCTGGAGGCTGCACTGGGTGCCGCCCAGAAGGTTCTGGAGTACGCTGGCGTTTGAGGGGCAATGTATACCCCAGGGCGGACCTCCTCTCTGCCCGGAACCTTCTGGAACAGAAAGCAGCGCGGCCCCGTCTGCCTCCGCTGGAGCTGGACGCCCTGAGGGCCCCGCGGCCGCCTCCCCCACAGGCGCGTGGCGGGATCCCGACCTGCTCTTGTCCTGGCCCTCAGGTCCTCCCCAAGCTGTCATCCTCCATCATCCACGAGATCGACAGCATCTTGGGCAACAAACCCTACAGCAAGAAGGACTACCGGTCCTAGGGGCCCGCCGGCCGGCCGGACACTCCCTCCCCCGTCTGTTCGCTCGCCGCCCCTCGCTTCCGCTGTTTTGAAGCCAAGTCATGAACGTGGTTCGCATCACAAAGAAAGCCCTCCCGGGTGTCCTGGGGAAACACCTCAGAAGCCGCTGCCACACACCGCCCACTGCTCCGCGGCACCCCCGTCCTGCCGGGACGCCCCGATCCTTCGGAGGCCGTCAGGTGGCCCCCCCAGGCTGCACCTCCCGTCGGGGCCGGGCCTCCCCGGAGCCTCCGCAAGCCCAGGCCAGGCTGGACCAGGGGCGGGGCAGGCAGGGCCGGCTCTCCTCTGCCGAGGACCCCGCTGGCGTCGGCGGCGAGGAGGGGGACCCCGGGCCTGGTCCTCCTGGGCCCCCCCACAGGGCCCTGGGTGCTGGGCTGGGCCTCCCCAGGGGTCTCCCTCTGACCCAGGGCCCGGCCTCAGCTGCTTCCCCACCCCTGTCCCAGGGGGTCTCGGGCCTTCTGTGCTGTCCCCTGACCCCCACCTCCTCCCTGGCTGGTAGGGGTCGGAACCCAGGGGGGCTGGCTCTGCAGTCTAGGGCCCACAAGAAGTTGGGGGTCTGATTTCAAGCTCATTGCCCTTGGCAGGGGCCCCACCTCCTCCCTGGCTGGTACCCGTTGCTGCCCCCGAGGCCGTGCGTGCTGAGCTGGGCTGGCTGCTGGCCACGCGTGGGAGAGAGAGGACGCCCTGCCCTGCTGGGGTCGGCCTCGGCGTCTGCAGGGGACAGGCTAGAGCCCTTCCCGGGGCCCGGGTCTTCTGTCCGTGCCCAGCACCGGGGTCTTGTACCCCTAGCCGCAGCCCCCACGGTGGAGAAACGACCCCCGCAGGCTCTCCCTGGAGAGGCGGGGTTGAGGTGCTCTGTCTTGGGGCGCTAAGCATCTCTGTGCTCAGAGCTTGCGACCTGGGCAGATGGGCAGCAGGGCCACCCCTGGGACCCCCACACGCTGTGACGTGTGGGGGTGTCACTGCACACCACTCCCAGCCTGCAGCAGGTTGGGGACAGGGACGAAGGGCAGGACACACAGGCTGTCAGCCCCTTGCAGCCCCAGCTGGAGGGGACGGGGAGGGGGTGGGGGAGAGGGGGGCCTGCAGCCAGGAGCCCCAGCCCCGTGGCCTGAGAAGTGCCCCAGCCTTTGCCGGCCATGTGGGGGGCAGGAGCCAGGCTCTACGGATGTGCCAGCCGCTCTGTAGGGGCCCTGTGTGCCAGCCCCCCAGGCACCCCCACCCCCTCCCACGCACCAGGAGGCGGGCACAGCGGTCCTGGGCACAGAGCTGCCCCGAGGCTTCCTCCCGCCTCCCCCTGCCATTCGCAGCCCGCACCCCGTCCTGGCTGGGCTGAGGCCGGGAAAGGGCTTTGAGAAAAGCCGCAAAGGCGAGGGGGCCGGGGACAGCTCTCTCCACTCCTGACCTCCGTGCTGAGCCTGGAGTCTAGAACCTTCCCTCCTCGTAGGCCTGGCCCTTGGGGTCTCCAACTCGTCCCCTACAAGCTTCACCTGTGAGTGTGGCAGTGGGCAGCGCCGGTCCTGCCGAGGTGCCCAGCCGGTGCCACTCCCCATCCTACGGGGGGGGGGGCGTCCTGCTCTGAGGACGGGCCCCGTGGGGCATTCTGTCCAGGCCCACCCCGCCCTGGGGGAGGGGCGGGGCCTCCACACGCTGCCCCTGACCACCTGCTGGCCACCCACCAACAGGGACTTGCAGGGCCAGGGCGGGCCGCTGCCCACGAGCCTCCCCTGGGAGGCCGGGCCCATCGGCCACGGGTTGGCCAGAGGCGGGCAGGGCCCGGGCTGAGCTCCGCAGAGGCTGAATCGGCCGCACAGGGCCCAGCAGCCTCGGCCCTCGGCCCGGCCCGGTTCTGAGGTGGCCTCTGCTCCCTGGGGGACAGGGCCCCGACCCAGGAGGGAGCTGGAGTGGGAGAGGAAGTCAGAGCCGGGAAAGGGGTGAGCTGGGCAAGGTGGCCCCCAAGGGTGGCCCGGCCCCTGCACGGGGTGGGGCGCTGCCCCCCAGCCTGGCCCCCCTTCCCCGCCCCCGGGAGTGCCCTGCGAGGAACCTGGGCCCAGGACAGGCCGGGTCGGTTTTGCTGGTTGATGCCGCACGGAGCCCCGCCTTCTCAGCCCCTCTGGTCCGGCAGCGGGGGGGGGGGGGGGGGGGGGGGCTCGCTGTCTGCTGGTCTGTAAATACCGCGCTTCTTCTCCGGTTTTTTTAACGACTGTGGCTCCCCGGCTAACGCGCTCCCCCCGCAGGCGACACCGCCATCCGCCGCGCTTCCCAGTGACACGTATTTATGGAATGACCAATAAAACTCCAGCCCGTGGTCCGCGTCCCGCCCGCTGCTCCCCTCCTTTCCGGGCTGGGGGGGCTAGGGCTGGGCAGTGGGAGGGGGAGGGGCCGCCATTCAGCACGGGCCCCGAAGCCTGTGGCCAAGGGCGGGCTGGGAGAACTGGGCCTGGAGAAGAGGCAGAGACTGGGGACCAAGACCCCCCATCTCTCCCGAGTGATTCAGGAGTGGGGGTGCCCCCACCGCCATTCCATGCTCTCTGGTTGCTGGGGGGCTCTGTGCCCTCTGGGGACACAGGTTGGGTCCAGGGGGCCAGTGTTTCTCTGGTGCAATGGGGGCTGTGTTTAGGGGTGCAGGTGGGAGGGCTAGGCACCACCCATGCACACCCTTCTTGGGGTGCCCCTCTCTCCCAGGGAGCCCTTCAGCCCTGAGGGGCCGGGTCTTCTCAGGCAACACCCCATCCCCCCACACCCTCTGCTCCCCATGCTCCCCAGCCCCGCCCCCTCCGAGGTCGTGAGAATGGAGGGAAACAGACTCTGTCCTTTCCCAAAGGGTTTATTAAAACGCAGAAAACCAAGACACACGGAGCACAAGGCGAAGGGGCGGTCGGCGGCGGTCTGTCCAGCGTCCCTCATGTCCTCCCAGGGCGGGACAGGGCACCCCTTACAGGGGCTCCGCTCCCAAAGCTCCAGCCCCCACCCAGCTGGGACCCCCCCCTCCCTGCTGGGACCCAGGGCCGGCGGGCAAGGGGCCTGGCCCCTCAGCGGGGCCGGGGACCACCGGGTGGGAGTCCCCCTCATCTCCAGGCTGGGGCTCAGGCTCCCACCTCGAGGCCAGGGGTTGAGGACACACACACACCTGACGGGCCCTTTCCGGGTTATTGTACTTAAAAAAATACTTTGTTTAAAAAAAATCTGAAAACTAAGAAAAAAATCTGAAACACAACGCCAATGACTTTGGGCTGATAAACCACAACCTGTAAACTTCCGGGGATTGCAGACGGGGCTGGAGCGGCTCCCTCGATGGAGATGGTGGTGGGCACGGGGCAGCCACAGGGACAGTGGGGAGACCCCGGCAGAGGCCAGGCCAAAACCACGCTCCACGGGCCCCTGACCCTCCCTCACCACGAGCCTCAGACCCACAAGAGCCCTGGTCCCCGGACCCTGGGAACAAGAGCAGAGATGTCACCAGTCTCAGCTCCCAGCCGGGGCCGGGGACCCCCGAGGACCCTGGATAGGGACCCCCGGAGGGGGTGGCACCCGGCCAGCTGTGGGCATCAGCAGGACCTTGGTCACAATTGGCAGAAAACAAAGGAGCTTCTGAAGGCGGCGGGCAGGGCGGGCCTCCGGACGGGGTTCCCCCAACACGGTCAGTCCAACCCTAACCCCCCTCGTTGGCTGGGAGCCCGGCGGGAGATGCTCAAGGGGACCGTGGCCCAAAGGTGACCCGACAGAAGCCCAATCGGCACGGGTTCAAATAATAACAAAACCGCAGCCTGGCGCTTGGGGTTCCGCTGGCCCACGACGGCCCCGTTCTGCCAGCAGCAAAACCAAAGCCGCCCCAAGGTGCCAAAGCAGCAGGCTTCCACCCCACGGCGCTGGGCGGGAGATAACTGATAACCAAGAGAAAACATCCTCACGATCCTTTTTCTCTCCCAAAGCAGTCAGCAGAAACTCCCCTCAACCCCAGTGCCCGCGGCCCTCGTCCTGCGCCCCCGGGCACCGGGCGTGGGGACCACAGCCTTTCCCAGCCAGCAGTGCCGGGGGCCGGGCCGACTGTGGGCACCTGGCTCTGGCCCGGTGAGAAGGACCCAGGGGCGCTGGCAAGGCCTGGGAAGGGCGTGGAGACAGAGGGCAGAGGGAGGCTCCCCGGGGCGGAAGGGCGGAAGGAAGGGGCCACAGGCCTGGGGCGATGGACGCAGACCCTCTCCCGCTGCCAGGTGCCTCGCGGCCTGATGCCCGGAGGGTCCACGTGGCCGGGGGAGCTGGCACTGTGCCCCCCGAGGCCGCCCACAGGAAGGGGACATGTCGCTCAGGGCCTGGGTGGAGGGGCGGTGGGCAGTCACCTCGCTGTGGCCGGAGCCAGGGGCCCTGCAGGGAGCACTGACCGGGGACGCCCGTGCAGGTGTGTGAGCCCCAGTGAGCTGGGACGGCCCCCCCGTCCCCCCACCCCCCCGTCCCCAGAGCGGGCCGGCCGCGGCTGTGTGCGTGTCCTGGAACCTGCAGGTGCTTCCAGACCCTCCCCACCCCCCCCCACCCCGATGCCAGGCTGGCCCTGCCCTGGAGGGTCTGCTCAGGATGGAGAGTGGGGCTGCCTGATGGAAGGGGCTCGGGGGCCCAGCCCGCCAGGGTTCGGAGGACGCCTGGGGCCCTGTGAGGGCCGGCCAGTCACCCAGCCGTCCCCAAGGTGAGCCTCCAGATCCTGGCCCCGGGAGCTGAGCCCAAGCCCCTCGGGGCACCCCACCCCAGGCCCAGCCTGCCTGCCTCTCCAACGGGATTCTTACCCAGAGCGTCTCCCCCGGAAGCCCCAGGCTGGGAAACCCCTCCAGGCTGATGTCAGACAGACAGGCCCGGGCTTGGCCCACCCCCTGCCCACACCTGGGCCGTTACAGGTGCCACCGGCTGGTGGAGGGGCAGGACCGTGTTCCTGGCAGGAATGAGCCTCTGGGGGCGCATCTCGGGCACCTAGGCCGTGCCAATGACAAGCGCCCGGATCGAGGCCTCTCCACAGACAAAACCAGGGACAAGTCCATGCTCTGGGGGCTGTTTCCCTGGTTCCTTTGCATCTGCAGACCATGAGCTACGGGGAGCGGGGGGCAGGGGCGGGGCGGGGGGGCCTCGAGGTGGTGTGACGGCCTCCCAGGGCAGGGCTGCTGTGACCTTCCTGTAATGCTCGCACACCTGTCCACAGCACACCTGGCAGGTGGCCCAGACTCTGGGCCTGCCCCACAGGGCAGTGGCCACGTGCTCCGAGGGTGCTGACAGAGCCCGGGACGGACCCCTCTGACAGCCCCACCCCGCAGGAGGCCGCTCCCCCCTGGTGCTCCCCAGCCCTGGCAGGAGGGGAGAGTACAGGCCCGCCCGAACACGGGCAGCAGCAGGTCTCCAGTGTGGGGCCCGGCCGCTGGCCCCGTCCTGACCCGCCTGGCATTGGGGGCCGCACGGGGGCGGGGGCGGGGCAGAGCGGAAGGCAGTGCAGACGGGACGGCGGGTGGGGCACACGGGAGCTCCGGGCAGACGCTGCAGGGCCGGGCAGCGGCAGGGTTCCGGGAGCTTCCGTCCGTCCGTCCATCTGGAGCCCGTTGACTGACAGACAGACAGACGTATGCTGGTTAGTCTCCTCCCTACGCCACTCGACCTTTATCAAGACAAACCTGTTCAAGTCTTCAATAGGAAAGTGCAAACGATGTACAAATAAACGGAGTCTGCGCTAAGACGGCGCCGGCAGGCGGCCGGGCGCGGCGTGTGGGTGACGCGTGTGGAACACTCAGTGTGACGAGGTGGCACTTCTGGGCCCCGCCCCACGCGATGGCATCCCTCGGGCTCCCTCCTGCCCCCGGTGGCCGTGGCGACGACGGCACCCATGAAGGCAGGATCTCCTCTCCTGTGGGGGCGGGCAGGCGGCCCGGCAGGCTGGCTGCAAGAGGCAGGTCACAGGTTACAGAGGTTGGGGGTCGGGTGTGCATTGGGCACAGCACCCCACACTCTGTCACTGCCCCCCCCACTGCCCATCACAAGCAGCTGTAATCAGAGGGGGATCCCAGCCAAGACCTCCCAAGTGCCAGAGAGCGCCCCAGCTATCAGCAGCCCCCGAGGCAGCCAAGCTGAAACCCGCCCCCCACTCCTACCTCCACCCTAAAGCCACGTTCTTCCAGGACAGACGGGCTTGGGGGGCGGGTGAACTGGATAAGCTCCCTCTCCTGCCCCCCAGCCACCCTCCTAGCCCGGGGCAGGGAGCAGGGCGAGATGAGAGGGGAGTCCGGGCGGCGCCCTCAGCCGGGCAGTGGAGAGGAGGCGGCGGGTTCCGGCCGCGGTGGCCCCTGACGCCCGCAGGGACACACACGTGCACACAGGATCAGCCCCCTTTGTGCCCTGCCTTCCCAGCCTCCGGGGAAGTGTCCGGAAGCCTGGGCAGACTCACTGGCCCCGAGATGGACCCCAGGGCAGAGGGGGCCGGGGCAGGGGGCTCCGGGCACATGGGCGAGACCCCGGGAGCCCCAGAGGCGGTGAGGACCACATGGCTCCGGGTGAGAATCAGCACACGGACAGGGCTGATCCGGCCAGGCCTGAGCTGCCGGCTGAGCTGGGGACGCACGGGGACGGGGACGGTAGCTGGGAGCAGCCTTACCTCAGCTGGGAACGAGCGTTGCCAGAGAGGGAAGTCGCGGGCCGGCTAGATATCTGTCGGGAAGAGAAAGCCTCGGCTCGCCCAGGCGGCCCGCGGGCACCCCGTGCACGCAGCCCGGAGCAGACGGGCACCTACCGGTCACGTAAGGCCCCAGGGGCATCTGGTTGTAGTTGACGATCCCTCCCGGTCCGGGGCCCCGGAAGTTGGGCCCGAAGCTGCTGTTGTACATCTGGGAGGAGCCGAACGCGCCCTGGAGGCAAGGACTCGGGTTTAGAGATCCCCGTCCTGTACGCCGACCCCAGCCCACGCCCGGCACACGCTTGGGGCGCCCCGCGTGCAATGAAGGGCTCGCCCGGACCCGACCTGCTGGGTGGTGGGGTCGCCGGCTCGGTTGGTCAGGCGGCTCAGGATGCTGCGCTCCGACATCTGCAGGCGGGCGGCCACCGGGGGGATGCGGGACAGCATGGAGGGCAGGCGGGTCACGTCCGCCTTCATGTCACTCAGCAGCTCCTCCAGCTGGTTCAAGACTGGGGGGGGAGGGGGAGGCGCGGGCTGAGGCTCTGGGCCGTGCTCACTCACAGGCTGTCACTGCGCTCCCAGGGCAGCGGACACCAGGGGGCGCTCCTCGCCCAGCCCTCCCAGGCCTGCAAAGCAGGGTCACGCCACCAGGGAGGAGACAGGGGTTCCCCAAAGAGCCTCTCCCAGGGGCCCCCGGCTGTAGAGAGGGAGGCCAGAAACTCTGAGCCAACACGGGGTTCCCCGCAGGCCCTCAGCCCGCCTCCTGGCTCCCAGGAGGCCAGCAGCCCCACCACGCTGGGGACAGGGTGGAGGGCCCCCAGACAGAGGCCTCCCTCGCACACAGAGCAGGCCAGGGAGCCCCGCCGCCCGCCAGTCTGGAGCTTCCTGAAGATCTGGATAAATGGGGGGTCAAAGGTCTGAACCCGGGAACTCTTGGGCCATGACCTGAGTGTCAATGTCCCCATCTTTAAAATGGGGTGCTAACCCTCACCACCCAGGATGTGATGAGGACCACAGCCTGTATTTCAGGTACATGGGCAGGGCTTGAGGGACTGGGCGATGGACTCCCCCATCCTGGCCAAGAGGCTCCGCCCTCCAGGCTGACGCTCTGTCCCGGCCCCAGGTCCCCATCAGCGCCCGCATCTCTGGCCGCCAGGCCCCGGGCAGGAGGAAGGCGGGCTCGGCCTGGGGGAGCGGCCCTCACCCTTGTGCAGGACGGCGTTGGCAGGCTTGTTCCCGGCGAGGGACTCCTTGGACAGGTGCTGGTGGCTCTCGGCAAGGCACTCCACCTCGGCCAGGCGGGCGTTCAGGGCCATGGCGGGGTGGTTGGGGTCCTGGGTCATGTTGAGGTACGCGGCTCTCCGAAGCTGCTCCTCGATGACCAGCGCCTGCTCCAGCAGCTGGGGGGGGGGGTGGGGAGAGGGGGGCATTGAGCGTGGGCCTGGCCCCTTCTCCCCCGCACCACCCCCGCCCGGACTCTGAGCAGAAAGGAGGGAGGAAGGACACCCTCGCACTCAGCAGTCCACCCTCATCTTACCACGGTCACCGCGGAGCCCTCGCCAAGCGGCACCCATCACCCAGAGCGGGGCCGCGCGCCCAGGGGCCTGACCCAGGGCAAGGACCCAGCACCCTGTGAGTTCGTGACTAAATGACTCCCCTCTGTGGGCGGCCTGGTCCACATCGGATATGTGGGGAAGGGGGTGGCTGCTTGCTAACCCCTTAACCTGCCCTCTTGCAGCCCCGCCCCCCATGACCTCTGACCTTGAACCTGCGGGCCAGGAACTTGTTCTTCATCTCCAGGTAGTTGCCCTTGTGGATCTCAGACTTGAAGGGCTCGTTGAGGATCATGTATCTCGGGTCGTTCTGGATGTCCTGCCAGCGGGCGTAGCCGTGCCTGTGGCACCGTTAAGGACAAACCTGGCCAGGGCACCGGGGCAGGGTGGGGGGGGGCGGGGTCACAGTCCTGACTGCATTCTCGGGCGAGTCATGACCTGGGCGGCAGGATGAGCGTGTTGACGACGATGACAGGACAGTCAGCGGACGCTGAGAGGGACCCGCCGGGCACAGGCACGGAGGCTCTGAGGGCTGCATCCCGACAACCCGGGTGGGGGCGGGGGAGACACGTTCAAGTTCTCACCCAGCACCCGTGACTGCCCTCATTTGGAAACAGGGTCTTTGCAGATGAACTCAAGTTAAGAAGGGGTTCATACTGCCTGGCCGGCATGGCTCAGTGGTTGAATGTCAATCTATGACCCAGGAGGTCACGGTTCGATTCCCGGTCAGGGCACATGCATCCCGGAACATGTCCAGGTTGCAGTTTTGATCCCCAGTAGGGGGCGGGCAGGAGGAAGCTAATCAATAATTCTCATCATGGATGTTTCTCTCTCTCCCTCTCCCTTCCTCTCTGAAATCAATAAAAATATTTAAAAAAAAAAAAGAAGGGGTCATACTGAGTTAGGGGGAGCACGTGTCCTTATAGAAGGAGATTTGCACACAGACACAGACACCAGGGAAGATTGGGGGGGTGTAGTTTCAAACCGGGGTTAGGGGCCAGGGATGGTGGCTGCCCCCAAACTGGGGAGGAGCAGGAGGCGCCGCCCTGAGGTGTCCTGCGGGAACAGGGGACAGTTATTGTGCCCAAGGTCCCAGCTGTGAGGGGCAGAGTCAGGATCTGAACTCTGGCGGCCTGGCTCCGACACCTCAGCCTCCATGGCAGGGATCAGTAGGCGATGGCCTACAGCCTCGTTTTGTAAATAAAGTTTTATTGGAACATGGCCACGCTCGCTGGTGACGTGCTGTCTGTGGCTACTTCCGCTACCAGGGCAGAGTAGAGTGGTCACCCAGCAAAGCCCACGATGTTCCCTCTCACTCCCTGCAGGGCCCGTCGGCGGCTCCTGTCCACACACCCTCCTCTCGCCACAGCTGCCAGCCCCGCGCGAGGCTGTCACGAAGGCCAGCTGTGCTGGGGGCTCTTCTGGCCTCCGGGAGGTCTATGCTCAAATGTCACCTTCTCCAATCACCCAATGGAAATGCAACCCCACCCCAAAAGCCCCCTGTGGCCCTCCCTGCTCTGTCAGGTTCCATGACCCCCACTTCACTAGCTCCTGGTGTTCACCATCTCCCCTCAGTACGATGCCAGGTCCAGGTAGGCGGGGGTTGGGGGCTGCATCCTCCATGCCCGGCACATGGTCGGTGAGCGACAGAGATGGGACTAAGAGTGAAGCAGCCTTCAGGGGTCATTACTGGGAGGAGGTGAGGTCTGTGACCATAGGAATTAGGACCATTTGCTATGGAGTCAGATGGATGGGCTGTGACTTCTTAGCTGTGGATCTCTGGGAAAGTCACTTGGCCTCTCTAAGCATCCGTTTCCTCCTCTGTATAAGGGGGATCATGTAGGGCCCCTCATGGAAAGTTGCTGTGAGGATGGAGTGAGTATTGAGGGTAAAGGGATGAGCTGCTGCTATTAGGGTCACCATCACCATCACCATCACCATCATCATCATCACCATCACCACCATCATCCCCATCATCACCATCACCACCATCATCACCATCACCACCATCATTATCACCACCACCATCACCATAATCACCATCATCATCACCACCACCACCATCATCATCATCACCATCACCATCACCATCATCACCATCACCATCACCACCATCACCATCACCACCATCATCATCACCACCACCACCATCATCATCACCATCATCAACATCACCATCATCACCATTACCATCATCACCACCATAATCATCACCATCATCACCATCATCACCACCATCACCACCATCATCATCATCATCATCATCATCATCACCATCAGCACCATCACCATCAATCACCACCATCACCATCATCACCATCATCATCACCACCATCATCATCACCACCATCACCACTATCATCATCATCACTATCATCACGATCATCACCATCATCACCATCATCACCATCACCACTATCATCATCAGGAAAGGGGCCCTGGCTCCTAACTCCTCACCCCACACACCTCGTGTCCCTCCCCGAGGTCCACAGCGGAGCAGGCCAGAGTCCTGGGCAGCCTGGCTTGGCAAGGATACGTCACGATGCCTGCCAGCAGCCAGTAGTCATGGCGTCGGTGCCAGATGTCATAGACGTTCCCCGAGGACACGGCAGCCGAGGACACAGCGGCGCGCTCTTCGTTCTGCCACAGCGTGTGGAGCTCTGGGAAGCCAGTGAAGGGGGACAGAATGAGGCACCCCGTCCCTCACAGGGGTGGGCCCAGGAAAGCCTCTGCTCGCTGCCTACCATCTTCCCACCCCGAGAGGCTCCGTGTTACTAGGAAATGCACTCTCATCAGCCATTCACACTTTAGTATAAAATACCCATCTGCCCAGACTCCCAGGACCCACGCAGTCAGGAAGGCTGGACACCGACCACCCCAGCTCTGCCCACCACCCCACCCTAATACCTGTGAAGCCTCCATCTGCAATGTTGAACATGAACTTGAACTTCCCGTTCTTATCTTCCTTCTTCCCCTCTTCGTCCTCCTCTTTGTCACCATTTTGCTGGGTTTCCATGGGCTCCTTCTCCTCGACTTTGGTGTCATCTATGGGAGGACAGACCACACTCATTTATCCCAGAAGGCACTGCCCAGGGGCTTCTCTGCCGAGTGCTGGGACCCAAAGGCTAGGGGGACCCATCTCCCGTCCTCCAGGGGCTCAGACGGGTTTTACACACACAAGCACGCGGGGCTGGCTCCCTTCCCCACCAAGTCAGGACCACCTGGGAACGGGGTAGGGCACGTGAGAAGTGCAGCTTATGTTCAAGGAAGGCAGCGCGGCCTTAGGCGTCAGATCAGAGGACACCTGTTCTGGAACATTCCAGCACCCAGAGGTACACAGGCTTCTGGCTGAGCCCCAAATGCTCCAGGCCAAACTCATGGCCTGCTCTCCTTCCTCCTGATGGTGCTGGGGCCACAGGAGGGGTCAGGAGAGAGCAGGGGACCTGTCCCCTGTGGGGCGGGCAGGTCAGTTCCCACCCATCAACCCCCACCAGCGCCTAGAGCCAAGGGGATGGTGCCCAGGAGGCTGCGAAGTCCCAACAGGGTCCAGGCTGTGCCCTCAAGAGACCACAGGACACAGGTCAGCACACGTGTGCAGGAGCCCGCACCTGGCCTCAAATCGCTGCCGTCCCCTCTGCTGTGAATCAGGCTCAGCTCCAGCTTGTCCAGAACTTTCTCTTTCTCGGGAAGCACTTCTGCAAGACAAACGGTGCTCACGGGTGGGGGGCCGGAAGGGGCAGCTCCGCGTTAGCCGTGCGCAGAGCCCTGTGCCTCCAGGAAAACTCCTCCGGCGGGGGCGGGGCGTGGACACCCCCATCAGCATACCTCTTCCCTCGCACCCCATCCCAGCAGCACCCCCCCAAACACCTAAAGGCGCTGGAAATCCTCCTATCACAGCGCTCCAAGCTCTGATCAAAGCAGACCAACAATGAGGAAGGATATTAACACGCTGAAAACATGGCAAGCCTATCGAACTAGAGCCTCACACCCCGCGATCACACATCTGTAGAACAGGTGTTCCTTCCAGGCACACATGAGCGCTGACCAAATCTGGCCACCTCCGGGCAGAAAGCAGGTTTCCACGCTATCAGACAGAAGCAACGCCATGCAGACGCAGGTTTTCACGCCGCCATGCAAACTGAGTTTGAAATCACGCCCACGAACCCCAAACTCTGAGAAGTGCCAGCCCGGAGGAGAGACTGAGTCCTGGCTCCCCCTGGGGTCCAGGTGCTGGGACAGAGCGAGCACAGCCCACCTCATGGCCACGGGGAGGGGGAGGGAAGCCAGCAGCCGCCCTCTCTCACCGGGCGGGGGAGGCGGGAGATGGCACTAGGGGGTGCCTGGCTGGGGGGGTGCCTGGCTGGGTGGGTGCCTGGCTGGGGGGGTGCCTGGCTGGGGGGGTGCTGGCTGGGTGGGTGCCTGGCTGGGAGGGGTGCCTGGCTGGGGGTGCCTGGCTGGGAGGGGTGCCTGGCTGGGGGTGCCTGGCTGGGAGGGTGCTGGCTGGGGGGGTGCCTGGCTGGGGGTGCCTGGCTGGGGGGGTGCTGGCTGGGGGGGTGCCTGGCTGGGGGGGTGCTGGCTGGGGGGGTGCCTGGCTGGGGGGGGTGCCTGGCTGGGGGGGTGCCTGGCTGGGGGGGTGCCTGGGGAAGCCCACACCTCACCTTTTGACAGCTGCTCCGGGGAGGGCTGGGCCTTCTCCGCCTCCTCCGGCCGCTCCTCCCTGGCCCTCTCCTTGCCGTCTGAGCTCTCCTGCCTGTCCTCCCCATCCGCTCTGTCCAGGGCAGTGGGCAGGGCCTAGGGAGGCAGGGGAGGCTCGGCAGGAGGGCAAGGCAAGGAACGGGCTCCGGGCTTGGACCCACTCTCCTGGCTCCCGGCCTGCTCCTCCAAACCCAGAGGCCCAAACGGGAGCCCCGAGGAGTTCTGGGCCTGAGAGGCCCCCGGACCCGCCCCGCCCCTGCCCGGGCCCAGACGACGTCGCCCACACCTGGACTTCCGGAGGCTTCTTCGGCTTCTGCACCCCCAGCTCCTTCTCATCCAGGTAGCCCAGCGGGACTTCCACTTTGTCTGCAAGATGAAGGGGGAGGGGAGAGACAGGTGGGCTCGGGCGGGGGCAGGGAGGCCAGACCAGAGGCAGGGCCTGGCCGTCAGGAGGCGCCCCCTGGACCAGGCGCGTCCAGGAGGACAGGACCCCAGGTGGCCAAGAGCCCAGGCCAGGCCTGCAGCGCAGGGACCCTCCAAGGACCTTGGGCCCCGTGAGGCCAAAGCCCGGCTGAGGCAGGCTGTAATCCCGGGGTTGGGGCGGGGGGGGGGGCTCCCACCGAGAAGCAGGGAAGGGAGGGTGTGGAGGCCGGGACTGGGAGCCAGCGTCCAAGGCGGCCCGACTCGCAGGCTGGCCACTGGCCGTGGGCCTCCTCCACACCATCTTCCCAACACGCCGCCGAGTGGCAGGGACTCGTGGGAAGTGGCATGTCCACCAGCCCACAGCTCAGGCGAGTGAGCGATTGCCTAAGGGCACCCAGAGCCAGGACCGCACCCAGGAGTGGCCGCCTCCAGGGGCACACGGCGCCCAGAAGCAGGGTGTCCTCCGGGCACCCACCCTCACGGGGCCTCGCCTGCCACCTGGGGCGACACCTGAGGGCTGCCCCGGCCGGAGAGTCCAAGTGAGAGAAGGCGTTTTGCCCAAATGAATCCCGGACCACCAGAAAGGCAGGCAGAGAGGAAGGACCCTCGGAGACGAAGACCTTTGCCGAAGAGGCCGCCCCAAAGCCCCCGCACCGAACGCTGTCTCCGGGCAGGGCAAGGCCACACCACTTCCCACCACCAGCCGGCCTTCCACTAACGGCCGGCACCAACGCTGGCGAGACGGCAGGGACTGGCCCTCAAACGCGGCTGGCGAGATGGGCCGTGAGCAGTGGGCAGTTCCTCAAAGGTTCCCCCCAGGCCCCGCGCTCCCCGGCCCCGCTGCACCCGCGGGAAATGAACACCCGCCCACGGAAGACTGGAGCACAGGGTCACGGGCGGGCGCCATTCACGGCAGCCAGAGAGCACAGCCCAAACCCCCCGGCAGGCGAAGGGAACGTGATTCGGCCACAAGGACTGCCCGGCCGGCGGGGCTCAGGGGCTGAGCACCCATCTAGGAACCAGGAGGTCAGGGTTCGATTCCCGGTCGGGGCACAGGCCCAGGTTGTGGGCTCAGTCCCCAGTGTGGGGCGTGCAGGAGGCAGCCGGTCCATGATTCTCCCTCATCATGGACGTTTCTCTCTCTCCCCCTCTCCCTTCCTCTCTGAAATCAATTAAAATATATTTTTTTAAAAGGAATGAGGTACGGACACGCCCCCACATGGATGGGCCTTGGAAACATGAGGGCAGCCAGGCTTCCAGGCCACAAATGCACGATTCACATACAAGGAACGTCCGGAGCAGACAAACCCACGGGCACAGAGAGTAGATTAGTGGCTGCCGGGGCTGGGACACTGGGGAGGAATGGGGGGGACTGTCCATGGGCACGTGCTGTTCCGGGGTGACAAGTTGTTCAAGAATCGGATAGAGGTGATGGTGCGTGTCCCTGAGAAGATACGGGAAACCACTGCCTAGCGCGCTTTTGAGGAATCAATGTTGTGACGTGAGTCACACCTCCACGCCGCCGCCGTTAACAAGAAAACTCTCGGGGGAGCAATTCTGCAGACAGAAGCTTCAGGGGAGGGCGGCGCCCTTTGTGGGTGAGCAGAGGACTCGGGGTCTCCCGGGGCCTTGCCCCCTCCCGGGACCCAGGTGCCCTCCCCCACTCGTCCGGGCTCAGACCTGGCAGGCCCAGCGGGGCGGGCAGGAGGTGAGCGGGGCTGGCGGGCACGGGCGTGTTGGGATCCGAGGAGACGGCCTCGCCCAGCTTCTTGCCCTCGGAGCCCTCGGGGACCAGGTCGGGGGTGCTGTACCTCCCGTTGACGAGCTCAAACTCCTGGACCTGGGTCAGGGGGAGCAGGGCGGAGGGGGGCGGTGGTCACAGCTCAGACGTACGGGCTGCAGAGCTGCCAGTGCGACTGGGGTGCCCCAGGCTCAGGGAAGATGCCACCTCTGCCCAAGGTTGGCCAAGCCCCAGGCCAACCCCAATCTCCCTGGTTCTCTGCCCTTTGACCTGCCATCCTGGCCTCCAGCACCCCCAAACCACCCCCCAGAGCGGCATTCTGTGCCTGGCTCAGACCCTGGGCAGCGGTGAGAGCCAGGCACGTGCCCTCTGCCCACGGAGCATGCCAGGGCCACGGGCAGCCCGGAAGGGCCTGAGGCTGACTCACCCACCTTCTTCCTCACCAGCGACATGACGCCGATGCGCGTGAGCACGTGCTGCCTCGAGAGGCCCTCGCGGGGCACGCCGTCCGCGAAGGTCTCGGCGCCGTCCGCCCCCGGCTCACACAGGTGCCGCATGAAGAGGGACACATAGGCTCTGGGGTGGGGGGGACTGGGGCTCAGGGAGTGGGGGGCCAGCAAGGACCCTCTGCGAGGGCCGGCAGGACCCCCGGGGAGCCCGCCTGGCCGGAATCATCGTCCCTCCCCCACCTCCCAACCAGGCCCCGGCCCAGGGCCAGGGAAGGGCAGGGAGCCCCCCTGCAGGGGAACCTCCAGGACAGCCCCTGCCCTGCCCAGGCCTGGAGGCCAGCCCCCACAGACCAGAGGGCAGTGAACTCCCCGGCCCCGAGCCTGCCTGGCGGGAGCAGAACCTGCCAGGTGTGCTGGCTGCCCGGCTGGCGCCTGGGCCCCTCAGCCCTTTACCTAAACTCCTTCTCGCTCTTCCCCCGCAGGTCCCGCACCAGCCAGTGCGAGTTGAAGGCGTCCTGGGGCGGCATGCCCCAGCGCATGATGGCGTTCAGGAAGGCCTTCCGCTGGCGGGCATTGAAGCCCAGCACCTGCAGGGCAGGAGCGGAGAACTCGGGATGGGGGCAGGGAGGCGGCAGGGAGAGGGGCAGGGAAGGGGGACGGGGGAGAGGCGGGATGGGGAGAGGGGCAGGGGGAGGGGAGAGGCAGGAGAGGGGCAGGTGAAGGGGAGGGACAAGGGGAGGGGAGGGGGAGGAAACAGAGAGGGCAGACCTAGACCCAGGGTCCATCCCAGCCCCACCTCCACTTGCTGGGACCCTGCACAGACCCCCAGACCCCCCACCTCCCGCCTGGACTCCACACCCCCGGCGGGGGGCAACGCGGGCAGCAGGGGTGAGCTCTTTATTCCAAGAGGGGACAAGATAAATGGGGTGAGGGGAGCTGGGCATGGGGGGGGGCTGGGCATGGGGGGAGCTGGGCATGGGGGAGCTGGGCATGGGGGAGCTGGACATGGGGGGAACTGGGCATGGGGGGAGCTGGGCATGGGGGGAGCTGGGCATGGGGGGGAGCTGGGCATGGGGGGAACTGGGCATGGGGGGAGCTGGGCATGGGGGGAGCTGGGCATGGGGGGAGCTGGGCATGGGGGAGCTGGGCATGGGGGGAGCTGGGCATGGGGGGAGCTGGGCATGGGGGGAACTAGGCATGGGGGGGAGCTGGGCATGGGGGGAGCTGGGCATGGGGGGGAGCTGGGCATGGGGGGAGCTGGGCATGGGGGGAGCTGGGCATGGGGGGGAGCTGGGCATGGGGGGAGCTGGGCATGGGGGAGCTGGGCATGGGGGGAGCTGGGCATGGGGGAGCTGGGCATGGGGGAGCTGGGCCCCACCTCAATGTTGCCTCCCACGCGGGCGAGGAGAGGCGGCAGGGGCTTGTCCCGGTCGCTCTTCAGCTGCCTCCGGGACTGTCGCCGGCCACCTGGGGAGCAGCCCGCCCCCCCCCCCGTCAGCGGGCCCAGAGCAATGGGACACCACCCTCTCCGCCAACTCGCCCAGAACGGGGACCCCTCGGGACGACCCCCGAAGCTGCTGTCGAGCCTGTCCCGACGCCCCAGAGCGCCCCAGGCTGGCCGCCAGCTCCCACCGCAGCCCCAGCCCCGAGACTCACTCTGCCCTTCCGGCCTTTCCTCAAAGTCCTCGTCCTCGTCCTCGGAGCCGATGGAGTACTCAGACTGGTTGTCCGAGAGCTCGTCCTGCCACTCTGGGGCCGGCAGGGGGCACAGGGTAAGCGGTGCCAGCAGCCCCCAGGCCCCCCCCCCCCCGGGCCCTAAACCCCAGCCCAGTGAGTGGCCACAAAAACCGCTTCCTGGGAGCTCGCTTCCTCCTATCAACACCAACACTGTTTCCCAGGGTCAGCCCACCCTCCACCCCATTTCACAGATGGGGAAGCTGAGGCTCGCCCAGGTCACACCGTGGGCAGAGAAGTCACTGGATCACCACACACCTGGTCCCCCAAACACCCAGCAGCCCACACTTGCCCGCAACCCCCCTTCTCCAGGGAGCCCTCCCCACAGCTCCCACTCAGGCGGCTCCCACACAGCGCCTGCCGCCCGGCCCCGGGGGCTGCTGCCCCTGAGGCCCTCTGCCCCCGAGGCACCGCGACCCTCCGCGCCCGACACGCACCCTGGTCCTCCTGGGACGTGTCGTTGTAGTTGACCTGCTTGCGGATGCGCTTGCCCTTGCCCAGGTTGCGGGCCAGGTCCTCCTGCTGCTGCTCGTAGTGGTGCCGCAGCAGCTTCTCCCAGTAGTCGGGGTCCACGTTCTCCTCCTGCTTGATGATCTCCCGCTCCACCTCCTCCTGAGACAGGCGGCGTGAGGCGGGCCGCAGACACAGCCGGAAGGGGAGGGACAGGGTCCGGGGAGGGCGGGGCCAGCAGACACAGAAGCGGAGGGGTGAGCCAGGGAGGGGGCCCCCACCACACCTCTCGTTTAGGGCTCAAGAATGAATTGAAAAGCCTGCCTCCTCCAGGAAGCCTTCCCTGATCAGCCCAGCTTCCTGCCCCGTCAGTCACCACCCTCCCTCCGTTCATCCATCCATTCACTCCCCAAGGGTTTCCGGGCCTTGTGCCGAGTGGAATGAGCCCCGGCCTGGCCTCAAGGGGCTCCCAGTTCCTAAGGGAAAGTGGCTGTGGAGGACGATCAGCACCACAGTCTGGGTGGAGGGTGCTGGGGCCGAGGAGGGGAGACCCGGGAGCTGGCCTTTGGGGTAACAGGGGTTTGCTGGGAGGACAGGTGTGGCCGCGTGGTCCAGGGGGGCCGGATGCTGGCCCAGAGGGGGCGCGGGAGGGGGCGCGGGAGGGGGCGGGGCGGCGGGCAGGCTGGGAAGGCCGTGGACACCGGACCCGGGGCCTCGGACCTACCGCGCCGTCCTCCTCGCGCACCACGTACTGCGCCACCTTGAAGGAGCTCAGGTACTCGTTCATGTTCTGCAGCTCCGTGTCGTCCGTGGCGTCCTGGTTGCGGTCCAGCAGCTTGGAGATGGCCGCGTCGTCGTAGTGGATCACACTGCTGTCCTCCACGTCCTTGTTGTCACCTGCGGGAGGCAGGGTGCGGCGTCGGGGGACAGACGGGGTGCCCAGGTCCCGCCGCAGGGCCCCCGAGTCCCGGTCATGGCTCTTCCCAGTCCCCGCAGGGGCTGCAGCAGAAAATGGGGACCAGAGAGCGAACCCCCCGCCACGGCCCCACTGCCCACCACTGGCAGTCGCGGGCACGCGAGGGGGACAGGGACCCGGCAAACGCCACGGGGAGGCCGGGTGCCGGGAAGGCCTTCTGCAGGCGCAGGAGCAGCTGGGGCGGGCGGGGCGGGGGGCGGGGGGCTACCTGGCGGGGTGCTGCCATGCTTCTTCTTGGCGCCGGCGGCCAGGGCGCCCCCCTTGGAGGACTGGACGTCAGGGATGGGGGTGACGGGCCTCTGGCCCTGAGACATCATGCCTGTGGGCAGAGGCGGCGGGCTGCAGGCCTGGGGACGGTGCCCAGAGACCCCGCCCGGGCCCTCGGCTGGCCAGGAGACGGGGCGGGGGGGGGGCAGGGGAGAGAGGCTGGGCTGGCACCCCCAGGGCCCGGCACCCACCCTCCACGTCGTCCTTGAAGAGCTCCTCGGTGCCGAACTTGAGGATGTCGTCCAGCTCCTGCTTGGTCATGGATCCCGACTTGGAGCCCAGGCCGGGCCGCACCACCAGGTGGGTGAGCATCATCTTGCGCTTGGCCACCTGCGTGATGCGCTCCTCCACCGAGGCCCGCGTCACGAAGCGGTAGATCATCACCTTCTTGTTCTGCCCGATGCGGTGGGCGCGGCTGAAGGCCTGGGGGCGACCTGCCGCTCAGTGCCCGGGGCTCCCCCGAGGGCTGGGGCTCCCCCGAGGGCTGGGGCCGCGGCCGGGCACCACGAGGGGCGGGGCATGCAGGTGCGCACCCTGTGCGGGGCGGGCCGTGGGGCTTTGCGTGGAGACGTGCATGCGCCAGGGTCGCTGTGCGCACTCCCCGTGTCTAGCCCGCATGGTCCCGGGGCCCGTGCAGGTGAACTGGCGTGAGTGTGGGTGTGCAGGGGTGCGTGTGAGGGGCAGCGTGGCCAGTGTGCTGGACGCAAAGGAGCCACAAGGGGCTGATGGGGCTCAGGGAGGTGGGGGCTGCGCCCCCCCAGGAGGGAACCAGTGGGGACTGCTGGAGACGCACGGCCACCCCGTGAGGGCAGCGAGGCCGGAACTGCCCAGCGGTCTGAGCCGAGGCTCTGTGCACCCGCCCGGCACCCGGTGACCCAGGGTAACTGCCTCTTCCTGGGTGACGGCGTAGGTGCCCACACCTGTGCGTGAGACACAAGCCTGTGTGCGTGCCCCTAGAGCAGTGATGGCGAACCTATGACACGCGTGTCAACACTGACACGCGTAGCCATTTCTGATGACACGCGGCCGCTGAGGCGGCCGCATGCCGAGGATGAAACATTTGCTGCTCCTGAGGATGAAACATTTGCGAAATAATGTTTTTTCCTCAAAGTGACACACTACCCGAGTTATGCTCAGTTTTTTGGCGAAGTTTGACACACCAAGCTCAAAAGGTTGCCCATCACTGCCCTAGAGCATAGTGTCCTGTGTGTGTGTGTGCGTGTGTGCGTGCGTGCGTGTGCATGTGTGTGCGTGCCCCTAGAACAGTGGTCGGCAAACTCATTAGTCAGCAGAGCCAAATATCAACAGTACAACGAGTGAAATTTCTTTTGAGAGCCCAACTTTTTAAACTTAAACTTCTTCTAACGCCACTTCTTCAACATAGACCCGCCCAGGCCGTGGTATTTTGTGGAAGAGCCACACTCAAGGGGCCAAAGAGCTGCATGTGGCTCGCGAGCCGGGGTTTGCCGACCACGGCCCTGGAGCACAGTGTTCAGTGTGCGTGTGTGTCCCTGCCCCACGTGGAGTGGCCAGGGCTCCTACCTCCAACCTCCCCGTTCTTTCTCACCTGCTTCACTTGCCCCCTTTCCATCTCTTCATCCCCCCAGCCTCCAGCAGGCCTTCCCGCCACCCCTCCCCGCCCCCGTGCTCCTGTCCCTCCCAAACTGGCCCCTTTGGGTCTCAGGACTGACTGCCCCTCCTGCCTCCTCTGTGGCCTTGGTCCTGGGGTGATGACAGACTGCTGTGTGTCCTCGGGCATGCCCCCGCCCTCTCTGGGCCTGTTTCTTCCTGTGCACAGTGAGGAGCTGGGGGTGGGCAGAGCCTCCACTTCCTCTCCCAGGCCCCTCTTGGGGCTGAGATTCCCGGGGCCCGCCCGGGGGGAAGGGAGGGCCTGAGACACGGAGGGGGAGGAAGGGAGGATCTGAGACGCTGAGGGGGAGGGAGGCCCACAAAACCAGGCGGTCCGGCGTCAGGGCCACCGACCTGGATGTCATTGTGCGGGTTCCAGTCCGAGTCGTAGATGATGACCGTGTCCGCGGTGGCCAGGTTGATGCCCAGGCCACCCGCCCGGGTGGAGAGGAGAAAGCAGAACTGCTGGGCGCCCGGGGCTGAGGAGAGGCGGGTGCCGGGCCAGTGAGTGCGGGTGGGGACAGGGTGGGGACAGAGCAGCCCCCCTGAGCCACCTGAGCTGAGCCCTGGCCGACAGGAGGGGCCAGAACGAGGAGGGAGTCGGCTTTCTTGCCCAGACGAGCCAAGACCAAGCCCGGACGAGGCCTGGAGAGCTCGGCGCCCGGGCCCTCGGGGCTCCCCAGCCCATGATGGGTGAGGGCCCCAGAGCCGCTCAGGGTCACAGCCCCAGAGCCTGGGCTGCCCATCCTGACAGGCGCTCAGGCCCATCAGGACCTGCGTTCGTGCCCCAGGACTGACCGAGCGCCCACAGGAGCGGCAAACAGGTCCCCGAACTGCCCAATGCCTCCCCACCCCACCGCCTCAGGGGGCCAGGGCCACGTCTAGATGTTCTGTGTTCGCCCCCATCTGACATGAGTGGCTGCTTGGGGTGTTGGGGCAGCGGGGCCCAGCCCTGCTCTGAGCGTGGATGCCGGCAAACAGCCACGGGCCCAGGACACGGAGTCCATGGCTACCCGCCGCAGACCTGCCACTGGACGGCCCGGCTCAGCGGGCACTTCCCACGCCACGGCCCTCACTCCGAGCGCACTCCGGCCTCCCGCCCTCCCCGCTCCTCCCCGGGCCAGGGGCCCCGCCCTCGGTCCCCTGGGGAGCACCCCATGGGCAGCACGCGCTCGGCCTGCCCTGCACGGCTGGTCGCTGACGGGCGGCCTAGTGCGATGGTAGAGCCCAGGGCAGCCCCGGCACCAGCTCCGCTTCGTAACCAAAGTGCTACTTCCCCCCCCCCGCCTTCCCCCTGTCTGCTCAGTGCTGAGCAGGGGTTCCCGACCGGGCACCCCCACACCTGGCAGGCCCCAGGAGCGTCCATGGGCTGAACTCCTTTTAGCATAAAACTAAGGGGCGGCTGTGAGGACTCCTGTTAAGGAGTGGTCTGCTTCCCGGGTCCCATCAAGAACCCTGCGGGAGGTGGGGTACCATTGAATCTGTCGATCGCCTCTTGCCGGAGGCCCCCGGTGATGCCGCCGTCAATGCGCTCGTACTTGTAGCCCTCGTACTCCAGGAAGTCCTCCAGGAGGTCCAGCATCTTGGTCATCTGCGGGGGACAGGTTTGGGGCAAACCTCTATCTCTGATTTCCACAAGGACCCTGAATGTCTGAGGACAGGGACCCCCCCGCCCCCCAGTGCCTAGCACAGAGCCGGAGGTATGACAGGTGCCACGGAGGACGAAGGAGCCCTGAGTGCGGAGACATACACGGCGGCCCTGCCTCCGCGCCCACGGTGCCTCCACAGGTGGAACTGCAGGATGGAGCTGGAGGGGGGCCTGGAGCACCACAGCCTGGGGCTCCTCCCGACCCCACCCCCGGGGCCCGTGTTCCTGAGAAGCCAGGCTGCAGGGATGAGGGCGGGGCTATGGCACCAGCCTGGACAGGAAGGCGGGCCCGCCAGGAGGGGCAGGCGGTCTTGACCTCCAGTGTGCCCCGCGCCTTGAGCTTGGCCCCAGCCGGCTCTCCCGGCTGCCTGCGGCATGCAGGGCACCGAGGAGCCACCCGGCTCACAGCCCCACGGGAGGAGCAGCGCCCCTGACCCTGACAGGCTGCCAGCGGGCCGCGCCCTGGGGGGGGGGGGAGCCAGGCAGACCCCGGGCGCTCACCTGGGAGAAGATGAGCACGCGGTGCCCTTCGTCCCGTAGCTTCCGGAGCATCTTCTGCAGCAGCATGAGCTTCCCCGAAGACTTGACCAGGGAGCTGCCGTCGTAGGAGCCATTGGGCAGGACGGGGGCCTCCTGCGGACACAGCGGAAGGTGGGCACGGGGCGCCCCCGCCTCTCTGGCTCTGCACCGAAGGGCCGGCAACGGGCTGAGCGCCGAGCCCAAGCCTGGGTCAGGCGGGGCTCAGCAGGAGCGGATGCGCCTGGGTCACCTGGGCCCGGCCCGCCCCGCGGCCCAGGCCGGGCTCAGACCTGCCCCCCGCCCTCCGTCTCCCTCCAGGACCAGCAGGAGCGGGCCTGGGCTCCGGGTCACCGTAGGGCGGGTCCCAGCAAGGCCAGCCCTGAGCCCCAGCGGGCAGAACGTCAGTCAGAGGCCTCTGCCCTGACGGCGTGGTGAGAGCAGCCTGGGGCCGCCCACAGCTCGCCTGCCACCCTAACTCTGCGCTGGCCTTTCCTCGGGGGCGGGGGTAACCTGGGGGGGGGGGGTAAAGTAGAACCAGAACAGCAGCAGCAGCGGTGACAAAGGCTACTGTTTCTGAGACTGGACGTGCCAGGCTCTCCGTGAGGGCACTTTGTGGGCACCGTCTCGTCTGGTCCTCACCTTCCGGGTAGATGCTATTGTCCCATTTTACAGAGGAAAAACTGAGGCTCCGAGAGGACCAGTAACTTGTGAGACCACAGGGCTGGAGCCAGGGTCCAGTGTCTCCCGCAGGGTTGCACATCAGAGTCAGGGGGGCCCCTCCCCGCCTTCCCGACTCCCTTGGTGACTGAGTGCGGCCAGGTCAGCCCTCAGAACCGTGGCCTGGGGGACCTTGGGGGGACCCAATGCTCCCCATGATTTTATGGGTCACAGGCGGGGCCAAGGCAAGGAGAGGGCCTGCCCAGGCAGTAGACGGGGGCAGGTTTTCAGAAACTCCTGGCACAATGAGGACCCGCATCACCGCCAGGTCCTCAAGGTCAAGAAGCACCACAGCGGTCACGAGCACCTACCATGGCAGCCATGGGCACCTACCACCAGCCACAGGGCTCCTCCCACCAGCCACGGGCACCTACCACGGCAGCCACGGGCACCTACCACGGCAGCCACGGGCACCTACCACGGCAGCCACGGGGAAGAGGTAGGGGTGGTTGCAGCACTTCTTCAGGTCCATCATGATGTTGAGCAGCGACACCTGGTTCCCGCCCCCCTTGGAGTTCAGCGCCTCGAAGTTCCGCGTGAGGATGAACTTGTAGTACTTCCTGCGGCAGAGCAGGGGCACGGAGGAGAGGCGGCTGACACCGGCCACACAGCCTCCCAGAGGGCTCTCTGCAGGGGGCCGGGGGCCGGGGGCCATGCACCCACTTACAGAGGCAGGGGGAGCCCTGAGCGCTGAAGCCACAGGCCTAGAGTCACCCAGCAAGCTGCCGGGGGCACTGAGAACTCAGGCAGCCCCAGACCCCGGGGGCTGAAATCGGAGGAGCAGCCTCAGGGCGGAAGCGTGCGGGAGGTGAGCCCTCCCAGCCGCCCGGGAAGCGGCCCAGGAAGGCCAGTGCGGCCCAGGAAGCGGGGCGGGGCTCCAGGGCAGGCCCCCCGCAGGCCGGGCCCCACTCACTTCTGCATCTGACTCAGCTCCACGCGGACGATCAGCTCGGTCTTGGCCGGCATGTTCTTGAACACGTCAGCCTTGAGCCGCCTCAGCATGTGCGGCCCCAGCAGGTCGTGCAGCTTCTTGATCTGGTCTTCTTTGGAGATGTCCGCAAACTCCTCCAGGAAGCCCTCCAGGTTGCTGCAAGAAGGAGCTGGGGTGAGAGCCAGAAGCCGGGACCAGAGCAGGCCAACGCCCCTCTGCAGAGGGGGTGGGGAGTGGGGGAGGGAGTGGGCCAGCCAGGCCCTGCCGCCTGCCAGGGGGTCACAGGGTGGCCGGCTGGCTGGTGGGCCGGGGGAGCCGGGGAGCCCTGGCCCTGTCCAAAGGGCCCTTTCAGTGTCCGGCTATGCCTGAGTCACCCGCACATCACAGCTCTGAGCACAGGATACCTTCCTCCACCCTGACCCCCAGTCTGGGCAAGAAAATGGGGGCCAGGTGAAGACAAGGAGGCAGGGAAGGAGGTTCTACTGACCGACACTCAGCCTTCATCCTCCTCTCCATCACCACCCGGCCTCCTCCCTCCCATCTGCCACCTGTGTGGTCACTTCCGGTCTTTGTGGAGGGAAAGCAATGAGCCTGGGGTGTAGGGGCAGGGACAGGACCCCTAGAGGACTCGGGGCATCTGGGGAAGATTCGAGGAAAAACAGGACTTTTCCCAAGTGCTCGGCCCGTGGCCCCTCCACGCAGGTCATTTGAGGTGGGCACCGCTAACACTCCCATCCTATATAATAAAAGCCTAATATACTAAGTGTCCAGTCAACCAGTCAGCTGTTCAACCAATCAAAGCGTAATATGCTAATGATATGCTAAGGCCACCCAACTGCTTGCTATGACGTGTGCTGACCACCAGTGGGCAGACTGTCAACAGCCAGCCAGTCCCTATGATGTGCACTGACCACCATGGGGCAGACACTCAGACTGGTAGGTTAGCTTGCCGCTGGGGTCTGGCCGATGGGGACTGAGCCAGACGGTCTAGACACTCTCTGGAGCCCTCCTGCAGTCCCTCTCCAGCCCTGATCATGCACCAGTGGGATCCCTCAGCCTGGCCTGTGGCCTCTTGTAATCCAGGACCTCTCGGGGGATGTCAGAGAGCCAGTTTCGGCCCGATCCCACAGGCCAGGCCGAGGGACCCCACTGGTGCATGAATTCGTGCACCAGGCCTCTCGTTTTAGTGATAAGAGAGCCTGGCCCTGTGAGTGTCCTGGAGCAGGACACGGATACTTCTTCCCACTCCCCCGCCCACCCCACCCGCCTCACCCACCCCGCCTGCTGCCCCGCCCACCCTGCCTGCTGCCCCGCCCACCCCCCACCCCCACCCCCACCCCGCCCCGCTCACTTGAACCGCTCTGGAGTCAGGAAGTTGAGCAGGTGGAACAGCTCCTCCAGGTTGTTCTGAAGGGGGGTCCCCGTCAGCAGCAGCTTGTAATCAATCTTGTAGCTGTTCAGGACCCTGAAGAACTGAGGGGAGAGGGGGGTCAGGGCGCGGCGGCCGCCTGGCCAGCGCGGCCGGGGGTGGGTGGGGGGGTCGGCGCCGCTACCTTGGACTGGTTGTTCTTGAGCCGGTGGGCCTCGTCCACCACGAGGCAGGCCCACTCGATGGAGCCCAGGATGGCCTGGTCGATGGTGATGAGCTCGTAGGAGGTGAGCAGCACGTGGAACTTGATCTGCACCTCTCTCTGGAGGGGAGAGCGGCGTTTGGGTGGGAGACAGAGGTGAGGAGGAGGAGCCGGAGCCCCCAGGGAGGCCCCGGGACCGAGGGAAGACACCGGCCACCAGGCCGAGGCCCAGAGCACCGACCGCTCCGAGACCGCCGTGCTGAGAAAGGAGCCAGCTCACTCACCCCTCAGAACCGCTGCGTGGGCGGCCTGGTCCTCACGGACCCTCGTCTCGTCCCCACAAGCCATTCAGCCCCGTTGTCACTGTCCCCGTTTACAGCTCTGGGGGCCCAGGATGGACGTTTTCCGTGGCCAACGAAAGGCAGAGCCAGGACAGTGAAGGGGACCCGGCACGTGGGGCTTAATGCAGTGCAGCTGCCGACTTAAAACGCTTATAATTTTGTTGCTGAGTTTGTTTCCTAAGACAAGGCCAGTGGGACGATGGAGCCCAAGCTCACGCGAGACAGGTCTCAGCCCCTGCTCCCTTCCCCGCCCAGCCCCCCGCACTGCAGCTCCTGTGAGCACCACTGGGGGGGCGCTGGCCGGAGTGCTTCTCGGAGTGTGGTCCGGGCACCACGAGCGTCTGCATCACCCGGGACCTGGTCAGAAACGCAGCTCAGGCCCCGCCCCAGAGCGGCTGGACCAACCTGGTGACCCTGCCTGCCCCGTGCTGGCTCACTCGGCCGGCCCTCCACCGCTCTCTGCCCGTCACCTCCAGTTCACTGAGACGACGCCCAGGCACAGGTGGCTTGCCAGAGGTCACACAGGGGTGAGTCATGTCACCCCAAAATTCCTCCAGAACCTCAGCAGGGGGCCTTTTTTGGGAGCTCGGGCCTTGGCAGGGGTAATTAGTTAAGATGAGGTCAAGCCCACAACCCGGCCCGGGTTGGTCAGTGACTGAGCATCGACCTATGAACCAGGAGGTCACAGTTCGATTCCCACTCAAGGCACATGCCGGGGCTCTGGGCTTGATCCCCAGTAGGGGGCGTGCAGGAGGCCGCCACTCGACAATGTTTCTCATCAGTTTTTCTACCTCTCTTTTCCTCTCCCTTCCCCGCTTTAAAAAGCAATGAAAACATTTTTTAAAAAGACTTGGTCACCGCCTTAAAAACAACAAAAGGATGAGTAGGGTGGGCCCTAAAGCCAATGAATGGTGCCTTTATGAGACACAGACACAAAGGGGATGGCATGTGACAGGGCAGGGACCGCAGCGAGGCGTCTGCCAGCCAGAGCCCGCCTGCAGCCGAAGCTGGAGGAGGCGGGAGGGTCCGCCCCAGAGGGTCTCCCGCGGGGAGGGCGTGTCCAGCCGGCACACTGCCCTCAGACTCGGGCCTCGGGGACTGGGGAGACCAAGTTCCTGCTCCGTGGCCCCCCTCAGGACACGGGGCAGCAGTAACTGCCTCGAGAGAAGCCTCCGTGTGCGGAGACCCCGAGGGGAGGGACCCCGACGGACCGCAGAGCCCCTGTGGCCTCAAGGCAGACAGTGGCCTCCGGGGGACGAGGGCGCTCACCTTCATGCGGAACACCTTCTTCCCACTCCGAATGGCGTTGTCCTCGAAGGAGAACTCGTTCTCCCGGATCACGGAGCGGCTCTCCTTGTCTCCCGTGTAGGTGACCACGTAGAAGTCGGGGGCCCACATCTCGAACTCGCGTTCCCAGTTGATGATGGTGGACAGGGGCGCACTGACCAGGTACGGCCCCTTGGAGTGCCCCTGGCGAGAGACGAGCGCGGTGAGGCTGCCTGCCCACAGCGGGCGCTGCCCCCCACTCCCCCCGCTGCCCATGGCCTCCCACCCGCCCCCCCCACGGCCTCCCACCCGCCCCCCCCCCACGGCCCCGCGCCCACCTCCTTGTACAGGGAGTAGAGGAAGACGATGGTCTGCACCGTCTTGCCCAGGCCCATCTCGTCGGCCAGGATGGTGTCGGTGCCCTGGGCCCAGGAGAAGCGCAGCCAGTTGAGGCCCTCCAGCTGGTAGGGGTGCAGCGTGCCCCCCGTGGAGTCAATGTACCACGGCTGCTTGTCGAACTTGACCGTGGGCTGCGGGGGAGTTCAGACACCCTGAATCCCGGGCCCCCAGAGCCCCCCCCCTCCCATTGGCACACAGCTCCCACGCCTCTCACTGCTGCTACCTCCGTCACCCCTCAGGCCTCAGCCGAAACGCCGCCGCCTCCGGAGCCCTCTCTCCCAGCTGTCCCACCGCGGCAGCCCCGCACCTCTCCCGTCGGGACAGTCCCGACGGCTAGATTCTCTGACACTGAGCGCCGGCTGTGGCCACCGCCTTGGCCCTGCTCAGTACTGCTCCTCCCTGCCCCACGCGGGCCTGGGACACAGCGGGCGTTCAGGCAGCACCCGCTCGGTGCCCGCCTAGACTCTTCATGGCCCAGACACCACCCTCCTGCTCCCTTCACCCTGCAGCTCAAGGCCTCCCCCCATGGGGTCCTCCCGATGTGCCAGGCCCAGTCACCTTCCCTGGCACCCCACAGGCCCAGGTGTACACCCCCCAGTGGCCCCTGGGGGATGGGCAGGGCCCTGTCCCCCCAGGGCTAGGTGCTGGCAGACACCCCAGAGAGGTTTGCCAAACGAACACAAGACCGCCATCCGCTTCCTGGTGGGCGCAATTCCCCCCGGGGGGGTAAGGGGGTTCCCTCCCCCCGCCCCCCGTGAACAGGTGAGACTGGTGTGTAATTGGCTGTGATGCCCCTGAAGCAGACACGCTTTCTTATTTGAACGCGTGGAATTAGCTCATCTAAAGTAATGAACCTCCATGAGCCATTTGACCCCCCGTTTGTGCACAGGGAACCCACATTTCAACCTGCACAGGAAGCCAAGGCCCAGTCCCCTGCACAGCTGCCCCTCTGCATGAGGTGGGGGCCCTAGCCACAGGGTGTGAGCTCCCCCCGGGGACGCCTGGCGTGAGGGGTCTGAACTGCAGGCGTGGCAGCCCCTACTGCGTGGGCGAGGCCCTGGCCCCCCCCCCCCCCCCCCCGCTGCTGCCCCGCTCACATCCACGATGGGCGTGTCCGGCGGCCTCTCCTGCTTGTCGTCCTTCAGCTTCTTGCCCTTCTTGACCAGCCTCTTGGGCAGCCGGGCGTCCTCCCCCAGCATCAGCTCCCTGGGGAGAGGGCGGGGGCAGGTGAGCGCAGCTCAGGCGGCAGGAGCGGGAGCCGGGGCGGGGCGGGGGGCGGGGGGCGGGGCGGCCCACCTGTGGCCCCAGTAGGCTTGCTTCAAGCTGTCGTAGCAGGGGATGTCGATGTCATCGATCTCCCAGGTGCACTGGTCGTAGGACAGGTCCTTCCACTTGATCAGGTAGTGCACGTCCCCCTTCTTGTCGAAGCTGCAACACAGCGGCCAGACATGGAGGGCGGGCACCCAGGACGCCCCCTTCCCCCGCCACAAGGCCAGTGGGAGGGAGGGAGGGAGGGAGGGGCAGAGGCCGCCATAGCAGAGGAGCAAAGAGCCAGCGTCCTTTGTCCTTTCCTTCCTCTGGTGCAGCTGGGAGTCGCAACGTCGTGGGGTGTGGACACAGAAGCCTGAGGCTCCGCGTGCGACCTTCCCCCCACTGACCAGAGGCCACCCTTCCCCCCACTGACCAGAGACCACCCTTCCCCACACGGACCAGAGGTGGCTCTTTTCTAACTGGAAGTGGACGACCTGGAGCCGTGCCCACAGGACTCGATTCCCGCAGGTGCAGCGCCCTCTTCTGGAGGCCCCGGGACACAGGGGCCGGAGGACCAAGCCAGCAGCTGGGTGCCCCCGCCACCCCACGCCGCACTTCCGCGGGGTGCCCGTCACAGGCGGCTGTCAGTGTCACGGTGCCCTCTGTGTGTGACTGGAACTGTCCTCCACCGCCGTGTGACAACCCCTCCGCTGGCCAGTCAGGTCCCCGACGGCGGGGCCTCGGCCTCTTCCTCCTGCCCCCCCCCCCCCCCCCGCACACATCCGGGCCCTGCGCGGGGCCGCCCCCGCCCGCACACACCTGTGGTTCAGGATGCGGTGGATCATCATCCACTCGGGCTTGATGCCGTAGCGGTAGAAGCGCTCCTCCATCTTGGCGTGGAGCGGGTCCTTGCTCTTCCTCTTCTCGCTCTTGCCCTCCTCGTCGCCAGAGCCGTAGTCGAAGGGCGGGGGCTCGTCCATGTCGTTCTTTCTTTGGTAGTTGCGGTACATCACCGTGTGGTACAGCTCCAGCTGCTCCCCGACGGGCAGAGGTTACCAGGGAGATGGGCTGTGGCCCCCGTGGCCCCCTGACCCAGCCCCCCAGCCCTCAGCCCGGGTCGAGGCAGGACAAGCCTCCCCTTCACCTCCCCCCCCAGCAGGGGAAGCTGAGCCTTCGCCCACGGCCCGGTGGCTCACCTGCAGCTCCTTCACCCAGGAGCAGTGCCAGTAGGAGAGCCCGGCCCACTTGACGAAGAACTCCCGCTCCGGGATGCCCTCCAGAGGCTTGGGTGGGGGGACGCTGGGCTCCATGTCGGGCCCGGGCAGCCCCCCCATGAAGGGGGTGGGGGGCTCCGTCCATCTCCAGTGCAGGATCCGCTGAACTTTGCCCTTCAGGGGCGGACACTGTGGAGAGAGCAAGGTCGCCCAGGTCAGGGCTTGGCTGCAGGGCCCCGCCCGGAGGATCCTGTGACAGCAGGCAGGGGAGCTGCACTGCTCCCCGAGTCAGAAAGCACCCCCGTGACCCCACAGCACAGACCTGCCCTCAGGAGCCGTGTGCTGTGCACAGATGGGCATGTGGGTCTGCATGCATCCCACACACAGACAGACGGGAGCCCAGGTGCACACGGGAGGGCTGGCCACAGCACCGCCCAGGACTCAGGGGTGGCCCGGGGGGCAGCTCAGAGCAGCGGGCATTTGGTGACTGGGGGGCACCGGTGGGGGGTGTCCGCAGAAACTGAGGCGCCAGCCCCGGGGGCCTCCTACCCTCTCACCACCCCAGCTCTGGGACAGAGCCAGGCCCTGCGTGGGTCTGATGGACAGTTCTGTGGCTGCGTGGCCTTAGGCAAGTCACTTTACCTTCCTGAGCCCCGTTTGCTCAGCTAGAAATGGGGATACGCCCAGCGGGTGGCTCACTGGGTGAAAGCAAAGGCCCCGTACTTGGAGACGCAGTGAGCCTTAAAGGGATGCCCAATACACTGGCTGCGGCGGGAGGGTGGGACTGTCACCGCCACCTGTCTCTTTAACGGCCGTTTTCAGGCTCCGGTGAGAGAACTGCCGCTGAGTGTTAAGGGGACTGAGCAGCAGACCCGCTGGGCGAAGTGGTGGGCAGGCTCCGGGCGCTGGGGATCTGCGGTGGGCGGGGCTCGGGCTTAAGCTAGAGGCCTTGGGGGCGGGGCGAGAAGGGCGTGGCCTTGGTGGGTGGGGCTTGGAACACCGTAGGTGTGGCCTCAGCGGGTGGAGTGGTACTGCTGGAGGCGTGGCTTGGCCTTATGGGCGTGGCCTTTTTGTGGGGGCGTGGCCTGCGCCGGCCTCTAAGCGCTGGGTCTTGCGGGCGAAGGCCAGGCCGGGCGCGGTGGGCGGGGCCTGGCCGGCGGGGCGGGGCGTGCGCGCGCGGCGGGCGGTAACACTCACAGTACAGCGCGGGCAGAGCCATTCACCGTTTGGGATCTCGGGCAGCGGCGGGTTGAGGCAGTGCAGGTGGTAGGAGGAGGGGCAGGCGTCGCAGCAGAGCAGCTCGCCGCCGTCCTTGCACACGCGGCAGAACTCCATGTGGTCGTCCTCCTCCTCGCCGCCCTCCTCCTCCTCGTCGTCGTCCTTCGGCTCCCACTGGATCCCCTCCTTCTCCTGGAGGGACAAGGACCGGTGGAGGCGCCCTGGGCCCAGACCCCCTCCACCTGCGTGGGACCCCCCCACACTCGGCACCCCCCACGTTCTGTCCCCAGATGACCAGCGCGGGGGTCTGGGAGCCAGGGCGGACCGCACCGCGGGGCCGCTTACACAGTGCGGGCAGCTCCACTTGCCCTCGGGGGCCTTCTCCAGCTCCGGGTCCAGGCAGACCAGGTGGTAGGCCCGCGGGCAGGTGTCGCACAGGATGATCTCGCCGCCCTGCTGGCACACCTCGCAGTAGTCCTGGTGGTCCGTCTCGTAGCCGTCACCATCGTCGACTGGGGAGGGGCAGAGGTGGCCATGCGGGCTGCGTCCCCCTGCCCAAGGCCCGCCCAGTCTCCACCCGAGGCCGCCCTGGCACACGAGCACTTAATAGATGTTGGATGAATGGATGGTGGGTGGACAGACAGGGTGAATGAATGTTGGGGGTAATGGTTGAGGAAATAAACGGGTAAAGAGATGGAGAGAAGATGGATAGAGGAAAGGAAGGAAGGGTGGGAGGAGGGGAGGGAGGGAGGGAGGGAGGGATGACAGGTAGGACAGGCAGGGGAGGGGGGGAGGGGGCAGGTGGGAGAGGAGTGGGTGACTGAATGGGTGGGTGATGGGTGATGGATGGGCACTTCTCCGGTGCCCTCTCTGCTCATGCAAATGCCCTGGCCCTCCTCCTGCCACCTGCCCTGCATCACAGGGACAGGGCCCCTCTCCGACCATGGGCCCCAGGGCTGAGGGAGCACAAGGAGCTGCCTAGCTGAGGCCGGAGGAGGCTGGGCACCAGGACACCTCCCCTGCTTCCCCGAGGGACCCCTGCACCCCCACACCCACAGGGCGGCCAGGGAGCCTGCGGCGGGAAAGCCTACTCCTCTTCCTCTTGCGCCGCCTCTTGCTCTTCCTCCCCGGCGCTGCGGAGCACTCGGAGCGCACCGAGGGGCTGTGGACACTGGCGCTGTCCAAGTCCGACTCCTCCCGCTCATCCTCCTCGCTCTGCAGGGGCGGGAGGACCCTGTGAGCCCCGAACCCGCCCGGGGGGCTCATCCCGAGGGCTCCCTGGCCTGGGCAGAGGGGCCGGGGGCAGGGCATGTGACGGCTCTGGGGGCACAGGGCTCTGCGGTTCATCTAGTCTCCGCCCCCAGCCGGAACCCCCTCCGGAAGCCATGCTCTGAGCCCTCAGAGAAGCCCCATGTCCCACCTCAGTGCCGCCCCCAGGCCATGCCCTCCACCTTGCCAACTCCTCCAGGTCCGTCCCTCAAGGACACCTCCCCAGATCTCCCTAACGGGACCTGTTGCACGGCCTGTGTGCCAGTCTGGCCTGCGCCATCTGCCTGTCGCTGGCTGTCTCCCAGTGTGATGCCCAAAGCCCTGCCAGACGGAGCCTCTGGAGCAGGGCCACGCGGCTCAGCAGACACCGCACGTCAGCACGTGCTCAACCAGCGTCTGCTGAGCCGGGCGGCCGCCCAGCTCCACGCGGGGCCACGCCCGCCGCTCACGCTCCCTCCGGAGCAGCTAAACCCAAGCCCGGTCCGTTGCCTCTCCCCAGGGACGGAGCAATGGCTTCCATGTCCGGCCTCGGCGGGCTGGGGCGAGGCGAGGGAGCAAGTGCCCGGTGCAGGAGGGGGTGAAGGGGGGCCAGGGCGCCCCCTACAGAGAGGTGACCAAGTGCTCCGGTGGCTCCCTCGGGGTCAGTCTGACCTGGTGCGGAGCTGGCCCTGGAGGACCCGGAGCCCCGCCTGGCCCTGCCCCCATGCCGCCTTCCCGGGGCCCAGCCTGGCCCTGCCCCCTGCCGCCTTCCCGGGGCCCCGCCTGGCCCTGCCTCCATGCCGCCTTCCCGGGGCCCAGCCTCGCTGACCTGAGCACCAGGCCCCATCAGGACGCCCAGGGGGCAGCTGACCCTCCCACCTGCTGCCCAGATGGGGTGGCAGCTGAGGGCAGCGAGCACCAGGACTGAGCCCCAGTTCAGCAGGTGGGCCCCACGCCCAGTCCAAGCTGCAGGCCTTGGGAAGGATCTAGTCTGAGCCCCTCACCAGTCAGGTTGGGAAACTGAGGCCCAGCAGGCCTGTGGGTAGAATGGGAGAGTGGGAAAGAGGAGGACCTGCCCCCAGGCCGCTTCAGGAGAAGGAACCCACAGCCCAGCCCTGCTTTCCACAGCACCCCAACCTTGGCACACCCACGCAACGCATCTCAGGGCTGCTCACATGCACACCCCCCCCAGACACTCCTGAGTAACGTGGGCTTGCTGTCTCACACCCACACCGACACCTCCCAGTCCCCGTGTCTCTCTCACACCCTCACACACACATGCTCACTCTCACACGCTCACACACTCACACACACGCTCACACACTCATGCTCACACACACACTCACACATTCACACACACGCTCACACACACAAAAACATGCTCAGTCACTCTCACATGCTCACACTCACACTCACACACATATGCTCACTCACTCTCACCCCCTCACACACACGCTCACACACACAAAGAAATGCTCAGTCACTCTCACATGCTCACTCACACACTCACACTCACATGCTCACTCACTCTCATACCCTCACTCACACACACGCTCACACACACACAGACATGCTCACTCACACACACGCTCACACACACATGCTCTCACACACACACACACTCATGCTCACACATATACTCACTCTCACACCCTCACTCACACAGACATGCTCACTCTCACACGCTCGCTCACACACACACACACATATGCTCACTCTCACACACACGCTCACACACTCATGCTCACTCACACACACACACGCTCACATGCTCACACACTCATGCTCACACGCTCACACACTCATGATTACTCACATGCTCACACACACATGCTCACTCACTCTCACACGCTCACTCACACACTCACTCACAGGCTCACACACTCATGCTCACACGCTCACTCACTCTCACACGCTCACTCACACGCTCACACACACACATGCTCTCACACGCTCACTCACACGCTCACACACTCACGCTCACCGAGGAGCCTTTCTTCCTCTTGCCGCCCATGCCTCCGAGGCGGAACTTGAGCGCCGCCACCTTCTTGCCCTTGCCCTTCTTCTTGGCGTCCTTGGAGCCTTTGAGCTTCTTCCGCACGCCGGGCCCTGGAGGCACGAGGAGGAAGCACGCGGTTCGCTCAGCCTCACAGCAGCGCCACGAGGAGAGGGTCGTGTTCACTGTGGCCCTTTCCCATGAGCACCTGGGGCTCAGAGAGGTCAGGCCCTGCCTCGGCTGCACAGCATGGCAGGGGGGTGGGGGGAGCCAGAGAATAACCCGGCCTAGCTCTGCCCCGGGCACCAGGCGGCCCTCTTCTCGGACAGCAGACACCCCGCCATCTCGGGAATAGCCCTGTCCTGTCCCCTCCCCCCAGAAAGGAGCTGTCCCCAGTGGAGCCACGGCCAGCAGGCCCCTCCCCTCTGGACCACACCTGGGCCCTGGAGGGCTGATCTGGGGCAGGAAGCTGCCAGCCTCGGTCAGCCCCACGCCTGGGCAACGCTGGCACCTCCAGACCACCCTGACCTCTGCCATCCCCCCAAATGCTGGCTCCTGGGGCCAGCAGGGCGGAGGCGGTTTTGTGGAGTTGGCCCCAGAACAGGCAGCCACCTGAGGAGTAAGGGCCCGAGCACCCCTCCCGCAGGGCGGACCGGGGGAGGTGGGCCTGGGCGCAGTGAGTTCCAGCCGCATCGCGTGCAGGGAGATGGGGCTGGGGGCCCGGCAGCACCCTCAGCGGCGCCGTGGAAAAGCCATTTCAATCTCTCAGGCTCTGAATACGCAGCCCAGGGAATCAACAGCTCAGCGCTGGAGCCCGAGAGGAAATGAGAAAGCAGGGCCGCGTGCAGGCCAGAGGCCAGCGAGGGGGCAAGCAGGAGCCGGCTCGAACCCATGTCACTCTGCCTCCGGGCCCTGCAGGGACCTGGCCAAGGGGCACAGCGTCCCAGAAGGCAAAGCCCCTCGGGGCTGAAACAAGGAGTCCCCGAGCCCCGAGTGCCCCCTCAGAGCCCAGTCAGGGCATCGGAAGGCGGATCTGCCCTGGCCCCACCACTGGGAGCCCTCAGAGATCAGCGCGCCCACCTGCCACGGGCCAGACACCCCACCCAGGGAGGCCCCGGGGAAGCCAAGGCGCAGAGAGCCTCTGCTGTCCCTGGCACCCCCACCGGACACCCCACTGAGGCCAACTGGTATCGGGGCCCCCTTCCAGGGCTCCCCAGAAGCCGGCCCTGGCCACAGGGCAAGAGGGGTCACGGGCTCACCTTGGGCCCGTTCTCCCCGGGAACGGCACAGCCTCACGCGTGAGACCCCTGACTCTCAGCAGCCTGGGCCTCCCCGGCCCTTCCTCACACCCAAGTCGCAGGGGCCAGGGCAAAACTCCCCAAGCTCTGAGCACCCCCCGCCCCCTCCAGCTTCTCCCCAGCCCCTAAGGAGCTCCAGTGCCCCTGCAATACAGCCGAGAAGGGCCATGTGGGTCAAGGTCAACCAAGGCCCTGGGTCCTTGACAGAGACCGGCCTGGAAGGGCTCCTGCCAGCAGGCTGGGTGCCACCCCCACCCGCAGCCTTACCCTTGCCCTCTTTGGTCTTGGCCTTGCGGATGGGCACGGGCTGGGGCGCCTGCTGGGGGCTGACAGCCAGCGGAGGGGCGATGGTGACCGTCTCCACGGCCGCAGCCACGGCCGCCGCGGCCGCCGCCGCCGAGCTGCCCTTGAAGGGGTTGTTGGCGCTGAACTCCCGCCACTTGGCGCCCAGGACGGTCATCATTTTGGACATGGGGATCTTTGGGTTCTTCTTGGCAATGAGAGGCCTATGGGGGGGGGGGGGGACAGGAAGGTGAGGGCAGGGCCGTGGAGGGGGTGACCCCACGTGACCCAGCAGAGCCCCCATCTCCCACACCTGGGACAGGCAGCGCCAGCCCCAGGCTGCAGGCTGGGAAACGGGGCAGAAAGGGGGGCGGGAAGAAGACAAAGCTTGAGACAGCAGTGCCCCCCAAAATGCTCGAGTCCCTGTTTGTGCGGTCGGCAATCTCCTAGTTCGTTGGGTTTCTGGAACCTGCGAGGCCTGAGGCTGGAGAGGGGGCCTCCCGAGCAGAGCGGGGCAGGAGGGCAGAGACCCCGGACTGACTGGGGCCACCCCCCCAGGTGCAGGGCCAGCGAGGGAGGCAGGGCCACCTGCCAAAATGGAAGGGGCCCCGCCAGCTCGGCCAGGTCAGTGTCGGCCTGACCGCCGCCCCCCAGGAGCCGGGCTCTGCGCCCCCCCCCCCCCCCCGCTCACCTGAGGAACTGGCTGAAGGCCTTGTAGTTGGTCAGCGTGTGGTAGTCGGCCTCCGAGAACAGATAGTCCACGTCGTCCAGGCCCCACTCGGCCATGAGCTGCCCCGAGGACTTGGGCTCCTGCGGACACGGGCCGGAGATGCACTCAGAGGCGGGTCCTAACCCGCACCCCACCCCAGGGTCCCGCCCAGGAGGCCTCGGGCAGGCGGGAGGGGAGGGTCGGGCCCGCACCCAACCGGAGCAGTTCTCAGCACTGAAAACACCTGACAACTTCCAGCCCCAAGCCCTTGATGGGGGACCGGCTCGGACAGCAGTGTATGAGGGGGTGCAGGGCAACGCGCCTGGGGTTAACGTGGGGCTTGGGGTGAGACCATGTGTGTGCCCAGGGCAGGAATAATGGGGCTCACTCTCTGGAGAAATCTATTCGGGGAGTCTGGGCCTGAAGATGAGTGTTAGAGGAGGCAGATGGCCCTGGGGAGGCAGCAGGCTTGGGGAGAAATGAGGCCACCCCGGGATGTCCCCCCTACAGTCATGCATGGACCCCACAAAAGGACAGGCCGCTGCCGGTTCCAGAGCCAGCAAGGTGGGCCTGGCCAGGGTAGGGGCAGGACAGCCCCCGAGGCCCCTCAGGTTCCGCTTCCCTTCCAGGTGGGCATGAGGCCCAGGGAGGAGTGTGGCTTCCCAAGGGCACACGGCAAGCTCATGAGACTGCCCCCCGGTGCCAAGTCACGAGGCCACCCTCGGCTGGCTGGGGGGGCTGGGGGGTTGGGGGGCTGAGCTAGGGGGCGCTGGGCTGGCTGGGGGGCCTGGGCTGGCTGGGAGGGCTGGGTGCGCTGGGCTGGCTGGGGGGGTTAGGGGGGGCTGGGCTGGCTGGGAGTGTGGGGGGGCCTGGGGGGGCTGGGGGGTTGCTGGCTATGAACTTAGACTCTGGAGCCAGTCAGTCACCGCTCTGATCCTGGCTCTGCCACATATTGGCAGTGAGAGGTGGACAAGCTACCTCCCCTCTCTGTACCTCAGTTTCCCCGTCTGTGAAATGGGGATGACAGCACCCACCTCACAGGAGGGAGCGAGTCAGCACAGGTGCATGGAACAGACCTGATTTCCAGCCTGTTCCAGGGAGCCCTGCCCCAGTCCCACCCACTAACCCACTCAGCCAATCAGCACGCGGGGTCTCCAGTGTGGCCACCCGGGACACAGGCCTCTGTCCCGCCCGCTGGATGGGCAGTGAGTGGCCAAGAAGCCCCGAGCTGTCACTGCTGCCATCCTCCTCCGTGCCCAGAGCGTCCAGGCCCCTGTTCTCCGTGACACTTCACAGTGGACCCCTCTCCCACGCCCACCCTGACCCCCACCCCCACCCACACAGCCCCTCCTGGAGGCACACAGCCCGTGGTTCCCACCGGGACACAGAGCAAGCCGACGACACTGTTACGGGATAACCCGAGTCGCCCCCATAAGTTCCCTGTCCACGTCGTCAGGCCCTCGGCTGTTATCTGTCACGGACGACTCACAGCACACCGGCCCACGAGGGCCGTCCCCTGGGGGCCGGACCCCACCGGGCTTCCTGACACCAGGCAGTGACAGCCACCATTTCTGCCTCCCCCCACAGCCACTGCACTAATATTTACGGAGCACTTACCTTTAAGCCCAAACGGAGCCCGGGAGCCTGGTCCTGGGTGGTCCCGGGGGTTCTGGGTGACTTGAGGTCCTCTGGCCTTACCCTCAGCCCCTCCCGCCCGAGGAGCCCCAGGGTGTGGCCTCGGAGGCTCCCACACTTCTGAGCTTTGCCCAGGGGAGCTCTAGGCCCCTCCTCCAGCTCCTGGACTGGCCCTGGGGGGGGGGGGGGGCAGGATCCCAGACCTGGGCTCCCGAACCCGTTCCCCTTCTACTCTAGGCGGAGCTGTCCAGCCGCTTCCTGCTGCAAAGACTCTATTTGCTGGTTTATTTTCCCAAATCGCTCCAAGCAAGAGGCTCCTGACATGAAACTTGAGCTCAAACCAGCCCTCTCTCCAGAAAGAGCTACGCCGCTCCATCAGGCAGGACCTCCAAGAGGCTGAATGGCCTCCTCCCAGACTCCACACCTCACCCATCGTTACTTCAAATGCGTCCGACCTGTGGCTGCAGCATTCCTCACAGGCAGGTGTCCAACCTCCGTACGCGGGCACACGTGCACACAGACCCGTCAGCCAGGACCGCCCCCCCCCCCGCCCCGCCCTGGCTCCCGGGCAGGGAGGCACAGAGGTGACAGCAGGAGGCTCCGCCCTCCAAGCAGGCATGCCTGTGGGAGCCGGGTCCCGCCCGCCGGCCCCAGGGGTTACCTTCAGGCACCCCTCGTCGTTGGCATCCTCATCGTCCCCCTTCTTTTTTCGTTTGGCTTTTTTCTCCTTCTTGTCCTTGAGTTTCTTCTTCTTCTTCTTGTTAGGGGAGTAGTCGCTCCCCTCACTCTCCGACTTCTCTTCCAGATCCTCTTCATTGTCCGACAGCTCGTCATGGCTCCCCTGCAAGGCAAGGGGGACCGTGAGGCCCCGGGGCCCCGAGGCGGCCTGGAGCCCTGGGCGGCCGCCCGCCCCGAGAGCAGCCTCCTGGCAGTCAGCCCTGCCTTCCAGATCGCTAGGCATCTGCTGCTCAGCCCGAAGCCCGAAGCCCAGCCGGAGGGGCTGCCCCAGCCCGCAGCCAAGGGTCTCACCCCGGGGCGGGGCGGTGGAGGAGCGCGCCGGGTCAGGCTTCCCCCCTGGGCCGGCTCTGCGCCTGGGCTGAGGCTCGGGCCCAGCTCCAGTCAGAACCAGGCGTCCAAGGACTTCGGGATTTTAACGAGTCTTGTGTGATGGTGCTGGGACCCAAGAACCCGGAGCAGAGCCGCGATGTGGGGGCCAAAGAGCCAAGTGCACCAGGAAAGCCACGGAGCCGCTGGCTGCACCGAGTCTGGTCCGAGCACCACCCCCCCCCCCTGCTCTGGGTGCAGCCGTGGAACTGTGTGTGCCGAGTGCAGCCCGTGGAACTGTGTGTGCCGAGTGCAGCCCGTGGAACTGCGTGTGCCGAGTGCAGCCCGTGGAACTGTGTGTGATGAATGCAGCCCGTGGAACTGTGTGTGATGAGTGCAGCCCGTGGAACTGTGTGTGATGAGTGCAGCCCGTGGAACTGCGTGTGATGAGTGCAGCCCGTGGAACTGCGTGTGCCGAGTGCAGCCCGTGGAACTGTGTGTGATGAGTGCAGCCCGTGGAACTGCGTGTGATGAGTGCAGCCCGTGGAACTGCGTGTGCCGAGTGCAGCCCGTGGAACTGTGTGTGATGAATGCAGCCCGTGGAACTGCGTGTGGTGAGTGCAGCCCGTGGAACTGCGTGTGATGAGTGCAGCCCGTGGAACTGCGTGTGATGAGTGCAGCCCGTGGAACTGCGTGTGATGAGTGCAGCCCGTGGAACTGCGTGTGCCGAGTGCAGCCCGTGGAACTGCGTGTGGCGAGTGCAGCCCGTGGAACTGCGTGTGATGAGTGCAGCCCGTGGAACTGCGTGTGCCGAGTGCAGCCCGTGGAACTGCGTGTGCCGAGTGCAGCCCGTGGAACTGCGTGTGCCGAGTGCAGCCCGTGGAACTGCGTGTGGCGAGTGCAGCCCGTGGAACTGCGTGTGATGAGTGCAGCCCGTGGAACTGCGTGTGATGAGTGCAGCCCGTGGAACTGCGTGTGATGAGTGCAGCCCGTGGAACTGCGTGTGATGAGTGCAGCCCGTGGAACTGCGTGTGATGAGTGCAGCCCGTGGAACTGCGTGTGATGAGTGCAGCCCGTGGAACTGCGTGTGGCGAGTGCAGCCTGTGACTAACGTCGAGCACACGGCCCAGCTTTGCCTCCTGTGGCCCCAGAAGCTGCTGTGAGGAGCCCAGCTTCCCGCACCCACACCTGCACCCTGGCCGCTGCGTCCAATATGAGACAAGGTCACTGAGGCAGTTCTTAAGCTTGGCTTCTTTGATTTCGTTTCCCCCTCTACACAGGCCTAACATGGCCCATTTATAGGGAGATGCGGTGTTTACAGCCAGAGCACCCGGGAAGGCACTGCCCTCGAGCAAGCTGCTCACTCTCAGCCTTCCCAGGCGGATGCAAATGGATGGCAAAGCCCTCCGCCCCTCCCGGCCAGGCCTGCGGGGGGCGGGGGGGGGGGGTGGTGAGGCTGGGCTGCTGCTCGGGGACCAGCTCGGACCTGTCACCCTCCTGCTGGCTGTTTACTGTGGACAAGGCGAGCAAAAGAGGCGTGGGAGAGACAGAGAAGAACCAGGCGGGACGTGAGCTCCAAACACCGATGGGGAGAGAGGCCTAAGAGAAGGTGAGGAGGGAAGGGGAGGGAGGGAGGGGGGAGGGAGGAGGGAGGGGGAGGGGGGAGGGAGGAGGAGGGGGGAGGGAGGAGGGAGGGAGGGAGGAGGGAGGAGAGGAGGTGCCAAGGAGAGCGGGGTCTTCGGGGGAATCCTGGGAGGCCCCCAGCCCAGCCTCTGCCCGTTGGGACCACACTAAGGAGTTGAGAGTCTTCCCAGGAGGGAGCTCTCCCTGAGGTTCAGCTGGGAAAGGGCCGCCCACGGGCTCCCACACTTTCCGCTCTCCTGGGCGCTCAGCTCCGTCTCCCGCTCCCAAACCTTCGGTGCCGCTCAGAGCAGAGTCAGTGTGCTGGCGGGCGGCCTCCACACCTCTCCTGTGTCCTGGTGCTTCCGGAATGCTGAGTGGCCATGCGGGACCCTGGGACAGGGCAGGTCCTGTGCTGGAGCCCGCCCGGGCAGGACAGCCGCCCATGCCTGGTGGCCACAATGGCCAGCTGGGCCTCAGTCCTTTGGGGAGGTGGGGGTCAGACAGGGGCACCCATTTCTCCCTAGGGTGCAGAGCTCGGCCAGCTTAGAGAGGTCACCCTTGGGGAGACCTGAGAGACAGGCTCCACCCCAGCCCTCGCCCCAGCAAAGCTAAGGGTGGGCGGAGGAGGCCACACACTTCAGCACCATGGACAGCGGCTGTGGGTCCACGGAGGCTGGGACTCCGGCTTGGCCCTCAGCTGCCCTGGGACAGACCCCACAATGCAGACCAGGGGTGAAACGGGAGGGCCCCGCGGTGGGCCCTGGGGCTCCCTGGGGAGGCCACACCACAGAGTGCCTCGGAGCGCTGACCCCCTGACCTCAGCTCCCTCATGGTGATGGGATGCCACCGGGTGGCGAGGGGAGCAAAGGACGCCGTGGAAGAGAAGGCCTGAACACTCCGAAACGGGAGCGTCCCCACGACCGCCCCCACTCTGCTCAGAGGCCAACGACGCGGCCAGGACGGCACACGGGAGGGCACGCCAGCCTCGGGCACTGGTCTCAGCAGATCAGGATGGCGCCTGCGGCCAGGCCACAACCACAGTACATGTGGCGTGGTGCTGAGGGGCTGCCGTGGCCACCCTGAGGGGGCGTGGCCCTGAGCATGTGTGGGAAGCAGGCACTGCCATAGCCCAAGAGCAGGAGAGGCAAGGAGCGGCCAGCACAGCTCCTGCAGAGCACGGAGGGAGGGAGGGAGGGAGGGAGGGAGGGAGGGAGGGAGGGAGGACAAGAGTGATGGAGGGCGGAGGAAAGGAGGAAAGGAGGAAGGGAGGAAAGGAGGGAGGGAGGGGGAGGGAAGGAGGAAGGACAGAAGGGATGGAGGGGGAGGGAGGGGAGGGGGAGGGGCAGCAGGCCTGGCAGAAGCCCCAAGCTGGGCACTGCCAGGAGGGCTGGCCCAGCGTCCGCTCCAGGGCTCCCTGGGAGAGCAGGAGGGCAGACCCCCTGGGGGAATGAGCTGGAGCTTTGGCAGGACATCTCGTTTCAGGGAGGGGAGGACAGCTCCCTCTGCGTCACCCGCACCCCTGCCTGTGCCCTCGCCCTCTCTGTGCCCTGCCTTCTCCCTCAACTAGCAGAGCTGCACCTCCCGGGCCACCCCCACCTGTTCCAGGCTCTCATTCAAGCCACGCCCGGGCTGGGGGAGGGGGAGGGGCAGGAGAGGGCCGTGGGCATCTCTGCACCCAGCTGTCAGGACCCTCTAGAGCTGAGCCTCCTTTCTCTTCCCAAGCCCTGTCCTGGCAGAGAAGGGGCGAGGGAAGGGCAGTGGACAGAGGGGAAGGATGATGGAGAACCCGGATCGGTTCTGAATCTTGAAACTGACGGAGGGGGAGCTGCAGGCCGAGCCAAGGTCAGGGAGAAGCAGCAGCGCGGAGGGAGCGACAAAGCCCTGACCAGCCTCGGCCGGAGCTGCAGGCTCTCAGAGTCAGGCCGGCAGCGGGCTGTGACCCTGAGGCTCCCGGTGGGGCTGTGACCTCGGGCATGCCTGTGGGGCGTGCGCTTGGTGTAGAACCTCAGTGGACTTGGGAGTCCCCCACAGAAGCCACTGCAAAGCTGCCTGAGCCGCTACGCCCAGGGCGTGGGTGCCAGCAGCTGGGGGCCGGCAGGAGGGGTCTCTGCCCTGAGCCCCAGGCCCACGGCGGACGGGGCGTGCCCCCAGAGCAGGCCCGGGGACCCCGAGTGAGCAGTCCCTTCCTCCCCCAGCTCTGCAGATGTTTCTGGATCTAGGCCTCCCGTCTCCCCCCTCTCCCTTCCCCCCCTGCCCAGCGCTCAGCACACGGCACATCCTGAAAAATGAGGCGTTTAAACCCAAAAGGAAGGACGCAGAGAGCTGGTCATTCTCAATTTGGGGTCCTTCAAGATGGAGAGGGAAAAGGAATCAGATATGAGCCTCCCCATTCACGACTGTTATAAACAGTTATAATTTAGCACTGAATAATTGGTTGCTATGGCAACGCTGCAGTACAGGTGGAAATCATCTCTCCCTCCTGCGCTGGGTCTGACAAGGAGCTTCATCTACATGTGCTCAGGCTCTGGCCCCAGTCCGGTTCCTTTATGTAAATCAGAGTCCCGGACTCGCTGCCCGCCTCCTCCCCCCCCACACACACAGGAAAACAAGACTGCCGCCCCCACCCCTCTCCTGCCTCCACCACCGCCCGCCTGTCGTGGGGCCACCTGGTTGGAGGTGGAGGGGAGCAAAGGTTGCAATTCCCTTCCCCACGCCCCGAGGACCCAGGTCTCGGGAGAGGGTGGGACCCTGTCCTCTGAACACAGCATGTTCCAGACCCCCCAGAGGGCCAGCTGGCCAAGCCAGGCGCTCCGGAATGCAGGGGAGGGGGCAGCACCAGCCAGGGGTCGCTGTGGGGGCCTGTCGGGCACTGCCCGGTCATCTGCAGACCTCCAGCCCCCCCCGGCTGCACCCCTTTGGAGAACCTGAACTGCATCTCAGTAGAGAGAGGAAGGAGAGAGTGTGAGGAAGAGAGGAGAGGGAGAGTGGAGAGAATGGGAGAGAGAAGGAGAGGGGGAGAGAGGGGGGGGAGAGAGGAGAAGAAAAGGACAGGGAGGGGGAGGGGAGGGAATGGGGGAGGGGTGGAAAGAAGCAAGAAGAGAGCAAGGAGACAGGAGAGAGCAAGAGATGGGTACGGAGAGGCCCAGCGGAGACGGACTGAAGACACAGACAGACAGACAGACCAGAGCCAGAGAGACATGCGTGCTTATGTGGGTCCAGAAGAAGGGGGAGGCCTGAGTAATGGGGCGCTGGACATGGGGAGGCAAGCACCAGCCCCCCCACCAGCATCCCTCCACCCCAGCCGCCAGTCCACCATGTCCAGACACTGCCCACCTCCACCCTCCTCCTGGCCAGGGCAGTGGGGAGGGTCCTGCTGTACCCTGGGCCCTGCCTGGGGCAGGGAGAGGAGGAAGGGGGTGCCCACAGGCCCGTGGCACCCCTCGTGGTCCCTTGTTTGGGTTTGGGAATTGGGGAGACCCAGCCTGAGGCCGAGGACCCGCAGGTGGCCTCTGTGCTGACCCAGCCCCTGCCCAGGCCCATAAAGCGGCCGTGAGAGAGAACGCTCAGGAGGCGCTGGGAGGGCCGGGACGGCACAGCACAACGACGCTCCCATCCCACACCGTGGGCGCCCGCCTCTTTGGAGCATCCTCCCTGGCCCTCCAGGTGGCCCCGAGGGGACGTGGTGGTGTGCACCCCATTCTACAAACAGGGAAGTGGGTGTGGCGGCTCGGAGATGAGCTTGCCCGTCACACAGTGACACAGCTGAGATCTGCCCGGGGCTGGCAGCGTGTCCAGCCCTGTCCCCTGGCCCAGGTCTCCCCAGGACGGCCCCTGAACATCCGCTCAGTCAGGACACGTCCTGGAAAGGTGTCTGTTCACACCACTCAGCCCTGTGCTTCCGGCTCAGTCAGTCTCACAGCCCCCTGCAGGCGCGGCCTGGTCTCCCCCTGCAGGCCCGGTCTCCCCTGCAGGCGCGGCCCGGTCTCCCCCTGCAGGCCCGGCCCAGCCCAGTCTCCCCCTGCAGACCCGGCCCAGTCTCCCCCTGCAAACCCGGCCCGGTCTCCCCCTGCAGGCCTGGTCTCCCCTGCAGACCCGGCCCAGTCTCCCCCTGCAGGCCCGGCCCAGCCCAGTCTCCCCCTGCAGACCCGGCCCAGTCTCCCCCTGCAAACCCGGCCCGGTCTCCCCCTGCAGGCCTGGTCTCCCCTGCAGGCCCGGCCCAGTCTCCCCCTGCAGGCCCGGCCCAGTCTCCCCCTGCAGGCCTGGCCCAGTCTCCCCCTGCAGGCCTGGTCTCCCCTGCAGGCCCGGCCCAGTCTCCCCCTGCAGGCCTGGCCCAGTCTCCCCCTGCAGGCCCGGCCCGGCCCGGTCTCCCCCTGCAGGCCCAGGGGTGCCAAGGCCGCCACAGGCCCCCAGCCCCACGCACCTCCTTCTTCTTCCGCTTCCCTTTGGACCTGCCCTCCTTGAGCTTCTTGGCTTTCTTCTTCTTGGGGAGGCTCACGGGCTCCTCGGGGAAGAAGTCCTCGAAGCCCTCAAGGCCGTCGTCGTCTTCTGGGGGAACAGGAGGGGGTTACCCCGCACTCCCCTCTGGGAGGCCCCACTGGGTCAGCAGCTCCTCCCAGCCGCACCCTCACCCTCACCCCCTGCCCGGACAGGCCCCGCCCAGCCCTCGCCCCCTCGTGGGCACAGACCCGTGAGGAAGCCCAGCTCCGGTGGGCCAGCTCCCGCACCTGGGACCTCTCCTTCCCACAGGAACCCGGATGCTACCAACACGCGCCCCGCCCCGCCCCGCCTGCCCCTGTAGGACAGCGCTCAGGAAGCACCCTGCCGAGCCGTGAGCGACTAGGAGAGGCCTCGTGGACATGGCTCTCCCGGGAGAACGCAGCCCCACCATCACCAAGCCATCTCCCGGGGCCAGGCCGTCTCCGCCCTCGAGGCCCAGGTGTGGCTGGGAGAAGGCTGGGGGGAAGGGGGCATCACCCAGGACCAGGGAGTTGAACAGCAAGTACCTGGGGTTTGAGGAAGGTACTGGGGCCCCTTAATGGGAAATCGAAGACCACACTGCCTCTCCCCCCACATGTACACACACCCACACAGGTACACACACCCACACAGGGACACACAGGGACACCCCCAACACACCCACACAGGGACACACAGGGACACCCCCAACACACCCACACAGGGACACACACCCACACAGGGACACCCATCCACACAGGGACACACACCCACACAGGGACACCCCCAACACATCCACACAGGGACACACACCCACACAGGGATACCTCCATCACACCCACACAGGGACACACACCCACACAGGGATACCTCCATCACACCCACACAGGTGCACCACCATCAGATCCACACAGGTACACCCCTGTCACACCCACACAGGCACCCACACACACAGCTATACCCTCACCACACCACCCACACAGGTACACACACGCACACAGGTACACACCCCTGTCACACCCACACAGGTACACACACCCACAAAGGTGCACACCCCTGTCACGCCCACAGAGGCAGTGAGCCCTGAGCTGCTGGGAACCAAACCTGGGTCACCGAGGGGAGAAGGGGGAGGGTCCCTTTGGGGGCGAACACAGCAGGAAGACACTGCAACACAAACCACCCAAACCAGAGACGCATCAGTCCCCCCAGACCCGTGGTCGGCAAACCGCGGCTCGTGAGCCACATGCGGCTCTTTGGCCCCTTGAGTGTGGCTCCTCCACAAAATACCACGGCCTGGGCAAGTCTATTTTGAAGAAGTGACGTTAGAAGAAGTTTAAGTTTAAAAAATTTGGCTCTCAAAAGAAATTTCAGTCGTTGTCCTGTTGATATTTGGCTCTGCTGACTGATGAGTTTGCTGACCACTGCCCCAGACCAAGGAAGCTTCCAGAAAGAACCCCCAGGAGTCCAGAAAAGGGGCCCATGATAGAGTGAGCGCTCCATGCCAGCTGGGGCCCCATGTGCCAAAGCCAGCCTGCCCCCCCCCCCCCGTCCCTCAGTGCCCACAGGCGCCGTTCAGGGGGCGAGAGCCGCCCCGGTGGGCGCACCGCAGGGAGCCTCAGCCTGAGGACTGCTCCCCAGGGGACCCCGAGGAGGGTGGAGTCCAGGGACCCCAAAGGCTTTCTCTGGGAAAGGGGGAGCGCTAGGGAAACATGTCAAAGGGACAAGGCCCCCCACCCCCCAGGAACCTTCTATGTTGGTGACTGGCCATGTCAGACCCGCACGCCACAGACACAAGTGTGCACCCAGGACACACCAGCACCCAGCCCCCTGTCCTCCACATGGGCACCCCCACGCCCGCCTGGGACGCCCTGCCCGCCCCCCCCCCCCCCCCGTCCCCAAGGCGGAGGGGAAAGGCCCCACCCTGGCCTCGTGGCTCCCGTTGCCACCCGCTGGGAGCAGCTAGGGGCGCTGGTGACTCTGGGCCCAGCGGGTGGCCCTCCCACACCCACGGCCACGGCCTGGTTCCCACACGTCCCACGCCTACCCGCAGAGGCGGGACTGCCCCAGCCTGGGCCCCTCTGCTCCGGGGCCTCCTCCAGGGCAGCCAGGGACCTGGCACCTCCCCACCCCGGGCACAAGGGCCCCTGCCTTGTACGCGCCCCCATCCTGCGGGCAAACAGAGGCGGCGGCCCGAGCGTGGCCCGAGTGCCCTGACCAGCAGCGAGGGCACCGCTGAGCACCGGGCCACGCGGAAGGCACAGCTGCTGTGGCCTAGGCCTGGGCTGCGGGCACAGGGCGGGCACCGCGGGGACCACCGGGGTGGGTGTGGGCGGGCTGAGGCCAGACGAGGGATCTGTCCCTGAGCCCTGATGGGGGAGGGGCAGGCATTGTTGGGCCAGTTGAAAAGGGGTACGGGGACCCCCAGAGTCGTCCCAGGGGGCAGTGACGGGCTGGCTGGGAGCCAGGCTGGGGATCGGAGCCTGTCCACGCCGGCCCACCCGCCTCCCCTCCCCACGCCGCAGGGAGCCGCCAGGGCAGAGCCGCCCCCGCGCCCAGACAATGCCCAGCGCTTATGCAACAGGCTCGGCTGACGTCACGGGGAGGGGGCCTCCCCCGCCGCCTCCCGCCGCCTCCCGCCGCGGGGCAGTCCCCCAGGCGGGAAAGGCCACTGAGTGACCAGCGGACAGACAGGGAGACCCCGGCGGCTGCAGGGGTTCTAGAAGGAAGCCTGGGCGGAGGGGGCACACGCAGCCCTCACCCACGTCCAGAACACGCCTCCGAGGGTAAGGCCGTCCCTCTGCCCAGGGCCCAGCACCACCTGCTGACGGAACCCTCCTGGCGACGCTCCAGGCTGGCACGGGGAGGGGACCCCACCTGCTCACGCCCTCTCCCTCCCGCTTCGGTGGCCCTGAGGACACCAGGCTGACCTTCTGGGACCCTGCCCCCCCTCGCCATTCCCTCTCCGCCTCCTCTCCCACAGGGACCCCCAGCTGTCTCAGACCAGACCTGGGGAGTCCTCCAAGCAGCACTTCCCGCCACCACCCCTCCCGGCCCTGGCCTGGGCCCTCCTCCGGGAGCGCAGCCGCGGGAAGGTGAGGCCGCTCACCCAGGGGGAGAAGAGGCCTCGTCCTCCCTGTCCTGCCCGTTCCTGGCGGCTCTCAGCCCTCGGCCGCCGGGCAGTGCCCTCCGCACCAGCCTGCCCTCCAGCCAGGGCGCCATCGATCCAAGCAAGACTATACTCAGGACCCATCAGCCTGCTCTCTCTCCACCTGCCGGGCTCCCAGGCCAGAGCCGGCGGGGGAGGGGCGGGGGACCATGGGGACAGAGCGACCAGGCAAAGAGGGGTCCTGCGTTCTCTCAGTCCGCCCCAGCCCCTTGCCAGCTCCCTGCACAGGCTCAGGCTCAGGCTCGGCCCCAGGCCCTGCGGGGTGCAGCCGTGAGCTGGGCGGGCCCTCCTCGGGGTAACACGTGAGAACAGTGAACGTTCCCACATCCCCCCGTGCCAGGCACGGCAGGTGGCACTGGGCGATGGCACTGTCACCCCCGTGCGGCGGGGAAACCGAGGCTCCGAGGGTCTCGCACTTGCCCGCATCTGTTTCGCAGCTGGCAGGTGACAGAGCCAGAATGGTCCCCACCCTCCCCTCCCCCCCTGCCCCTCCCTCCGGGCACAGGGCCCTCCCAGGCTCAGACCTTCCCCGGGGTTACTCAGGAAGCGTTTAAGCTTAACCAGCATGGTCTGTGCCAAGCTTGGGGCCGCGCCCTGGGGACTCCGAGGGGACTCCGGCCACCCCTGGCCGGGAAGATCATGCGGGGTCCCTCGGGCCCAGCAGCCCAGCCCCAGGGAGCTTTGCAAACACAAGGTCGTCAGAGCCCAAGACGAACATGATAGCAGAGAGAAAGGTCGGGTCCTCTGCTGTGAGATGCTCACAGGATTGGGGTTCCCAAGCCGGGAGCCGGGCCAGGGGCTCCATCGCCGGGAGCCGGAAAGGCCAGCACAGCGGCCAGCGATGGGGCCCCAGCTCGGCGCCACCTCTCCGGCCTGGGCAGGGGCTGCTTCCACTCCCCACCCAGCCCGGCACCCCGCCGGGCACACGCCCACCTGGTGCCAGCGGGAGGGGCAGGGGAGCACAGGCCTCAACCCCAGCCCTTCCCATGGGGGTCGCCCCCCTGCGCCCATCTTTTCACCCTTCGAATGAGCTTGTCACTGCGGCCTCACAGGTGACGGAAATGTGACGCTGGAATGGAAGTGCCAAGGCCATGCCCAGGGGGTGCCCGGCGGCGGCGGCAGCGTCAGGGAGGCCCGGCCCGGTCAGGACAGCAGGAGCCGAGGGGGGGGGGGGGCTCTGGTTCAGGCTCTGCTGGGCCGGGGGTCTCAGGGCTACCCCAGGGCTGGCCCAGACAAGGCTCCCATCAGTCCTCGGAGAGCCCCCCTCTGACCTCACAGGCCCTCTGCTGATAATGGGGGGGCGGAGGGATACTCCCGCCCAAGAGAGGATTAATAATTTATTTATGACATTTAACAAAACCCAGACATCACCTCACTGGTGTCTCATCAAAGAAAGCCTCAGACCTGAGCACGCTGGGCAGGCAGGTGGGGGTGGGGCGGGGAGTAGGTGAGGCTTTCACCTAAGGGACTGGGGAGGGGGTGAAGGGGGGGAGGCAGAGCCCTGGTGGGAGGAGGAGGAGGGAGGGGCAAGGAGCGGGGAGATGGGTAACACACCAGCAGGGCCAGGAAAGAAGGGACGAGAGAGAGGCCAGCCATGACTCAGGGAGACAGACCACAGAGCCGGACACAGGGCTGGAGGGGGGGGGGAGGAAGGGGGGAGAGAGAGAGAGAGAGAGAGAGAGAGAGATGAGAACAGAGCCAAAGAGATAAGGTGGAAAGTCTCAAAAGTTTTACCCGCTAAAGCCCCAGGGAGTGAGACACGCCACACTGTGTACAGGAGCTCGCCAGAGAAGACAGTCGGGAAATGTATGCTGGGTCAATGGATGGATGGATGGAGAGTGGGGAGGGTGCAGGGGTGTGTGGATGGAGAGTGGGGAGGTGCAGGGGTGGGTGGATGGAGAGTGGGGAGGGTACAGGGGGGATGGATGGAGAGTGAGAGGGTGCAGGGGGGATGGATGGAGAGTGGGGAGGTACAGGGGGGATGGATGGAGAGTGGGGAGGTGCAGGGGGGATGGATGGAGAGTGGGGAGGTACAGGGGTGGGTGGATGGAGAGTGGGGAGGTGCAGGGGTGGGTGGATGGATGGAGAGTGGGGAAGGTGCAGGGGGGATGGATGGAGGGAGGGGAGGGTGCAGGGGGGATGGATGGAGAGTGGGGAGGTGCAGGGGGGATGGATGGAGAGAGGGGAGGGTGCAGGGGGGATGGATGGAGAGTGGGGAGGTGCAGGGGGGATGGATGGAGAGTGGGGAGGGTGCAGGGGGGATGGATGGAGAGTGGGGAGGTGCAGGTGTGGGTGGATGGATGGAGAGTGGGGAGGGTGCAGGGGGGATGGATGGAGAGTGGGGAGGTGCAGGTGTGGGTGGATGGATGGAGAGTGGGGAGGGTGCAGGGGGGATGGATGGAGAGTGGGGAGGTGCAGGTGTGGGTGGATGGATGGAGAGTGGGGAGGTGCAGGGGGGATGGATGGAGACTGGGGAGGTGCAGGGGGGATGGATGGAGAGTGGGGAGGGTGCAGGGGTGGGTGGATGGAGAGAGGGGAGGGTGCAGGGGGGATGGATGGAGAGTGAGAGGGTGCAGGGGGATGGATAGAAGTAGGTGATGTGGGAGGTGGCTGGTGAGTGGATGGTTGGTTGGTTGGTCTTGGGGTGAGATGGTAGATGTTTGGTGGGAGGGTGGACACATGGGTGGGTGGGTCCATAATTGACGGGTGGGTGGGTGAGTGCGGTGATGAAGGGACAGACGGCTCTTAGTCTCTGATTCACAGAGTGAGGCACATACCCCACAGGCCAAGCCACTGGGCAAACTCTGCGGCCACTGTGCCTCCCTCCGCCCAATAAGGAGTGTTAAACACTATGGGGCCCCCTGGGACACCCCACACCCACCTTCCCCAGCGGGGGGAGGGGCAAGCTAGGACGGTGTGGCCCTGGGAGCATGCTGGCCTCACTCCCTCCTGGCCCCTGGGCTCCAGGAAGCCTAAGATGCCCGTGGCTGGGCCAGTCCCGCGGGCACGGGGCACAGAGGCCACTCCATGCCTCCCTCCCGCCAGCCCCGCCGTGGCCTCCCACTCCCACCCTCCTCCCGCCCAGCCTCCCCACCCGCCGCTTACGGGGTGAGAGCATCTCCGTGGGGAAGGCAGTCGGCTGCCCCCCGGGGTGGTGCTCGGTCTAGCAGCCACAGAGTCCTGGGCGCCTCTGCCGGGCGGGCACTGTGACCTAAATGTTCCACCGGCCCGGCTCACCGGTCCTCACAATAACCCTCTGTGAGGTAGCCGGCCCAGGTCCCCATTCCACAAGTGGGGACACTGAGGCAGAGGGGCTGGGAATCGCCCCAAGCCCGGCAGCTGGCCAGCAGAGCCGGGACCCGGCTGCTCTTGGGCGCTTGCTTTGCCTGCTTCCGTCCCCCTCACCAGCACCGGCACCACCGGCACCGGCACCACCACGAGGGTGTGGCAGCTGCTGGTCCTGAGCCGGAGAGGCCGGCACCCAGCCAGCCGTGCCCCTGGAGCAGGCTTGCCCACCTGCCTCTCCCGCCGGGGCTGGTTGGGCAAAGCGCCGCGTGGGGAACCAGAGGGGGAGGGGGAGACGGGCGAGCGGAAAGAAAGTGGGTTTGACAAGTAACAAGTCCGACTGTTGCAGATCCAGACTCAGCGTGACAGCCCCAGCCCGCCAGCTCCCGCTGCAAACAGGCGTCGGAACCCGCCGGCTCCGGGCCCACACAGGGCACGGCCAGGGCTCTGGCCACGGCCGCAGAGCTGCTGTGACGGAGGGCGCGGGGGCCGCTGGGCCTGGGCCGGGGCTGTCACGGTGTCCAGGGGCCAGGGGTGACCCAGGGACTCGCGGCCCCCAGACCTCGAGGCCACAGCCATCTCTTGAGCATTCGCAGTGCCGGGTGCCGGGCACAGCTGGTGACCGAGGGGGTCACACTCCAAGGGAGCCCGCCGGGAGCAGCAGTCCGGGGAGGAGGCAGCGCACCACGTAACAAACGCAGGAGCAGGGTCAGGGGCAACGGGTGGGCTGCACGGGAGCTGGAGGTCAAGCCTCCAGGTGGTGACCTTGAGCTGGACCTGATGACAGGGAGGCGGCGAGCAGGTGGAGGTCATGGCCAGTGCTCACGGGCAGCGGGAGCTGGGGGCCCAGAAGCAGCACGGAGGCCAGCGTGCCTGTGGAGTGTGCACAGGGCAGGGGGGAAGCCATCCGCGCCGCGGGGTCGGGGCCTGATTGTGGGACGGAGGTGACCCGGCTGCTGGGTGGAGGGTGGGCAGCGAGGACTGGTTAGGAGGCTCCGGAGGGGACCAGCAGGAGGGGACAGTGGCTGGAACCAGGGACATGGAGAGAAGCGGGGGCTTGGGAGGCTCGGGTGGGGGGGTACGTGAGGTCTTGCTGGTGGAGGGGACTGCAGCCCTCAGGCCACAGGGGCCGAAGCAGGCCCTCCCCTCTGCAGGGCCTGGGGTTCCTGGGGCCTCGGGGCCAGCCTCCCCCACCCTGGAGCCGAGGGCACAAGCAGCGGGGGAGGGAGACCAGGCGGTGGGCAGGTGACGCTGACCGGGCCCCGGGGCTCTGGCCCACGCACAGGGAGCTGGGTGTCACAGCCTGAGGGCACTTCCGGCCCCTCCCCTGCCCACAGTGAGCACCGTGACACGACCAGGCAGAGTCTTCAGGAGAAGGGGACGGGGGCCCCACCAGGGGTCGGTGAAGTCCCCGGAATAAGCCTGTTGACGCGTGTTCAGTTGTCCACTGTCCCCCTAAGTGCCGCGTGGGGCCCCGCCCGGAGCACCCCGGAGAGCGGCTCACCGAGCAGCCCGCCCCGGGTAGGACACGGCCATGTTCCCCTGCCTGTGCCGGCCTCTGCGTTCCTCCCAGGAAATGCGGCTAATTCCCTGGATCGGGCCCCGCCCGTGTGGCCACCTCACCCCCATTCCTCTCGCCCCAGCAGGTGCTTCGCAAAGTTGGCCAGACTGTCTGAAAGGTGGGGTGAGGCTGGGCTCCAGCAGGGGCCCGGCTCCCGTGTCAAAGCAGGCACACAGGCAGGGAGGGAGGAGGCCCTGTGGGCATGCCCCCCCCCCGAGGGGCCCCCTCACTGGGAAGACAGAGCGGCCTGGGCAGCTGCTGCCCGCTGGGCCCTCCTCACCTCCTGCACAGGAGTTGGGGTACCAACTTGTGGCCTATTCTTTCCCCTGGCGAGGCACACGACTGGGCCAGGGAGCCCCTGGGCGGCCCACAGGTCTCCCCGGCACAGGAGGCCCAGGAGGGAGGGAGGCAGGCCCTGGCCAGCTGTGCCAGGCGGGGGACTGTCCCAGAGAAACGGGGAGCGGTCAGCTGAAGGCTGTCACGCAGGCTCCATGTTTATGCTGCTGAGAGGGAGGCGAGGAGGGCGGAGGCCGGGCCGGGCCCACAGCAGGCAGGTGGGCAGGGAGGCACCTTCTGCCCGGCGGTCACCGAGGCTGCGCCCCGCAAAGTGCTTGGGAGCGGCTCACAGCCCGGGCTGGGCACGGGGAGCAGGAGTCGGAGCCCACAGCCCCAGCCGCGGCCCTCGTGGGCCTGAAGGAGGCGGTTCCAGCCGGGGCTCTCACGGGGTCCCCACGCGCGGCCCGTCCGAGCCCCACGCCCGGCCCCACCCAGCCCGCCCTGCAGCCGAGAGGGCCCAGCCCCCGGGCGGCCGGAGGCGCGCAGGGCGAGAGCGAGGGGTGAGCGGCTCCGGGAGCCGAGCGAGATTCCGCCCCCTTCAAGGGCACGCGGCTGACCCCGGGCGCCGCGCCCCTCCCCACCGGGCGCCCGGCGCAGCCCCCGCCCCCCGCACGGTCCTCCGAGTGGCGCCCGGTGGCCCCGATCGCGGCCGCCCGCGCCGCGCCCCTGCGCCCTTGGCGGTGCGGAGCCAGCGGGGCGGGAGCGCAGCCTGGAGCCGGGCACCCCCGCCCGCGCCGCCCGCGCCGCCCGCCGGTCCTCGAGCCCCACGGCCCGGCCCCGGCCGGCGCCCCGCTCACCTGACATCTCGTCCTCGTTCTCCATCTGGTCCGCGAACAGCCGCGGCAGCGCCTCCTCGGTGCCCAGCGGGCCCCGCATGCCCGGCGCGGGGGGGAGGGGAGGTGGGCGCCCCCCCTCCCGCCGGGCGCGGTGCCAGCCTTAACCCGTACGCTGCCGGACCGGTGAGCGCGGCGGGCGAGGCGGCCTCGGCGAGAAGATGGCGGCCGCCAGCCCCCCCACCCCCCCAAACCTCCACCCTCCCGTCTCGACCCCCCTCCTCTAGGCCGCCTTCGCTCTGCGCCCGCAAAGCCCGGGCCGCTCCGCCCACCGCGCCCCGCAGCCGAGTCCGCAGCCGGCGAGGGTGGCGGTGGCAGCGCGGGCGGCACGGCGGCACGGCGGGGGGGCGCACACATGCCCGGATTGTGACGTCCAGTCTGGTTGCTGTGGCAACCCCATCCCATCGTTCCGGCAGCACGACTAGTTAACAGCAGAGAACAAGTTGGGGACTAGTCCGGAGCCTCTGGGTGCAGGGAGGGGGCCGAGCGCCCCGGGAGGAGGAGCCGTCGAGGGCCCCGCGCGCCAGGGGACCCGACGGCCGGCCGAGCGGGCAGCTGGCCTAGGGCGAGCGGCCGGGTGGGAGGCCGGGAAACGCCGCCCGCGCACCGGCCCGCCCCGCCCCGCCCGCCGGGAACGCGCGGGGCCCCGGGTTCCGAAGGGCGCGGGGCAGGGTCCCTGGGGCGGCGCGCGTTCCGCTCACACGCACGGGGACTGCCGCCTCTCGGCGCCCGGCGCGGCCCCGACTCGGTTCTAGCCCCGTTCGAACCTCCTTGGGAAAGAGGGTCAGAAGGGAAAGGTGTCCCGCACGTGGGGACGGGGCGCTCCGTTGGCTGGGGGTCGGATTCTTCCAGAAACGTCCGTGCAGGCTGGCTCCTCCCCCACCCCATCGCACCCGCTCCCACCGCCCACGTGCCCTCTTCCAAAAAGCCCTCCAGGCTGGACCCAGACCTGGGGCGGGTGGAAGGGGGTGCGGATCGGCGTTCTCTGTGCCTGAAACTCCCTCAGAAGCGCCGGGCGGGGCGCCGAGCGGGAAGGAAGCCGCCAGCCCCCGCTGTTCCAGGTGAAGATGGGGCCGGGATTTGAAACGGGCGCAGCCAAGCCAGCCCACCTGCCGTCCTAAAGCTGCTCTAAGGCGCCAAAGTCTCAGTGGCCGGCAGGATGGCCAGCTCTCTCACTTAGAGGGGCAGTAAGGGGGGGCACCCTCACCTCACTGCCTCGGCCAGAAACGTTTGGGGGTACCCACTGGAGCCCATGTGGCTGCCAGGGACCTGCCTGACTTGGGAGTCCGCACTGGGAAGGAGCTCTTTGGAGCACCAGCCCCGCAGGTCCTGGCTGACACCTGACCCCACCCCCCACACTGGCATCGCCAGGAGGGCTCCCCTTTGCTGGGGCCTTTGGGGAACCAGGAGAGTGTGCCTGTCCTGGGCAAGCCCTTCCGGAGAGGTGGCCACCACCCCAGCCACAGTGAGTCCAAGCGGTGTCCAAGCTGTGGCCAGGCAATGGATGGCCTGGGAAGATGAGGAGCCACTCTTTCCTCCCTCCCCATCCAAACTGGGAGCCAGCAGGCCCCACCACAGCTGCTTCCTTCATTCCTGGGTGAGGGCAAGGTGCGGGAAGCTCTTCCCCAGGGTCGCTTTTAAACCCACGAGACGAAGGGGCCCAAGCAGGCAGCGGCAGGGCAAGGCCCAGGTGGCAGGAGGCGGCTGAGAGAGCGGAGGGCTGCTGGTGGTCTCGGGCTGTATTTCCCATCCGGGCATCTGGCGGGCCCCGAACACCGGCACCCCGGCACACCGGCACCCCGGCACCCCGGCAGGCCTGCATTTCCCTGACAAAGTGCCTTGCTCTTCCCAGGCCTGCTAACCACCCAGGAAAATCCCCTAAGCGCCACCAAACATGCCACCCCTCAGCTACCAGCCCCCGCCCCGCCCAGCGTGCAGGATGAGGCCAGGACGCTTCCACAGGTTCCCTGTCCCACTTCAGAGAAACTGACCATCGTTCCCACCACCACAGCGACCCCCTGCACACACACACACACTCACACACACACACACACACTCACACACACACACACACACTCACACACACACACACACACACACACACATACACACAAACCTTGGCTCAGCTAAGAAAGGGAAGGCGGGGAGAGCAGTTCCAGCTGCTTCACTGGGCACTACTGGAGTTGATGCTCGTCACCACTCACACACACACTCACACACACACACACACACACTCACACACACACACACACACACTCACACACACACACACACACTCACTCTCACACACACACACACTCACACACACACACACACTCACACACACACACACACTCACACACACACACACTCTCACACACACACACACACTCACACACACACACTCTCACACACACACACACACACACACAAACCTTGGCTCAGCTAAGAAAGGGAAGGCGGGGAGAGCAGTTCCAGCTGCTTCACTGGGCACTACTGGAGTTGATGCTCGTCACTCCGGAGCCTCTCTCCATCCTGTCCTCGCCCCCCAAAAAGTGAAAATCCAACCAATTCTGCAATTCTGAGAACAAGGAATCGAGCCATTAAGGTTCGTTTCAGGAGACAAGACCCTCCTGTTTGCTGTACAGAGCTTGTAATTACACTTCAGTGAAAATTCAAAATACATTTTTTAAAAATTAACATACCGGTTAGCCCTGGCCAGATTGCTCAGTGGTTAGTGTCGGCCCTCGGGCTGAAGGGTTTCAGGTGCAATTCTGGTCAAGGGCATGTACCTCAGTGGTAAGTTCCTCAGCTCTGGTAGGGGCGTGGGTGGGAGGCAGCTAACCAACGTGTCTCTCTCGCTTCCATGTTTCTCTCCCCACTCCTCTCTCTCCCTTCCACTCTCTGGAAACCAATGGGGAAATATCCGCAGGTGAGGATTAGACATATATATAAGCATCAAGGAAAAAATGTTCCCCGAGGCCGGAGCTGCACGTTGGTAACTCGGGCACACACTGCTGCCTCTGAGCTCCCCCTAAAGGCAGGTCCCCTCATCCTGTGAGGACAGTCCCCTTAGCAGCATGTCCCCTCACGGCCATCTGATGGCCCCACGTTTTAGAGGCCGCTTTAGGGCAGTGAAGTGCTATCTCCCACACCCCCACCAGTCAGCAGGTCCCAGCTCTGACTGGGCCTCAAGAGCAGGTGCGCCGTCACTGGCAGGATGGCAGTCTCCCTTGAAATGAGGGGTGAGCACCCCTGTGTACAAGGCCTCTCATTTGCACTTGAAGCCCTTCTCTGGGGGAGCCTCCTTCCGCCAGGATCCAAATCACTTGGGGGTGGGGGGAGGGGCTCTCAGGCAGGCTCCGGGCCGTGGCCGTGAGATAATGCTTGTATAAGCCTCAAAGCAGCCCCTGGACACAGCCTTACCTGCTCCCGCTTGGCCAGAACAGCCTAGAAGAGAGAATGTGGATCCGCAAATCCCAGCGGTAGGAAAAGGTCTCGATGACAAGACCTTAGGGTACTTTCCGAGACGAGCACCCTCCTGGCACCATTTAAGGCAGACCCCCCACCCCACCCCCCGCCCCGTTTCCTCCGCACGGCCTCCTGGCTGGGATGGCACAGCCCCAGACCAGGCCTCTTACCTTCCAGAAAGAGGCGCCACCATAGCCGAGTACCCCAAAGCAGAGGCTGCTCACAACTCAGCCAGCCTTGCTCTGTCCAGGGTCCCTTGGTACTGCCAAGTCTGTAACTGGCCCATCAGGGACCCCCATCCTAGGTGTCCCCTCCTCCCACTTGATAAGCTTGGGGGGCGGGGGCACAGGAAGGACCGCAGCAGCAAGCGGAAGGAATGGGAGTGGGCCCCAAAGCCAACGTCCGGGCTCCCTGAGGTTATCCTCGCCTCGCGGGGGTCCTGCTCCCCTTCCAAGAAATCAAGGGTCCCCTAAAAGGCTGAGCTCTGAACACCCCAGCACATTGCGGACTTGGACCAACTGTCTTTAATGTGTTTGATAGGATCGAACCCTCTGCCTGCCCCATGCTTCTGGCACATGGTCTCTGGGCCAAGGACGCCCCTCAGGGAAAAGCGGGGAGGGGTCAAGGAGGCTTTTGAAAGGAAAACAACAAATACCAAACCTCCAAGCGAGACGTGCCAAGGTAGACGAGCTGGTGGTGACCAGTCAGCTGAGAACAAGGCTGTTCCAACTTCCTATTTGGCTTCTTCTATGATCTTAAATCTCAGCTGAAGCTCCCGGGACCCAATCTGCTCCTGCGCCTTTCGGATCAGGCAGGTGGCTCCGAGGCGGACACAAAGGACTGGTCTGCGGTGCTTCCGGCACCGCTGGTGAACGGGTGGAACGTAAGGAGGTTCCCACGGCATCGCCCCTCAGAGACAGAAGCAACGCTCACTGCAGAGCTCAGCTCCGGTCACTGCGGCCTCACTGGGGCAGCGCACAGCGGAGGTGAAAACGGGCGAAAGGAACTTCTTCTCAAGGTAATGAAGACCCAGATCACTGTCAACGGCAATTAGGCAGTGAGGACAAACTAAATTGCTTCTAAATAGATCAACATGACAATCCCTTAAAAAAAAAAACCTTGCACAGTAACAGTAGCCACGTTAGCCACTTTAATATAAAATGTGATCAAAACTCAATTACAAGAGTTCAAAAAGGCATAGAAAAACTAATGTTCCGATTTTATTACAAGTTTTAAAACCTGGGAGTTTTTTTTTTAAGTATATGCTAATTTCAGCCCAGGGTTAATATTTTACAACCAGACAATTACTACAGGGCAACATCAATGCAACGAACAAGTGAAACGTGCCAACCCAAGTCATCACTTACTACAGAGACCTCATCGCGACAGGGGAGCCAGAGCAACTGCAGTCTCAGTGAAATGTGGAAGAACCCCTTCCGGGCGGGGAGACAGGCAAACAATTCTGCTTTGGGAAATTGGCATAGAAATAGAAAATGCTAGAGCCTTCATCACGGCAAATGAAACTGCAAAGCCTCAACATGTTCAAGGCAACCCAAGGAGGAGCAAATGCTAAGTAAGAGCCAAGGTAGGACTCCAGCATCTAATTTCCGGCTACGCCGCTAGCAGAGCACAAGAATCTGGGGTGCGGGTTAGCTGAGGGCAAGCTCTGTAAAACAGGATTCTACACACCGGTCTTAAGACAATGCAGACATTGCTGCAGAATTGTTTTAGAAGGGCATAAGGCATCAGGGTCTCTTTCCAGTCACTTGAAAAACCTCCTGATTTTGTCAGCAACCATCACATCTGTGCAGCCTGAGGTCGCCTCCTGCAGATCTTGGCCTCTGCAATGGCCACAAGATCCCGAGATGAGCCCTCGTGTTCCTCTGCTGCCCCGTGTCACGCAGGAGCAGGCTGGGGTCCTGCTTAGTGCCCGTTTGCAGAATGACTGCTGCAGGACATCCAGCCACGGCCTGCATGCATGGAGTGACTGTCCCCAGGCATCTCAACATTTCTTTCAGCCTGAACTCTCCCCCAATCACTTGTGGCTCGTGCCCATCCCCCCGCCCCCTCCACCTGTGAAGAGACTGGGGTCTGAGCAGCAGAGACTTCCCACCCAGGACCTGCACAGATGCTGACATCTGGAAGCTCTATTCTTCCTCATCTCCAGCTCCCCCTGCTGGAGTGACAGTGTGTTGCAGACTTGGAGAAACAAGGACTATTTACAAATTCATTTTGTGCACTTTCCATTTAAAACCTGGACTTTTAGAGTTGCCTCCAAACCCTTTCCTGGGGGCAGTGGAGTGCGCAGCATCGCCCAAGGACCAGTTTATTTCTAGAGGAAGAAGACAGATGAACATACATAATAACTGTAATCAAAAACTAAAAGACCAATGCCCAGCACCCTGCGTCTGTATGACACTGCCATGTTCCCACCTGGAGCTCAGACAGAAGTCACTGGTTTGCTTCCACTGAATAGGGAGCCCACGTTTGCTGTACTCCGGAATCACTTTTTAAAGCAAAACAGTGACTAACAGAGCTCACACCCCCACGCCCTTACACCCGATCGATGTCAAACCCTTGTCAGTTCCCTTGGGAGCCTCACTCGCCTATTCTGGTGTGACTCCCATGAGAACTGACATTTTCAAGCAGAAAGAGTCTAATTACAAAGTGAGTGGCGTCCCAGTGAAGCCCTTTTACTGCGATTTCCGTTTTCTGCTCACACTGTAGAGATACAAGGAAAACCACCGATTTGGTTCCCAAGTTTTATTCAAGAACTCATACAAAATTTGCCAGATAAATGAGCTTTAATCCTCATCTTCCTCCTCCTCTTCATCCTGGTTTATCTGGAAGTAACGCAATTCGTAACTCTCTTTGCTGTTAGCAACTACGCGCAACCAGTCCCGTAGGTTATTCTTCTTCAGATATTTTTTGGTGAGATATTTCAAATACCTGCAGAGAGAGGACATTTGAGAACTCCTCTAAACACTCAGCCTTCTTTATTCTCAAATATTGTAAATTTTATGAAACCTTGCATTCAAAGTCATTACAATTCAAGGTGTTTCCCCACCTTTAAAAAAACGGCCAAGGTAAGGCAAACATACCAGGCCAGTGGTCTAACAATAAAGAGCCACCTTTCATCTAAACGGCAATAAAAATGAGAACAGACAAGATGTGAGAGTTGTCCATGAAACAATAGCAAACGCCTATGAAATGATTTTGCGTGGCCACTGGAGAAAGAGCTCATGGTCAATTGACAAGCACATAACCCTAGCACCTGTTCTGAGAAAGCACGAGGTTTCCAGTGAGCGCCCCATCACCCTCCTGGAGTCCGACCTCCGTGGGAGGCTGTTCAGGCTCTGGGACTGCTTCTTAGGGCTGTGCTATGTACGCTCACTTCTGCTCTGTGACACTCACCACCCAACGCCCGGGACAGGCTCCACCCGCCACCCCGGCCCCAGCGCTGCGGGGAGAGCACCCCCCTCACCCAGCTGTCTGCGTAAGAGGCCCTGGGTTCTATCTACTCCAGACCTTCCCAGAGCCACAGAGAGAAGGGGGCCTAGACGCCAAGCAAACCCACTGCTGGGCAAAGTACCCTCTCACACCAGTTTCTCCCTCTATAACAGGAGCCATGCTACCTGACAGCTCAGACTGTTCCGAGGACGAATGAGACGCACAGGCAAACTGCATGTTAACAAGGACCCACGTTAACGGGAACAGTCACATCTCCAAGAAATGAACACTGCCCAACAGCGTTACGCCAACAGTCATCTCCCCAAAGATGTGAAGACCTCAGTTCAATTCTATCCACGTTTCCCGACATGAAAATAACCCACTCTGGCTGTTCCATCTAAAAAGAATCCTTCGTTCCTTTATTATTTCTACCGCGTGCCTTCAGGTGTGTGAGATTTTTCATACCGCATGATGCGGAGGAGCTGAGGGGAGAGCTGCAGAAGTTCGGGGACAGCAGGAGGAAGTTTAGGCTGGGGCACCTGGGTGGTCAAAGGGAAGAACTCCGTTCACCAGACAGGAGCTTTCAGGGGAGGGAGGCTCCTTCCCTCGCCACGGGGCAAAGAGCAGGGAATGCGTGGAAACGCAGTAAGCCGTGTTGGGAGACATTCTCACGAGGTCGGTGAACGAAACAGGTCACAGGGAGATCACAGCACCTTCCTCAGGGCTCCGGGAAGCCAGCAGGTTGGTTGTGTACACCCTGGAGTCCCTCCCTAAACTGCAACGACCCCTTTATCCAACCCGTCAGCCAGGGGGAACAGGAGGCCTTCACTTACGCTCTTAAGTCACCTCTCAACTGATCTCATTAAAAATAAAAGCAAAGGCTTAACTATAACCAATTTGTCCTCACACACCTTTGAATTTCCCACTAACTGATACAGTTTGATAAAAATACTCCTAAAGAATATGCCCAGCTCTGGGCTGGGAGCTGCATATAAACATGCCCAATTCTTTAGCAACTTGCATTGCTTTAACTTCATCCTCAAAGCAATATCCAGACAGCCCTGGCCGAACAGCTGTTGGCTGGAGCATGGCCGTGCGCACCAAAAAGTCGAGGGTTTGATTCCTGGGCAGGGCACATGCCCAGGTTGGGGGTGCCATCCCCAGTCGGGGTGCCTACAGGAGGCAACAGATTGATGTTTCTCACAATGATGTTTCTGTCTGTCTCTCTCTCTCTTCCTGTCTAAAAAAACCTGAAGTTTCACCTCTCGGCGTCCGACCTAGTTCGCAGCGACATGGCTAAACGCACCAAGAAGGTCGGAATTGTCGGTAAATACAGGACCCGTTATGGCGCCTCCCTCAGGAAAATGGTGAAGAAAATTGAAATGAGCCAGCACGCCAAGTACACTTGCTCCTTCTGTGGCAAAACCAAGATGAAGAGGCGAGCTGTGGGGATCTGGCACTGTGGTTCCTGCATGAAAACAGTCGCTGGTGGTGCCTGGACCTAAACACCACTTCTGCCGTCACAGTGAAGTCAGCCAGCAGAAGACTGAAGAACTGAAAGACCAGTAGAAGCTTCACAGTTTGAAACATTGCGAGCCTATAATAAATGGGTTAATTTATATAACAACAACAACAAAACCCTGAAGTTTCAGACTCCTCGTACAATGATAACATTTACAGGTGGAAGAACAGGGAATTAAAATGGACAGCTCTTCCCTGTGGCCTAGAGGCAGAGGAGCAACGCCATCTTGGAGAACGCAATCTGCGCATGTCCGCCCCTTTCCTGCCTGAGACACTGCCACCAAGGTGCACACTTGTAACTATCACGGCAGCATTCCTTCCCTCACTGCCCCTGCACTGGCTCTGCTCCAGTTCACAGATGCAGCTCCAAACAAATGCGACCACACACTCCACCCGGGCGGAGTCCTCCTGCGGGTGCAGGCCATAGCACTCAGCTCCCCCTACCTTTTGGAAAAAGGCACCTCAGACGTTACAGTGATCTTACTCTTGCTTCTTTCAATGGTTACAACCCCTCCGCCGAGATTCCCAGCTTTTCCGTTCACTTTGATTCTCTCCTGAAGAAACTGCTCCTGTAAAAACCATCCAATTGACCAATTAGCAGTGACACCGTCACCCATCTCACCAGATTGTTATACTGCTTACACTGAAGTTTTTTTAATGTTCAATCTTTGTAGAAACCATACAGATCTTTAGCTATTAATATATGATCTAAAATCTAATAGCAATTAGAAAATGGCACTATCGCCCTGGCCAGTGTGGCTCACTTGGTTGAAGCATTGTTCTGTACACTAAAAGGTGGTGGGTTCGATTACCAGACAGGGCGTGTGTGGAGGCAACCAACTGATGTTTCTCTCTCTCTCTCTCTCTCTCTCTCAAATCTTTTTTTTTTTAATATATTTTATTGATTTTTTAGAGAGAGGAAGGGAGAAGGATAGAGAGTTAGAAACATCGATGAGAGAGAAACATCGATCAGCCGCCTCCTGCACACCCCCTGCTGGGGATGTGCCCGCAACCAAGGTATATGCCCTTGACCGGAATCGAACCTGGGACCCTTCAGTCTGCAGGCCAACGCTCTATCCACTGAGCCAAACCGGTTAGGGCGCAAATCTTTATTTTTAAATAGCACTACTCAACTTTATTTACAAATCAAATATGAAAACAAAATCCTAGCATGAACATACTTGACTGGTTCCACACAAGATCAAATGTGTGTCTACGTGGAAGACTGACTCATGGGTCAAAGATCGAGCAGACAGGAAAGCCAGGGCCGAACTGCTCCAAACTTGCTACAGGCAACCAAAGCTACAAGCAACTTCTGAACGTAAGGGGCATAAAGCATTGTCCTCAGCAACCTAGTACAAGGAGCAAACACACAGTGACGCCATGGCCGGTGGGCTCAGTGGTTAGAGCGTCCGCCCAAAACCAAAGGGCCAAGGTTCGATTCCAGTCAAGGGCACATACCTCGGTTGCAGGTTCCCCGCCCCAGGTGGGATGCACTGGGGAGGCAACCAATTGATGTGGCTCTCTCACATGGATATTTCTCTCTCCTCTCTCCCTTCCACTCTCTGAAATCAATGAAAAAAATATCCTCGTGAGGGTTAGCCAAAAAAAAAAGTGACCAAAACAATCCCAGATCCGCTCCGGGCCACATGCCTGGTGCAGGAGGGGCAGTGGCCCAGGAGCCCGGAGGCGGGCTCTCAGCAAGCCCCGTGGCCGCCACGCTGGTCCTTGACCTCTGTGGGCTTCAGGGGTCTTTGTCCAAAAAGGAATATTCTTTCTGGTTCTCTTTTCCCCCCCTCGTTTGTTTTTTATTTTCTTTCTATTGCAATGATAATGAAGTCCCTTCCAGCTGCAATTCCTACAACCCTCTATTTAAACCTCCAATCCACAATAAACTGGTGGTGAGTAAAGTGATTAGGTCAGAACTCGACTTCTGCACCTCAGACTCATAAGTGACTCGTTTTCTATCCTAGGGAGACTTCTAGAAGGAAAGACAATCACAGACACAGACACAGATGCGCGTAGGGAAGGGAGGAAATAAGAAGCCCAACTCCTCCAGCGCAGTCACCGGGGAGGAAGAGGAAAATGCCAAACCCGAGCTGCGGAGTCAGTGAGCAAGGCTGATTTATTTTTCTCATTTTCCTTCGTACATTCTCCACTCAGTGGAGCTCATAAACATGGGTTTCAACAGTCTCCTCGTTTTCAAGATCTGCCTTCACTTTGTCTTTACTTTCTTCCGTTTTGCTATCTGGTTCCTTATGGGAAATCTAAATTAGAACTCATTTCCTGTGCACACTTACCTAGTATTAAAGTGATGTGTTTATTTTTTAAATGTTTTTATTCGTTTTTAGAGACAGGAGAGGGATAGAGATAAAAAAACATCAATGAGGAAAAACATCCTGAATCAGCTGCCTCCTGCACGCCCCCTACTGGGGACTGAGTCCCAAACCTGGGCATGTGCCCTGACTGGGAATCATCCAGTGACCTCTGGATTCATGGGTCAACACTCAACCACTGAGCCACACTGGCAGGGCAAGGCTGGCTTTTCTACATTTAAGTGAAAGAGAGGACCATTGGGGAACAGGCCAAACACAGAGACAGATCTAAACACACCCAGGCTCCCGTTACAAGTCACATGCAGGACACTCCACAAGCGCGGAGCTCTGACCAGGATGACGGGGAAGTCAGGAGACGCTGCCGCCTGCCCACGCTCCGGTCCAGCAGGCAGGGCCAGGCCAGGGCCAGGCAGCCCCTTGTCCCTGAGGATCAGGGTCTGTCCCTTTATGCTCAGTCACACGGAGTGCAAAGGGGATGTGGATCTGAGGACGTTCGCCTGTTTCCTGGTAACGTTTGAGTAAAATCGTTTTTGGACACCAAAGGAGGGAAACAAGCAAAGGAGGCAGTTCTCGAGCACAGATGTGCTGCGGTCCCACCTGTCTATTCATCGCGACTGTTACACACACAAGACATCAGGACCGAGAAACCAGACCACGCTCCGTTCGAGCAGAGCCAGAACCTGGCGGCCCGGGAGCCGAAGCAGGAGCGTGCGCCAGCAGGTCTTCTCAGCCACCTCAAAGTCCATTGCGTGGCATCAAGGGCACAACTTACAAAGTTGGCAGCGTCCATGATTCCATCTTCTACGGGGTGGGTGCAGTCCAGCGTAAACTTCAGAACCTGCTTCTTTTTTTTGCCCCCCTTCGCCACGAGCTTTTTCTAAGAAAAGGACACAAACAGAGATGACGGCACAGGCTCCCATCCACACACAAAAAATGAAAAGAACCCAAAACACCGACGGTGTAAAAGCCCATTCAAATGCAAACCCCACAGCGTTGTGTTCCCTTCCGAGGGCGACCAGAGCCATCGTCCACCCAAGAATGGAGGAGGGACAGGACACCAGGCAAGCCGAGGCCTTTCCCACGGGGAAACCCTTCCTGAACTCTTGACCCATTTACACTTTCCAGCCTCCCCAATCTCGAAGGGCGTGAAGGTCTGTTAGCTCAGTGGTCGACAAACTCATTAGTCAGCAGAGCCAAACATCAACAGTACAACGATTGAAATTTCTTTTGAGAGCCAAATTTTTTAAACTTAAACTTCTTCTAACGCCACTTCTTCAACATAGACTCGCCCAGGCCGTGGTATTTTGTGGAAGAGCCACACTCAAGGGGCCAAAGAGCCGCATGTGGCTCGCGAGCCGCGGTTTGCCAACCACTGTGTTAGCTTATGAGCCACAATAAAATACTTTCCCCTCTCTGACATGAAGTTCCCGTAAGTACTTACTTCATTCCAGGATTCAGGCACAGGCATACAAATGCTTGCACACCTAAAACAATTCTAATCTAAAATCAACACCTGTCCTGACTCTCCAGGCCAGGGTCCGGGCCCAGAGTAGCCGGTTCTACCTTAAGCCTGTCTCACCTCGCTCCTCACAGCAGCAAGGTAACTGCATCCTAGAATCCCACACACCCAGCCGAGAAGAGGGTAAGGGGAACCTCGGTCTAGTTACAACTCTACCGTCAACCATTTCTGGCATTTTCAAACCATCAGCTGGCACACATCCTACACGGTTCTGGCTCCTTTCGCCTCACAAAGGAGCTTACATCAACCTTCTCCCTGTACAAACGCCAACACCATTAAAAAAGCATTTGTACAATCTACTTACCTGTAACTCCACTCTAAAAAGCTTTTGCAGAATCTATAACTACCTTCACAAGCACACACCCAAAAGCCCTCTTTAGGCTTCAAAGAACTTCATCTAAAACTTGCAATAATTGGGCCAACTTTTCAAACATTCGGCTACTGCAAAAACCACTGCCTTTTTAAGGTCTCTCCTCCTAGTTACACTCCAGAGGGCTGCTTTCAGATCTACCCCCGGAAATACACAACCAGCAAGTAAAAAAAAAAACACAAAACCCTGCCATCACCGTTGTAAACCAAAAACACACAAATGCCCAGACGCATCAAAAGCCCACTCGAGAGGAGTAAATGAGCCGAAAATGTTAACAGGGGTGGCCCACCATGAGGGGAGAGGAGGGGAGGAAGCCAACTTTCTCCCAGCGACCGGCTTAGAGCGCGATCCGCAGGCAGCGACACGCGGTCGCCGCGCCACGCCGCCCCGTCCCTGCCCGGCGCCGGGGACCCAGCCCGAACCGAAAGGGTCTGGCCGGCTGCGCCCTGGACCGACTTCCTCTGGGGACGCCACAGGGGTCCTCAAAGTCGGGGCTCTCCCTGAAATCAGACCACCTTCCGCGGGCACTGCCACTCGTCCCCGAGTCCGGGCCGTAGGCTCCCCGGATGCGCGGCTCCCAGGGGTGGCAGGACCCCTTCTCCCTCCCGCCCTCCGCCCAGGTAACGAGGCCCCGACCCCGGCTGCCTCCCGCCGGCCGGGCTCCAGGCGCCGCTGGCCGGCCCAGGCCGCAGCCTCGGCACCCCAGCTTCCCGCTGGCCGCCAGCGAGGGCCCGAGCGGCGGCCTCCGGGCGCTGCGGACCTGCCTCCCGGGCCCCAGGCCGCGGCCTCCTCCGCCCACGGCGTGCCGAGCCGGGCGGCGGCCCCGACCCTAGCCGGCCCGCCTGCCAGCCCAGCCGCGGGCGGACGCTGCCGAACGCCGTCCCACGCGAGCCGCGTAGGAGCCGGGCCCGCGAGGCCCACGTGCCCGTCCCAGAGCCGAGGCCTCACGCGGAGCCATACTAACCACGGGAGCCATGGCGGCCGCGGAGGCAGAAAGGGAGCCGAGCGCACTGCGCAGACGCGAAGAGCCCGCAGCGCGCAGAGCACGTAGGGCCCAGGCCGTACCAATCGCTCCGCCACGCCCCTCGGTCATCACTGCGCCCGGTTCTGTACGGTCGGGGAGCGATTGCTTTCGCCTGTTTGCAAAGCCGGTCCTGTGGAAGGCCTGGACTCAGGATGGGACAGGGGCTGGGTGGACTGTCTCACTGCGAAGGGTGGGAGTGGGGGAGCCCGAGCAGATCGAGCCCAAAGAGAAATAAAGGGGTACGCTCTACGTTTCAGAGGCTTGGAAGAAAAAAGAAATTCACCAGAGCATGAATTACCGGCTAATCGGAGGGGAGTGGAACCCATCAACGTGGGGAGGAGAGGCCAGGCCCTTGTGGCCCTGGGGTCCCCATATCGAGGGCCCTCTGGCTTCTTCCTACCTGGTACTCAGTTGGAAGCTGGGGCTGTATCTCCCAGCGCTGGCCCGGTCGGGTACGCTCTCCTGTGCGACCCTTTCACAATCTCAGATGCAAGCCGCCCGCCCACTGACCTCCTCCTGGTTTCCAGTTCTGCCAGTGCTTCTCAAACTGGCCTGGCGCCAGGAGTCTCCTGGGGGCCCGGTTAACATGCAGAGCCCTAGCCCAGCCGGTGTGGTTCAGTGGTTGATCCTCGACCCATGAACCTGGTCCTGGTCAGGGCACATGCCCGGTTTGCAGGCTCCATCCCCAGTAGGGGGCGTGCAGGAGGCAGCCAATCAATGATTCTCTCTCATTGATGTTTCTCTCTCTCTCCCCCTTTCCCTTCCTCTCTGAAATCAATAAAAATATTTTTTTTAATAAAGTTGCCTAGAGAGTTCCCAGCTTTATGTTTGGGGGAACATCTTTTTATATAGCCTTAGTTATAAAGTGTCTATATAAAAATCTTTTTAAAATAAAATAAAATGCATAGTCCTCGTCATTGGCCCATGAGCTTGAGACCATGCATTTCTCACAAACTCCCAGGAGCTGCTGCTGCTGCTGGTTCATGGCCCACAAGTTGAATAGCAAGGGTCTTCTTCCCAGGTCTACAGTCGATTGACGGTGACAAGAAAGACAATTCAGGATATTCTAAATTAAAATCACAGCGGCTGGGAGTGAGAGCAAGAGAACATTACCCTGCTAATAGCTGTGGGCCAGTTCTGACAAAGAAAGAACTCCTCACATTCCCTTCTATCTGTTCAAATTTAGGGCTAATTTCCAGGTGGCTATACCTGGGATTATTGACCCCTAGGGCCCTCTGCTTATTTACACACGAACTTTCCCATCTGCTGCCAGGAGAGCGTACCCGACCGGGCCAGCGCTGGGAGATACAGCTAATCCACAGGAGCGGACACTTCTCCCTTGCGGACTCTGCCGAACTGGCCCCACTTCTTTCCTGTAAATTTATTCCAGCTCCTGGGAACTTGTACTTGCTGCTCCCTCTGCTTTGAACTCTTCCTGGCGTGTCCGGTGTCTGATTTCTCTTCATCTGCCAGGGTCTCGCCCTCTCTGCCCATGGATGTCTAGTGTACCCTCAGCTCCACCCCCTCCCAGCCGCCCTCCATCGTATCATTCTGATTATTTTCCTCGGAGCATGTAACACAGGGGTCTGCCATTATTGTACTTGTTTATTTGTGTACTGGTGTGTTCCCTCCTGTGTGTCTGACCCATGACACAGGTGTGTTCCCTCCTGTGTGTCTGACCCATGACAGATGCTGAGTAAATACTGTCCAAACAGATGAAGACAGGATTGGACAGATTAAATAAGCCGGTATCGGGAACAAACACCCGCCTCCTGCTGCCCCTCCAGGGGGAAGCTAATGCACCATCCATTCATGAAGGACTCAGCTGGCTTTGTACAGTAGCTCTCCCACTTACTAGGGTAACATTTTCTACCTCCCTAGGGTTGTTGTCAGCATTAACAAGTAAAAGGACTTTGACTAGTACGTTGTCCCATAAACATTAGCCATTGTTACTATTTTTTAAGTATATTTTTATTGATTTCAGAGAGGAAGGGAGAGGGAGAGAGAGAGAGATAGGAACTTCAATGATGAGAGAGAATCATGGATAGGCTGCCTCCTGCACGTCACCACTAGAAGAATTGAGTCCCATGGGAATCGAACCATGACCTCCTGGTTCATAGGTCATGCCTAACCACTGAACCACACCAGCTGGGTTAGCCATTATTATTATTATTATTATTATTATTATTGTCATCATGACTTGGGGCAAAAATGAAACCAGGGCTAGGGATGACCCTTAAAAGAGCAGGTAAGCCCTAGCTGGTTTGGCTTACTGGATAGAGCGTTGGCCTGGGGACTGAAGGGTCCCAAGTTCGATTCCGGTCAAGGGCATGTACCTTGGTTGCGGGCACATCCCCAGTGGGGAGTGTGCAGGAGGCAGCTGAATCGATGTTTCTCTCTCATCGATGTTTCTAACTCTCTATCCCTCTCCCTTCCTCTCTGTAAAAAAGCAATAAAATATTTTTTTTTTAAAAAAAGAGCAGGTAGTTTCTGCCTAGAATCCACTTCCTTTCTTTCCCCCCTGGCAAACTCCTACACATCCTTCAAAACCCAGCTCGGATATTATCTCCTAGTCTTTTCTGATTAGTAAGAGTTTATTGAGCACCTTATGTGGGACAAGCTCTGGGCTTGACTCTTTGATTCCAAGAAGGGCAGGAGCTGTTTTCCCAGAGCTCAGTGTGCGAAGAAAGCAGACAATGACCTAGGGATGAAGGGCATTCTGGAGGAAATCATCCTGGGATGAACGAGCGCTCCCCGGGCCTAGATCGGCAGAGGGGACCTGGCGGAAAAGGGGGCGGGCCTGCTTCCTTGGAAGCCTAGTATTTGCATTTCACTTCCTGATGTCTCACCCCCTCACTGGGAGGCCGCCCCCTTTTCCCAAACCCGAAGGTTCTGAGAGGCCAATACCTTGGCCAGGAGCCGGAGACCAGCCAAAGAGCGGCCACGCCCTCCCGCCCCCTCGCCGGTACTGGGCTGTCTGTGGAGGGGCGTCGCTGCTCTCTGTCGCCCCCAATGGGCCGCGTTGGAACTGGGGCCACGGGGACCCACTCCTGCCCCGGCTCAGGTCCGGTGGATACAGCCCCCCGGGCTCCGGCGGCTGCGAACTCAGGGTCCTGCCTTCCCAGTGGGGCCTCGGACCCTCGCGTGGCGCGTCCTTCGAAGCCGCGGTGTCCCCGCCTCTCCTCCGCCCAGACTGGGGAGGGCGTGGCCGTGGCCGGACCCCGCGGGCCGAGGCCGGCCGGGTAGGTGGGCGGGGGCACCCGGCGGAGCCGCACGGGAGGGGCGTCGCCGGCAGGTCACTCGGAGGACAGGGCGGGAATTCCTGGGGTGGGAGTGCGGGTGGAGAGGTGGAGGCAGGGGAGGAAGCCTGGCGGGTCCAGCCGTCTGACCTTCCAGGGCCACCGCGGGGGTGCGGGCGAGGCCGGAGCGCGGGCCCCGGACCGGCCCTCCGCAGCCTCCCTGCCCATTCCCCCTGCGCCCTGCGCCCTGCGCCCCGCTGCTCCCCGCTCCGTGACCGCCGCCGCCCCGCCGCGGCCCGGCACCGCCCCGGCCGGCGGATGTCGGGGGCTATCTTCGCGCCCCTGGAGGGTCCGGGCATCCTGGACGCGGCGAGCGGACACCCGCTCGTGTGCCCGCTGTGCCACGCGCAGTACGAGCGCCCGTGCCTGCTGGACTGCTTCCACCACTTCTGCGCCGGCTGCCTGCGCGGCCGCGCCGCCGACGGCCGCCTGGCCTGTCCGCTGTGCCGGTGAGTGCCCGGGGCCCGAGCCTCCCTCCGGGGGACGGGCTCCGCCTGGCCTGTCCGCTGTGCCGGTGAGTGCCCGGGGCCCGAGCCTCCCTCCGGGGGACGGGCTCCGCCTGGCCTGTCCGCTGTGCCGGTGAGTGCCCGGGGCCCGAGCCTCCCTCCGGGGGACGGGCTCCGCCTGGCCTGTCCGCTGTGCCGGTGAGTGCCCGGGGCCAGAGCCTCCCTCCGGGGGACGGGCTCCGCCTGGCCTGTCCGCTGTGCCGGTGAGTGCCCGGGCCCCAGAGCCTCCCTCCGGGGGACCCAGGTGCGGGGAGGGCCAGGCTCTGACGCCCAGCAGAGACGCTGGGAACGGCGGCTCCCACCCCGCTCTCCGCGGGAGAATGCACGGGCTCCCGCCCATTTTGCAGGTCAGATTCGCTGAGGTTAGGGTTCCTGGCCCAGGGCTCCCACAGAAAGCCAGGGGCCAGGGCGGAGCTAGAGCGCATGTCACCTCCGGACTTGGTGCTACTGGAGCACCCCAACTGAGCACCGCGCCAAGACCTCACTTAGGGTCCCGGAAATCTTAGGTCAATGGAAGCAGGGGATGCCGGCTCAGGTTACGGGGCGTGGCCGTGAACTCCCCGAGGCCCTGAGACGGGCTGGAGGGCAGGCTCCCGCCTTGTTATCCCAGGTCCCAGCCCCTCACCTCCCAGGATTCGCCCAGGACTGGGTCAGAGTGCGCAGTGACTGAGATATTTATAGCAGATGCCAGCCTGCTGGACGGGCACCCACCCACCCCCACCCCCACCCCCACCCTATTTTTAGTTCCCGACTGGAAGGTGGGGTGGGGGCGGGTAGGGAGCCTGTGAAGGGGCCTGTGATCCTGGCTGCACCGTCTCTGCAGACACCAGACGGTGGTGAAAGGCCCCAGCGGGCTCCCCCCGGTGGACCGGCTGCTGCAGTTCCTCGTGGACAGCTCCGGGGACGGCCTGGAGGTGGTGCGCTGTGCCAACTGCGACCTGGAGTGCGGCCAGCAGGCAGGGCCTGAGGGGAGGCGGGGCCTGAGGGGAGGCGGGGCCTGAGGGGAGGCGGGGCCTGAGGGGAGGCGGGGCCTGAGGGGAGGCGGGGCCTGGGGAGGCGGGGCCTGGGAGGGGAGGGCCGTGGGGGGCAGGCAGGGGGTGGGGAGGCAGGGCACCTGGGGGACAGCAGGGGCCCCTAGGAGGAGGCAAAGGCGCCAGGTCGCAGGGTCCTGATGCTGGCGGAGTATACCCATCAGGGGGTCCTCCAGCACCTCCTTAAGTCACCCCGGATTCCAAATGTAGGCCCCCTTTTACAGGTGGGGAGACTTAAGATGCAGAACGAGTGACCAGCCGATAGGCAGGCAGTGGCGGACTCTGGCCTGTGTGTGTGGAGGGGGGGTATTCCCAATTCCGGGAGGACGGCCCTACAGCTGGGAGGAGGGGGTGCAGGGCCAGCGCTAGGACAGGTGTGACGACCAGCTGGAGGTAAGGAGAGCAGGGGAGGAAACGCCCTTGAATGCCAACGTAAGAACTTGTGCTTCTACAGCCATTGTTTTGGTCAATGCCATGGCTGCTGTCTATGCCCCAGACCCGTGGTCGGCAAACTGCGGCTCGCGAGCCACATGCAGCTCTTTGGCCCCTTGAGTGTGGCTCTTCCACAAAATACCACGGCCTGGGCGAGTCTATTTTGAAGAAGTGGCGTTAGAAGAAGTTTAAGTTTAAAAAATTTGGCTCTCAAAAGAAATTTCAATGGTTGTACTGCTGATATTTGGCTCTGTGGACTGATGAGTTTGCCGACCCCTGGCTCAGACCTAGCTCTGGGTCTGGCCTGGGAGAGGGAACCAGCAAGCCCTCACCCCTTCCCCCTCCCAGCCAACTCTGGCCTCCACGCGGCCAGGGTGGGCACCGCCATCTGGCTACTAATGAGGGTGACAAGGAGGGGCTTGAGAGGTCTATGCGCGCGAGCGTGCACACACAGACAGACACACACACACACACTTTTGTTGTAGGTGAAATGTTTTGCAAATGCATTTCTGCCCTCTCTCCAACTCCATGTAACCGCCTCCCCTAGCCCATCCCGGGTACCTGTCCCATCCGGAGCCTCGTACGGACTCTCTGAGCCTCGGGGTTCTCACCTGTAAAGTGGGTATATTAGAGCGTTGCATTACCTGTAAGCACCGCACTGAGCCGCGGGCCGCCCAGGCTGGGACTGGCAGGCTCCGGACACGCAGGGACAGCCGTCCTGCAGGGGCGGGGGGCGGGGGGGCGGGCTGAGGCTCCGGGTGGGGGGGGGGGCTGAGCCTGCGCTGGGCCCGCAGGACGCCGAGACCACGTACTTCTGCAACACGTGCGGGCAGCCGCTGTGTGCGCGCTGCCGCGAGGAGACGCACCGGGCCCGCATGTTCGCGCGCCACGACATCGTGGCCCTGGGCCAGCGCAGCCGCGACGTGCTCCAGAAGTGCGGTGAGTGCGGCGTGCGGGGGGGGGGGGGGACGAGGGGAGGGGCACGGGGGCGGGCGCCGCCCCAGCCCTCACCCCCTCACCGCCGCCCCCTCCCCAGCGCTGCACGCGGAGCCCTACATCATGTTCTCCACCGACAAGAAGTCGCTGCTGTGCATCCGCTGCTTCAGGGACCTGCAGGGGTGGGTAGGGGGAGCGGGGGGCGAGGGGGGCGGAGGAGCGAGGCTCTGAGCCGGGCTTACCGGGAGTCCCCGCAGGGAGAGCCGAGCCCACTGCGTGGACCTGGAGTCGGCCTACGTGCAGGGCTGCGAGCGGCTGGAGCAGGCGGTGCTGGTGAGCGCGGGGTGCCCTGCGCGCCCCCCGGGACAGGGTTGGGGACGCGTGCGCGCGCCCACGAGGCTGAGGCCGCCTCGTCCCCAGGCCGTGAAGGCCCTGCAGACGGCCACGCGGGAGGCCATCGCGCTGCTGCAGGCGATGCTGGAGGAGGTGCGGCGCAGCGCGGCGGAGGAGGAGGCCTCCATCCACTCCCTGTTCGCCAGCTTGCAGGTGAGGGAGGGGGGTCGGCCAGCCACAGGCTGGGCATCCTCCTCAGCGGTGACCCCGGTGCCCATGACAGAGGGCGCCCCCAGAGCCCTTGCGGAGTTTCCAGCCCCGGCAGGGCAGCCGGCCTTGAACTCCCAGGCGTTGGCCACAGTTGCCAGGAGAGTTCAGAGGGAAGCAGGGCCTGCCCAGCTGTGCGGAGGCGGGTGGGTGGGGAAGGTAGGGGAGACTATCCCCAGGAAGTGACATTTATGGGGAGGGCCCTGGGCTCTCAGGCAGGGGCGCTGCAGGTGGTGGGGCTGGCTGTTAGAGAGGGCACCGGCCTACCCAGTGTGGCTGGGCCCAGGGAGTGGGAGGGGGGAGGGGGGAGGGGGCAGGGCTGGGGACGTGGTCAGCGCAGCCTGTCCCTCCAGGACAAACTGGCTGAGAGGAAGGCGCTGCTGCTGCAGGCCGTGCAGAGGTGAGTGCCCTGGGCTTCCGCCCTGCCCCTCGGCGCCACACCCCTGGCTCACAGCCTGGACCCATCCCAGGGAGCAAAACATCAGGTGCCCTCCATGAAGGGGGAAGGGGGTTCAGGGCACAGCGAGGGGAGGGTGGCAGGGAAGGATGCACACAGCTGGTGGGGTGATGGAACCACTGGACCCGGCCCCCTGGGGGTGAGAAACCCTCCCCCAGAAGCTGAGGCTGCTGCCCCTCCCCCAGCCAGTATGAGGAGAAGGACAAGGCCTTCAAGGTGCAGCTCTCCCACCTGGCCACTCTGCTGCCCACCCTGCAGGTAAGGGAGCCAGGGTGCGGGGCTGGGCACTCTGGCACAGAGGGCCCCTCCCAGGCCGGGCACCGAGCAGTGTCCCTCACGCAGGTTCACCTGGTCATCTGCTCCTCCTTCCTCAGCCTGGCCAGCAAGGCCGAGTTCCTGGACCTGGGCTATGTGAGTCCCCAGCTCCTGCGGGGCCTTCCCCTCCCACACGGGGTCTCCCAGTCCACCACTGAGGGCTGGCAGCCTGTCACCTGGAGGCTGGGCCAGGGTCTCTGGGCTCACCTTCCCCTCTTCCACACCATCACCTACAAACTGGTTAGGGAACAGCTGAGCCCATTTCTAGGGGGAGGGTTTCCCACCCACCCCCAGGGGGCTGGACCTAGTGGTTCCATCACCTCCACCAGCTCTGGTTTGGCTCAGTGGATAGAGCGTCTACCTGCGGACTGAAGGGTTTTGCAGGCTTGATCCCCAGTGTGGGGCATGCAGGAGGCAGCCAATCAATGATTCTCTCTCATCATTGATGTTTCTATCTCCCTCTCTGTCTCTCTGAAATCAATAAAAATATATTTAAAATAAGCCCTAGCTGGTTTGGCACAGTGGATAGAGCATCGGCCTGCTGACCAAAGGGTCCCGGGTTCGATTCTGGTCAAGGGCATAGACCTTGGTTACAGGCTCCTCCCCAGCCTGGGTCCTGGTAGGAGGTTCATGTAGGAGCCAACCAATCGATGTGTTTCTCTCACATGGACGTTTCTCTGTCTTTCCCTCTCTTCCACTCTCTCTAAAAAAAAAAAATCAAAGGAAAAATGTCCCCAGTGAGGATTAACAAAAAAAATTTTAAATAAAAAATATACCCTATATAATGAAACCCTAATATGCAAATCCATAACCGAAGAAATGACCTGCAGAACAACCGGTCGCTATGATGCACACTGACCACCAGGGGGCAGATGCTCAACGCAGGAGCTGCCCCCTGGTGGTCAGTGCACTCCCTCAGGGGGAGAGCCACTCAGCCCGAAGCTGGGTTCATGGCTGGTGAGTGCAGCGGTGGTGGCAGGAGCGAGGGGTCCCAGACTGTGAGAGCCCCGGAATGCGAGAGGGATGTCTGACTGCCAGCTTAAGACCGGGGAAATTGGGCCTACGCCAGCAGGTGGACATCCCCCGAGGGGTCCCGGACTGTGAGAGGGCACAGGCCAGGCTGAGGGACCTCCCCTCCACCCCCCAGTGCACCAGGCCTCTAGTATTTAAAATAAATAAAAGGACAGCACAGCCTGGAAGGCAGTATAAGCCTCTACTCTCCCAAAGTGCAGCGTCTAGGGGCGTCCAGCCACCCAACCTTTCCTGGGGATTTGGGGCCAGGTGGTGGTGGGGTTCCAGGGAAGGGTTGGAGCCTCCAACAGACACCCAGGTAAAGTGCCCAAGACAGACTTGCCCTTGAGGCCTTCCCCTCCCTGTCATCCCCCTCACCGCCCGTGCGCACTCACACACACACACACACACACACATATACACACACACCCCCCACACACTCACACACACACTCACACATATACACACACACAAACACACACATATATACACACACACACACATATACACACACACCCCACACACACTCACACTCACACACACACACACACTCACACATATACACACACACAAACACACACATATATACACACACACACACACACACATACACACACCACACACACATACACACACACACACACACACACACACACACACACACACACGCAGCCTGAGCGCCTCCCCTCCCCCCGCCTCGCAGGAGCTGATGGAGAGGCTGCAGGGCATCGCCACGCGGCCGCACCGCCTCCGGCCGGCGCAGAGCAGCAAGGTGCGCGGGCGCCGGGTGAGCCGGGAGAGCGGGCCGCCCCCCCACCCCCCCGTGGGTCCTGGGGCTCACGACCGTGTCTCCCCGCCCAGATCGTCAGCGACCACCGCGCCGAGTTCGCTCGCTGCCTGGAGCCGCTGCTGCTGCCGCCGGGGCCGCGCCGCGCTGCGGGTGCCGGGGGCGGCCCCAGCACGTGAGCGACAAGGCCCCCGGGCAGGGCCCCCCAGAGGCCGGCACGGGCTGAGCGCTGCTCTCCGGGTGGGGCCCGGTCAGGGCAGGACCGGGGGCCGGGACACTCCCTGTCCGCAGCCTGGGCGCGGAAGGGTAGGGGCAGCTCGGAGGGCCTGACCCCCCAGGGCCGGAGACCTGGGAGGAGTTAGGGGAGATGCCCCCCCATGTTAGGGGCAGCCGGGGAGGGCTCCCAGCCTTTCCTGGGGACCAGCCCTGACATCCTCCGTGCGGACTCCTCCACGTTGACACCACCCCGGAGGGTTTAACATTCCCTGCGGATGTCATTGGTCTTGGGTGCGGATTTGCATCCGCTTTTCTGGACTCCCACGGTGGTTCTGGGTGCAGTCAGGGGTGAGGGGCTGGGAGGCACTGGGAGGCTGGGGGAGGGGAGGGGAGAGCCGCCCTCCCTTCCCTCCCACCCCCCATCTGCATCCGCACCGGTTCTCGCCCAGGCTGGCAGGGGTCTCAGGCCCCAAGGTGATGGTGCCCAGCTGCCCCTCCCCGGGGGGGAAGATGTTGGGGTCCCCGGTCCAGAAGCCCACGCTGCACCGGTCCATCGGCACCAAGGTGCTGCTGGCGGAGGGCGAGGACACGCCCTTCCTGGAGCACTGCCGCCGCTATGAGGACTCCTACCGGGTGAGCGGGCCTGGGGCCTGTGGGCGGGAAAGGCCCACCCCTTCCTCACGGGGCCACCAGGAAGCCAGCTCTCCTCTGAGCCCCAGGAGGCTCGGCCTGCAGGAGCCCAGGCGCTCATGGGACCGCCCCGCCCGCAGCGCCTGCAGGCGGAGATGCAGAGCCTGAAGGACCAGGTCCAGGACCTGCACCGGGACCTCACCAAGCACCACTCGCTCATCAAGGCCGAGATCATGGGAGACATCCTCCGCAAGGCCCTGCAGGTGGACGCGCAGATCGCCTCGGAGTTCGCCTCCGTGGAAGGGATGAGAGCCGCCTTCCAGGAGGTACCCCTTCCGAGGACCTAGCGCCCAGCAGCTCACCCCTCAGCATGCACATGGGCGACCCCAGACAGGAAGGGGGAGAAAGAGGGCATTGGCGGGTGCCCCACGAGGCCTGGTGTGGCAGGCTCTGGATCCCGGGTCTTTGCTGCCTGGAACCCCATGACTGGCTGGGGGTGCCTAGGGCTCTGAGTAGCTAGGGGACAGAAATGCCACCAATGGAAATTCCAACTCGCACCACACGCGTGTCCGCCTTACTTTCTCTTTCAGATGTGGGAGGAGTCCTACCAGCGGGTGGCTAACGAGCAGGAGATTTATGAAGGTCCCAGGCGGCCGCTGCTGGGTGCACCCCTGTCCTGGAGCTAACCCATGTGCCGTAGGGGCAGGAAGGCAGTAACCCACTAACCAGACACAGAATCCCCATGCTCTTCCCTTAGCCCTTGACTTTGCCTCACAGCTGCTAACTGGCCCCAACACGATGCATCTGGGGCCAGAATCCAGTGAGTAGAAGGCCCTCCCTCTCAAGTCTTACTCCACGCTTTAAAGAACGAAGTAGCGATGGGAGTCGTTGGGATATTGCGATGGTGTGAAGCTGGGGAGTAAGAATCTAAAGCCAATAAGACCCAACACTCTGGCCTTGGCCCCACAGCCCAGCTCTATGACCTCCTCCAGCTGAAGCAGGAGAATGCCTACCTGACCACCATCACCAAGCAGATCACACCCTACATCCGCTCGATTGCCAAGGTGAAGGAGCGGCTGGAGCCCAGGTGAGACCGGGGGGGGGGGGGGGGCGGGAAGGGGGGTGCTCAGGGGAACCCAGACACTTCAGAATGGGTGCCACATACTGGGAAGAGCCCTTTCATGAGGGCCGCGTCATGAGGTTTAAGCGGGGCACCTGGGGGGACCAGGTGCTGGACATCTGCCAGAACACAGAATGCGTGGGTTGCCCTGAGTTTCTGCTTCTAGGCACACGATCTTCCGCCCTCTCTGGCTCTCGCGAGCAGGTCAAAGCAGAACACACTTCATGGGAGTGTGATGAGGGCTCTCAGCGGACCCAGGCAGAACACAGAGAGAGCAGACCTTCCTCTGTGCGTGGTCAAGTCTAACAAGGAGCCACACCAGGCTCTCGGCACCATGCATGAGCTTCGAAAGGTGTTTCCGTGGCAGAGGGATCCTGGTTGCAGGTCCTCAGTGTGCCCACCTCTTAAATCGCTCAGCCTCCAGGTGGCTGGTTGTTCTTTACATCGGGTGCACAGGAGTCAGCCTGAGCTCCCCCCCATCACCCTCCTGGGGATCCATTTGCCTCATTCCTGTCGGATCTCCTGTGTCCTACATCCCATTTGCCTCTTTCATATTTTTTTAAAATATATTTTATTGATTTTAGAGAGGAAGGGAGAGGGAGAGAGAAAAACATCAATGAGAGAGAATCATTGATTGGCTGCCTCCTGCATGCCCCCCACTGGGGATCAAGCCTGCAACCCGGGCATGTGCCCTCGACCGGAATCGAACCCGGGACCCCTCAGTCCACAGGCCGATGCTCTGTCCATTGAGCCACACCAGCCAGGGCCCTGGAGTGTTTCTAGAGTTTGGTTCTCGTGCAGAGTGAGCTTCAGCACAGGCTCTGCCTCCCGATTGATTCCTGGGCTGTTTCCTCGGCAGGTTCCAGGCGCCCGCGGACGAGGAGTCCGAGCAGCTCCAAGACCTGGGTGACGACAGCGCGAGCGACGAGGCCCAGGCCAGGTAAAGCTCGTCTGCCCGCCTGGGCGGCGAACACCTCATCCCAGAGACATTCCCGCCCGTCCCCTCTACGGCCTTAGTGGGGCCTCAGTTTGTAAAACACGGGTCAGAGAGGTTTGTAATCTGGACAGTGACTCGTAGAGGACAGATGTGACTTTGATAGACGTGACCCACGTTTTCTAACCATCGATGCATGGTGGCTGCCGGGCCCCGACACCACCGAGAGCCGCCAGCACTTGGACTGGCTCCTGGGCACTCACACACGTGGCTCACGCCCACTGGGCGAGGAGCAGTGACTGAGGACCACTCTGGGGGCACCGCTGTCACTGGAGCCACGGTGTTTACAAACACTGCCAGAGGGAGGAGGGTGCGGGAAGACAGCCTCGGTCACAGCGGGCTCTCCGCGTTCCCCTCTGGGTGACGTGCCAGTCGGGGTGGGGGCAGAGAGCGGAGGTGGGGGGGTCAGAGCTGTGAGAGCCCGGAGCCCTGGCAGGTCTGCTGCCGTGGCTGGAGACAAGGCGCACACACGTGCGCACACACACACACACACACACCAGGCACCACGGTTCACTCCGATGCTTCAGGGGAGTGAACTGAGCTCCTGCTGGGAGAGCTGAGCTGCTGATATCTAGGCAACTACCTCTCATCAGAAGTGAACTAACCCTGAAGGAGGCCGTCGCTCTGGCTCTGATGACGCGGTCACCGTGCCTTCCGGAAAGGCCTGGGCCGGGTGGACGGCAGCGCTGGGCACGGTGAGGCGGGGCGGCGGGCGGCGCCACAGGCTAGAGCTCGCGTCCATGATCCTCTAGGAGTGACCCAGTGTGTGGGGCGGACAAGAGGGAGAAGACCTCGGAGCCGAGAGGCAACAGCCGGACCCCGCACAGCCTCACGGAAGAGCCTCCCCTGCAGAACAAAGATCCTCACAGACCCAAAGCGAGAAACGGGGGTGACGTCCCCCCACGGAGGGAGCGCCCCACCTAGCAGATGGGGCTCGTCCCGGGGGCGTGGGCCTGTCACAACAGGCGGGTGAGCCCGGGCCTGTAAGAAAAGCGCGCTCCCACCATGATGTTTCACCGGGTGAAGGGGGATCGCTTATCGGCAGTAAAACCCAGAAACTCACGGGTCCTCATTTCAGTCCCGTGTTCACGTGGCACAAAGTCTTGGTTCTCATCACGGTGACAGGGGACGGTCCTAGGCCACATGGTTGTTCAATGAGGAGACACCCAGCCCAGCCGGTGTGGCTCTGTGGTTGAGCATCAATCTGTGAACCAGGTCACACTTTGATTCCGGATCAGGGCACATGCCCAGGTTGTAGGCTCTGTCCCCAGTAGGGGGCGTGCAGGAGGCAGCCGATCAATGATTCTCTCTCATCGTTGCTGTTTCTCTCTCCCTCTCCCTTCCTCTCTGAATCAATAATAAATATTTTAAATAAATAAAGGAACATCCAGCCTCAAGCCTCTCCCCAGCCCAGCCCCTCCCCAGGGCCTGGGCTACCCAGTGCCAGGATTACCTGCGTGCCCGGAGGGGCGGACCACTCTGAACGTAGGTAACGAGACTCCATCCTCAGAGGAAGCCAGTTTCTCCCGAGTCACAGCTCCACGGTTAACCTGGTGCCACTGGGAGGTTCCACCCAGCAACCTGAGCGCTGCTCAGCAGAGGGAAACCCCGTACCCAGCTTCTTCCCTCCCAGGCGAGGGCTGAGCTCCAGAGCAGGTGCGAGGCGGGACGGCCCCCCCACAGCTCCTCGGCTCCTCCCCAGGCTGCTGCCCGCACCTGTGCTCGCCTTCTGTTGATTATTAAAGCAGATTCGGCAGCAACTTGTCTCTGCTAGCTTCCCATTCCTACACAGCGCCCTCTCTGCAAGAGGAACTGAATGTTCCTTAAAACGGAAAATGGCCCTGGCTCGTGCTGCTCAGTGGTTAGAGCATTGGCTTGTGCACTGAAGGGCCCAGGGTACAATTCCCGGTCAAGGGCACATACCTGAATTGCAGGTTTGATCCTCAGCCCGGGTCGGGGTGTGTGTTGGAAGCAACCAATTGATGCGTCTCTCTCACATCGATGTTTCTCTCTCACACCCTTCATTCTCTAAAAACAAATCAATGGGAAACATGTCCTCGTGTGAGGATTAACATACATCAGTGATGGGCAACCTTTTGAGCTTGGTGTGTCAAACTTCACCAAAAAACTGAGCATAACTCAGGTAGTGTGTCCCTTTGAGGAAAAAACATTATTTTGCAAATGTTTCATCCTCGGCATGCGGCCGCCTCAGCGGCCGCGTGTCATCAGAAATGGCTACACGTCGCCGAAACCGGTTTGGCTCAGTGGATAGAGCGTCGGCCTGCGGACTCGAGGGCCCCAGGTTCGATTCCGGTCAAGGGCATGTACCTTGGTTGCGGGCACATCCCCAGTGGGGGGTGTGCAGGAGGCAGCTGATCGATGTTTCTCTCTCATCGATGTTTCTAACTCTCTATCCCTCTCTCTTCCTCTCTGTGAAAAATCAATAAAATATATTTAAAAAAAAATGGCTACACGTGTCAGTGCTGACACGCATGTCATAGGTTCGCCATCACTGACATACATTAAAAAGGAACATTAGCCCTGGCCGGTTTGGCTGTGGGTGGAGCATCGGCCTGCAGACTGAAGGGTCCTGGGTTTGATTCCGGCCAAGGGCACCTGCCTGGGTTGCGGGCTCGATCCCCAGTGGGGGGTGTGCAGGAGGCAGCTGATCAATGATTCTCCCTCATCATTGATGTTTCTATCTGTCTATCCCTCTCCCTTCCTCTCTGAAATCAATAAAAATACTTTTAAAAAAGGAACATTCATCTACAGGACCTAAAATTTAAAGTTTTGAGGTAAATGCTGCCCGGAGTCACATTTTAAGCAAATGTCCATCTTGAGTCCGGGGTTCAAACAGCGAACGGCTTTTCTGCACCAGCTGGGCTTGCACATCCAAACGTCAGTGTCACACGGGAACTGCCAACCCCCTGGACCTGCCCTTTCAGGGCCTGCCGTCCCCGTGCCAGAGCGGCAAGACCTTGGCAGCCGGCAGGGTGGGAGCGCCTGGCATCACCGACTGCCTGGAGGCAGGACTGCAGAGCTGAGTGGAGAAGACCCCTGGCTGATGCTGTAGGTCCTCATTTCTCAGCTGAGCGGCGTGACCTGGAGCGGCCACACCCCACACCATCACACTGCTCTTCGTAGTGAAACCGAGTATAGTTTTATTTCAGATTTGGAAAGAATATCAGTATCTGTGAGAGAAATCCAATTTAAAGTATTTAAACAAACATGTCTGCATGTAGAAAGAAGAGTAGAATAATTACTCCATTAAGTTATTCTCCTCGCTAGGCCGGCTTCCCCAGAGCGGCCGCGGGTGGCCGGCCCGGGATGGCCAGTCCCCCAGGCCGGAAGCTCTCAGAGCAGGGCACGGGGAGCAGGTCCCACCACGCGGCAATGCCGAGGTCGCCTACCCTCGCCAAGTCTCTACAGAAACCAAAACGGTGGGAGATGGCAGCTATCTAAGGCAGTAGGTAGGAAAGTGCAGAGAAGGGACAGTGGTAGGTTAGTGCACCGTTACGGAGCGACTGTTACCAAAGGTGAGCTGTGGCCGAGGCCTCACTGCGCCCAATCTATTGATTAGTTTAGGAATACTCCCCTATCGGTCATCACCGGGATGGCAGGGGCTGGTAACATCACTCTTAGGCTCCAGAAGCAGCTCACCCCAGGAGGGGCTGTGGGGTCTCTGCCCGGCCTGCTCCCTCCCGCAGCTGTAAGCTGCCACGCGCAGCCCCGCCGATCCTGTCAGGGGCCCTTCCAGGGCTTCAAGGCAGCGTAGTTCTGCGCAATGCCCGTGTCCCCTTAAGGAGCCGCAGTGGGACGAGTCATCTCCTGGCGGTTTCATTCGAGGGCACAGAGCGGCGCCTTGGCCCAGGAAGTGTGGGGGAGTACCCAGAGAGCCTGCACCTCATTAACCTGATTCCCTGCCCTGCAGGCCAGCGCTGCTAAATTTGAACGGTTAAAAATAACCTGGCGATCCAGGACCAGACGAAAGCCAGCCACTTGCCAAACCCTGTCCCTCACCAGTTCACCTTCTATCCCGAGGTAACCGGGCCTCTGCCCTGGGACTGCAAAGGAGGGCGCCGTGTTCCCCCGCCCCTCCCCCCTGCTCTGGAAAAGCCCAGCAGAGTGCCAGTCCCCGGGGCCCAGGCCTGAGCCCCTGCAGCAGCAAGGTGGGCTCGGAACTCGGCGGGGGGAGAAGAGATCATCACACGGACACCTCACAAAGCCGGGCCCTCAGAGCTGCTCTCAGCTGCTAAGGAGACAGATCCATGGCCCAGGAAGTGTCATCAGATCTGGCTCACGCCGGCTCCACGCGGCAGGAAGTTTCCCTCAAAGAGCTGGGGGTGGCTGCCCACCCCCCTTTATCCTGCAGTCCTACTAAGTGGAGCTGACCTCACCAAGCGCGGTCGGGGGAACAAGGCTGGTCCAGGCCCGACAGTGGCCGTGGCCAGTCTGACTGCACCCCCTGCGGCGGCCCAGGGCGGGGTCCCTGGTTCTCACACCAGCAGGCGGCGAACCCGCACACCTCTTTGGTACATGTGATGACGAAAGGATTAATTAGGCCGTGAAATCTAGAAATTAATACTATTTTGAGTTGGTAAAATGCTCTTTTGCACACACATTTCCGGCATCTGGCACAGTTAACCGAATGTCCTTTTTTGCGCAACTCTCACACAGTACAGATCCCACAGGTCCTGTCACCTAAGCATTAAAAACGTTTGACGTTCTTCTCAGTCTTCACAACACCCCTGTGAGGTAGGCGGTATTGACCCCATTCCACAGATGGGGAGGTCTAGGCACGGAAAGATAGTGGCTCCTCGGAGGCCGCAGGTCTGCGCTCCGCCGCGGCTCCGCCTCCACGTTCGCGGTCCCAGCGCCGCCGCCGCCGCCGCCCCGCGCGGAAGGATCTCACACAGACCACGCTCCTGTCTAGTCCGGAGTCAAACGAGGGTCTTCACAGTTCATGTTTGACTCCTAAAGCCAGCCACTCGCCCTGAACTGGAAAGACAGAAATGTGACTAACCCTCGGTCGGGCTATTTGCTCCATGTAAGACTTTCCCGAGTCGCCTTGCATGCGAGCGCTCCGACCCCTTTGGAAGACAGTTTGAAGTGGCATCAGGGACGATGAGATTTTGAGAATGGAACATAGAAATCAATAGTTAATAGATTTGATTCAAAACATAAAACTACACGCTATGGCAAAGTAAGAATGAACCCCAAACCGACGGAGAGCAGTACTCCCAGCGTCTGACCAGGCCTCGCACAGAGCAGGCGGCCAGGAAGCGTTTCCTGGACGGAGGACACATCTCGGACACGCCTGCGCGGATGGCAGCCCCCTGGGGAGAAGGGCAGGGGCAGGAGCCGGAGGCCCGGGGGCCCGGGGCGCCCTGGTAACACAAAGCCGCTCGGCCACTCGTCTGGGTGTGGCTGCTGCCTTTCTGCCAAGTAAGAGTTGGGGCTGTCAGCACGGAGCCCCCCTGAACTTCCACTGCCCATCACACAGACGGGGTGCAAACAGGATAACTACATGGAGAGCCTCCTCAGGGAGTGTCTTTAAACCTGGGTAGATGCTCATGCACCCACGGAGGAAGGGAAGGAGGAGGTTAGGGCTGTGCTGCTCGTGTTTCGGCTAAAATGTATCTCTAACGCTAGAAGGCCCTGGTGCCCACGCCCCTCCGGCGGAAGAACCTGACTCTGAGTAAGGAGTCCACCTCCCCCGGGGCGGGGGCTTGGTTACAGCCCAAAGGCAGCGAGGCCTCAGGACCGCTGGGCTCCTGCAGCCTGGCTCGCCGGCGCACTGCTGATATTGCTGTTATCTGCTCCGTGTTCATCTCTCATCCTCGTCCATCTCTTGATTCAGCCCAAGAGCAGACTGCTCTGAGAAGTTGGGGGAAGGGTCCTTTGGTCCTAAGGCCTCTGACCTTTGGTCTTGAGGGATGTCCCGAAGAGGAAATGGTGAGTATAAAGTGATTAAGAAAATCCATCCTGCACAGCGGCCGACCGGAGGCCGTTTTGTCCCGGGCTGCACAGAGTGGGAGGCGCCGTGGACCCGGGGGTCATAGCTCCACCTTGACCCCTTTTATGAAAGGCAGGCCCGTGGGCACCCGCTTCTTATACTCCAGGTACTCCTCGCCGAAGAAGTGAATCAGGGAGATCTCCTCCTCTTCCGTCCGGTCGCGGAAGAACCGCCACACCGTCAGTGCGTAGCCCACGCCGCAGATGGGGTTGCAGAGCATCACCTGGTGGGGACACAGGCTGGTCAGGGTCCGAGGGACCCACACTGTGGACATGAGCGCCATCGGCTTCTGTCAGACCCACAGGACTCCCCGCCAAGGGCCTGAGAGACTCTCGAAATAAATTAGATTAGGTGTCCAGCCGGCATGGCTCAGGAGTGGAGCATCGACCTATGAACCAGGAGGTCATGATTGGATTCCTGGTCAAGGGCGGGCACACGTCAGGGTTGTGGGCTCATCCCCAGTAGGGGGCGTGCAGGAGGCAGCGGATCCATGGTTCTCTCTCATCAATGATGTTTCTCTCTCTCCCTCCCTCTCCTTCCCTCTCTAAAATCAATAAAAATATCTATTTTTTATATAAATAAATAAAGAGGACCAACAACCTTGCGAATACACCGAAACCCACTGAATAGTACACTTTGAACTGGTGGATTTTATGGGACGTGAATTATGTGTCAAATAAAAAAATATTTGAAGTAAACCTAAAGGAGGCCAGGGTCACCTCTGATACCTTACCTGGGTTCCGATACTCCAGTAAAACCACCCCACGTAAGAAGGGTGCCGGAACCAGGCGTACACTCCGCTCGTCACCAGAGTGTGGGTTTCTGATTTTTCATTCTGCACCACGTGGTTGAAGTTGGAACCAGCTGTAAACATCGCCGCTTTCCTCAGGCACTCTCCGAAGACCACCATCAGCAGGCCCGTGGCGCTGAGCCAGGTGACCTGCTTCAGTTCTGCAGGGGACACGTGACAAACGGACTGTTGAGTCCTCCCTGTGGATGCTTAAAGAATCTATTTTTCCCAGACAGGAACCGAGGACCGCGCTGGTTGGGCAATCAGCATGTGTCATCAGGTTCAAGTTTAAGTATAAGCAAAGTTGTGCTATTCATCCATTTAAAGTGCCAGCAACCAGCCCAGCTGGTGTGGCTCAGTGGTTGAGTGCTGGTCCAGGAACCGAAGTAGCTGGTTCGATTCTCAGTCGGGGCACATGCCTGGGTTATGGCTTGATCCCCAGTAGGAGGCATGCAGGAGGCAGGCAGGAGGCAGCCGATCGATGATGTTCTTCTCTCATCGATGTTTCTATCTCTTGATCCCTCTCCCTCCCGCCCTCTCTCTCTAAAAATCAATAAAAATATATTTAAAGGGCCAGCAACCCAGTTAGAGCATCATAGCAAAGACCTGCTGGGCTCTCGTCCACGTCCCCTGCCACACACTCCTGTCCTTCCCTGGGGCCAAGGACAACCAAGTGAAGCCCAGCAGGACCCAGCGCGCCTGCTCCGGCCACTTACTGGCTCCTGGAACTACACACATGTGGTCAATTTGCTGTGGGAAGTTCACCCTGGGAGCAGGCTCCGGGGCAGTGGCTTTTGCTAATAAAATCCCCGTGTGGAACGTCTCAAGCCACAGAAAAGCCATGGACCCAAGTCTCCTCCGACTGAAATTGGATTGCAGCGATCCGAGGGAGGGCCCGTCTCAGAGCGCGCACTATGCTCCGCAAGGCTTAACGCAAGCGGTCACCGTGCCCTCGACCTGAAAATCCAGAAGCGGGTGCACAGTCCCGTCCGCTATAAAGAGCTTAGTGAGGACTGAGGCCTGCGGAATCACTCGGGGAGATTAGACCCGAGAGGAGAGCCCCCGAAGTCACTGCCATGACGCCCACTGGAAGCCGCCCCGCCCGAGGGGCGAGCAGGGCACACTGACCTGGCCAGAGCAGGTTCTCCAGGGTGAACTCGATCCACGAGGAGAGGGCAGCCACGGTGTACTCCAGGCTGTGGTTCAGGAGGAAGGAGTCCAGGGACAGGCTCTTGGGGTTGTTGACGGCCGTGACCAGGTACTCAGAATAGTGGAACAGGGACAGCGAGCACATGTACCTGTTCACAACGAGGGAAAGAGAGGCTCAGCTTGAGCTTTTTGGGGAAGAGATTTTAAAAAAAGAGATAGAGGTCAGCTGGGGCAAAGGAATCGCCCCCATTCACAGTACAGATTCGGGGCTGTGAGACCATCGCCGGGCCTATGAGGAGGTCCCGCGCCCCTGTCTGAGGTGGACCTCAGGCACCCATATTACTCCCTCAGGTCTGCAGACACTGACTGGGTTTTATGGTTTCTTAAGATTCTTTATTGCATTTATTTACTTATTTATTAGAGGAGAGGGGAAGAGAGAGAAACATCCATGTGGGTTGGCTGCCTCCTGCACACCCCCTGCAGGCATGTGCCCTGCCGGCATTCCATCCAGCAACCCTTCAGCGCACAGGAGGCCGCCCAACCAACTGAGCCACACCGGAGGGGGCAGAGAGGGGGGCTTTAAAGGGACTACACTTTTGAATGTCATAGGCAAAACAAACAAACGAACAGGAAGGCATGATGGGTCCTTCAGCCTTTTTAAAATCGCACCACACACAGTAAAACATGAAAGTGGGAACTAGCAAAATAAAGTAGTAATGTATGTCAAACACAAAAACAAAAAACAAAAAAGAACTGAAATGAAACAGTTCCAGCAACAAAGAATGAGACGGATCCGTGTTGATAACAGGAGACAGCGCCTTTTACCTGGAAGCCCGGGTTCATATCTAGGTCAGGGGCCAGAAGGCTCAAGGGACTGAAATAGCGTAGGGAAAAGTCCCAGCCTGGCCGTGGGGGATGCACTAGATGTGACCTAATAGAAATGGGAGATGCAGGAGGCCGGTGAAGGCCAGCCAGAGCCCCCCATCTCCCCCAGGATGCCACAGCAGCTGCTGCTGCAGGTGGGGCACCTGTGGGGAGGGTGCCAGGGAGACCTGCTTCTGCCTGCAACAGACGCGACCAATGGGCACGAGTTCTCAAGGTCCGAGATGCAGGACTCCAGGTGGAAGGTAGATACCTGGTTTCCACAGAACCCTACCAAGCACGTGACCCTCGCCTCCGGCAGGCTGGGGCAGGTGGCCCTGCACAGCTTCCAGCCAGCCAAGATGAGACGCGGGGACGATGAAATGCCACGACTGTTCTCTGCTCTGCCACCCTAGCCTCAAACCCACTGTTCCCAAGGGCCTTCTTACCAGCCGAAGTGATCCCAAGAAGACTGGCTGAAACTCAGCAGCACCCCGCAGCCGAACACGAAGCCCAGGAAGCAGGCTCGGACGGCGATCTGAAAGAGACCAGGAGCCCTCACCGGGCTGCTCTGGAGCACACACCTGCTCCTGGTTAAAACCCCGAGCCCAGCACTTGCTGCCTGTGTGTCCTTGGGCAAGTTACTTAACATCTCTGGACCCGTTTCCCCATCTATGCAATAGGGATAATAATAATAATACCTACCTGTTAGCATTGCCTGGAGGATTACCCAGGAGAAGCACTTAAGAGTAAATGCTACCTAAGTTTTTGCCGCCATTACTAGTGATTGCTGCTGTTATTACTCAGGGCTGTGGGTAAACTGTGACCCTAATTTATTGGGAGGGTTCTCACAGGTCCCCGCAGCGTGTCTGGTCCGAGCACCGGGGACTGCGCCCGGCCCCCTGCACGTAACAGCGGGGCCTCTGACCTCAGACTTGTAGGTCCACACCTTAAATTACGTAAAAGGACTCGGGAGCTCGCTCACTGCTCTCCCCACGGGCATCTGCCGCAGCTGCTGAACCGCACCAACTGCAATTCTGCACCCGCCCCGCCGGGTGGAGGGCCCGGCCCCACGCCCCTGAGCCCGGCGAGGCGCGGTCCCCGCTGCCACCGGGTGACTCCGGCCACGGAGCGCTCCGGGGAAGGAGCCCCTCTCCTGGGCCCCGCTCCCGGCGGCCGCCCCCACAGCCCGGCCCCCCGGAGGGTGCCGCGCGTCCCGCCCGCCGGCCCCGGCCCGCACCTGGTAGCGCGGCGGCCGGTAGAGCAGCAGCAGCAGCGCGTTGAGCCCGGCCACGTAGAGCGCCAGCGCCGTGCGGCCCTGCAGGCCGGCGCGCGTGAGCAGCGGCAGCGCCAGCACCGAGGCGCCCAGCAGGAAGGCGGCCAGGCTGAGCCGCGCCTCGGAGCCCGGCGGAGCCCGCGCCGCGCAGCCCGCCATGGCGCAGGCGGCGGACAGCGGGCGCGGCGCCGGCTGTAGCCCCGGGAAACCCGCCCGCCGCGCCTGCGCGCCGCGCCGCCGACGCCGGACTGGAGGAGCCGCGGGAGCCGCGCGCCGCCGGGAGCTCTCGCGATACCGCCGCGCTGCCGGGCTGGGGCCGGAATTTGGAGGGAACGCCCCGCCCCTCAGCCACGCCCTCGGCCACGCCCCTCCCGGGTCCGCCGCGGACACGCCCCCTCTCGCGGCCCCGCCCCGCCGGCCTCCCGGAGACTGACTGACACGGGCTGAGCCGGGGCCTGCGCGGCGGCCAAGTCTCCACCGAACTCCAGAATGCCGGGAAATAAGAAGGACCCCACCCTCGGCGGCCCCGCGCACGCCTCCCCCAAATTCTCACCCGCAGCCGAGAGCCGGGCCGATCCCCTTCTCCACGTCTAGGGGTCCGCACGCGGGCACCCGGCGCGGTGGTCCCCACCTGCCCTCAGCGGGGCCCCGTGCGCCCCCTGGAGCCCACGCAGCGCCGCCGCGGGGATACTGCCCTTGGGCACCCTAAGCGCGGGACGACCGCCCACTTGGTGGAGGGCGGGACTATCGGGATGCTGTTACGTTTTCTAAAAGGCAGAAATCAGAACTTGTGATCTTGACTTCACTTGGGAAAAACAGAATCATTTTTGTGAGCCTGGGAAAATGATGGAAATAGAAGCCAACATTACTTAACAGCGGTTATATGCAGGTGGTAAAACTCCGGGCGACTTCGATTTTCTTTATAGGTTTTTGTATTTTCCATATCGCCCACAATCAACTTATAGTACTTTTTAAAATATATATATATATTTTATTGATTTCAGAGAGAGAGAGAGAGAGAGATCAATGATGAGAATCATCCATCGGCTGCCTCCTGCTCACCCCACACTGGGGATCGAGCCCGCAACTCTGGCATGTGCCCTGACCGGTAATCGAACCCTGACATCCTGGTTCACAGGTTGACGCTCAACCACTGAGCCACGTCGGCCGGGCACCTTATATTACTTTTATAATCAGAAATTGTCTTTTACATTTTAAAGGGTTAATAGTGCCCCTGTCCCCCGGGGGCTAAGAAGCAAGGGTGCAGGAGAAAGGTATGTCAACAAAGGACTAGAAAGCCTGTGGCGGGTGGGAGCGGGGCAGCAGCAAGTAAGGACGGAGAGAGGGACCCCAGGGAGGGGTTATGGTGGGAGGGCCGCGGTGAAGAGTGCGTGGACGAGATGCTGCACTAGGTCGTGGGGCCCCTGGGAACCGGCAGCCTGCCTGCCGCTGGAAAGGAGAACAAGGGCGTCGAAGGGTCGGAGGGGGGAGGGTGGCACAGACACAGGAGGAAGCGAGCATGCGGCGGGATAGGGGACAGGCCCCAGGGGAGCTGGAGCCCTGAGTCGTGGGCCAGACGTCGCTGAGGCCGGGCGGGCTGTGAGCTGCCGTCATCCGGGTCCCGCTCTCCTCTGCCCCCCCAGGACCTGGCAGGCCGCCTGGCGTGTGGGCAGCGGGGTTCAGGGAAGCATGGAGCCTGCGCTGGAATCCGGGCCCGGGGCTGCTGCGGTCCAGCGTTGTGACCTCGGGCAAATCAACTCTCACAGTTTCTGTAAAATGTAAAATGTTTCTGTAAAAACCAGGGGATCCTGATTTCACAGGCAGGCATCGCTACCGTTCCGTAAAGCCTAATGCCATGTTCATGTGGTGCTCTGAAGACAGGTACTAGACTCGGTTGGTCAGAATTAAAAGGATTTTTAAATGTTTTTAAAATCCAAAGTCGGCTGGCGCCATGTGGGAAGGAGGCTTGGGCTTTATGTTGAACCCCTCTCCTGCCTCTGCCCCAGTTTATCAAGGTCTCCCCCAGACTCAGGACTTCTCCCTCTGTGCCGGGAAGCCTTGAGGCCACTAGGGGGCGCTCATTTCATAATCGGTCCTGGGAGTGAGTCTGGCCCTGGGCAGAGAGCTGCCCTCAGGAACCTCCACCTCTGGCCATTGATTCTGCTTTTCCCGCTGACTTACCGCCCTGGTTCCCCCCAGGGACCATCCCCATTCTAGGGGCACAGAGTAATGTAACTCAAATTGGAGGGCCTCCCCTCTCTGCCCATCACTGCCCCTTAAACCCTTCCAGCCCCATCTTGGAGAAGTTGAAAAGAAAGGGGGAGCAGTCCCCTCCTGCATGGGGCCAGTCCAGAGGGACGGACGGACGGGGAATTTTTAAAAGTCACTGGAGTGGCTGAATTTATCAGGGCCCACAGGCCAAAGCAAATGTATCCACCCTGACACGGGCATCGGCCCAGAGAAACGAAGGAGCACAAAGAGATGCACACAGACACACGGAGAAGCAGACAGGAACACACACAGACCTGCTTCCCTCCGGGGAGGAGAGTGACCTAACACACCCACTCTGCACCCAGCGCTCCAGGGCCACCCCCCAGGCCCGGGGAACAAGCCTACAGAAAATATGAGAAAATACAGGAAAACTGCTCCGCCCCGGGACGCCTCGCCGGCCTTTTCTTGTAAATAAGCATTTGAATGTGTTTTGTTCTAAACTGCAGGGCCCGCACAGAGGGAGCTCTTTCTCATGCAGGAAGGTCCTTCGGCCGGGCCCTCCCTCCGCCCTCTCCTCCAGCCGCCCGCCCACCAGCTGGGGCGGCTCCATCCTCAGCCCCGGTCGGGGTCCCTCCTGTTCCAAAGAGTCCTAAGAACACCTTGACTTCTCCCAGTTACACGGCAGGCTGACAGAAAAGTAGGCTTCCCCTTCTTCAACGGATTGCTTAATTGAGCAAGAGAGAGTGGGGTGGAGCAGGGAGCTGCAAGGCTGGGCCTTACCCAAGCACCTCAACCCACATCAGGCTTGGCACCAAGTAGGAAAAAGTCAGGGAGCCGGGCCTCTCCACCACCTCTGTGTGTGGGTCCCCAGTCAGTGGCTGTTAGAAGGGCCTCCTGAGCCCCTGTCACTCACAGGCCTCCTCCAATTCCCACGTGAAGGTGGGAGTGAGTCTGTCCGGTGTGGCTGCCGCCCTGCAGGGGGTGGGGGTGGGGGTGGGGAACCCCTGGTTCTCGGAAAGTTTTCTTTTCCATCCCTGGGCCATTCTGGGCTCCCGGCATTAAAGCCTTCTCCCTCTCTCGTCTGGAAATGGGTAAGTGACGCGTAATTTACGAGCACACCAGCCCAAAGTGCAGAAGTCAGACGTGCACAAAGCAGCGGGTAAATATTTAAAGATTGGAGCCAGCTGGGGAGAGGCACAAAGGCGGGGACAATGGGGCCTCCCGGAATTCCCTCCCCCAGGGCCGGGCGGCGGGGCGCAGAGTCGATGCACTCGCCGCGGTCCCAGCCTTTGTGCCCTGGAGGACCCTTGGCGGGAGCTATTCGGAGCCCCAAGCAGCCAAAGAGAGTTAAACAATCGCGGCCTCCCCAGCCCCATCCGGAGACAATTGGCTGAGTCATTCCAGCGCTTTCGCTGTGTCCCCAGAGTTAATTACACGGAGCAAGCCCTCCATCCGCTTTGAAATGCATCTGCGCGGGGCGGGGCCTTCCCCCCAAAGCGGCCTTTGCGGCACTCACCCGTGAGCCCGGGAAAGGGCCTGGGCTGCTGGGAGGACGGGGCTCCCGCCAGGCAGGAGGTGCCCGGGGCCTGCAAACCCCTCCCCACCCCGTGTCCACACCTGACTCGGTCTGCCATTTTTATTTATTTACTTATCTATTTATTTATCTATTTGTTTATTTATTTATCTATTTATCTGTTTGCTTGTTTATCTATTTATTTTTGTTGTTGTTGCCGAAGTCAAGAAAGCCAGCCCAGCTGGCATGGATCAGTGGTTGAGTGTTGACCTCTGAACCAAGAGGTCACAGTTCGATTCCTGCTCAGGGCATGTGCCCGGTTTGCGGGCTCCGTTCCCAGTGGGGGGCGTGCAGGAGGCAGCTGGTCGATGTTTCTCTCTCATCGATGTTTCTAACTCTCTATCCCTCTCCCTTCTTCCCTGTAAAAAATCAATAAAATATTTTTTTAAAAAGTCAAGAAAGCCAAAGGGGAGAAGGGAGGGCAGACCCAGGCGCTCGTCGCGTGAGGAAGCAGGGCCCCGAGTGGCGCCTCCCGAGCGACAGAAGGACTGTGCTCCCTGCATGAGCAGGCAGCCTCGGCCTCCCCCCCCCCCCCTCGGCCTGGACCCCAGATCCTAAAGACGAAGGGGCTGGGGCCTACATCCCCGCTTGCAGAAGCCCGGCCTAAGGCGGCCCATGCCCTTCGCTTTGTCCTGAGTGCAGTCTGAGAGGACTTGGGGTGAGCCCTTGCGCACCCCCACTTCGGAAAACGCCTCCCCCCCCGCTGCGCGCCTCGGGGGCGGGGGGGCAGGCCTGCCCGGGTGTGCGTAGGACGGGCCAACCGCCAGGGAGACGGGCGGAATGGAGTCCCCAGCCTGGCGTCGGAGGGATCTCGGTGGAGACCCGTTTACGACCCTCTCCCAGGACGTCGCCTTTAACTTAGAGGCGGGAGTGGCTGCCCAGGAGGAGCCCGAATTGGGGTCAAGTGGGGAAGGGGTGGGGGTCGCTGTCTGTGAGCGCGGGCAGGGAGAGGGGACCCTCTCAGCCCTGAGTCTAGGGCAGGGGAAGCGGGGAAAGCAGATGGGGGCTCAGCCCAGGTGGCAGGACCCGGCGGGAGGACGTGCGGAGGGTGGGGGTACGGGGGCTCGGCGAGCGCGCCGGGGTGGGGGGCGGAGGCGGGTCTCGAGGCGGAGACTCCCGCCCGCCGGCCTCGCCCCGGCAGCCCGAGCAGAACATTGCGAATTAGAGCATTTTGCGGTCAATTTTCCACCGCTCAGGCAACACCGAGCCACCCACGGGAGCGGCCCCACCCTGCGCGGCCGGATGCCCGCGCAGCAGCTGGAGAGGAGGGCCGGCCGGGGGGGCCGGGGGGGCCGGGGCGGGCGGGGGCGCCGGCGGCCCCTTTACGGCGGCCCTAACTCTGGAGAGGGCGGCCCCGCGCTCCCGCTGCGGCCGGAGGGCCCGCCGAGGGCCATTGGGTTGCTAATGCGCCGGAGTTGAAAGGCGAGGGCGGCGGCTCCTGGGGAGGGGCCGTAATTAGGGGACAAATTGCCGCGCGGCCCGAGAGCGGCGGCGGGCGGGGGGGGGGGGTGCCGGCGGCGGGGGCGGGGGTGCCGGGGGCGGGGGGGGGGGTGCCGGGGGCGGGGCGCCAGGGCGAGGCGCGCGCCCCGTGCCGGTGCAGATGTGCAGCAGCTGGAAGCCTGCGCGCGGCGGGGCGCCCGGAGTTCGGCCCCGAGGGGGCGCGGCTTCGTGGGGCCGGCACAAAGCCCTCAACACTCGGCTGCCCCCTTTGTGCCCGCTGCGCCGCCCGCCGCCCGCCCGCCGGGGGCGCCTCGGAGCGCGCCGTCCCCGCCCCACCGGAGCGCGCGCGGGAGGGGCTCGGGCCGGCGAGTCCGGCGCTTCAAAGCCGCCCGGCGCGTGCCAGCGCCCTCCGTCTGGCCTGCCCCGGATCTGGCCCGTGGTCCCTGCGGCCCGGGCGGCGGAGAACCCTGGAGCCGCTGTCGCCGCAGCTTCAGCCCGAAAGGAAGGCGGGGCGCCCTTCTCCTCGCCGCTCGGCGCCTGGGAACGAGGCTGCCCCGGCCGGGCCTTCAGTATCTCCCGGGCGGGGCGGGGCGGGAGGGGAGAGAGGCCCCGCTGGAGGGAGCTGGGGGGCCCACCCAGAACCTAGCCATCCCCCCCCCCTCCACCCCGGCGGAGCTCTGCACAGGCCAATTTGTTCATTCCTCTGCCGCGGGCTCCCTGCGGAACCCCATTGCACAGACACTGAAACTGAGGCTGTGGGTCCAGGAAAGGGAGCTGCGTGAGTTCGAACCCAGTGTCCCCCCCAGACCTCAGCCTTCCGGTCAGCCTCAGCCCCTGCGGCCCTGCTCCTGGGGCCACGCCCAGGCCTGCACCCAAGTCCTCCTTCCCTGAGCTCCGTGGTGTCCGGCTCCAGCCGGAATAGTCAGAAGAGATTGGGGTCCCAGACCTGCAAAAGCCGCAGTGACGCTCCCCCAGGGGGCCGGTGGTCTTCCCACCCCCACGTACCCTCTGGGAGCCGGCGGCGGCGGGAATAAGCCCCCAGGCCTTCCCATGCGGGAGAGGTTCTCAAACCCAGCCGGCTAGGAGGCTGCGGCCCTGCGGGCGGGCTGCACGCTTTAATGGGACACATGTCCCTGTGTGGCCCCCGCGGGCCCGGCCTGCGCCCGGCTTTGAGTGGCCACAGGCAGAAAATTGCTGCATTGTCCGGACATTAGGGCCACTAATGCGCGTGGCCAGCGCGGCCGGAGCGTGAAGCCCGCCTGGAGGCCTGGCGGGCGGGTGCTCCCGCCTCCGCATCTTCATCAGGCCCGAGGCCGGGCTCTGTCACAGTCGCTAGCAGGGCTCAGAGCTGGTTGGGCCTGCACACCCCCAGTGGGACCCCAAGAACACTCAGAGGCAAGAGCAGCAAGAACGAGGCAGGTGGGCCTGGTGGTGGGGCCCAGAGCTTCGGGACACTGGGACGGGACAGTCATGGGGGGGGGGGGAGGAATAGGCCTGGAGGGGATCCCAGACATGCGAAGTGGTGGGGTGAGAGGAATAGGGAAAGACTGGGGCAGGGGAAGGGGGTTGCTGGGGAGGGAGGAGAGGCCCTGGGGCAGAGCTGAAGCCTGGGCAGCAGGAGGGGTGGGGCAGAGGGAGGTGGGGGAATTCACTCTGTGTCCCCCTCTCCTCCCCTCCCCTTCAGGGGTCCTGGAGCCCAGGATCCCTCATTGACATGTAAACGAGGGGCCCCTATAAAGGCTCGGCCGCCTCCCGCGGGCACGTACACGACAACATGGGCACTGAGCCCGGGACCCAGGGCAGCTCTGGGGGCCCTGCGGGCAGATTCCGAAAGGTCCGGGGTGCTGAAGAGCTCGGGGTGGGGGCCCTGCCCGCCGGCAGGGGCAAAGGGCGAGAGGGCCGTGACCCCGCCCTCTGACAGCCTCTCTTGGACAGATCTCCAAGCCACTGATGGAGAAGAAGCGCCGGGCGCGCATCAACGTGTCGCTGGAGCAGCTCAGGTCGCTGCTGGAGAAGCACTATTCGCACCAGGTGAGCCCGGACGCGGTGGTGGGTGGTGCGATCCATCCCTCGCCTCTCCCCGCCGCGGGCTCCCCGCTGAGAGCCCTTCCCACCCACCGCAGATCCGAAAACGCAAGTTGGAGAAGGCAGACATCCTGGAGCTGAGCGTCAAGTACATGAAAAGCCTCCAGAGCTCGGTGCAAGGTAGAGGGGGCCCTGGGAGGGTTGGGGGGGGGGGGAGCCCTGCGTAACACAGGGCCAGATAACAGAGGGATGGAAGGAGAAAAAGGCGCAGGGAGTGAGCAGCCGGGTGAGGCAGGGCCCAGGCCACCGGAGGCGGGAGGCGGGAGGCGGGAGGCGGCTAAGGCGGGCGGGCTGCGGAGTTGTAATCCGAGGGGAAGGAGGTCTGGACGTTCAGGTGGCCTCGCCTCCCCTCCCCTCCCTGCTCTTCCTTTCCCTCCACGCTTCTCCCCTCCCTTTCTTCCTCTTCTCTACAACTCCCCCTTTCGCTCCTCCTCTTCCCCTCTCCCCTTTCCTTCCGTCCGCTCCCCTCTCCCCAGGGCTCTGGCCCGTCCGCAGCGGCGCCGAGTACCCGTCGGGCTCCCGCGGCTGTCTGGCGGGCGTTAGCCAGCTTCGGCGGCGCGGGGAGGACGGCGGCGGCGGCGGCGGGCTGCGCGGCCCGCAGGGGCACGAGCGCACGGCGGGCAGCACCACGGACAGCGCCAGTCCCCTCCCGGAGGCGCCCACGCGCTGCGGCCCTAGCGCCCCCGCCCTGTGGGCCCCTAATCCGGGCGCCGGCGGCTCGCGGTGCCCGCCATCCAGGCTCCTCCTCCCTGGCGGTCTCCCCTGCCCGTCCACCAACGTCCCGGCACCGCAGGCGGCGTCTCGTCACTGCGCCGAGAGCCCGGGGTCGGGGTTGCGCCTGTGGCGGCCCTGGTAAGGCCCAGGCGTGGCCTCGGACTCAAGGGGTCCCCCGTCTGGTCTGCCGGCGCAGACGCAGTTTGGAGCGCGCCCGTGTGACGACCCGGACCTCAAACGTCCGTCCCGGTCCCGTGGGGAGGGAGGCCGGGAGGGTGCCGCGTGCCCGAGAACGCAATGAAACGCACGGAGCCTCGGTGGACCCGGGTCTGCGCGTCTAGGCAGCATCTAACCCCGACCCCAGCCTCACCTGCTCAGGCAGGACCCGCTCTCTCCTCCTCCCACCCAAAGGGGCTGGGAGCGGCGTCCTGGGCGCGCCCCTTGCCCAGGGCCCCGGCGGCAGCCCGCCCCCGCCCCCGCCCCCGCCCCCGCCCCGCGGCCGCGCCGCGCTGGGAAGGTCGCCGCCGGCTGCGGCGCAGAGCAGACCCCTCGCAGCGAGGAGAATCGCTGCCCCGCCCCGGCCCATTCAGCCTCCTGGGGACGCCCGGTTCCCACCGGCGCAAAGCACGCCGGGCCCGCCCCGAGGGCGAGGGGCCCCAGCAACTCCGTCCCTGAACCTTCTCTGCTTCCACGGGTCCCCACCCCCTCGGCACGCAGCGCGGCACCCGAGCCGCCCGCAGCCCACTCCGAGCTCTGCCTCGCGCCACCAGATGCTCCTCCCACCGCCCCGCCCGCCCGACGCCCTGCCCGCGCGGCTCCAGGGGGACCCAGCGCACCGTCGCGCCTGTTTGAGGGGGGCTGGAAGGAAGCCGAGCTCCTCTCGTGCGAGTGTCCCCTTTCCCACTCGGCAAAGACCCCGGCCCCGGCCCCGCAGAGCCCCGCCCCCGGATTTCTGGGCCGTCTAGAAGCCTGCGTCCTTCCTCAGCCCTCGGAGGGCTGGGCACCTGTTATGGGGGTCCCACACGCCTGGGGGTGGGGGACGGGGTTCTCGGGCTGTGCCCAGGAAGAGATTTTGACACCTCCACACACCAGTTTGAAATTCAGAATAAAGACAGTGCGAACCTGAGAAATGGGTTCTCCTTTACCCCACGCGGCCCACGTAAGTGCATCTTTTTGAATTACAAATATCAACTTTGTATAAAACTTCTCTCATTTTAGGCTGCCCCTGTCCTGCTCGTGTGCTAAAAACCCATACAGGTCAGAGCGCGGGGAGAGCGCGGCCGGGTCCCCCACCCCACCCAGCCGGGTCTCCGGAGCGAAGGTGGGGGCGGGGTTCTGGGCTGTAGCGGTTTAGGGGCGGCCTGTCGGGTCTCGGCTTCCCACCGTCCTACATGTGGCTGGTGACCCTAATACCGCTTCCGGACACCAGGTGGCGATCTCGCATCGCAGACCCAGGAAGCGGCTTCCAAACCCCAACCCGGGCCGGGGGTGTGGTCTCATGGGGCACAACAGGTCCCGCGGGCCTGGCTCCAAACTGCCCTACCCTTGTCGCCCTCCTGGCCAACCTTACAAAGGCTTCCGGTCCCGGGGCAGGGACTGCTCCTGCCAGCAGGGCCTTGGTGCCCACCCCGCTGCTCCAGGCCCCTGACCCTGTGCCATAGCACGTGCCAGTAAGAAGGGGCAAGCCCAACCCCCGAGAATGCCGCACTAGTAGAGGAATTCGAGAGACACATTTGGGGGCAGGTGGCCAGGTGGGTGCTGTTAGATTCTAGAAAGGTGTATCCGTGAAACCAGCATAGAAATGCGAGGTGCAAATCACAGGAGGTTTTATTGGGTCTGTACAGAGAGAAATGCTTAGTTGTCAAAAACAAAACAAACAAACAAACAAAAAACAAACGGATCCCTGGCTTTGGGTTGGGGGGTGGGGGTGGGGGTATGAAGACAGAACCCTCCCCGCTAAGCCCAGGGTCAGGCTGCTATCAACGCAGCAAAGGGGCCTGGGGCCGCACAAAGTGTGAGCGGGATCCTGCCCCCAAGTCCCTCCGCTTGGGGTCCTCCCTCTTCTTATTTTTGTAAAAACCAGGAGTAGAGAGACTCTGGGGTGCCATGTCCCCCTGTAAGTATTGCTGCTGGATAGGAAAGTAAAAACCCCAAGGTGACCAATGGGCCAGCCTGAGGGGGGAGTGGCTAGCCGATGACCTCACGACGGGTCAGTCCTAGAAGGCACAGCAGTACTGGCCGGGCTGGACAGCAGTCCCCTGCCTTGCTCGCCCGTGGCCAGCTCATCCCCAAAGGTTACCCACAGCCAGGGGCTGCAGGGGCCTCGAGGCAGAGATGGAGCCAGGCAGTCCCTCCTCCCCCCTCCCAGTGGCCTCTCCTGGGGCTGGGACCAGTCTGGGGTGTGCAGAGGGAGGCCTGGCCACAGGAGGGGCAGGGGCAGAGCGGGAGGGAACGTGAGCAGGCAGGCTCCGCGCTGGCTTCCTGTGTCGGGGCCACTGCATGAAGGCCGGGGCCAGGACAAGACAGCCTCTGCACTTGCCCTTGTCTGCCACTCAAGGTCACAGCTGCTCCTGGGCCTCTCCTTAGCCTGTGCCTAGGGGCTTCCCAGGGCCCATGCCGAAGCCCAGGCCTGCAAGGGGTCCGCCAGGAGGGAGAGCAAAGAGCCCTGTTCACAGGGGTGGGGGGACCCCCTGTCAGAAACCAGGTCTTCACCCCAGAACCTGGGAGGCTGTGGGCCACACCTGTAGGCCGGGGGACCGGCAGAGTAAGGAAGCCCACTCCTTCGCTTCAGTCCTTCCCACCAGGTACCGTGTGGTAGTCAGAGGTGGCCACCGTGCGGGGACAGGCAGTGAGGACATAACAGTGGCAAAGGGGGGGTGGGGTGCCAATGGCGAGGATGTGTGCGTTGTGCTTTAGTTGGGGTGCGGGGGTGAGTTCCCAAGGGGCCAGGGGCAGAGAGCAGGATGCCTCAGGCCTGGGGCCGCGGAGGGCCGAGACTACCTCTCCCGCCCTGTGCGCTCCGTGGTCGGAGCATAGACCTGGTCACCTGTCCCACAGCGGGGGACGCAGAGGCGGGACGGCAGGGGGGCTGCTCTGAGCTTGTTGGGCTCCGAAGACCCTGTGCTTAGACCTCCGCGCCCACCGCAGAGGCGGGACGGGTTAGTGCCGGGTGGGGAGCGGCGGTCCGTGGCTCCCCTTCCTGCAGGGCCGGGCGCTGTTCCCTCTGGGGGTGGCCTGTCCTGGGGCTCCCCGCCTGGAAGCGCTGGGCACGTGCAGAGCCTCCTTTACCCAAGCCCAGAGACCAAGTGCCCAGCACAGTGTCCCGGGCAGCTGGCGCCCTCCAGGCAACGACCGCATCATCCCGGGACAAGGCTTCGCCCCTTCGCCCCGAGGGCCGGCCCTGCCCTGAGCCTGGGGGGCAGCCGGCATCTTTGGTGCTTTGGCCCCGGGGCGGCCCTAGGTCGCGGAGCCCAGCGAGTCCGAGTGCAGCGTGACGTAGCCCGAGGACTCGGACGGCGAGCTCAGGAAGCTGCTGGTGCTGCCGCCGCCGCCCGCCACGTGCAGGCCCGCGGGCTCGCCCCACGACGCGCTCAGGACCCTCTGCAGGGGCCGGACGTGCGCATGCGTGGCGGGGGGCGGCCCGGGACTCCGCTGCGCGCCGGGGCCGCCAGGGGGCGCCGCGTCCTCGCCGAGCGGGGCGGGGCCCGGGGCGTCGGGGGCCCGAGGGGCGGGTGGGCGGCGCAGGGCCTGCGGCTCCCGCTCGAAGGCGGTCAGCGCGAAGGCTTCGGGCAGCCGCGAGGCCGAGGCCGAGCGGGCGCCGGGCCCGGGGCGGCGGCGCGGGCTGCCGGGGGGCGAGCTGCGGGCGCGGCGCGGGCCGCCGTCCAGCCCCCGGGGGCGCAGCGGCAGCAGGCTCTCGGCGGAGCGGCGGCGCGGGCGGAACGGGGGCGCGTCCTCCGCGGGGGCCCGCGGGCTGTCGCGGCGCCGGTGGGGCCCCAGGGCGGCCAGGTTCTCGCCGGAGCCCCAGCGCGGCAGGAAGGCGGGCAGCGGCAGCACCGCCCAGAGGCCCGCGTCTTCGTGCGAGAAGCGTCGCGTGGGCGGGACCTGCGGGACCGGCGGGTTAGCAGGGGGCCTCTGGCCAATAGGGACCCACGCGGGGCAGGGCGCCTTGTGGGTCAGCATCGACCCACACCGGACCTCCTCAGGGCAGCTGTCAGTCCCCCCGAGGCCCCGTGTCATCAACCTGGGGTGGCGAGGAGACCCCTGGATCGAGGCGCTGAGCCCCAAGGGAATAACAGGCGCCAGGCGGACACTCCCGGCGCACAGGGGACGGAGCAGGGGCCAGGGTGCGGTGCCCACCCGCACGGGTCCGCCCCTCGGGCTGCCCGTCTGGAGGTGCAGCCACCCGGAGCTGCCAGGCAGGAGATGCGCTCAGAGGGGAGAGGCCCGGGACCAGGGACAGGACGCCCCGCCCGCACCTTTGGAGCCCGCCCCGCCGCGCCCCTACCTGCAGGTACTGCATCTTGTCCTCCTGCAAGGGCCCCAGCGGGTAGAAATGGGGCAGGCCCCGCTCCAGGGGCAGCTCGTAGTTGGCCATCCTGTCCAGGGCCACGAAGTCGCCCCCACAGCTGTAGTCCAGGGAGCGCTCCAGCACCAGGTCCTGGGGCAGCCCCCCCTCCAGGCTGGTGTCTGCAGGGCGGGGCAGAGGCTTAGGGTCAGGGGTCAGAGAAACCTGAGGGCACCCACAGGCACGCACAGGGCAGAGGGCTGGTTAGTGGGGAAGAGGAGGGGCAGGGTCCTGGGTGCAGATCCTGACTCCCCACCTTCCAGCTGTGGGGCTGGGGAGCCAGTTTCCTTGTCAGTGGGGGTGCGACCTCAGGAGCTAAGTACACACGAGGGGCTGACAGTGCCTGGCACGTAGCAAGGTCTTGGCTGAAATAACATTCCCATTGCTGGGGAGACAGGCCCTGGGTCTGCAGGAGCCGCTGGGGACTCCTGAGGTTGGAAGCTCAGAGCACATACAGTCTGGGGCACAGCCCTGCCTGGGGCAGGCAAGCGGGACACAGAATGCCCCGTGGGAGAGACACTGAGGTCCCTTAGGGGTTCGAGTGCATTCGGGTATAATTCAGGGGGTGTTTGGGGTTGACAGTGGGACCTCAGTGCCAGGGGGTGGCCACCTTACAAGTTGTTATCTCAATGACTCCAGGGACCGCACCCAGACGCCCCCTCCTCAGGGGCCCCTCTCGGGGTTCCTCACCATCGTCCGAATCCTGGTCGTTGGCCATGAGGGCCGCGCACTTCTCCCACACGGCCCTGAGGTCGGCGCGGTAGCGGTCGCAGGCCCAGAGGAATACGGGCAGCAGCAGGGCCTGGGCCACCGAGCACCACAGCACACACAGCACCATCCAGGGCGCCGAGGCGTCTGCCCGCAGGCTGCTGAAGCTCACCACCTGTGGGCACAGCGCTCGCCTGGCACCCGGCAAGACCCTCCACCGCTTCCCCTCCCAGACCGTCCTCCCGTCGGCGCCCACCTGCCCGAGGAAGGCGTGGTGGAGACAGCGCGCTAGACTACGGGCAGAAAAGAGGCAGAGAGTGAGGGCGAAGTCCCTGCCCCTGAGAGCTGCTGGCTGCCAAGGTACAGGCTCAGCCCAGTGTGCCTGGCCCCTCACCGCGTGCCAGCAGCCCCGGGCATGTCCAAGGACAGAGGGGCGGGCAGGGGTTCCCACCCCCTTTCTGGGAAGAGGAAACGGGCTTGGAGAACTAGGTTTCCAGCCGCCCACCTCGGGGACCATTCTGTCCTGCTCACTTCTGCCATGGCCCCCTCAGCCCTGCCCCTGCTCTGGGGGGCTAGGCCGCAGGCCCCAGAGGATGAGAATCAGAGCAGTTCCTGAGGCTCAGAGGGTTGGGATGCAGGGACAAGGACCAGCCAGGTGGCCTCTGGGTCACTGCCCAGGGGGCCTCATTCCTCCGTTCCCATCCCCCACCCAGAGTGACTGTTCCCCACCGGAGAGGGAGAGGCACAGTGCAGACATCACGCTGGTTCTGCCACGCGAGCTGCGTGCCCCTCAGAAAGGCACTGGACCTCTCTGAGACTCAGTTTCTTCATCTGTGAAATGGGCCAAGAACACCCTACAGGGTGAGGTACAGATTCCAGGCACTGTGCCAGGCCTGCAGCATGGAGTGGGCTCCATAAATGGCACCCCCTTTCCTGCCCTGAAGAGAAGCTGGGGGTGCAATTTCACACACACTCCTTCCCTCCCTCAGCATAGGGACGGGGACCCCAGGCTCCGCTGAACACAGGACCCCATACCTGGGGGGTGCTGGGCCCACCGAAGGCTGGAGACTGCACCCGTCACCTCCTTGAGCTGTGTCTGCAGGGCGCAGCCCTACCCAGCGGCTTGGACGAGCCCTCTGGCTGGTCCTTGTCCTGCTCCAGACCCTTCAGGGGGTGGGCTAGAGGCCCAGGGTGGGGCGGCCCAGCTATTGGGTGTAGACTTCATTCTTGGCCAGGGCTAGGCCCAGCCCGGCCTCACGGGCAGGACCCCAGTTGGCTTCCATGGAACTTGGACCCTGGTGGCAGAGCCTTCCTCGGGCCAGACCTCACCGTGACCTTCCTCAGCCCCTGGGGTGAAGTCCGACTCCCCAGCAGACATCCCAACCCTGCCGGCCCCCCAGTGCAGGACCAAAGCCTCACTCCGCACATCCCAGGACCTGGAGCCGTGACCCCACGTTCATGCCTGCTGCACTGACTGGGCCCCACTCTGGTGAGAAAGTCCCCTGCGGTGTGGCAGGAAGACGCTGGGCTGAGAAGGCCCCTGAGGGGTTCAAGCCCCACCACAGCCATCCTGACTTTGGCTCCGTCATGTCCCTCTCTGAACCTCGTTTTCCAAGCCTTTAAAGTGAGGATGGGGATAATGCCCCCCCTCCCACCCTTAGAGGACCGGGTGTGAGGATCCAAGCACCCAAAGCCCACAGTGCACCTGCCCCGAGCCCCCCACAACCACAGGCTCACCCACCAGCACGGGGAAGCCCATGAGGCAGTCGTAGATGAAGACAATGGTGGCCACCAGGCCCGTGATCTGCAGCGAGGTCTTGGCGGGCTCGGAGCCATCGATGGAGGAGCGGCGCTTGCCCTGCGCGTCCTCCACCACGATGGTGGGCACCGTGAAGGCCCGGCGCCCCGCCCGCGCGGCCAGCGTCTGGAAGAGGGCGATGGCTGTGCACACGGCGCCCATGGCCACGCTGCCCCCCACCAGCAGCAGGAAGCAGACGCCGAAGCCCAGGCCGATCTCGGCCACGATGAAGCGGCAGCCGTGGGCGTAGAAGCGCTCGCTCGTGTCGTGCCAGCCGACGGCAGGCAGGGCCGACAGGATGAAGGACACCATCCAGATGCCCATGACCGTGTGCACCGCCTGCTTCTTGGCGTTGCTCAGCCTGACACGGGAGGGGCGGGGCAGAGGGACGCCGTGTCAGTCACAGGGCCTCCGGGCGCCACAGAGCCCCGCGCCCGCGCCCACGCGGGGCTCACCTGTAGTTCACGGGCCAGCGCACCATCCACATGCGGTGGTAGGACAGGGAGGTGACGGAGAAGCAGGTGGCCAGGGTGAGGGTGTAGAAGGTGGACACGAAGACCTTGCAGAGGCCCTCGTTCCACTCGTAGCCGGGCCGCTGCCGCCGCAGCTGCACCACGGCGTAGGTGGCGATGGGCACCGCCACGTTGAGCATGTGCGTGGCCGCCAGCGCGCACAGCAGGAACTCCAGCGGCTTCCACTTCTTCTGCTTGGCACCCACGCTGAGGATGCCCCAGGCGTTGGCCAGCAGGGAGAGGCCCCCGCACGCCAGCCAGCCCACGGCGCTGCCAGGCGGCCGCTGCTCCTCACTCATGGTGCCGGCGGGAGCTGGCGGGCGGCTGGGGCATCCTCCTCGCAGCCAGGCCTCGGCTCGGAGCAGCGGCCCTCACACCCCGCGGCCCGGGGACACCAGGGACCAGGAGCATCTGCGGGGAGCGGGGCGGGGGGAGGGGGGGCAGTGAGGCTCAGCGGCTCTCCCTGTGGCTGTGGCGTCGGGGTCCTGGGGAGGAGATGGGAGGCGCCCCAGGTGCCATCACCTGTTGGCCCCGGCTTGGGCTGCTCTCCTGGCGCTGTGGCCTCCTGCCCGTCCCCGGCCCCAGGGGCTACGCGGAGCTGCCTGGTAAGTGCGGGGTTCCTCCCAGCCGCTCCTGGTGAAGGGAGGAATCCGCGCTTCCTTCCAACCACCTGTGCCCTCAGGGAGCCCGCAGGCTGGCTCAGACGGGCATTCTTGCCCATGTGTGCCCTGGCCCTGGCTGGCAACAAGCCCTCTCGCCAGCAAACACCCCAGATCCCAGGGCAGCCCTGGCAAGGCTTCCCAGCACACACCGGGGCCGCGCCTTCACTTGTGCCTGCGAGGCCGAGTCCCCTAGACCCCCGTGCGAGGGAGGGGCGACCTGGTGACACGTCCAAGGCCACCCCGGGGAAGGGCCGCCTGCGCTGCCCAGGTCGGCCCCCAGCTGGCCCAGAGGCCCCGCACGGCACAGGCTCCGTGTTCCAGCTGTTGGTTCCAGCGAGGTCCCTGCACCACGCCCTACACCGCCACGGGGCAAGACCTCCTCCGGGGAGGCTGGTGGGCACGTCTTACACACGGTGGGTGCTCGGGGTGGCGGTCAGTGTCCCATCACAGACGCCTTGGGCGCAGCCAGGGATAGGCCTGGACCCAAGAGGAACCGCCGACGGCCTGGACATGAGCCAGGACAAAGGACTCGGGCAGGAGGCACGTGTCTGCGGGAGGGCGGGGCAGAGGTCCCTCCCGCCCCCTCGCCGGCCCACAGCCCTCAGCTGCCTCCCGTCGGGAGTGCTGGCCCGACGGGCCCCTCTGGCCACAGCCTGGAGCAGGCAGCGCGGGGAGAAGCAGCCGCTGCGTGAAGGCCCACTGTGCGCTCCGCCTGCACTCGGCCCTTCTCACCGGGGAGCCCGTTGAATCTCATTGGCCGCACTTCTGGCCCCACACCTGTGGGTGCCCACTGAACCCCTCACATCACGTGACCCCCAGGTACTGGTTCCAGCTTGGGAGGGGCAGGCCACTGCAGGACCCCCGGACGGGCTCGGGGCAGAGGACACGCCTCCCGGCCGCCAGGCCCCAGGCTTGTCTAGTCCCAGGCTCTTCTGGTCTGTCTGTGGCCTGAGCCCGGGCCCTGAGGGACCTGAGGGGTGTGTCCCATCCATCGCGGTGTCTCTGTGGGCCTGCCCAGAGCCCCGGCCCAGGGGGGCGTCCACTGGAACACACCCTGGGGGGCTCGGGGACTTCTGGGGCCGGGACTTCCTTCTCCACACGAGGCGTCTGCGTGCAGAATGGCCTTCCCTTCCCCATCCCAGACCCCGTGTGGGAGGCGGTGGCCTGTCGGCCCCTCCACCCCGCTACTCCCGTGTCCAGCAAACCTCCCTGACCTCAGCACGCAGAGGCCACCGCGTGAGGGACGGGCTCCCAGACTCCAGCACCAGCTCCCCCCCGGTTCCTGCTCTCCGCTGGGCCTCTGTGTTCGTATCTGTAAGCTGGGCGTGACAGTCCCTGCCTGAAAAGCCTTGTGGGTGGTCAGTAAGCTCTGCCAGGGACGTGCTCAGCGTGGAGCCGGACACAGGAAGTGCTCAGTAGGCGCTGGCCATGCAGACGCCTGCACCAAAGCCCCCCAGCTCGCCGCGCTGCCTCTTAGGGGCTACGACACTGAGCGTGGCGGTGTGGGTGACCCTCAGACCTGCAGGCGGACACGCTGACTCCCCGACAGCACTTGGGACAGCCCAGCTTTGGGGGGGAGGTAACCACAGGCCGCCCCCAGCCCCACGGGGTGCCTGGCAGCCTGCTGGGGGCCCAGGGCAGGCAGAGTGTGGGTGCTCCCGTGGTCCAGAGGCTGCAGTCACCAGTGATTCTCGTCATCAGATAGGAAACTGGATCCAGCATGCACTGGTGGACCAGCATCCTTTCCCATCTGCACGGGCTGTGCCAGCGGGCCAATAGGAGGCCTTTCCTGGGGTGTCCACACAGCTGGCTGACCCTGGGACCCTGGTGAGGGGGCGGGGAAGGAGCCACAGCCTCCCACTGGCACAGCCCTTCACGTGCCAGGTGATCCATCTGGCGTAACGGTGGCTCCCTGCAGGGCACGGCTCTGTCTGCAGGCCGGGGAAGGTACCCTGGGGTGGAGGAGGAGCTATCTTCCTGGGAACAGGCACACTCCACCCTCTGAGCAGCTCCAGTGATTTTGTGCACTGACCATGTCATCATCCCCATTTTACAGATGGTCAAACAGGCAGGGAAAGGTAAAACCATTTGCCCAAGTTATTATGTGCCTGAGCGAGGACCCAAACTCGGTTTGCCTGACATAAAAATCCTGCTTCTCAGACCTGGCCGAGTAGCCCAGCTGGGTAGAGCCTCGTCCGGATACACCAAGGTTGCAGGTTCTACCTCCAGTCAGGGCGCATGCAAGAAGCAACAGTGAACGTATAAGTAAGTGGAACAGCAAATCCACGGTTTTTTCTCTCTCCCTGCCTCTCTCTCTAAAATTAAAATAAAATAAAAAATAAGATCCTGACCTCTCAAACCCCAAAATGCTCAAGAACAAATCATTATTATTATTATTATTATTATTATTATTATTATTTTGTTCCTCAAGTTAAGATGGCTTTTCCGAGCCTCCTACTTCTGCAGGGTGGGCCCTACTGTGCCCGTACTGCAGAGGGGAACACTGAGGCCTGCAGCCCAGTGCACACAGGGAGAGAAGTGTGAGGGCCGGTTTGGGGCCGGGACTCCTGGGCGTGGCGGCCCTGGGGTGGGAGCGGAATGGCACTGGGGTGAGGGTGGGGAGTGTGTACCAAGAACTTGGGATTCAGAGTGACAGGGGGCTGGCTCTGTGGGGAGAGGGAGTCCCCCACAGATCACACACCTTCTTCACAAACAGGGGACATTGGGGCCCCCTCCATGGGGGTTCGCACCCAGGGCGGGGACGTTTCTCCTGCATCACCCCCAACGCATCCCCGCAGCATTTCAGGACGGAGCTCCCGGCTGCGCCCCCATATCACAGGCCAGGCTGCAGGCCTGGGACCCACAGCCCGGAAGACTCCCTTGGAGGGGTCTGCGGGGCGGGCCGGCGTGACGTCACGCCCACCGGCCAATGAGGCTGCCTGGCCCCAGGGCTGGATTGCGCAACAAAGAAGACCTAGAACTTGAAAGGATTCCCCGGGCTGGCCGGCCGCCTCGGCTGCTCTCCCTCCGCCGGCGCCGCCGGGAGCAGCCGCAGGGCCCGCTGGCCGCCGCCCAGGGCGGGGCTCGAGGCGGCTCCGGCACCTCCACCCGCGGGGCGCCTCCACTGCGCTCAGGTCCCCTCCCCGCCCGGCCCAGCGCGACCCCGCCTGCTGTCCAGCCCCAGCAGGGCCCCCAGCCCTGCCCACCTCCGAGGGTGTGTCCCAGCGACGGCCGGGAGCCGGGCGCAGGCGGGACTGCGGGCCCCGGACGCACCCCCCCCCCCCCCGCCCCCCGACTACGCTGGGCAGGACGGGGGCTCCCGGCACGGCCATCCTCGGCCCGCGCAGCCAGACCCCGGGCGGCGCTGCTAATCCGGGAGGCTGGGGCCGGGGAGGGACCGGCCTCTGGCAAGTTAACTCCTAGGCTCCCCAAGTTGGGGGGTGCGCAGCCCTAAGCGGTGCCTGGGCCCCTCGGGCAGACGCCGCGACCGAAAAACCGCGGACAGCCTCTCCCCGCCCAGAGTCCTCCCGCCCGGGTCCCTGCCGGGGTCCTCCCGCCCCAGGCGGCTGCGCTCACCGTGCGTTCCCGCGTCCAGGGCGCCCGCCCGCCGCTCCCGCCTCCGGCTGCGGCCGTGCCTCCCGCGCCCCCGGGCCGAGCGCGGGCCGCCGGGGACGGCGGGGGTGGCTGGCGGCAGGGCGGCCCGAGGGCCGGAGCATCCCGGCGGTGGCCGCCCGTGGCCGGGGCGCTCTGCTCGGCTCTGCTGCCTCGGCCGCGCGGCCCCTCCCACCTCCCCTCCTCCCACCTCCCCTCCTCCCCGCGCCGTCACCGCGGCGCTGCGCTCCCGCCGCTCGCCGCTCCGCTGGCTGCGCCGGAGGCCGGGGGCGGGGGGCGGAGCAGGGCGCATGTCTCCGCGGGCGCCTCCGCGCCGCCCCTCGGCCCGCCTCGCCCCCAACTCCCGGAGGCGCGGCCCGCAGTGGCGTCAGTCCTGGGGGGAGAGTGCCCCCCAAAGCGCCGGGGCCACGCCGGGCCCATCGCTGCCTCTTGGGTGGGTCCACACTCCGGGCCCTGACTCTGAACCCCCTGGGCCGGGCCCTGACTCTGAACCCCCTGGGCCGGGCCCTGACTCTGAACCCCCTGGGCCGGAGCCGAGAGGGCCTGCCCCTGGAGTGGATAGTGAGAACCGAGGCCCGGGGATGGGAGGCTCACGGAGGCCTCTCTGGAGGAGGCCGCATCACAGGTGAACAATGGTGTGGAGAAGAGCAGGTGCAACTTCTAGGAACTGGGGAGTCGTTCAGGGCCAGGCACCGCGGCGGGATAGGCTGGGTTGGGCCGGGCCAGCTGAGGGTTCCAACACCCTCAGACATTGGGGGTCCACCCCAGAATCAAGTGAATGGACCAGGGGCTGCTGGGTGGCCGTCCCTTCCTGGCTCCGGCTCAGAAGTGTTCTCAAACTGGGACTACTGACTGCACAGCTAGGGGAGGCCAGGACCCCCTCCCTCCCCTCCTCCCCAGAGCTCCCCCATTAGTGCTCCTGAGGGGATACAGCTGCCACCCACAGGCTGGGGGACATCCGGGGTAACCCAGTTAGTCCCCTTGATAGGGGCCTCTGGAGACCCTTGAGTCCCGAGAGTGGCCACTGGCCGCCTGGCCTCCTGTCCAGGCAGAGGACCGGGCCTGCCTCTCAGGCCGCCTGTGACCACCACACCCTGTGACCACCACACCCTGTGACCACCACACCCTGTGACCACCACACCCTGGGCAAAAGCCTCGGAGCCACTGGCACAGCCTGGGACGTACCCGTGAGTGGCAGCCCTGTGTCTGGAGGAAGGCGGGCACCTGCCCAGGACACTGCTCCACAGCCTGGCTCCTGCCCGTGCCACGCCAGCCAGGTCCACACCCCTCAAGCAGCGCGTGATTCTGGGCGGGGCGGCGGGGGGGGGGGAGCCAGTCCTCAGAGGCAGAATGAGGGTGTGTGTGTAGGGAGGCTCCACAATGAGGTGGGACCGGGCAGGGGGAGCCATGTGCTCCGTGTGTGTGGCTTCGGGGTGGGCAGGCCCGCTCCCTGCCCGGTGGTCCTGGTCAAATAGGCCACCAGCAGGGGAGGCTGGCAGGGGAGGCTGGCAGGGAGCATGGCATTTCTAAGGCAAACAGGCGACCCAGTCCTCCTTGGTCCCATGGCTGCCCCAGGCCTGTGGCCGCAAGAGCCCATCCACCGGCCCTGCTCCCCCGCTGCGCCTAAGAGTGCCCCTGCCCGGGGCGCCCCTGCTGGGGCTCCGCAGGCTCGGGGGCAGGTGGGAGTGAGCCCCCCACGGCTGCCCTGGGGCCTCGGGCCGAGTGCTTTGCTAGCCTGGGCTCTTCCCATCTGCCTTGGGGAGGCCTCCGTGCTCCTAGCCCAGGGCACTGCCAGTCTTCAGGAGGTTGGTACAGGGCGTGGGTGGGGCTGGGGAGGCCCTCCAGGGGCTGAGCAGGGGTGGGTTGCTGTAGCCCTGTGGGGAGCACGTTCCCTCCCCCTGCTCCCAGGCAGGAAATAACCCGTCAGCGGGACTGGGGCCCGAGACAGATTCCGAAGCTCTTGGCCCGGGTTCTGCACATCTGGAGCCCAGTTCCTCTCGGGTCCGAGGGAGCCGTGCGCGGCCCTGCTGGCGGGGTCTCCCTGTCCAGGCTTCAGGGACCAGCTGAGGGGAACATCCTCCCGGGCTCATCTCCAGGTTGCTGGTGGAGGGGCCTTGCTCAGCTGGCGGGGACGGGCGGCCCCCGCAGTGGCCTGGGCAGTCCATCCGCCCCGAGGCTGCTGGCCCGGATGCAGACACAGATGCACACAGGTGTGCACACGGGGCTGTGCACGCACACAAGCGCACACCCTCACACTGGTACCACTAACACACCGGCCCCCAGACCCTCACCCCACAGCCAGGACCACCCCCCCCCAATGGCTGGGGCATTTCCACATGGGCCACGGGCCTGGCACCACAGGAGGCTCCTTCCCGGAGTCCCTGGCTCTTGCTCTTGAGGATCCCAGAGGCCACCGCTGGCTGAGCCCAGCTGTCCCTGCTCATGGTCTCCCCGCCGCCTCACAACCCCGCCCCAGCCAGGGGAGGCCACACAGGCTCAGGGCGTCGCCCTGCAGGAGAAGCCAGACAGACCTCGGGCCAGGACAGGGGACCAGGGCCGGGGAAGGGGCGCTCTCCAGCCAGCAAGTGCTCAGGCGAACGTGAGTGCGTTGCTGGGCCTGAGCGCCTGGGGCACCGCAGGCACTGGCGGCCAAGGGGCCGGGGCGCTGGCAGGCAGGAGGCAAGCTCAGGAAGGCAGGCGGGCGAGCCCAAGGAGCCCCAAGACAAAAGACCACCCAGGACCGAGGTCCAGCTGAACAGCAGCTTTATTCGTGAGGCTGGAGTCCTGACAGACCGCACTGCGCGGAGTGCTCCCCAGCGCTCAGGGAATGCGGGGCGGGCGATGCTGTGAGCACGGACAACGGGATATATAAATAAAGCTTTGGTGTATATTCAGGAAGGCAGGTAACACTGCGAGACACACACTGCACACCACACCAGCTCTCATGGGAAGTGGGTTTTGGCCGAGGGGGTACTTCTAAGTGACGGGTGCTGGGGCTGCTCCGAGCCCAGCAGAGGGAGGGGGCGTCTAGGGCTGAGGCTCCGCCTGGCCCTGCCGCTTCGCCTTCATCTGCAGGTACCGCCCTTTGCCTTCCTCAAAGCGCTTCTTCTCGTCCTCGGTCTCGGGCTGTGGATCACACACAGAAACAGGCAGGTGAGAGACGCGGAGCCCGGGGCCGAGGGCCTGCCCAGCTCCGCTGGCCGCCTGGGACCTCCCGGCACCCGGGAGGCCTGTCTGCCAGCCGTGCCGCCTGGGACCGGCGGGGGTGCCTCCAGGGCAGAGGTCTGCAGAGGGGACTCCAGGAGAGAAGACAACTGGGAACGGCCTAGCCGTGGGCACCCCCACATCACCATTCCCACAGCCAATCCCACACCTGGCGCCTCTTGGTAATGAACTTCAGCTGGCGACGCCGCTGATCTGAGCCGTGGAGGGAGGCCCAGAGCAGAGCCGAGCGAGAGGAAGGGAAAGAGGGGCCTACGTTTGCTCCACCCCGAGGATGCCAGCTGCTGGCAGTCTCGGCCCCAAAGGACAGTGGGATAAACGTGGCCTGGAGAAGGCCATTTCGTTGCACTGGAGCAGCCCCGACTGCTGTGTGGGCACGGACGCCCAGGAGGGGGCCCCGAGGTCTGCGTCACCCTTTGTCTTTCCTTCCTCTGAGCAACTTGAGAAGCAGGTCCCCATACTGAGGGGCGGAGCCAGCTGCCCCACCGGGTTTGCGGGGGCGGGGTGGGGTGGGGGGGGACGGTGCTGGCTCATGCCTGCTAACCTGGGAGGATGACTGGCGCCCCTTTCATTCAGGAGCGGCCCAGCCGCTCACTGGTGTGGCCCCGAGGCCCACCTCCTGCGGCTCAGTGCTCTCCTCTCCGCCTGGCTGGGACTTAGGATTAAAGAGCCGCGTGGTTCCCCTGGGAAGACACTTCCTGGCGACACTCGGTGCTGAAAGCCGCCCTTCACCACAATGACACGCCGGCGGCTATTTTCAGGCCCGAGGTTCTAAGACAGGGCGTATTGGAAAGAGAGCAATCCCCGAGGACAGGAGCAATGTCAGGACCAAGCACCCCGTCTCCTCAGAAACCGGCTCCCCAGGTCACCAGGTGGGAACCTTCAGAGCTGGCGGCCTGGAGCCAATGCGCCCTGACAGTTAACAGATGAGGGGCGAGCGCCCGCAGCTCTGGGCCGTCCCGTCTCGGGAGCGCATGGAAATGGTGGCTTCCCCAGGCCCGTTCCTGAAGGTCCTCCTGCTGCTGGTCTCATCTCTGGCGGACTGTTACAGATATATATGTTTTTATTGATTTCAGGGAGAAGGGAGAGGAGGGGAGAGAAACATCAGTGATGAGAGAGAATCGTCACACCAGGGATCGAGCCCAAAACCCGGGCAGGTGCCCTGACCGGGAACTGAACTGTGACCTCCTGGTTCATAGGTCGACGCTCAGCCACTGAGCCCCGCCGGCCGGGCTGGCTCTTTTAAGATGAAATTGGAGGCTCTGCAGTTTGATGTGAAACCACCCAGGGAAACAGCGTTCTCAGCTCGAGCAGGCGTGCTAGGGGGCAAGACCCCGGGCTGCCCGGCTGGACTCGGAGCCCAGCCCCTGCGGGACACGCGGCGGCTCCAGGCCAGAGCAGGGCTCCTCCAGCCTCGGGCCTGTCAATGCAGATCCTGGCCCAGACTCTGCGGCTCAGACACAATTATTTTTAAAAATATGTTTTTATTGATTTCAGAGAGAGAATCATGGTCCGGCTGCCTCCTGCACCCCCACACTGGGGATCTAGCCCACAGCCTGGGCAGGTGCCCTGACCGGGAATTGAACTGTGACCTCCTGGCTCAACCACTGAGCCACGCGGTTGGGCTCAGACTCAATTCTAAGGAGCATCCAGGTAATGCGCTGCCGCTGGCCTGTGGACCACTTAGAGCAGCGGGGCCCTGTCCCCCTCATCCACCCTGTCCCAAATGGGGAACAGCTGATGTGGCCGAGAATGCAAGGTCAAGGCCACTAGGCTAGGAGGAAGGGTCCTCCCCGTCCCCTGTGGCATTTGCGTGTGTGGCTGAGGAAACGTGGCTCCCACCCCCCCACAGCAGCCAGAGGCACGGCTCACAGAGCGGTGTGGCTCACAGGGCGGCGTGGCTCACAGAGCGGCATGGCTCACAGAGCGTGTGGCTCACAGGGCGGCGTGGCTCACAGAGCGGTGTGGCTCACAGGGCGGCGTGGCTCACAGAGCGTGTGGCTCACAGGGCGTGTGGCTCACAGAGCGGCGTGGCTCACAGAGCGGCGTGGCTCACAGAGCGCGTGGCTCACAGGGCGGCGTGGCTCACAGAGCGCGTGGCTCACAGAGCGGCGTGGCTCACAGAGCGCGTGGCTCACAGAGCGGCGTGGCTCACAGAGCGGCGTGGCTCACAGAGCGCGTGGCTCACAGAGCGGCGTGGCTCACAGAGCGCGTGGCTGGCCCTTCCTCGGGGGAGAAGGGGCTGCAGCGAAAGCTCCTGCCTGCGGCGCAGAGGACCCCACTGTGGGCCGTGCACGTGGGGTCCCGGGCCGGGAGCTGGGGCGCATGCTGAGGTTGCTCCTGCAGGCCCCGCCCCGGTGCGTGGGTTCTGGCGCAGGCCGGGTCCGCTGGTGAGTCCCGCCCCCGGGGCCGGGAAGGAGCGCAGGAGGCTTGGGAAGAAGAGCCCTTCTCCACAGCAAGAGCGTGTGGCCCGGCCCCTGGGCAAGGCGGTGGGCGGGGACACGGTGCCGGCTTCCGCCCAGCCCGGCAGCCGGGGCCTGTCTGACGTGAGGGGCTCCGTTTCCACAGCCCACGCGTGTTCCTGGGAGCTGGCAGGCGTGGCATTCCAGCAAGGACCTTGATCCCCAAGTCCCCGGGTCACCAGCCAAGGGCTCTTGTGGCTCCAGGGAGCTGGGACGGGTTCAGGGAGGGTGGCGAATGGCGCTGTCACCAGGGGTGCCCTGGACGGCGGCGGGAATCACCCATCGGAGGCGGCTCCTCGGGGGCAGGCAGCTGGCACTGGGGCTGAGGAAGGGCTGCTGGGCCAGGAGAACCCAGGGTCACACCGCTCTCTGCAGCCATCACTCTGTCCACCTGTCCACCGTCCGTCTGTCCACGCCATCCATCCACTTCGGTTCTTTCCCTTGGGGACGTGTCACTCTTGCACGTGTGTCCCCGACTCTGGACGGGACATGGGGCCTTCCTGAGGGTCTGTGGCCAAATGCGCGTGGGCACCTGCACGCTGATGGCCCCTCACAATAAACACGGCCTCTGGGTCAAGGCTGAACTTTGTGTAATCCGCTTTCCCAAACTGACCTGGCAGGGACCCCTTCCTAAGGAACCCTTCTTGGGAAGGGCTACCCACACGCTCCGCCATCAGCTGGCCAAGCGGGCCCTCAGAGTTGGCCTCGCCCGCCCTGGGAGGTGCCTGGACGGGCAGTGCAGGCTCTGCCAGCCTCCAGAATCGGGTCACTTCAAACATAGGCCAGCAGGGCAAGGCCAGGGCATGAGCTGGGACCCCACACACCACAGACCTTCCTGGGGTGGCCTCTTCATTCTGCCCCAGCCCAGCCCAGCCTCCCCGCAGGGCCAGCACGGGGGGACCACCAGCTTCCCCTACTTTTCTCTTCTGTAAAATGGGCCGGTGTCCACTCCACAGGGTGCTGTGGGGACCACCTAGCTGTCCCCCTTTGACACCAAGAGTTAAAACTCAATGCAGCCCTGGCTGGTGTGGCTCAGTGGATAGAGCGTCGGCCTGCAGACTGAAGGGTCCCAGGTTCGATTCCTGTCAAGGGCACATGCCCAGGTTGTGGGCTAGATCCCCAGTGTGGGGCGTGCAGGAGGCAGCTGATGCATGATTCTCTCTCATCATTGATGTTTCTCTCTCTCTCCCTCTCCCTTCCTCTCTGACATCAATAAAAAACAAGCAAAAAGACACACCTCAATGCAAATGGCAGACCGTACGTGCGCGAGTCTCAGGAAAGCTGTTCTGAACCACGGCCACCTCGGAGGCCAGAGCACGCTCCGCAGTTACAGACGGCAGAGGGAAGGTTGGGGGGCGGTGCCCTCCCCGCCTCCAGCAGAGCGGCCGCAGGGTGGAGGGAATGCTCACTCAATAAAACCAGGCACCGTCTGCCCTTGGCCGAGCCTTCACTGCCTCCCTTCCCATGTCCCCGCAGACACGCGCCGTCCCCGCATGTCCCCGCATGCACGCACCATCCCTGCATGTCCCCGCATGCATGCACCATCCCCGCATGTCCCCGCATGCACGCACCATCCCCGCATGTCCCCGCATGCACGCACCATCCCCGCATGTCCCCGCATGCACGCACCATCCCCGCATGTCCCCGCAGACACGCGCCGTCCCCGCACGTCCCCGCAGACACGCGCCGTCCCCGCACGTCCCCGCATGTCCCCGCATGCACGCACCATCCCCGCACGTCCCCGCGGGCACGCGCCGTCCCCGCATGTCCCCGCAGGCACGCGCCGTCCCCGCACGTCCCCGCAGGCACGCGCCGTCCCCGCATGTCCCCACAGGCACACACCATCCCCGCATGTCCCCGCATGCACGCACCATCCCCGCATGTCCCCGCAGACACGCGCCGTCCCCGCACGTCCCCGCACGTCCCCGCAGGCACGCGCCGTCCCCGCACGTCCCCGCAGGTACGCGCCGTCCCCGCACGTCCCCGCATGCACGCGCCGTCCCCGCACGTCCCCGCAGGCACGCGCCGTCCCCGCACGTCCCCGCAGGCACGCGCCGTCCCCGCACGTCCCCGCAGGCACGCGCCGTCCCCGCACGTCCCAGCAGGCACGCGCCGTCCCCGCACGTCCCCGCGGGCACGCGCCGTCCCCGCATGTCCCCGCGGGCACGCGCCATCCCCGCAGGCACGCGCCCCCCCTGTGCGCAGGCAGCGGGACGCCTCGGAGAGCAGACCTAACGGGGCAGGTTGTGCTCCGCAGGGAGGGGCAGCCGCGTGGCCCCAGGACGAAGCACAGCAGTGAGGGAGCGAGGGGCCAGGTGCTGGGGTTCCCGGGAAGGCCCTGACCCAGGGTCCCCAGGGTCCCCTGTCAACAGCAAATGGCGGAGCCTGGGCCCACCAGGAAACAAGCCACGGGGCAGCGTGTCAAGCGCGCTCAGGGCAGGCCTCGGCGGCGCTGTTCCCCGTCTGTCAGGTGAGAGAGGGCCCTCCCTGGCCGTGTGGTCCCAGGACCAGGGAGAGCGCCCACGCGGCCCCCACGGGGGGCTTCAGCACGCGGTGCCCCCGGCAGCGGCCGGTGATCTGCCACGGGGTGACCTCCGGAGGCCCGGGGTCCTGGGGGCTCCTGCACACGAGGAAGGCTGGCCCTGCAGCCGCCGCGAGCAGGAGGCCCACGCCCAGGCCGCGGCCACAGCCCAGTCCCCCAGGGAGGCTCAGCCAATGACAAGAGCCCTTCTGCCTGAGAGACACCCCGACAGTCACCGTGTTCGGCGCCAGCCGCATAGCCGGGACCGCCTGCCCTGGACGATGTGCTCTGAGATTTGCTTCCAATGAGCCCGGGTGGGGAGGCGGGCCAGGGGGCCCCGTGTTGATGACGACACAGTTCTCTTTACTTTTGCACATACGTGAATTCATACCGTGAGCAGGAAAGGAACACTGACTAGACCACGAGGGTAGCTGCGGCCCTAGAAAGCATGGCCCTCCCCGTCCCCGGCAGAGGACATAGACCGGGTGAGGGGTGGGCTGGGGGCGTTCCCAAGGGAACTCGTGTCTAAGCGGGGGCGGCACAGTGTGGGTCTGGGGGTGAGCGAGGGCCCATCGGGGTCATGCACCCGCAGGGGGGGCCCCTCGCTCGTCTCCCCTTGTCCCACCTGCTCCTGAAGCCCGCTCCCCACCAGACCACCCAGCCGACCGGCCACTCCCCCTCAGCGCACAGGCCACCCAGGGTGCCAGGTTGTGCGCCCCCAAGGCCCTGGGTGCGTCTCTCACTGGAGGAGGGGCAGGGTGAGGGGCAGGCAATTCCTGAATGTGCTGCTGGCGCCAAACATGCGAGTCCTGTGTCCGCCCTGTGGAAGGAGACGCGCCCCAGCGCCAGGCCCACAGCTGCTCGGACACGTTCCGACGCCCCGTGCCGTGCAGCCCGCCCGTCAGCCAGGATCCAGCCTCAGACAGAACCAACCCCGACGCCCCGTGCCGTGCAGCCCGCCCGTCAGCCAGGATCCAGCCTCAGACAGAACCAACGCGGCCAGCGATGGGCGTGGAGGCAGCTGGCCGCACCGGACACGCAGGGCCTGGAGGAGGGGCCGCTGGGCTGGATGTGGCCGGCCCGAGGCACCAAGCCCACCCCAGGGCGCTGCCGCCTCCAGGTGCTGACAGCTGCCCCTGGGAGGTGTCTGGCCAGGGCAGTTCATGAAGATGGCCGAGGGCAGTCCAGCCCCCGGGAACCGGAAGCGAGCACAGGGGCGGGCACTCAGCCTCCCGGGGTAAACAGCCGCGTGCCAAGTGACTGGGAGGGGCCCCCACTCCCCGCTGGGTGTGGAGCTGACAGTGGCACATGGCTCCCCGCACACGCACACGCCCGACCCACGGCCCAGCTGCCAACTCCTCCCAGCCATAGCAGGCTCCCTCCATCCCGCAAAGTAAATAAACACCCAGTTGCTGTTTTTAAGGGAGGGGGAGGGGAGAGAGAGGGAGGGAGGGGAGGGGGAGGGGGAGGGAGGAAAGGCTCCTCGTGGGAAAGGAAATCCCTGTTTCCAGGGCTTGAAGCTGGGCAGGGGGCGGGCGGGGGCCACCCGCAGTCACCCCACCCGTCTGAGCAGGTCCACAGCTGGGGGTCCCCGCGCACATGCCAGGGAGAAGAGGGGACAGCAAAGGGGCACAGGCAGCTCAGGGCGTGGCGACCCATTCACCCGGCACGGGCGCGAGACGTGCCTGCTGCTGGAGGGCAGTGAGGGGTGGCGAGGACACAGGGCTGGTCCCAGGGCCTGGCTGTGTGCCTCCGTGCTGCCGCCTTCCCAGGCCAGCTGCTCCCACCGTGACACGCGAGGTGCTTCCTCCCACGCGTGGGGGTGCTCCTGGCTCCGCCACAGCTCAGCCCTGGGAGGAGGGCGGCTCCGAGGTCATCTCAAGGGGGCAGGGCCTTTGGTGCCTCACACCCCGCCACAGGGACAGGAGGGGGGACCCCAGGGCAGGAGGAGAAAGCGCCCTTGCCTGGCTCAGGGACCCCCACGCCGCAGGGGCCTGGGTCTGCTTCTCCCCTTCCCTCCCTCCCACTCTTCCTGCAGCTGCTGCCTCCGGCTCCTCCCGGGGCAGGTGGGAGGCCTGTGGCTTCCAGAGCCGAACCGTGCAGACCACATGTTTCCACTCCAGTCCTCTGTGCTGAGAACACACGTCGGAACTCGGCGCCGAGGGCGAGTGGCTGGTTCCGCCCTTGGCAAAAGCGATAGCTCTTCCGTTAGTAACTCGTGGGTGTCTGGTGCAAAGGGGGTCCCAGCGGTGACACAGCAACTCCCCGAGAGCCGGACGCAGACCTTGCTGATCAGACAGCCACGCGGTGCACCCTCCCTGGACCTCATGATGGAGACACGTGGGATCATGGGAAGTCACGCAGGCAATTAAGATGTCCTCAGCCTGGTGAGGGCACGGTGCGTGGCCAGGCGGGATGAGCTCGGCCCCAGGACCCACAGGCTCACAGCGGCCGTGGCCCCGAAGGGCCCGCCTCCTGGACCCTGGGCTCCTTTGCGAGCGCTTCCACGGGCGGCGGCGTTGGCCCCGTGCGCTCACCGCCTCATCGGCCTTTCCTGCCGCGGTCTGAGGCCAGCACACCTGGGACACGGAGTGGGGGTGCGGGGGAGCAGCTGCTGAAGGAATAAATGGTCAAAGAATGAAGACCAAGCAAGAAAGCCCTCACTCCAAACCCAGACCCGTGTGTGTCTGTGTCAACGACTCAAAATGGGCGGCTGTGCTCAGAGGCCACCCATCCAGGCTTCACCGGCCCCGCTCCCAGAGGCGGCACGGCTGGCGCTGGGCCACCGAGTGCTGTTCTCCGTGTGGGCAGCCCTGCCCGCCCCCCGGCACACCGGCACGCGCTGGCGCTGCTGAGAAACCCTCTCTCGGCCCAGGAACCCCCACAGGCCTCTCCCGACCCCTAATTCACCTTCCAGGGCAGCCACCGAGGAACATGGATGCCCCGACGCCAGGGAGGACCCCTCTCTCTGCTGCCCCCTCTGCGGGTCCCACCCCTGCTCCCCTCGTGCAGCCGCCTGCAGGCACCACACGGGGTCTGGCCTAACGGTGCCCCAGAGAGCCGGCCTCCGGGTTTTCACGTTCTGGAGAAATCAGAATAGCGAGGCGTGGCGCAGACCTGAAGGCGCGGGAGCAGCAAGAAGCCGCCACGGCGTGCGCAGGGCTCCCAGCGGTCCAGCGAGAGGGGGTCACTGTGGGGCGGGCCGTCTGGGCGAGCTGGCTGCTGACGCTGAGCGGGGGTTTCAGAGCGCTCGGGACAAGTGGGCCCTCCAGGGGCGTCTGCAGAGTGGACACGCTCAGCCGTCAGAGGGGAGTCCGGGCTCCCGGCAGAGCCGCGGGAGAGCGGCTGGTGGGGTGCGGCTCTCACCCGGCGCCAGGGCAGGCGGGATGCGGCCACTGGAAGTGTCGAGCACCAACCATCCAGCTGACGGAGCAGCTTCAGGGTTCCGGCATTTCCCACCACAAGGCGGGTTTGTGCTGGGCATCCAAACCCAGGAAGGCACGGCGGTCAAGGAGCGTCAGGACCCTTCCGGCCCGGCTCCCCGTGCACTGAGCAGGCGGCGTGGGGTGCAGCTTCCCTCGCTGACAGGGCTCCCCACGCCCAGGAACAGACCATCCATCCTCCGTCAGTCCTGCCGGCCCAGCCCGTCTGTCCGAGCTTATTCAGCAAGGGAGCAATCACACATCACTCCGCCACACGGGAGTCCAGGACGCTGCGGTGTGGAGCCACTGGCCCAGCCCAGAGCCCCGTGTGGCACCGGCTCGCCCACACCCTGGGGGTGGCGTGTCGGTGTGGAGCCGGCCCCGCTGTGGCCTGGAGAGGGGGTGGCCGCCTCGGCTGCTGATGCTTCTTCGTCAAGGAATGGGGCCCGCGGAGGACCCAGGGTCAGGCCGGGCCTGGCGAACGGGGCGCTGACCACGGCCGCAAGCCTTGCCCTCGCTCCCTCTCCAGTGCCCGGGGGCGGAGCCTTCCCGGAGCATCACCCTGACAGCGTGAGGACGGCCCGCAGAGCAGCCGCAGCCGTGGGGGCTCCAGGGGGAAACCGAGGCTCGGAGACACGGAGGGCCAGCCGTGGCCGGGCACAGAGGCCCGCGGGAGGCTCCTTGGCCCGAGGTGGCCGTTCAGTGACTGTGGGCAGGCCGCTCCTTCTCGTGTCCCAGTCGCGTCCTCGCTCAGCAGCGGAGAAGCGGCCGGCGCTCCAACACCCAGCGCTCCGTGGCCACTGTCGTCAGGACACCAGGACCCCCGCCCGCAGCCGGGCTCGGAGGGCGCTCGGCGCAGGAACCCGCGGTACAAAGCACACGTGACGGTTCCTGGTGGCCGCTGACCTGGTGGCCCTGTCCGCTCAGCGGCCTGTCGTGGCGGACCGAGGCGAGGGTCTGGCCCGGCTGGCCCGGCTCACACTGTGGCAAAGCCAACCTCTGCACGCCTGCCCCGAGGCTGCTGAGCCATCAGGCCTCGCTCACGGCGGCATCTGATTCCATCGTGATCCACAGAAGCTGCTGTTTTCCAAAACCACATCCTCCACGAGCTTGAGAAGGGTTCTGGGCTCCTCGATGCCAAGGGCGGGAGCGAACCCTCCTCTGTCCACGCTTCCTCCTCGCACCAGGCCCTTGCACGTCTCCCGGGACCCTCAGCGCAGCAGCCACGGCTGGACCAGGACGGCACTGACTGTGGCTTCAACACAGACGCCACTGGGCTCTCACGCTCCTGGGGGGACACAGCCCCCGCCCCCCTCGCCCCGGGCTGACAGAAGGTCACCCACCGGAGGTGCCCGGCTCCCAGGGAGCCACTGGGTGGCTTCCCGTGTCCCTGTGCACAGCCACTTCAGCCCGGACCAGAGGTCTGGGGCTTGACCCCACCCAAGGTCAGAGGGCACGGCCACAGGGAAGCCTGTACAGGGAGGCAGGGCGGTGGGGCCCGGCCTGGGTCAGAGGGAGCCTGGCTCCTCGCTCTGCGTCCGCCTCTCCTAATAAGTAGCCTGGGAAGTGCCGGCAGCTGCAGGGAGCGGCGCCCGCCCTCGCCCGCCCCAGCATGAAATATTCACCAGGAACCTCCAAACAGCACCGCTGCGCCTCCGTGTCAGCGGCCCTGGGGATGGAGCTAAAAATAGGCAGGAGCTTGAAGAACTGCTGACAGGGGGGAGGCGGGGGGAGGGGGGAGGCTGGCACGCACAGGCCCACGGAGCACACGTGTGCTGAGACAGACAACACTCGCGTCAGCCCCCGGAGGCCGGCTGGGCTGAAACCCCTCTGGGAGGGGACCCCTCCTCCCCACAGAAGCTATTTTTATCAGCGCCAGTGCGCCCCAGCCCCTCAGTGAGGAAGCAAAGATGGCCTTTCATTGGTGAGGAGCCACAGCCTGGATGGACACCGCCGGGGCAGGAGGGTGTGGCCATCGCCGCGCTGGCCCCTGGAACATGAGGCTTCGGTCACCTTCCTTCAAGCAGGTGTCGCTCCCCATCCCCTTCCGCCTCCCCACCATGCCCAGCACCTCTTCCTCCACCCACAGGCCCGGGAGCCCTGTCCAGGTCGTCCACAGGTGGCCCAGGCCCAGGACGGCTCCTTCCCCCCGGACGGCTCCCGGTCCCCCCACTCCAGTCCCGGCTGAATGCACTCTTCTCCCTCCTTATTGAAGTTGCAAGTGCTCCCCCCAAAACACCGGGCCCCCACCTCCGGCTTTCCCTTTGCCCCCTCCATCACGCTCTACTCTCCCTACGTGCTGACTGCCTCTTCCCCGTAGGGCGTACGCTCTAGTGAGGAGGGTCTGAGGAAAGACAGTTAGGAGTCGCTGATATAAATCAGCTCGTGGGACCCCCCCCCCTACCCGCCCTGCGTGTGGCCCACAGGCCTGACAGCAGGGGCAGGTCCACTGAGGAGAGGAGGCTGGGGACGGAGGGACCTGCGGCTGCCGCTCCGACTGTCCGCGAGGGAGCAAGCCTGTGATGCTCCCCGACGTTTCCTGGCCCCGCTCTGCCAGAGTCCTGCCGTCATGCCGGGGCCAGGCCGGATACTGAACTGCCGCGCACGCACTAGTCCACGACGGGAAGGAGCCCCCGGTGCGGGAAGGCTGCACCCAGAGCGGCGAGGGAAGGCCCTCCAAGGAGGGAACATGGAGAAAGAGTGGAAGGAGCTGGCTCCGTGCCCACCTGCTCGAGGGTGTGCAGGCAGAGGAAGAGCACGTGCAAAGGCCCTGGGGCCGGAGGAGTTTGGGGCTGAGGAGCAGAGCGGGCCGGCCGGCTGGACCAGGCCCAGGCCCAGGGCAGCTCAGGTGGCAGAGGGGACGAATCTGATTTGTTTTAACAAACTCGACGGCTGCAGTGTGGAGCCGGATGGAGGGCCGCAGGAGGGAGGACGGCTCAGGGCTGAGCAGGACCCAGCAGCGGGCACAGGGCCTGCGGACCAAGGGTGTGGGCTGAGTAGGAGAGAGGAGCCGGCCAGGTTCCCAGCGCACGAGGGGCGGACACCCGAGGAGTGGGGTTTTCTCGGGAAGTAAGACCTCAGTGGGGTAAGCCGGTGTGAGACGCCTGCAGAGGCCCTGTGGGGAGACGCAGAGCTGGCAAAGCCGAGGTGGGAAGGGCACAGGGCGGGGCCTGTGGGAGCCTCATGCTTGGGGGGGCTGTGGGGTGGCCCGGTGAGTCATTCCAAAGGCAGGGAGAGGCCAGCGAGATAAAGACGGGGAGCGTCCTTGGCTGTGGCCACCCAGCTGGAGCCAGAGGCCGGGGGACTGGGAGGAAAGAGGTCAAGGGTCCCGTGTGTGGCGGGATTGAGCACACAGGACGGAGATGCTGGGGCAGCCTTGCTCACAGTAGGACGCTGCATTTTTCAGAGCGCTCCCACTAAGTGCCAAGACTGTTCCAGGCCTAGTGACCCATCAGGAGCAAACCCGTCCCAGGCCTCAGGAAGTTCAGTCGAGGGAGACGAACCACCAGGTAAGGACCGGCTACCCCAAGTCCTGCGGTGGTCGGGCTCCAGAGGACGCAGGGCAGGTATGAGAGCAGAGGGCGACGGCATGCTGGATGGGGTGTCCTCTGAGGAGGGGACAGTGGGGGCTCTGGGTGGGCGGGGAGCAGGCTGGGTGGGCAGCAGGAACTTGGATTTTAGGCTACATGCACCAGACCCAGCGGCTCTCAGCAGGGCAGGGACCCGATGACACAGCTGAGCCGTCCCCTGTGCTGAGGCAGGGAGGGCGTGGGGAGGAGCGTGAGGGTGGAGCCTGTGAAGTCTCTGGGGCTGTGGGCACAGGGACCTCAGGTGTCCACAGCGGCCGGGGCCGGGAGTGTCGGGGGGCGAAGTCAGTAAGGGCTCAGGAGCCCAACCTTCTGTTCACAGATAAACAAGCCCCCAGAGTGCCCGCCCTCCCCTCAGCACCCCAATGTATCCCCATCGGGGCTCATCTGAAGCCCCAGGCGAGTGACCCTGCTGGGGGCGATGACCCTCAGGGCCGGCCAGAGACCGTTATCAGCGCCAGTGCGCCCCACGCCCCTCGGTGAAGAACCCAAATGGCCTAGAATTGGTGAGAAACCACAGCCTGATGGACACACTCAGCTCTGCCCCGTCTCTCCTGCGCACCCGGCAGAGCCCAGCCAGGCGCCGAGGCAGCGCAGGGTCTGGGGGTCCCCTGAGCCGCCTGGGGGGGTCCTCCCTCCAGCACCTGCGCAGGGCAGGCGCCCTTGGCCGGAGCTGACCCCTGAGAAGAGCCCATGCCGAGGGGCCCGGGAAGGGGTCTCCCTCGTGCTGTCTGCTCGCCCCGCCCTCTGACCTGCACCACAGCCAAGGCCACTGGCTCAGGGTGTGGCGAGGAGGGCCCGGCTGCCCAGAATGGGCTCACGTGACTCAGTTTCCCCTGGGAGCCCAGGGAGTGACGAGGGGGCACTCACCACGAGCTGGGGCACCGGCAGCGACCGGCCGTCCTGGCTCAGGGACACGTAGGTGAAGAAGGCACTGGCGGCCCGGTAGCGCCGCTGCGTGTTGTCCACCACGGGGTCGGCGTCCACCAGGACCTCGATCTCCATGGACTTATTGCTCGTGAAGGTCATGCGCCCCGAGATGGTGATGACACAGCCTGCGGAGGGGGACAGGGTTAGGAGGCGAGGGCCGGGCTGCGGGGCGTGGCGGCGCAGGGTCAGCGGGACTGAGGACGCCGAGACACCTGGTTAGGCAGCACAGCCCACTCTAATCACTAGACGTTCACACGGCAAACGGTTAGCACCACGCACGCTCGTGGTTCCAGCGCAGGCACGCCGGTCTCACTCACGGGAGAAGAGAGAGTGGCATCCTGGGCCGTCCCGGCCCCCTGCGCCGGGAGTGGCAGTGTGTGCGGGGGTGGGGGAGGGGGATGCCTCCTCACTCCTGCCCCTCAGGGCAGCCCTGGGGTGCGGGCTCCGTCCCCGAAGGCTAAGGCCAAGTCTGCACCCTGCGCTGTCCACGCTGTGGCCCTGTGTGCCCACTGGAGCCACCGAGCTGCACCCCACGCGGCTCTGAGCACCCCCCCCCAGCTCCCTGGCTCCACGTCCCGGGGCCGTCTGAAGGGCTCGTGCAATGGGCCGGGCCAAGCTGCCACACGGACCGGGGTCCTGCCTCCCTGAGCTCCTGCCTGCGCTTCAGCCCAGCACACGGCCACCCGCGTCCAGGCAGGACCTGCGGCCCCTCCCAGAGGGACATCTGTCTCCTGAGCACACGGCGCCCTGTCCTGTCAGAGGCCCGGGCGCTCACACCGCCCCGCGGTCTCCCCTGTGGAGTGTGACTAAGTCTAAGTCACGTGGCCCCATCACCGTCCCGGTGCCCTCGCCCCCGCAGCCCCACCCGACGCCTCCACTCTTCCCAGGCCCTGGCTCACAGCATCCGCCCTGGCAGTCGCTTCGGGGCCCAGCGCCTCTCTCTGCCCCTCAGCCCCCGGGTCACGAGCTCTTCCCTCCACCTAATCCCCGCACCTCACGGAGCGGCCACCGCGGGGACGGCATGAGCGGGCCAGGTGCCGGGCCGGGGCCGGCGTGGGAGGCGGGAGGCGCTGGCACAGCCACGACCACCCCGATGGGCTGCTCAGGACCACGCGGCCGCGCTGACCCCCGGGCCGACACCTGGCCGTGTCCCCCCCGTGTGGCCGGACCTGCCCCTCCCCATGGCCTCCCTCTGGCCCGGCTCAAGGAAATGCCTGCGAGCCTGGCTGCACTGCGGGACCTGCTCCCCGAAAGCAGTGCTGGCTGTGGGGACCCTCAGGGTCCCGGCTGCAGACATGTTTAGAGACCTCACAAGACAGACAGGCCGGGCGGCGTGGCGACTGTTAGGGGAGTGAGCAGGCTACAAGCGGAGCAGTTATTCCAGGTTATAGTTCCAGAACATTCCATGCCACATTAACTGCATACTTACAGGGAGCTCTGCGGGTCGGGCACAGCCATTTCTGGGGGAAGGAAGGCCACGTGGTCAACGACGGTGGCATTATGTGGGTGACAAGGGGACAGTCACTCACGAGCACCCAGGGCACACCGGGTCGCTCCTGGTGACGGCCAAACTGGGACTGGTCAGCCAGGCCCCGGCCCCCGAGGACCCGCCCAGTTCCCCGCCTCCCGCAGCCAGACCCGTGCCAGAGCCTGGGCTTCTGGAGGGACAGGGCCCCGTCTCCCTCGGAAGGGCACGCGGCTGGAGGCTGGCGCTGAATGTTCTCTGACTTTCAGGAGGGAATCCATTCTGTCCCGTACGTGGCAGAGGCCTTCGGCAGCCACGGGTCTCGTGACAGCCGCGTGGGGACGCTGACACTCGGCGCCCAGCACAGGCATGGAGGGTGGACCCGGGAGGCTGTGCTCATCGCCCGCCGGGGCTGACACCCAGGCGGAGGGCGGATGCCGGATGCCGGCCATGTTCACGCCTGTGGTGAGAAGGCCCCGGAGCGCGGCCAGCTCCCCCCGGCCCAGATCAGAATGGGCACACACACCCCCCCCCCCCGGTCTCACTGGGCTGGGTGAGGGCACATCTCACCAAGCACCTAGCACGCCCGGCGCCCGGCGGTGAGGGGGTGAGGGTGAGGGCCAGGCAGGGGGTGGCTGCGCCTGAACCCTCGCCAGTGTCTGTCTCTCAGTCACTGCTGAGCTGCCCGCAGCGCACGGCCCGGCGGCTGGCAGTGCCCACCCGCTCCCCCAGCGGGATGCCAGGGTTCGGAAAAGCAAACAGAATAAAACATTGCTCTTGCCAGGACTGAGACGTTGCCAAATATTTCAAACTTTAAGAGCAGCTCAGCGTTTCAGCTCCGAACAGCCGTGGCTGTGCCCTTTCCTAAATGGCACGGAAACAGAGCGGTGACTTTGTGATTCTCACGTAACACCCCACGCCCTCTCCAGAAGGCGCCTCGCTCCCCAGTCTGCAGAGCTCATTCTCCACAGAACACGTGGCTGTAGGGTCCCGCACCCGAGGCTTCCGAACACCACGTCACAGGGACCCGTTTCCTCCTTCGCCGTTCTCCACGCTGCCCAGCACGTTAACGTCTCCGTGAAAAGAATCCAGAAACGGAGCAGGTGACCTGCAGGCGCGCAGGACGTGGAGGGGGGGAGTGGGGGGGCCGGAGGCCTCCGCCCGTGGAATTGGGCACAAATGCACAATCTGTGTCTGAGGCGGCGCAGCCGGGGGCCAGCGCTGAGCCTCCACCTGGACGTGACCGTGGACAGAGCCGTGGCGCAGAGCAGAGCCCACGCCTCTGGGCCATCCTTCGGGGAAACAACAAACACGCGTGACAGTGTCCAACGGCCCCGGACGACTCGCCCAGAGACAGGCAGGGTCCGCGCTGCCATGTTAGCTTGGCCCCAATTCCTTCCTCCACAGAACAAGCCGTGGCCCGAGAAAACAGACGGTCCCTGCTCCCCGAGGACCCAGGCCGGCCGGCACGAAGGGGCGCCGGGCGCCAGCCCCACCTCCCCCTCAGCGCCTGGAGGGAGCCCCCCGCGGGGGACGTCTGCCAGCCATCTGGCTGCTTTTGGAAAAGACCCCTCCTCTGCGTTTGGACAAGAGGAGGCTTTGAGAAACGGGGAGTCTTTATACGCAGACCCCACGCCAGCGGCCCCGTGCGCCCAGGTCGCCAAACTGATCCTCCGACTGGAGTCCCCGTTCTCCCCTGCTCTTCCCCTCCCCCCACCCCGCCGTGCCCTCCCCGAGGTTAATTCTGGGGGGACGGGCGCAGAGCGGGCTCCTTAGGTGGTTCCCTTGTGACCAAGCAGCCTTCGCCTTTGGAGCGGCCCCAGCCGCAAAGCGCAGCTGCTGACCGGCGGGCGGTTCTCGGTTGCAGCTCCCAGGGCACCCACCGGGGCACCACGCAGGGCAGGCTCCACGGAACGTCATGGTCCCCCTGTGGAGCCTGAAGCCCCGATCACGTACTTGCCCCGGGGAGTCGTTCTGGAGAGAGCGGCGTGGCATCCTTCCCGAGTTCACCGCGCCCCCGTGGCCATGGAGGACGAGCCAAGGACAAGGCTCGCTCGTTGGGGGCAGATCCCTTTCCGGAAGCCCCGAGTCCAAGGGAAGCAGCTTAACTTGCTCTCGATGCCGCCAGGGAGGGGAGGAGACCCTCTGCCCTCCCCGTCGCCGCCGCTAGTGCCGCCCCAGGCTCAGGTGCCAGGTGCGTGCAGGGGCGAGCACCCCAGGGCCGGGGAGGCCTCCGCGGCTCGGACGCGGCATCGCTCCGGCCCACGGGCTGCTTTCGCGGCGAGGCTCTTTCAGAATCAACGCAGCCTGACCCCACTGAACCCCACTGAACCCCACTGAGGATCCTCCTCAGGGCGCAGGGCCTCGCCCCAGAAGACACACAGGACAGAACGGCCACGTGTCGGGAGGGGACACTCGCTGCTCATCTTCACGCAGCACTGAGAGCCGGGCCAGGGGAACTGCGCCCGCTCAGGCCACAGGCAGCGGCCCGAGACGCAACGCGGCTCCCAGGCGGGGTCACCGGGCCGCACTGAGGTCGAGCACGGCCAGCACTGGCCCCGGGGGCGGGGCTCCTCTGCACCGACCCTGCCGCTCACCCCCAGACCCCCGCTCCTCCGGAGAGCGAGCGACGGCCAGGCTGAGGGCCAGGCCACAGGGAGCGCGGCACCGCCCCGGCCGCCCACTCCGCGGTGGCGCGTTAGAGCCCGGGTTCCTGCCGCTCCAGCGGGACGAGGGCCCCCTCCCATCGCAGGGACGGCTTCACCGGACTGAGAGTCGTTTCGGGGACCCTGGGCTCAGAGCTGCCTCCCAGGCCAGGGCGTGAGGCTGGCCTCCTGCCTCCCGTGCGAATGGGTGGACGCCGGGCCGGGCCACTCTGTGAACCAGAAGCAAACGGCGCGGGCACGCAGGCACCCCGTCGGCAGCGTTACCTTTCCTGATCTTGTCGTGGAAGTTAATGGCGTCCACAGAAGCGGTGACGATGTTGGTCTTGCAGTGCCGCGCGGCCACGATGCCGGCCACCTCGTCCATGAGCTTCATGGTGACACCTGCGCGGGAGAGAGGCGCGTGGAGGTGAGCCGGGCAGGGAGCTGCTTCCCCCCAGGGACACGGTGTGAACACGAAGCCCTCCCGCTCCCCCGGCGGGGGCTGCACGGCGCTGGGGCGGGCGGGGTGGGGGCAGGAGCTTTTAAAATTGCTTGTAAGTGTTTTTATTGATTTTAGAGAGAGAGGAAGGGAGAGGGAGAGCAAGATAGAAACACTGATGAGAGAGGAACATCGACGGGCTGCCTCCTGCACGCCCCCTACTGGAGATCCAGTCTGCAACCCGGGCATGTGCCCCGACTGGGAATGGAACTGGGGACCTCCTGATACTTGGGACAATGCTCAACCACTGAGCCACACCGGCTGGGCCTTCAGGAGCCTCTGAAGACGACCCAGCTGAAGTTCTAGGTCAACACCAAAACGCAGTCCCTCTTCCTGCCCTCGCCGAGACTTCCCCTGCCAGGAGGGTTTCCTCCCGGGTGCCTGCACCAAAGTCAGGGCCAAGCGTTGGGAGATGTGGTGGAGTCGAACCCTCGGAGCTGCCGGGGGATGGGAAGTGGTGCGGCTGCAGCCACTGGGAGGCGAGGGGGAGTTCCCAAAGGCTGGTTCCCCGCCCCACGAGGCAGCATTCCGCTCCCAGGCGCCCCCGAGAGCGGAAAGCATGTCCCACCTGCATGCAGATCGCATGACGGCATCTCACACAGCCAGACAGCGATGTCCCCCACTGATGCGGGGACAAAGGACTGAGCCATCACGCAACCAAAACAGACCAAGAACCGACACGCTACAACACGGATGAACCTGAAAACACGACGCTGCGTGATTCCATGTCTGCGAAGTGCCCGGACAGGCAGGCCCAGACAGGAAGCAGATCGTGGTTGTCAGGGGCTGGGGGACAGGGAGTGGTGGGGCGGGCCTGCTCATGGTATGAGCGTCTCTGTGGGGTTATGACGATGTTCTAAGCGGCTTGTGGTGGTGGCAGCGTAGCTGACCGCACTAAAAATCAGTGACTTGCAGTGTGAATTGTAAGGTCTGTGAATTCTACCTCAACAAAGCTCTTCTGGAAAACACAGCCAGAAAGGCAGGCTGCACGCGTGCTTTTGCCCCGCCCTTGTTTGACGGAAGCCCGACCCCGATCTTGCACCCCAGCACAGCACAGCATTACGCTCGTTTCATATTCACAACTTCAACATGCCCTTCGGCTGAGCTCTGAGACTGTTGCCCTAGGAAAGCAGCAAAGGGTGCTGGTCAGCGTCACAGCCCCAGGACACAGAGGCTCCAGGTCCGAGAGGCAGAGCCCCCCCCCCCCCGGGAAAGCGGGCTCCCAGGGAGCCTGCAGGGAGGGCCTGGCAGACCAATGCCCACTGCCCACCCACCCCGGGACGAGGCCCGAGCCCCCAGCCTGGGCTCGGCAAGCTTTGAGGAACCTGCCAGTTTTAGACATCGGATTCGGGACACCTCTTCCCCGTGTGGGGAAACAAGAGACCACGTAACGGAAGACCGGAGCTCGCGCTGCCGGCGCCGGCGGCTGACCGCAGAGCCTCCCCGGTATTGGGAGACGCAGCTTCCCAGGAACGAGGAGGCGGGGCGTCTGCATATTTGAGCGTTTCCAGATAAAAGGGTGTTTTTAACGAGTGTCCTTGACTTTAAAAAAGTCGGCTTCCACTACCACGACTCTCATGAAGGTGCCGCTGAGGACCACGCGCTCGGCCCAGCGGGATGGTGACGGGTCAGCATCCCCACTCTTCCCACTAACAGCCAGGCTCAGGCCCAAGGGGCGCTCTGCAGGGAGCTGCCGGAGGGGGAGAGTGCTGGCCCGCCGGACAGCAGCGGGGCGGCCCGGCGCTGCTCCGCGTATCACAGCAGGAGCTGGAGGCCCGGGGGCCCGGGTCCGAAGCCAGAGAAATCCGCGGGCAGAGTGGGGCCGCGGGCACGAGGCCACACAGCAGTGAGACGGGGCTCCGGGCGGCATTCCTGGCTGCGGTGCGATTACCCGTGGCGACGTGGGGCAGCCCAATGGTGTGCGGGTGGAAGGCCAGGGCCGCGCGCCAGCTCTGGCCACCAGGAGGCGTCATCGACTTGGGGTCTGTTGGGGCAGGAAGGAGGCGAGGAACGGGAAAGGCAGGAACAGCTGAGTTGGAGTGAACGTTTAGGACAGAAAGTACAACGGGCCCTCTCTGTCCTGTAGGCAGGCCAGTGAGGGTGGAGGGGTGAGTGGAGGAGTCAGAACCAGCCCTGGAGCTGGGGTGCTGCCCCATTTACGGAAAATGCTGGTAGAGACCCCACAGGGGGCGTCGCTGTTACTAAGGACAGCGCAGGGCCGAGTGCGCCAGAGCGCGGCTGCGAGCCCAGGGCGGACGGGAGGCCGTGAGCAGCTGGGCGCTCTGCTGTCAGCACCGGCAGCCCCGGCCCGGCACCCCGGCCCGGCAGCACGTGTGACAGAAGCAGGCCCTCCGAGGCCAACACTGAGCTCTCCGTGGCGCGAGCCCTAACCCACCGCGATGACCCGGTGGCCGTGGGAACTGCGGCGGCGGAAGCGCAGACCTGCTCCGGGGACACTGCGCTCACCGGGTAACGGGAAGAAAGCACAAGACTGTGGCCGCGAACGTACGGACAGACATGGGCACCAAAGGGGTCTCCGGATCTAACAGCCACAGCTAACCGCTGACGGGTTTGCGTTTTGAAGCATCAACCGCAGGCGGACGGGCCTACGAGAGGCTCAGTTCTCTCCGGGCCACTGGCTGGAGGCGACCTGACGTGCCCTGTTTCTGTTTAGTTCTGGGACGGGGGGGCGGGGCGGCCTCGGGGTGAAGGGAACGGTAGTGAGTGCGGCCATGGCGACGGCCCCCGCGGGGACCACAGGGCCACTCCAGGGCCCGAGTGACAGCCTCCTCCCGAGACCTCTGGCCGCCCTCCCAGGCTCCACACGGACCTGCGGGCACCTCTGTGCCCCGGACCGAGGGCAGTGCGGTGAAGATGACAGGTTTCTAACCTCACAACGTCAAAAGCGGGAAGTCTGCGAGGCCTCGGCACGGCCGGCCCGTGGCTCCCGTGGGCCAAGCATCGCAGACCAGGGCCGGGGAAGGGCCGCTGCATTTAGTCGCTCACACTCTGTCTGAGGGAACTCGAGAGTTAAAGCTGCGGGCTGCTGGGTGAGGATCAGTGCCTGCCCCATTCTGAGCAAGGCGGCAGGGGAAGTAGGGCAGGCGAACCCCTGCATGGAGCCGGAAACCGGCCGCCATGATGTGCAGGAGCCCCTCCCACCCCCACCCCTCACCCCTCACCCCTCACCCCTGCTCTGGGGAGGTGGCGGCCTCACCCGATTCCATGCAAGGTCAAGCTCACATCTTTGAAGGCAAAGAACCATTCCAGGGGGTACCCATTCCCTCAAAGGAGTCTAGACTGAAGTTGGGGGTGAAGGCTAATCCTATATAATAAAAGGCTAATATGCAAATTGTCCCCTTGGGAGTTCAACCGCTCACTATGATGTGCGCTGACCACCAGGGGGCGGTGCAGAACGAAGGTAGGCCCCGGCCGGTAGCCTGCAGCCGGGGGAAGGACCCAATCAGCCCTGGTCGACAGCCGGGCCTGGGGACCCCACCCGTGCATGAATTTCATACACCAGGACTCTAGTCTGTAATAAAAAAGCGTAATATGCTAATTAGACCTCACATCCTTCCGGAAGAAGCCGGGGCTGCAGCGGGATCGAGGCAGCCGCCGCAGCTGCGAGGGAGGGATCCAGGCTGTGAAGGCCTACCCCTGCATGAATTTCGTGCATCGGGCCTCTAGTGTTTAAGAAGTCTATGTTCAGCCCGGCTGGTGTGGCTCAGTGGTTGAGCATTAACTTATGAACCAGGAGGTCACAGTTCGATTCCTGGTCAGGACACACACCTGGGTTGTGGGCTTGATCTCCAGTGCGGGAGAGGGGGCGTGCAGGAGGCAGCTGCTCAGTGATTTTCTCTCATCATTGATGTTTCTCTCTCTCCCTTCCTCTCTGAAATCAATAAAAATATATTTTAAAAAGGAATTCTGTGTTCGTAATGCTGAGTAGGAAGGTCCTGCAGGGGACAGCTACCATGTTGTCCCTAATGACCGCGGCTACAGAAGCAGGGAATTAATCTGGCGCCAAAAGCAGGGGCCCCAACAGGCCGGACGGACGTTCTCATGCTGGAGGCGGACCGCGTCTCCCAGGCAGAGCGCTCCGCGTCTCCAGAGGGAGGACCTCGGGCCAGAGGGGCCAGAGCCAGGCCCGTGGAGGAGGGGCTGCTGGGAGGACCGGAGCTGGAGGAAGCCAGCTCCTGGGACAGGTGTCAGGGCGCCCTGTGACCAGGGAGCAATCCCACTGCCGTGTCTACGCGGGAGCTCCGTTAAAGGAGCCACAGAGCTGGAAGGCGCCTGAGCCTCACTCGGTATTTTCCGGGGAATCAATTCCTCCCACGAGTGCAAACGCTGCGTTTCCACAGCCGCCACCCAAACCCCCCCTCGCCGCCCAGGCGCCCTCTGCTCGGCCACCTGCCTCCCGCAGGGCCTGCGGTTCCCCCGCGGCCCCTTCCCCCGGTCCTGGTGAAGCTGTGCGGGCCCGGCCTGGGGACCCCTGGGCAGCCACGTGTGTGCGTCCCCAGCCCCGGCACACGCACAGGCCGCATGCTCAGGTGGTGGCTCCCGCCGCCGCCCAGCCTGCCTCTGCGGGCCCGTCTCACACGGGCGTCTCCACTCTCCCAGCCCCTCATCCCACACGCGGCACGTCTGCTCAGAGCCGGCCCGGTGCCCAGTGCTGGGAAGCAGCCGAGAGAAAGACAAAGTCCCCGTCCGTGAGCCCGCAGGCGGAGGGTGGGGGGAGGGGACAGCGACAGGAGACGCCGCCAAGGAGTGGCCGGTGCGCCGGAACAGGTGCGCAGGGTCAGGGGGTCCACGCTCAGGCTCACGGTGCCCTGGGGTCATTCGCTGCCCGGGGGCCATGGGGTGGGATGAAGCCTGATCCACACTCACCAGGCCGGTCTGATTCTAGAGGCAGAAGCGTTCCAGTTTAGGGGTCCCTAACCCCTCACGCCACGTTCTGGCAGAGCGGTCTGGGTTCCCTGCAGGAACGTGGCCACCGCGGGCGCCACGGTGCCCGGGCACAGCCCGTCCGCTGGGTGGGAAGAGCCCCCAGCAACGCGAGGAAGGACAGCAGAGCCACATGCCCGTGACCCTAACAGAGCAGCTGCCAACGGCCCAGGCGCAGCTACCCGGCAGCACCCCAGCACCCGGCAGCACCCCAGCACCCGGCAGCACCACCACCAGCCTCTTTCCGCGAAGTCCCTCCCGGCCCGCGGTGGACATCCCAGGTCCTGAGGACAAGAGAGTCGTGACCTCCGGGGAGTGAGGCCAGACAACCTCGCCTCCCCGAGGCAGGCAGGCCTAACGCGTGCGAGGAGCATGACGGGTCATGAGGGGGACGGAGGTGGCCTCGGCTGGGGAGGGCCCAGAAGCCCTGGGGCAGGTGGATTTGGGCGGAGCAGCGGGCAGAAAAGCTGGGGCACGATTAGGGAAACAGAGTCACAGCCCGTGGTGTGGGAGCCAACCCTGATCTGGCTGTGGGCGGTCAGGGAGGGGAGGCCCCCAGGTGGGACCCAGGATGCAATGAGGGGTGGGGAGAGGCGGGCGGTGGATAGGGCTCTGACGGCTCAACATGCACAGATTGTCTATGTGTCGTGAGGACCTGCACCGGGGACCAGGTGGGGACCACGGAGACGGGGGCAGGGGACACTACCCCTGCCTGGCACGTGGGCTGCATGTGGAGCATCCATAGGCAGCTGCGGGGGGGGGGGGGGGCACATGCGGCCACACTGAGCTCGGCGGCACAAGCCCACACCACGTCACCATGGCGCTGACGTGGCTCGGCGCCGGCTGTTCACGTGGCAGCAGCTGGAATTTCCGACAAGAGACGGCTAGGCCGCGAGCCCCGCCGGCAGCCGCGAAGGCTGGAAGAGGCTGGCTGGAGCGAGGGGACGAGGAGCAGCTGTGTTTTGTCAAAAGCCATCTGGACCATTTCCACAGAATACGTGGGTTTAAAATAATTGTAAAATGAAAACGAAGTGCCGAAGAAATAGCCAAGGCTGCGGAAAGCTCAGGAGCGAGGAATTCCGGTGACGCTGGCGTCCACCGGGCTAACCCCCAGGAAGCCCCGCGCCCTCCCCGCCCGGGGCTGGCCAGGCCGCCGGACTTGGGAGCGTGTCCCTCTCGTCCTCAGCTGGCCCCGAGCAGGGACTGCCCAGCCCCCATGGAACAGCCGGGAGGCCAGGCCAGGGAACCCCATGGGGAAGCCGCCAGCGCCAGGAGCAGCCAGGGGCCACAGCCGGAGCGGAACGCTCAAGACAGTGAACCCAGGGCACAGACGCCATGGCAAACCCCTCCTTCTACCAAAGGACCAAAGAGTGACGTTTGTGAGACTGTTAAAATGTAAGACATAAAAGCACACTTGAAAACAAATATACCGCCTGGCCAGCTTGGCTCAGTGGATAGAGCATCAGCCTGCAAACTGAAGGGTCCTGGGTTCGATTCCCGCCAAGGGCACATGCCTGGGTTGCGGGCTCGATCCCCAGTGGGGGGCGTGCAGGAGGCGGCCAATTGATGATTCTCTCTCATCATTGATGTTTCTCTCTCTCCTTCTCCCTTCCTCTCTGAAATCAATCAATAAATATATATATATATTTTAAAAAGGACACAAATATAGCTACAAACAAAAACAATGAAAGATGGTTTGTCTATTTCAGGCGAGTTTTTAAGTGTCATCCATCCTGCAGGCGGTTACCTCACTGGATTCTCGCACTATCGGAGTTATTTCTACACCGGGTCCCGTTCTCCGGGTGTCACTGTGCCATCTGCGAAGGCAGACAGCCTCGCCTCCTGTCTGCCAGTTCCTCGCCTGGAAACGTTCCTCTTGTTTAGCTACAGCGGCTAAAATATCCACAACAATGCCGCCCAGCGGGGGGCGGGGGGCGGGGGGCGGGGGGCCCTGCCTTACTCCTGAGCTCAGGGGAGGTCCTCCAAGGCCCTCGGATGCCTTTATCATGTTCAGTTGAGTCCCATCCTCAGTGCGGGTTTCATCGCGGACGGAGTCTGGGCGAACCTGTAAGGCCTGGACTGTCGCGTGTACCTAGCGCCCCCTCATGCCCGGTCGCCCTCAGCCCTACGGCTCGGGGGAGGGAGCCGGAGGGACCGGCCTTGAGGAGCTGAGACCCAGCGCCTTCAGAGGGGGAAGGAACCCCGCCCAGTTCACTCAGGAGGGCAGACGCCAAAGCCAAGCTGGCCCCTGTGGTTTCCAGCCACGCAGCACTGCCAACGCCTGTGTGTGCACATGTGTGTGTGCACGTGTGTGTGTGTGCATGTGTGTGTGTGTGTGTACGTGGTGGGGTAGGAGCTAGGCCTCAAGATTGACTACCCAAAGTGTGAAAGTCACAGAAAACGGGCCCGGGGTTCACCAAAGCACAAACCCAGCACAGAATCACTGAAAAGCCAGTGGCATCCCCCCGTCACGGCTTCCTCCTGCGGCTGGCACCGCTAAGCTCCAGTCTGGAGAAGACTTCCACCGAAATGCGTGTCAACCCGCCTGCCGACAGCAGCCACTACAGGAACGGGCGACCGCGCCCCCAGTGCCCGCCTCGCCCTCCACTCCGGCTGAACCCCCGGCCGTGTGCGAGACGACGGGGCTCGGGAAGATTATCAGACGGTTTTTAAAGCCGTGGGCACAAAAGCCCACGGAAGCTGGCAGCGCGCACACTTCTTAACACACAGGAGCCAGCGTGCCTGCATCAAATGGCGCAGCCGGGGCGCCGTAGGGGACATGAGCTCCGTGAGCTGCCGCTCAGGGTCCCGGCAGGTCTCCCCCGGCCTGCGCTCACGGCGCCCCTGCACGCGGAGCGAGGAGACGGCTCGGTGTGGCCTCTGCACCGAGCACGTGCCATACTGTTCCCAGGGCAGAAAGGCCTCTGATTGTCACAATATTCACGAGCCTGGGAAGAACTGTTCGTTATAAAAGAGCTTTCCTGGGAGGCCCCAAGCTGACCAGATCTCAGGGCCCTGCAGCCAGCATCTCGTGGAAAGAGGAAAGCCATCAGGAAACGGAAAAAGCAGCAGACCAGAGGATCAGTTAAAAAGGAAACGACCTTTAGAAATGTACCAATCAGGGCCCATTCTCTGGTTCTGACAGGCCCAGGGCCATTATCCCAGCTCCTCGCCGCTCATTCACGGAGCAACCTGAGCGCATGTGCCTCTTCCACTGCACGTGAGGCCCTGGAGCCAATACGATGAATAAGATAAAGCCCTGCTCCTGAGGCATCCCGGGCAGAAACATCAATGCACCCCTGCAGCGTGGTACCATTTGAGCTGGGTTTTGAAGGATGAATAGGAGTTTTCCGAGAGGAGAAGAAAGGAAAGCCTGGCGTTCCGGGCAGTTGGAAATGAGAGTGCACATGAATGACATTGAACAGTGCCCGTCTGCCTGGGAAGCAGGACTAGGTCCGTCCCCCCGAGCAGCGCAGTGCAGTCCAAGCCCCCGTCACCACACACCCCGGGCACATTCCCGCCATCGTCCATGCCACTTACTGACGCCCCCTCATGCTTTTCTTTAAATCAGCTTGCTTTTTAAAGTTTACTTTAATGCCATCTGAAATGATAATATCCATTAACGTATGAGCTTGATGTGATACTTAAATTTTCCCTAAATCACAAAAAATAATTACACATTATTCAAGTAACAAGTGTCCCTCCAAGAACCTGGGGCTAATAAGTCCTCTTGTGTTCCCGCCGTGTTTCCCGAGTTAGGAACTTCAAGGCCTGTGTTGTTTGGGCTGGAATCTGACCAGAGGAAAACATAAATGCAAACATCAGCGGCAAAAACGGCTCTCATTGGCCACTCAGTTAGCGCGTCGTGACTTTACTCCTGAGGATGTGGGCGTCCCCTGAAAGGCCCGCCCACCCACGGCAGCCACGGAGCAGCTGGTGGCTGAGCTCCCGGGGTGGGGTAACTCTATTAGGACACTTCCATCTGACTTTCATTCCCAATTCTACAAACAGGCACCAACAGTACTTCAGTGTTTATTATGCAACTCTTAAAAGTTTACATGTACGCTTCACTGAACAAAGAGCCTAAACTGGGTCAGACAGCGTGACCTCCCGGGGGGTCCCGAGGGCCTGGCGAGCGGGCGGGAGGGGACGGCGACAGCTGGGACCCTTACCTCCGTGCACGAAGCCATGCAGCGTGCAGTCCGAGGGCCCCACCAGGTGGATCAAGCTGGACTGGCTGTAGCTGACCGTGTTCGGCTCTGGAATTGCAAAGGAGGCAGGTCAGGCCAGGGGACAGACAGGTGACCGTGCTGCCACACCCAGCGTGTGTGTGGCCCCCGGGGCTGACCGGCAGCTTGGACCTGGGGTCTCTGAGGAAAACCGTGGCCGCAGAACAAGCTGCAGTTGGCGAAGGGGAAGGCTTAGTGGGCCGTGACATCACCCTCTGGGGACAGCAGTGTCCCCAGCAAGGCCCTGCCCAGCCACAGGCAGCCGCTGAGCACCTGGTGGCGAGCGCCCAGGGTGCATGTGACTCTGGGAGGATGCTCGTCGCCTGACTCTCGTTCCCGGGGTTGTAACAGGCGCCAACAGTCTTTCAGGAATCAGTGTGTGACCTCCAAACGTTTCAGCTTATACTTCACTCCGCACCACCTCGGCCTGGCGCCTGGGGGGCCTCGTGCAGGAGGACCAGCATCGCCGAGCCAGGAGCCGGGGCAGAGGCACCTTCTGCCCGTGGGCCGAGTGGTCCTCGAGGGCGGGCAACTCCACCAGGGGGTGTGGGTCTCATCAAAGGTTCCGGGACAGGCACTCGGTGTCCCCTGGGACTGCAGTCAGTGCAGATGGCCTGTGGCCTCGGCCTCGGGTGTCCAGACAGCTGGGCTGGCGGCGAGCACGCTGGGCCTCAGGGCGACATGGCACGCGCGGCCCGAGGGAAGGCCAGGGTGCTGCGAGGCCCAGCTCCGATGTCACCTGTGCTGTGAGGGCGGTGACAGTCCCTGCAGGTTGGGTGCACCCAGTGCCACATCCACCTCCAGCCTCAGGGGCTGCGGGTGCCCAGACCCTGCCCGGGGGACCGGGCGGAAAGGCACAGCCCAAGGAGCCAGGAGGACGCCGGGACCATCAGAGCCCCAGCCGGCGCTGCCAGCCCAGCAGCCAGTACCAACCCGTCCCCCGGGGCCTGGCCCTGCGCCACGCATGGGCCCACCGCCTGCTCCCGTTGGCTCGGTCCCGCCCGCAAAGGACAGGAAAGAGCCACGCACAGCCCCGCCCTGAGGGCGTCCGCGCTCAGGGGCCTCTCCGCTTCGCTGTTAAGGACTTGGGGTGCAGAGGCTGGAGGGGACACCCATGACCTGGTTTGGGTTTGGGTGGACATTCCGTTAAAGCAGGACCACCCTGGACGTGAAGGATGAGGGACGGGAAGGCGCCGCCGGAGAGGAAGGCGTGGCCCAGAGCTTTGTCGCCAGCGCGAGAGCGCGGCCGTCACTCTGTCTGTTACCCGGTGGGAATGCCACACACACGCTCCCGGGCGACCTGGGGACCCGCAGGAGCCGGTCCCTGCGCGGGCACACGGGCCCGGGCCATGCCCGGCCTGACGCCTTCTCCTACGGGGCCAGTGCACCGAGGCCTCCGGGGACTTGCCTGGCCCCCGGTCACCCCAGCTGCCTGGGACTGGGAAGGGCTCGGGTCCGCACTAACCCCAGGAGGACGCTCACGAACCGGCCGCCTGTCACCTGCCAGCGGCCGACAGCCATCGCCCCGTGCGCCCGCGGTACCTGGGTTCAGGCCGGGCTGGACGATGTCCCCGTTCCTCCACTTGGTCTCCATGCGCTCCAGCTTCTGGGCCTCGTAGCGCCGGCGGCCCTCCTCCTCCTGCTCCTGCCGGGCGTACTGCGGGGCAGACAGGGGTCAGCCGGCTGCCGGGCCAGGCCTCCTCCCTCTGATAACACACGTTTATATGAACAGCAACATCACAGAGACCGAGAAGATCTCAGCCCCCCCGCCCATCACATCCTGCCTGGAACTCTTTCCACGCCCACCTGTATGTAACAGTTCCTTCATGCTCTTCGTGGGCTTTAAACCTAACAGTATTTTAAAAGAAAGGAACAGTACTTCCCCCTCTTGCTGTATCAACATAACGTAACCTCTGTGATGGAGCCATTACAAGGGGCCTTCGGCTTGCTCCCAGTTTTTTCCTATTAGAACGTTACCACACTGACTACCTCAGCCCTTACTCCCCGCCCGCCCCTTCCTTCCTACGGTTCGTTCCCGGACACAGAGCTCAGAATCCAGGCCGCACCCACTCCCCCGAGACAGCAGGTGCCGCGTGCCCCCCGCACCTGGCAGCCCGGCTCTGCTGCCCCCCGCCGACCAGCAGGCCGCACATTGAGAGGAACGTGCAGGCGAAGCTAAGACGGCCCCTCTGCGGCTCAAAAGCTGGGGCTCCGAGAGACTCTCTCTCTCTCTCTCTCTCTCTCTCTCTCTCTCACACACACACACACACACACACACACACACACACACACACACAGGAAGGGGCCATGTGACAACGGAGGCAGAGACTGGGGTGATGTGGCCACAAGCCAAGGAGTGCCAGGGGCCAGTAGCGCCTGGTTCCAGCTTCATTATTTTAGAAACGTGCTCTGTAGACACCTCGACGGCAGGGAGGAAGCGCCGTGCAGGGGCACGTGCCACGAGGGCCCAGATCTGTTTCCCTCTAGACCTGCTTTCTCCTCGGGGGTGAGAGCAGAGAGCAGTGGCTCTCACGGACGAGCCATTCACACGTGTCCTGGGAACATCCAGGGACACGGGAGTTACAAGAGGAGGAGGTGAGGGAGTAATTGTGGGGAAGGAACCCGAGCTGCCCGCCGGCCCTGCCCACCCGGCGCCCCAAGAACAGGCATGACGAGGCCTCTCCAAGCAAAGATGCGTCTCCACAGCAGCCACCGAGGGAAGCCCGGGCTGTCTTACCCTCAGGTCCTCGGGCCAGAGGGACTGGGAGGGGCAGGCTGGCCGGGCAGGGCTGCGCGGTCCTGGCTCTCAGCTTGTGAAGGTTCATGAACAGAAACCTCGTGACATTGGAGGTGGAGGGCTCCCCTGCCTTCCACTCACCTCTCCCCCACACGGGAGAAACACTCCATCCCCAACAGGAAGGCCTGTCTCGGCCGCCACTCCAGCAGGAGGGAGGAGGGTCTTCTCGCCTGGCAACCACTCAGCCAATGAGCAGCAGCCACACTTTGGACTCCCAGTTTCCCCAGTGGATTCTCTGTTTACAGCAGCCCCTCTGCACCCTCCCCCCCTAAAAGAGCCGCCTCTCCTTTGTTCTCTGGACTGTGGGTGGCTCGCCATTAGACTGTATGTCCCAAATTGCCACTCTTTGTTGTTCCTGAGTAAACCAGTTTGGGGAGCAATGTCCAGCTGTCTGTCTGTCTGTCTGTCTGTCTAAGGTCAACAGGCAGAAGGACCCCACCCCAGGCATGGCCGTCACCTGCCTTTTGTCTGGTCAGAGAGAGGGATGAAGGGCCCGGGAGGAGTGCCCCTGGGGTCTGGGCCAGCCACACTCACACACCCAGCCTGAAGGAAACCTACGCGGAGAGACAGGGACACCCCCCGGTCCCCCTGGCTCTCCTGGGATGCCTGCGACCCTCAGAGTGGCCGGGCTCCTGTCATCTGCCCGGTGAGAAACGCAGGGGCCTCCTTACCACAACCGGAGGCACCTCCAGGACCTTGTCCACATTCTTCAGCGACAGCGGCACGTACCACAGGGTGGCCTTGTTGGTCAGCTTTTTGGTGCCTTCGGAGAAGAAAGCCACGAGTGAGGGCCTCGGGAAAGAGGGCGGGGCGCCCAGAACGCCACCATCTCTGACCCCTGACCCCCAAGGCCTTTAGGTGCAAGGGTAGACCCCCAGCAAGGGGACCCTCCCCACAATCCTGCCACTCGCAAAGGCTGCTGGGAAGACTTCAGATCACCTGGTTTAAGGTGTGTGTGTGTGGGGGGGGGGGCGTTCCCCAGGCCTGTCGGCTTTCTGGCGCTTGCTCACACGGAGGCCCCGAAACCAGACAGGCTGTCTCTGAAGGGGTTAAATAGAGGGCAAAGTGGGGCTGCCCATCTGCTGAGAAACTCGGGCCAAAAGAAATCACTTGGTCCACACCCCTCGCATGTACAGGAGGAACCTGACGCTCAGAGAGGTCAACGCGTTTGCCTAGGGTCACACAGCAACTCGGTGCCATTCCGAGTTCAGACCTAGGCCTCCCGGGTCCCAGGAATTTCAGGGAAGTATTTGCAAGGATGTCTTTTAAAAATTGCCTCTTACGCCTGGCTGGTGTGGCTCAGTGGTTGAGCATCGATCTATTCCTGGACAGAGCACATGCCTGGGTTGTGGGCTCGATCCCCAGGAGGGGGCATGCAGGAGGCAGCCAGTCAGTGATTCTCTCTCATCACTGATGTTTCTCTCCTGCTCCCTCTCCCCTCCTCTCTGAAAGCAATATGTTGTTTCTAATTGCCTCTCCCACGTGAGACCCAGCGAAAGGGGGAGGCAGTGGGGAGCAGCCCAGCGGCCCCCCAAGTCCCTCCAGGCGCTCACTCCCTAGCAGTTCCCCCGGACCTGCCTTCCCCGGTGAGTCCAGGGCTGCGGCTTCCCCTCTAAACACAGCCCCAAGGACCAGCCGCGCCCAAGGGGGTTGATTAGATCAATTAGAACGAGAGAGAGAGAGAGAAAGAGAGAGAGAGAGAGAGAGAGAGAGAGAGAAAGAGAGAGAGGGGGGGGGCCATGGGGGCAGCTCTGGTCCACAGCACCCGGGACAGCAGGAAACACGGGAAATCGTTTCCCTGCACTTCGACGGAAAGCGGATCTGACAGCCTGCTTTTGGGAATAAAGATTTCCTGTCTGACTCAGCGAGAGCCAGCCTGACAAGCTGGTTTCCATGGAAACCCCGAGTGGCCCTCCTCTGGACCCAAATGAGCGCCAAGGAGCAAATGAGGCAAAACATACTAATTGCACTTTTCCCATCATTTAATAAAACCGTCGAAAGGCAGCTGCGGCATTAGAAACGTCTGTTTCAGAATCCTGGGAGCTCCCAGCTACTTTCTGGAGCAATTCACAGCAATCACACCCAGTTAGCGGAATATTATGACAGGTGCCGGGATGAAGAGCCGCCTGCCTGCCTGGGTGTGCTCGCTCAAGCGCCTCCCGACAGGCCACGCGGCCCGGGCGGCAGGGACACAGGACGGGGTTGAGGAACAGAGATGTCGCGCAAACAGCTCATGTTCAGCCGTGTCGGGCCGTTTGCCTGCCAGCCTCAGTTTCCCCACCTGTCAGAGCTCACCGCCCAACCGGCGGAGTTCATGAGGGCCAGGCACCGCTCTGGGCGTGGGGGACTGCGGTGGACAGGCAGCCACCGCCCTGTCCCCAGAGGGCTCCCACCCCAGGGGACACACCAGGTCAGGGAGGCCTGGGAGACCAGGGTCCCAGAAGAGACCAAACCGATCCAAACATGGGGGCCCAGGCGAGATAAGAAGGGGCGGCTCTTTAGCGGGTCCAGGGCAAGAGGACCAGGACGGGGGGAAAAGCCCGGCGCGGCTCGGAGAGCTGGCCGTGCGCCCGGCCTGTCTGAGCGGCTTCTCCGCTCTCCTCGGTGGGCAGTCCGGTCCTGATGCCATCTGCAGGCCGTGGCACGGGGACGGGGTGCTCAGGGAGGTGGGCACTTCCTCAGGGCAGGGCTGTCTTCTCGCCCACTCTGCCCTCACGCCCACGAGGGCTCCGTGCCGCAGCCTGAGACCCACGGCAAAAGGTTCCTTTGATGCAGAGCCACCTGCCCTGGCTCAGCTAAAGGGTCCGGTGTGCACTGGCCGGGCCCGCCGAGGCCTCCGAAGTCCCAGGGCACCCTGTGCTCCTGCCCTGGGGGCGAAGCCTCTAGCGCCTCCCCGAGCTCTGAGCCAGCACTGCAGGCAGCCTCAGCCGAGGAGGGGGCTGTCGGGAGGAGCTCCCTCCTCCAGACCCGGAGTGGGCTCGGCTCTCCTAGGCCTGGGTGCGGGGGGCGGGGGAGGAGGGGGTGTGAGCAGCCAGGGGATGGAGGGGCTGAGTTCTCGGCAGCAGCCGGGCTATAAAAAGCAGCCAGTGCCAGTTAGAACCAAAGCCACGCTCCCCTGCAGCGCCCAGTGGGAGGATGAAAACGGGTTTCCATGGTTACCACACCCAGGAAGAGAATATTCGGATCAAACCAGAGTCAAAGGTCGCCCTGTGAGCTTCAGCCTAAACCTTTTGGGGCAGGGGAGCGGGGGGGAGGGGGGGAGCAAGAGGCGCAGGGGAGAGGCAGCAGAGGGAGGGGAGGGCACTTGTGCCTCCGGAGCAGCCACTCCCACCCTCTGCCCGGCACGAGCTGCCAGAGGCGGGCGGCAGGGCTCCCTCACTCAGGCCTGGGCTCGCTGCCGGCACCTGCTCACTTTGTGGGGGTGCGAGGACCAGCCCCTCGAGCAGCGCCCCCTCCATCCAGGGCCAGGAGGCCCCGCCCCCATCGCTGCCGTCACTGCGGCTCCCACCCCAGCTGGGCCGCCCGGTCACCTGTGAGGATGTTCTCGGACATCACGTGCACCTGCACCTCCACCGAGTGCTTGGAGGTGTAGGTGATCTCCGCGCTGACGTGCGCCACCTCGCCGATGCACATGGGCGACAGGAAGTCGGTGCGCTCGACCCGGGCCAGGACGGCCACACAGCGTTCCTGCAGAGACCAGACACGGTCAGCCCGGCCGGCGAGCCCCCACCCCGGAGATGAGCCCCCAAAACTGCCCTGATTTTTTCACATATTCCTAAATGCGACATCAGGGAGGCGGAGACACGCCCTGGGACCCTCCAGAGGTCGCGCCGTGACTGCGTGGTGGGACCGCGACCGGCGTTTTTCTTTTCCCCCGTTTTTCTACAAAAGACACGTATCACTCGCCTGATGGAAGGTGAGAAGACGGGTGCTTATGTGGGAAACTTGGGGAGCAGACAAGGAGGCAGAGGAGGGAGCCGCTCCTCCCCACAGATGGCCGTTTCTATTTGGGGATCTCCCTCTCTGGGCTCTTCCCCTAAGAACAGGGGTTCGCTGGCTCCGGAGCCTGGATCCGCGTCCTGCAGCTTTCACCCTAAATAACTGTGTGAAACTAAACTACACGCTCACGCCCTGCTTCTCTCAACAGCAGGAAGGAACCTGCCGGTGATACGCACCTCAGCGTCACTGTTCTCTTACTGAAAGTTCACTTATCTTGCAACCAGGCAGCCCATTCTCATGACTCAAACTTCAAACGGAACTAAAGGCCCCCAGCCCCCAGGACGCTCCGGTGCCCACGGCCAGGAAGTGCTCGGGGCTCCAGGGCCTCTACAACACCCCGCCCCCCCCCCTCCAGGAAGCTCCTCTCCTGGGAACGAAGGGCTTCCTCGCTCCTTTCCAGGATCGCCTTTCCCCACACGCCATGGCAGAGCCCCTGGCTGGCCGGACCGGAATCTTCCGTCGTTGGAGAACTGGGCCACCCCACCTGTTAGCTGTAAGCAGTTCAGTGCCCAGCACCCTTTGCCTTGCTTCCTGCGGGGGCAGGACAGACGCGGTGACGTGTTCCCCGAGCACCGCTCAGCAGGCCGCAGCGCCTGGCGTGGCCCATGTCACCGCGCACTGCACGACTCGAAGGACACCCTGCGCCTGAGCAGGGGCTGTGGGTCCTCATCGCCACTCAGGGCGCTGAGCGCAGCCGTCCATCTCAGGAGCCGGCCAGCAGCACGGGTCCGACTGGGGGGAGGGCGGGGAGCCGGCCGGTCGGGCCCTGGGCCCTGCGAGGCCGGAGGTGGAGGCCTGCATCAGGTCTCAGCAAGGCAGGGCTCAGGGTGACAGCCAAAGGGCCACGCCTGCTGTCCCCACCCCGCCGACACACGCACACACACACGCACACACACACGCACACACACGCGCGCGCGCACACATGCACACACAGACGCACACACGCGCGCGCACACACGCAAGCGCGTGCACGCGCGCACACACACACACACACACAGCAGCTGCTGGCAGCACATCATGGCAGGGAACACAGGGAATGCGGTGCCGCCTTCGAGGAAGTTCATGTGGCTACAGCACCACCCACTGGCGGAAGGCTGGAAAGGCAGCTCAGAGGCGCGGGCAGGAATGAGGCGCCAGCTGGCAGGGCTGCAGGCGGTTACCTGTGGCCTGGCTATGCCACACAGATGCCACACACACCCGTATCTTTAGTGGGACCGCTGGTTCCTCGCACGCGCACACGTGGGCCGTGGACAGGCCTGAGCTTGTCTACGGCTAAAAGGCACGGCCTTCCTCGCAGCATCTGTGGAGCAGGCGCTGCGCCGCGTGGAGGGAGGAGGTCAGGGCACATGCCCGGCCTGGGCACTGGTTGGAGGCTGCTCTGAAGAGGGTGGTGTGGGCTGGGGTAGCTTCAGATGAGGGGAGGTGAAGCCATGGGGTGGGCACCCCAGGCAGAGGGGAGAGCAGGGCCCCAGGCCGGGGGCCTCTCTGGAGGTGTTGGGAGACTGAGTCCACGCCCAGAGTTGCGTGAATCTTTAGCCAAGGGCATGGGTGCTCCTCCCGTGACCAGGGCACGCGTGGGATGACACCTCAGTGCTGTCCCGAGGATGCTCCCAGCACAGACCTGTCCAGAGCACGCAGGCCGGCGCGGGCACCTGGGAAGCCTCGGGCCTGCGGCTCCCGGTGGGAAGGCCACGCATAGACCTTAAGCCTGGTCCTCTCCCACTTACAACACGGAGGGAGAGAACTGTGCTCGGTGGGCAGCCACTCGGGATCCCTCCACCTCCCGGGTTGTTACCCACGGCCTGTGTCAGAGCTCTGGCCATGGTGAGGGGAGGAGGCCTGGCTGGGAGCGGCTGTTCCCAGGACCTGGCAGGCTGGGCACATGCAGCGGGTGGAGCCCGCAGAGTGACCGACATGCCCTCGGGAGGGCACAGCGGGGCAGCAGAGGCTCCAGGCTTTGAGCCTGAGTCGCGGCCGGGCCGCTTCCCGGGAGAGGGAGACGGTGGAGAAGCAGCCTGGGTGGGCCTGGAGGTCTTTGGGCCCCTCAAGGTCAAGGGGACGATGAAGCATCTGGTGGAGCCAGGCCTGGAGACAGAACCTCACACTGTTACAGCCACAGACGGGTGAGGCACCAGGGAATGTGGGTGGGGGGTCCCCGGTCCCACCCAGAGCCCAGCATCAGCCTCTGCAGCTGCCCTGGGCTCACAACCCCTCCTGAGCCTGGACGCAGATCCCTCTCCTGGGACACCAGCCCAGAGGCAGCGCCGAGCTGACAGGTCCAAGCTGGCCCTCTTACACCCCAGGCTCACTCCAGGGAAGGGGGAGGAGGGGCCAGGGCTCAAGGCACGGGTTCGAGGCCTGGATTTCCTGCCCAGACCAACCACCTGCTCCCTGTGCGGCCTCAAGGAACTAGCCGACCTCCCTGGGCAGTGGGACAGTACGGACAGCTGTGTCTCGGTGCCGTGAGGCCTACATACACAGCACTGACAGCGGCGGCGCCCTCGCCTCCCAGCCTCCTCCTCCTCACTCCTCAGTCCTGGGGCTCCTCCCCCCAACACCCAGCCTGTCTTGTCAGCCTGCCTTGGACCCTCAGTGTCTCCCTCAGAGGGTCTGCCAGGCACCTGGCCCCCATCCCAGCCCCAGCCCCTCAGGCTCAGGCTCGCCTCCCCATGGCCACCAGAGGGCGCGCTCTGAACGGGACGGATTGGCCCCAGAACTCCATGGGCACCAGGATACACGCAAACTCCTAGCCAGGCAGGGAGCCGCCTTCCCAGCTCAGCCACTCCCATCCGCCCTGAGCCCGGGCCCCAGTCATGTCCACCCCCCCACACCACACACTCACTCACCAGCTTGGTTCATGCTACAGGCACACACATGCACACTACACACACACACACAGTCACCAGCTTGGTTCATGCTACAGGCACACACATGCACGCTACACACACACACACACTCACCAGCTTGGGTCATGCTACAGGCACACACATGCATGCTACACACACACACACACTCACCAGCTTGGTTCATGCTACAGGCACACACATGCACGCTACACACACACGTGCGCGGCCAGGGCTGGATCTGCCTCTTCCCAGCACAGCAGGAGGCTACACACATGCACGCTACACTCACACACACACACACACACACACACAGCCAGTGCTGGATCTGCCTCTTCCCAGCACAGCAGGAGGCTACCCGGGCCGGGGGAGGGGCGCCTCAGGCACACAGAGCCACACGCTTCCTGCTGGCCCCAAGGTGGTGGCTGTGGTGCAAGACAGACCCTCCCCGGCCCCGCACCCCAGGGTGGCTTCCCGCACGCCGGCAGACTGCAGAGAAAATGCCAGCCCCGCGGTCTGGGGCGCAGCAGCCGACCCTGCGGTGAGGAACACCACTCCACAGGCACCCAGGGCTCAGCCAGGCCGGGGAGGGACCGGGCCCAGGGGTCTGATGTCCACAATAAACTGCCACCCATGCAGGCGTGGCTCTGTGAGGTCTGGGCTCCAGGAAGATTCTAGAAACCATGACCCTTCCAGAAAGGTGGGCAGGGAGAGAAACCAAGATGGCGGCATAGGTTAAACACCTAACCTAAAGCCTGGCACAACAATTTCAAAAATACAGAAAGGTGGGCAGGCCCTCAGCTCAGTCTCTGGGTCCCCACCCGGCCCAGCTGAGCCCCAGCCCACGGCGTCCCCAGGGGCCCTGCCCGGGATGATCGGGCCGCAGCCTCTGGAAGCCCCTGGGCCTGGGCGTGCGGGGGGGGGGGGGGGGGGGGCGGGGGCTCCTCCACCAAACTCCTCTGACCCCCAGCCCGGCGGGGGCCGCACTCACCCCGTTCTGGCTGTTGCAGTGCCGGGTGCTGATGATGACGCCCGCCTCCTCGATCATCTTCAGGATGGTCCCCCCGTGCACGTTGCCGGCCACGTTGGCGTCGTCGGGCCGCATGATCCTGCGGAGGGAAGAGGCGGGAGGAGGCCTCAGGGAGGACTCCTCAGGAGCAGTGACGGCCCGCGGGGAGGAGTCCTCCACAGGGGCCGACGCTCCCAGAGGGAAGAGAAGTGTCCCGCGTTTGGCCAGGGGTGCTGACCTCACGGGCCAGGGAAGCGGCTGTGGGGTCCTGTTTCCACGGGAGAGAGGGGGGCAGGGGGCCTTCCCCTGGAGCGCCGACCGGGAAGGGGTGATGTGGGGCCTTGGAAAAGGCCAGACGTTGGCACGGCCGCCCCTCCTCGTTCCCATCCAGCAGCAGAGCTGAAGGAGCACAGGACACAGGCTGTGACCCGACCCCTCGGAAGACAAACAGACCTGGGGCCACCTCCGGGGGGGGGTCCCGAGGAGCAGCTCTGAGACGCGGCAATGCCCAGCCTGGCAGCCTGCAGCGGCGGACGCTGCCCACCAGCCGCCCCATGCCCACTGGCCTGCCCCCACTTCCCCCGGAGGAGGGCCATGCCCTGGCCGCGGCGGCCCAGGCAGGGAGGCTCCACGGAGTCCGAAACCCCAACAAGCCATCGTGGGGCTCCGCCCGCGCAGGGACAGGCCCTGAGCACGTGCCAGGGTCCCAGCATGCCCAGCACCCACCCCTAGGTCACCAGCCTGCTCGGCCCCCGGGCCAGCGTGGCCCCGACAGCACCCTCCGCCTCCCTCCCGGAGGCAGGCAGCCTGAGGGCGGTCCTGGCTCCAGCGCCAATGAGCTGGGTGCCCCAGGCCAGCTGCCCACACGCTCATCCCTCCACTCCCGTCTGTGCACTGGCAATGCCCTCTCACCGCGGAGGGCGGGCTGGCCACACAGAGACCGCGATGGGCAGCGCCACGCAACCTGCACGCCGCCAGAAACAGTGTCCGCCCGCGCACCCTGCCCGCTCTCCTGAGTATTCAGCCGGCCCACCCAGGGGCACCCGCATCAGCCGTCGGTCTGTCGCCTGGGCCCAAACAAGAACCACAGCCCATTCAGGCGACCTGGCTTCTCGCCCGCATCACTGGCGCAGGGGCAGCGGTGCCAGGGGAACCCAGATCACAGGAAAGAAGCGTCACTTGGCCTCTCAAACGTTCACTTAAAAATACTTTGGAGCCCTGGACGGTGTTGCTCAGTAGTGAGAGCGTCGGCCTGAGCAGTCGGACATCCCTCTCGCAATCCGGGACCACTGGCTCCTAACCACTTGCCTACCTGCCTGCCTGATCATCCCTAACCGCCTCTGCCTGCCAGCCTGATAGCCCCTAACAGCTCCCCTGCTGGCCTGATCGCCCCCTAACAGCTCCCCAGCTGGCCTGATCACCCCCTAACAGCTCCCCAGCTGGCCTGATCGCCCCCTGACTGTTCCCCTGCTAGCCTGATCGCCCCTAACTGAGCCTTGGGCTGCTGGGCAGTCACAATCCGCAGCTTGCCTGAGCTCACAGCCACCATCCCCAGCTTCCTTGAGCCTCGGGCAGGCCCTGGGCAACGGCAGCCGCCATCTGCGGCTTTCCTGAGCCTCAGGCAGCCGCTGCGGCTTTGTCCGGAAGGACATCCGGAAGTTCGTCCAGAAGGTCTCCGGTCTAATTAGCATATTACCCTTTTATTAGTATAGATATGCACAGCCCATGGACTCGGGCAATAGGGTGGTGAAGACCTGGGGGGTGGGTAGGGGCTGGGCGAAGGGGGGTAAAGGGGGGGAATGGGAGACATCTATAATACTGTTAGCAATAAAATAAATATTAAATAAATAAATAAAACAAAACTATTACCAAAAAAAGAAGAGGGAATTTGGACCCACAGGGAGAAGGCCCTATGACAAGGGAGGCAGAATCGGGGTGTGTCTGAGAAGGAGCGGGGCGTTGCCAGCCGTCCCCAGGAGCTGGACGAGGCGAGGAAGGGGGCTTCGGGGGGCACGGCCCTGCCGCCCCTGGATTTGGGGCTCGTGGCCCCCAGATGAGAGCATGCATTTCTACTGTTTTACCGTAAGTTACCTGGTCTGTAGTCGTGTTATGGCACCCCCAAATTCATACAGCCTGTCCCCCCTGCGGCCCCCGCTCCACCCCAGAAGGCAGCAGCACGTGGCCAGGGCGAGCCCGCTGGCCCCGGGCCTTGGTGGGCGCTCCGCAGGGGGCTGACCCCTGCCTGCCCCTCGCAGCTCCCTGGGCGCGGGCCAGCATCTCGGCTCTGACTGGGAAATGTCAGCGCTAAAATTAACACAGGGCTGTGAGCGCCATGGCAACGGAGGGGGCCGTTTATCCGACAGTGAAGCGAAAGCATCCATCTGTCATAGGAGGCGGCGGCGGCACAGCCCGCCGTGCGGTGCATCTCAGCTTCCCCTGCACCCCAAGCCGCGGCCCGGGGCCTGCAGAGGTCAGGCGGGCCCCGGGGCACAGCTCCCAGGACCCTCCTGGATGGCGGATGGCGCTGGAGGCTCCCTGGTCCTGTCCCCTCGGAATTAGGCCCAAACCAGAGAGGCAACCACAGACCCTCCGCCCCTCCCAAGGGAGGCACAGGGCAGGGCTTTGGGGGGGCACCCAGGAGGCAGGCTCTGAACTGGGCCTGAAGGAGGGGTGGGAGGAGAAGCTGGGTGCCATTCCAGGCGGGAAAGGTGGGGGGCAGGGCGGGTTCACAGCAGGCAGCCTGCACCTCAGGTCTGGAGGGCCGGGCCAGGCCCACACGAGCACCGTCTCTCCAGGGGGCCCCGATGGAAACGTGCCCCGCTATCCTCTCCACTTGGCCGCTTACGAAGGTTCCGGCAAAGTCCCCTCAACCCCCAGAGACCCCACCACAGGCCCCAGAAGAGGCAGGGCCGGGAGCAAGCCCTGGGTCCTCCGAAGCCCCCCAGGGCAGGGCCAGGAGCCGGGGGAAGCGCCCCTGTTCCCAAGAACCGGGGGCCCTGGGCCGAGGCAAGCAGCGCAGCCGCGCTCGGCACAGCCGTAGACCCGCCGGCGTGACAAAGGACAGCGAGACCAGGAAGACAAGCAGCTGCGGTCCCCGCTCCCCGGTCCCGGCTCCGCCCGTGATGGGACCCCCTCGAGGGCAGGTGGCCACCCGGAGGCGGGACTTCCTGTCCTGGCTCTGCTTACCCACCTAACGTCAGGGGTCAGCGAGAACGGGCCAGGCACGGCGCCCCGCGCTCAGGAAGCCCGCCGCCCCGATGGCCCCAGGGCCCCGCTCCTCCACCACCTGCCACAGCGGCCCACCTGGGGCGCCGGCGACTGGAGGTCCGTGCTGGCTGGGAAGCGAGCGGCTGGGACACCCCAGGGCGGGGGGGCGTCACCGAGTCACCTACCCCCCCACCAAGACACCATCCCCGCTTCCTGCCGGGTGGGGCTCTGGGGAGCACCCTGGCCTCCGGGCTACGCAGTCCAACCAGCAAGCGGCTGCCTGGCCCTTCTGCGGAGTGACCAGAAGCCGGTTGTCATGGAAACCTCACTTTGTAAATAATCACAAGGAGAAAATAAACCGACAAGCCCTTCCGCTGCCCCGTCAGGGGAGCAGGCAGTCCCCGGGGCCTCGAGGCCTCTGGGAGGCCGTGGGAGAGGCCAGCGCCCTGCGTCTGTCTGGCTCTCAGCGAAGGCCAGGCCCGCTGGGCCCACACCAGGACCTTCCACCGCATCCGACGGGCGGAGGGCGGAGGGCGGAGGGCTGGGGCCGGTGCGGCTCCCGGGAGACGTCCCATCAGATGCTCGCCCTGCTTCCTGCTCAGGGAGCTGGCCTCTGAGCCCGGCCCCAAGGCCGCCTGCCCAGCCCCCGGGGAAGGGGGAGGCCGTGCCCAGCTCTCTTCGGCTGGCACCCCGCCCCCAACAGCCAGCCTCACTTCCCTTCCTGCCCGCTCAGGTGTGCAGGCTGCCAGGAGAGCCCCCCCCCCCCACGTCCCGCCCCTCCGGAAGGGCCTGCACGCCCTTCTCCAGCCACCGCCCTCCAGGGCGTCAGGAAGAAGGCAATCCAGCGAGGGTGGCCCCGGGGCAGGTGAGAGGAGGCTGGGCGTGTCATGACCAAGGCCATGCACAGCGCCCCCCTCCGCAGGGCCCTCTGCCCGGGGAGCCCGCAGCCAGCAGGAACAGGGAAAGCCCAGCCGGTGTGCACGGACCGCCTCCCCTGACCCACTGAGGCATGGCCGCGGCAGGAATGAAGGAGCCAGTCCTTCCCCAAACCTGCCGTCCTGCCTGGCCCTGGGCACCACTCCACTGGCCTGTGGGGCACGTCGGGCAGGTGCTGGCAAGAGACAAAGTGAGGACAGAATGCCGCACGGCTTGGCACGCACGCTGCACTCGCTCCCAGCCCCCGGTGCACAGCGCACGCACCTCTGCTTCTTTAAAGGCCACCGGTCCCAGCGCGTCCTCAAGCACAGACCGCGATCCGCCCTGCCCCACGGCCCCACCCCCTGCTAAGGAGAAAGGAAACCAGGCTCCTGGCGCCGCCCCAACCCGAACCCAGAGCCGGTGCTGCCGGCCAGGGAGGGAGTGGCAGGCTGCCCTGGACTGTGCCAGCAGGGATGCTCAGAGCCGGAAGCCAGGCAGGGCGGCCAACTCTACCCGGTACGGAGCTGCCGACCACCCAACGTGTCTACCTGGGGGAAGTCAGGGCGGAAAACCTTGCCAAAAAGCCTTCCCACCCTCATGCACCCCCGTCCCTGAGTCCCCTCAAGTCAGCGGGGTGCTCAGGACCCTGTGTGCCTGGCCTGCGCAGGGCAGCAGCCGCCCCTTCTTCCTGCCGCCCCCCCGCCCGCCCCGCCCCTGAGCTCAGCGGCCTGCTGTGCTGCTCCCCGCAGTGGGCTCGGTGCCCCCAGGAGGCCGCATGCTGGGTCTGGTCCAGTCCAGGGATCCCCTCGGGCAGAGAAAAGGCCCCCAAGGCCTCGGGGCACCCCAGAGCCGAGTGTCTAGATAGCTGAGCTCTTCCCAACCTGGTGGACCAACCAGGGTCTCCCCCACACCCACCCTGGCCGCCCCAGAGTTTTCTCGCAGCCCCCAACTCACGGCTGGGTCTTCTCCCTGGGAAAGGCCTCGTCGACTCGCCTCCTGAGCGCCTTCAGGGACAAGCCGCGCCGAAGCAGGAGCGTGAGCATGGCCCCGCCGTCTGTCTCCGGTCCCTCCCGCAGCCACAGCCACAGCCACAGCCACAGCCACAGCCACAGCCACAGCCACAGCCACAGCCACAGCCAGGCGGACTGGAGAGGCCCCGGCCCAAAGCGGTGCCCTTTGGACTTGCCCCTCCCTGCGGTGTGGACGCCGTGCCTAGGCAACCCTGGCTTCTCCTCTCGGCATGCCCGGCACACCTCCCACCCAGAGGACGTCCGCACCATCCCGCCACACACCCCGCGTGCCTGACCTTTACCATCCCAGGGAGCACACCATCCAGACACTGACATCCCAGGGAGCACAACCATCCAGACACTGACATCCCAGGGAACACAACCATCCAGACACTGACATCCCAGGGAGCACACCATCCAGACACTGACATCCCAGGGAGCACAACCATCCAGACACTGACATCCCAGGAGCACAACCATCCATAAACTGACATCCCAGGGAACACAACCATCCAGACACTGACAACCCAGGGAGCACAACCATCCAGACACTGACATCCCAGGGAACACAACCATCCAGACACTGACATCCCAGGGAACACAACCATCCATAAACTGACATCCCAGGGAACACAACCATCCAGACACTGACATCCCAGGGAACACAACCATCCAGACACTGACATCCCAGGGAACACAACCATCCAGACACTGACATCCCAGGGAACACACCATCCAGACACTGACATCCCAGGGAACACAACCATCCAGACACTGACATCCCAGGGAACACACCATCCAGACACTGACATCCCAGGGAACACAACCATCCAGACACTGACATCCCAGGGAACACAACCATCCAGACACTGACATCCCAGGGAACACAACCATCCATAAACTGACATCCCAGGGAACACAACCATCCAGACACTGACATCCCAGGGAGCACACCATCCAGACACTGACATCCCAGGGAACACACCATCCAGACACTGACATCCCAGGGAACACAACCATCCATAAACTGACATCCCAGGAGCACAACCATCCAGACACTGACATCCCAGGGAACACAACCATCCAGACACTGACATCCCAGGGAACACAACCATCCATAAACTGACATCCCAGGGAACACAACCATCCAGACACTGACATCCCAGGGAGCACACCATCCAGACACTGACATCCCAGGGAACACACCATCCAGACACTGACATCCCAGGGAACACAACCATCCAGACACTGACATCCCAGGGAACACAACCATCCATAAACTGACATCCCAGGAGCACAACCATCCAGACACTGACATCCCAGGGAACACAACCATCCAGACACTGACATCCCAGGGAACACAACCATCCATAAACTGACATCCCAGGGAACACAACCATCCAGACACTGACATCCCAGGGAGCACACCATCCAGACACTGACATCCCAGGGAACACACCATCCAGACACTGACATCCCAGGGAGCACAACCATCCAGACACTGACATCCCAGGGAACACAACCATCCAGACACTGACATCCCAGGGAACACAACCATCCATAAACTGACATCCCAGGGAACACAACCATCCAGACACTGACATCCCAGGGAGCACACCATCCAGACACTGACATCCCAGGGAACACACCATCCAGACACTGACATCCCAGGGAACACAACCATCCAGACACTGACATCCCAGGGAACACAACCATCCAGACACTGACATCCCAGGGAACACAACCATCCAGACACTGACATCCCAGGGAACACACCATCCAGACACTGACATCCCAGGGAACACACCATCCAGACACTGACATCCCAGGGAACACAACCATCCAGACACTGACATCCCAGGGAACACAACCATCCAGACACTGACATCCCAGGGAACACAACCATCCAGACACTGACATCCCAGGGAGCACAACCATCCAGACACTGACATCCCAGGGAGCACAACCATCCAGACACTGACAACCCAGGGAACACACCATCCAGACACTGACATCCCAGGGAACACAACCATCCATAAACTGACATCCCAGGGAACACACCATCCAGACACTGACATCCCAGGGAGCACACCATCCAGAAACTGACATCCCAGGGAACACACCATCCAGACACTGACATCCCAGGGAGCACACCATCCAGACACTGACATCCCAGGGAGCACACCATCCAGACACTGACATCCCAGGGAACACACCATCCAGACACTGACATCCCAGGGAGCACACCATCCAGACACTGACATCCCAGGGAGCACACCATCCAGACACTGACATCCCAGGGAGCACAACCATCCAGACACTGACATCCCAGGGAGCACACCATCCAGACACTGACATCCCAGGGAGCACAACCATCCAGACACTGACATCCCAGGAGCACAACCATCCAGACACTGACATCCCAGGAGCACAACCATCCAGACACTGACATCCCAGGGAGCACAACCATCCAGACACTGACATCCCAGGGAACACAACCATCCATAAACTGACATCCCAGGGAACACACCATCCAGACACTGACATCCCAGGGAGCACACCATCCAGACACTGACATCCCAGGGAACACAACCATCCAGACACTGACATCCCAGGGAGCACACCATCCAGACACTGACATCCCAGGGAGCACACCATCCAGACACTGACATCCCAGGGAGCACACCATCCAGACACTGACATCCCAGGGAGCACAACCATCCAGACACTGACATCCCAGGAGCACAACCATCCATAAACTGACATCCCAGGGAACACAACCATCCAGACACTGACATCCCAGGGAACACAACCATCCAGACACTGACATCCCAGGGAGCACACCATCCAGACACTGACATCCCAGGGAACACAACCATCCAGACACTGACATCCCAGGGAGCACACCATCCAGACACTGACATCCCAGGAGCACAACCATCCATAAACTGACATCCCAGGGAACACAACCATCCAGACACTGACATCCCAGGGAGCACACCATCCAGACACTGACATCCCAGGGAACACAACCATCCAGACACTGACATCCCAGGGAGCACAACCATCCAGACACTGACATCCCAGGAGCACAACCATCCATAAACTGACATCCCAGGGAACACAACCATCCAGACACTGACATCCCAGGGAACACAACCATCCATAAACTGACATCCCAGGAGCACAACCATCCATAAACTGACATCCCAGGGAACACAACCATCCAGACACTGACATCCCAGGGAGCACACCATCCAGACACTGACATCCCAGGAGCACAACCATCCATAAACTGACATCCCAGGGAACACAACCATCCAGACACTGACATCCCAGGGAGCACACCATCCAGACACTGACATCCCAGGGAACACAACCATCCAGACACTGACATCCCAGGGAGCACAACCATCCAGACACTGACATCCCAGGGAGCACAACCATCCAGACACTGACATCCCAGGAGCACACCATCCAGACACTGACATCCCAGGAGCACACCATTCAGACACTGACATCCCAGGGAGCACAACCATCCACACACTGACATCCCAGGGAGCACACCATTCAGACACTGACATCCCAGGGAACACAACCATCCAGACACTGACATCCCAGGAGCACACCATCCAGACACTGACATCCCAGGGAGCACACCATCCAGACACTGACATCCCAGGGAGCACACCATCCAGACACTGACATCCCAGGAGCACACCATTCAGACACTGACATCCCAGGGAGCACAACCATCCAGACACTGACATCCCAGGAGCACACCATCCAGACACTGACATCCCAGGGAGCACACCATCCAGACACTGACATCCCAGGGAGCACACCATCCAGACACTGACATCCCAGGGAGCACAACCATCCAGACACTGACATCCCAGGAGCACAACCATCCAGACACTGACATCCCAGGAGCACAACCATCCAGACACTGACATCCCAGGGAGCACAACCATCCAGACACTGACATCCCAGGGAACACAACCATCCATAAACTGACATCCCAGGGAACACACCATCCAGACACTGACATCCCAGGGAGCACACCATCCAGACACTGACATCCCAGGGAACACAACCATCCAGACACTGACATCCCAGGGAGCACACCATCCAGACACTGACATCCCAGGGAGCACACCATCCAGACACTGACATCCCAGGAGCACAACCATCCATAAACTGACATCCCAGGGAGCACACCATCCAGACACTGACATCCCAGGGAACACACCATCCAGACACTGACATCCCAGGGAACACAACCATCCAGACACTGACATCCCAGGGAGCACAACCATCCAGACACTGACATCCCAGGGAGCACAACCATCCAGACACTGACATCCCAGGAGCACAACCATCCATAAACTGACATCCCAGGGAACACAACCATCCAGACACTGACATCCCAGGGAACACAACCATCCAGACACTGACATCCCAGGGAGCACACCATCCAGACACTGACATCCCAGGGAACACAACCATCCAGACACTGACATCCCAGGGAGCACACCATCCAGACACTGACATCCCAGGAGCACAACCATCCATAAACTGACATCCCAGGGAACACAACCATCCAGACACTGACATCCCAGGGAGCACACCATCCAGACACTGACATCCCAGGGAACACAACCATCCAGACACTGACATCCCAGGGAGCACAACCATCCAGACACTGACATCCCAGGAGCACAACCATCCATAAACTGACATCCCAGGGAACACAACCATCCAGACACTGACATCCCAGGGAACACAACCATCCATAAACTGACATCCCAGGAGCACAACCATCCATAAACTGACATCCCAGGGAACACAACCATCCAGACACTGACATCCCAGGGAGCACACCATCCAGACACTGACATCCCAGGAGCACAACCATCCATAAACTGACATCCCAGGGAACACAACCATCCAGACACTGACATCCCAGGGAGCACACCATCCAGACACTGACATCCCAGGGAACACAACCATCCAGACACTGACATCCCAGGGAGCACAACCATCCAGACACTGACATCCCAGGGAGCACAACCATCCAGACACTGACATCCCAGGAGCACACCATCCAGACACTGACATCCCAGGAGCACACCATTCAGACACTGACATCCCAGGGAGCACAACCATCCACACACTGACATCCCAGGGAGCACACCATTCAGACACTGACATCCCAGGGAACACAACCATCCAGACACTGACATCCCAGGAGCACACCATCCAGACACTGACATCCCAGGGAGCACACCATCCAGACACTGACATCCCAGGGAGCACACCATCCAGACACTGACATCCCAGGAGCACACCATTCAGACACTGACATCCCAGGGAGCACAACCATCCACACACTGACATCCCAGGGAGCACACCATTCAGACACTGACATCCCAGGGAACACAACCATCCAGACACTGACATCCCAGGAGCACACCATCCAGACACTGACATCCCAGGGAGCACACCATCCAGACACTGACATCCCAGGGAGCACACCATCCAGACACTGACATCCCAGGAGCACACCATTCAGACACTGACATCCCAGGGAGCACAACCATCCACACACTGACATCCCAGGGAGCACACCATCCAGACACTGACATCCCAGGGAGCACACCATCCAGACACTGACATCCCAGGGAACACACCATCCAGACACTGACATCCCAGGGAGCACACCATCCAGACACTGACATCCCAGGGAACACAACCATCCAGACACTGACATCCCAGGGAGCACAACCATCCATAAACTGACATCCCAGGGAACACAACCATCCAGACACTGACACTGGGCACTTCCCCTTCGCTTCCCACAGAGCCATGCGCTCGCTTAGGCAGCGCTCCTGTCTCCAGCACCCGCGACGCTGTGTGTCCAGGACTCACGACCTGGACCTGCGGCTCCAAGGTTTTGGTTCTGTTACAGGCCAAAGTACTGGGCCTGGGACACTTGTGGGAATGAACCTCAGCTGAGTGGGAGTTGTGTCACTTCCTGGCACTCTGGTGAGGAAAGGTGAGGGGGTACTGATGCAAATCATACGTCTGTTGATTTATCTTTTTAAAAAATATATTTTATTGATTTTTTACAGAGAGGAAGGGAGAGGGATAGAGAGTTAGAAACATCGATGAGAGAGAAACATCGATCAGCTGCCTCCTTGAACACCCCTATTGGGAATGTGCCCTCAACCAAGGTACATGCCCTTGACCGGAATCGAACCCGGGACCCTCCAGTCCGCAGGCTGATGTTCTATCCACTGAGCCAAACCGGTTTCGGCTGTTGATTTATCTTTTTGTTCCATGTGGTCATTAGGAAAACAGGTGAGGCAGACACTGCCCCTAACTTTAGAGGGCATTTTGTCTTCATCTGTCCAGAATGCATATTCTGCTGCTTTGGGGTGAAATACTCTAAATATATAAATGCAAAAAAAAAAAAAAATCACAGGAAATAGGAGTTGAAAGAGATCTTGGAAATTAGCTGGTTCGAGTCCCAACTTCTACCTGTGAGGAAAGCGAGACTGCGCGGTAAGGAGGCCTGGCCCAGCCCGAGGTTAGGCGGGATGACAAAGGGCACACACCGGAGCTGGGTCAGGAGGAAGCCCTGCCGAGGGAGAAGCCCCTCCCTGCCCATAGACACACTGCCCTGCCCGGCCGGCGGGGCTCAGTGGTTGAGCATCGACCTATGAACCAGGAAGTCACAGTTGGATCCCCAGTCAGGGCACATGCCCGGGTTGCAGTGGGAGCCATACAGAAGGCAGCAGATCCATGATTCTCTCTCATCATTGATGTTTCTATCTCTCTCGCCCTCTCCCTTCCTCTCTGAACATTGAAAACCTATTTGAAGAAATAATGACAGAAAACTTCCCCTTCCTGGTGAAACAGACTTACAAGTCCAGGAAGCACAGAGAGTCCCAAACAAGAGGAACCCAAAGAGGCATCATTATTAAAATGCCAAGGGCTAAAGACAAAGAATCTTAAAAGCAGCAAGAGAAAAGCAGTTAGTTACCTACAAGAAGTACCCATACGACTGTCAGCTGATTTTTCAACAGAATCTTTGCAGGCCAGAAGGGAATGGCAAGAAATATTCAAAGTGATGAGTAGCAAGAACCTACAACCAAGATTACTCTATCCAGCAAAGCTATCATTTAGGATTGAAGGTCAGATAAAGAGCTTCACAGACAAGAAAAAGCTAAAGGAGTTCATCACCACCAAACCAGTATTATATGAAATGTTGAAGGGCATTCTCTAAGAAGAAGGAGGAGGAGGAGGAAGAAGAGGAGAGGGAGGACAAGCAAGAGGAGAAAAAGGAGCAAAAAAGATTAAAAATATGAACAATAAAATGGCAATAAATACATATCTACCAACAATTAAGTCTAAAAATCAAAATAAACAAATAAGAAATCTAATGAACAAAATTAACTAATGAATAAAATAGAATCAGAGGCATGGAACAGACTGACGAATCTCAGAGGGAAGGGGGGTGGGGTTGGAAAAGATTAACCTAAGATCTTATATGCATGTATGCATTACCTATGGACACAGACAACAGGGCGGTGAAGGCCTGGGGTGGGGCAGGAACTGGGTGGAGGGGGACAATGAGGGAAAATATGTAATACTCTCAGCAATAAAGATTTTTTGAGAAAAGGAAAGAAAATCCATATGTAACTTGTTGGCCCAACAGCAGATTGAAAACACTAGCTGAGCCCATCCATTTGGTTCAGTGGTTAGAATGGTGGCCCACAGACTGAAGGGTTGAGGGTTCAATTCCCGGTCGAGGGCACATACCTTGGTTGCAGGTTCATCCCCGCCCTGTGAGCAGGAGGCAACCAATCGATGTGTCTCTCTCTCATCGATGATTCTCTCTCTCTCTCCCCCTCCTCCTCCCTCCCTCCTAATTTCTATAAAAGTCTATGGAAACAATATCCTCAGGTGAGGATTTAAAATAACAAATGAAAACACTAGACTTTCGTTCAGAGCAGTGCTCCCTGTAACAGCCCAAACAGGAGCCAGCTCCCATGCCCACGCACAGACGGAGGAACAGCGGTCCGCCCCGCCCAGGGAGCACTGCTCAGCACGAGAGAGGGACGGACGAGCCGTTCAGGCGGCAGCACGGACCAGCCCCGAAGGGAACACATTCTGGGGCTTCCAGGTCATTAAGCTGCTCTACAGCCACAAAAAGGGGCTCGAGGCTGCCGGGCTGGGGAGGCGGGAGGGAGGGACTCTCACCCGAGGGGCGTGCTCGTGACTTTAATTGTGGTGATGGCTGCACAGGTGTAGACGTGTGTCAAGATTCTCTAGTTGCTCACTTAGATGTGAGCAGTTATAGAAATGACACCTCAGTAAAGCGGGTTAGGTAACTAAACACCCTCCTGCCCCGGCTGACGCTCGCAGAGAATCCGTGTTTTTGGCAAATGCCTTGGGCTCCTCCTTTAGCCGCTGGCATGAGGACACTTCGCTGGGACCCAGCCCATTGCCCCCAGAGGTAACCACAGCGCCCCCCGGAGCCAGCGGAGCTGGTGCCCCACTCCCCAGCCACCAGCATTGTGCCCGAGGGCAGCAACGTCAGGAGGGAGGCAGCAGACTGCCCTCTGGAGGGAGCTCGGGCACCCTCCCCGGAGCCCTCCCTGCACCCTCCCCGGAGCCCTCCCTGCACCCTCCCCGGAGCCCTCCCTGCCCAGCAGCCAGGCGGCGTCAGCAAAGGCCTCTCACCCCCCGGGACTGGCAGCGAGGCCCCTGGTGTGCAGAGAGCTGCAGGCCCAAGGTCTACCCGTCATAGCAGGATCACCTGGAAGGGCGCCCAGACTCCCTGAAGGCCCCCCTGAGGACACTGGGCCTGACGACACTGGGCAGAAGTCGCCCTCAACCCTGAAGGGCCAGGGAGAGAGGAGCGTGACCCTCTCAGCCTCTCGGCCCCTCCCAGCATCCCGGGCATGAAGCTGCCCACCCTGCTGGGCATCGGCCCAGGCCACGTGGCCGGTGCCCGGGGGGGGGGGCGGGGCGGGCTGTGGGTATGCCAGGGCCAGCTGGCCCGGGAGACAAGGTCTGAAGTCTGGGTCCTGGTCGAGGCTCTGCCACAGCTGCCACGTGCCCCAAGGTGCTCAGTTTCTTCGCCTGGAACAAGGAGGCTGACGCAGAGCCGAGAGCCTGGGAGCCGCCACCCGACCTTGTCTCCTACGACCTTGTCTCCTCCCCGCCCAGACCCCGCAAAGCCCCCGCGGCTCAGCTCCTGGCCGCCCGTTCCAGGGAGCAGCCGCGATGCTGCTGAGAGAATCCAGGCGAGCCACCGGCCGGGAGGAAAGGCTTACACAACACGCTGATTTAAAAACAACAACTGGTATTCAAAACGCACGGAGAGCTCCTAAAACTCAACAGTAACGAGCAACCCGGTAGGAAAACGGCAACAGCTCTGAACACGCACGTGGAGAAGCACGGGGGGGGGGGGGGGGGGGGGTCCGAACGCCGCGGGCGGGGGAAGCTGCACGCACCTCCTCCCAGGACCAACCGGAGCGGCAGCTCAGATCGCGAGCGGTCAGCCTGGGCACAGCTGGAGAGCAGCTGGACAGAAGCCCCGGCCAGGAGTGTACAGAGGAAGCCGGGGGGACTGCTCGGAGGCGGCGCTGCAGGCCTGGGCCACACCCTGTGCAGCATGCCCGCTGGGTCCTGCCCGAACCCGGGTCCTGGAAGAGGTCCCGGAGGGCGACGGTGGGGGGTTAGGGGCTGTGATATGGAAGCAGCAGAACCGGGTGGACTGTTGGTTTCTACCCGGGTTCGAGGCGCCGGTGCAGGGCGCTGTGGTCTCGTCTTGTTTGGAGCTTACGACACAGTGAAGGGCTTGTTACCCAACCGGAGGGAGCCCACTGCGGCCTCCTGCCTCACTGCGGGGGGCCCGCAGGCTCTGGAACCCCCTCTGTCCCTGCGGCACTGCTAGGGACAGCACCGCTAGGGACACGGGGCGCGTGGCCAGCTGCCCTGTGGAGATGCAGGAGCAGGAGGGAGTCGATGCGTGTTAGCGCGGTGCAGGGCGTGCTCTCTATGATGAAATTAAAGAATTCCTTAACATTGGGATGGGAGGCAGCTCCTCAGGAGATTAAATTGAGAAATGCAAATATTTAACTTGTTAAGTACATAGACGACATAGCTGCCATTTGTACACATTTTGAGTTTGTTATCACTGCCGGTATTTTCTAAGTGGTAATTCTGCAATAAGGCATAAGCTTTTCAAGGATTTAAATACTAAGTCAGCCCGGCCAGGTAGCTCAGCTGGTAGATCTGACCCAATACTCTGAGCTGCGGGTTTGATCCCTGGTCAGGGCACATGCAAGAATCAACCAGAGGGCATGAATGGTGGAGCAATAAATCGCTGTTTCTCGTTCTCTCAAATCAATAAATTAAAAAATTTAAATAGCAGATAAAAATAGGTTTCCTTCAAACTCACTTTAGTGAGACAGTTTATTTATAATTAATATATGTGATTTCTATTAGTTTAAAGTCCTTTCCTTACTCTTGTGATGAAAAATCAAAATGTATCATGTTAAAATATAAGAAATAAAGTATGTTCTTTTAAAAGGCTATTCTTAAAGACAAAAGAAAATTAATAATAAAATAAAAAAAAGATAAAAGGTTATTCTTGCCTGGCCAGCGGGGCTCAGTGGTTGAGCGTCGACCTATGAACCAGGAGGCCACGGTTCGATTCCCGGTCAGGGCACATGCCCGGGTTGCAGGCTCGATCCCCAGAGTGGGGCGTGCAGGAGGCAGCTAATCAATGATTCTCTCTCATCATTGATGTTTCTGTCTCTTTCTCCCCCTCCCTTCCTCTCTGAAATCAATAAAAATGTATTTTAAAAAGAAGAAAAAAGAAAAGAAGACACTCAGATGGCAAAGCAGCATGAGATGCTCAGCATCACAGGGTCATTAGCGAATGGCAAATTGAAACCTGCGCACCTGCGGGCCAGACTCCACACTGAGGCCGAGGACGCGGAGCGGCAGGAACTCACCGGGGACCCACTTTGGAAGGCAGTCTGTAATTTCCTACCAAACTGAACATCCTCCTAATTCCCTATATTGCATCCCACAGCCCACTAATTATATTAAAACAAATGTAAAAATTTAGTAGGTACATGGAAGCAATTAAAGCAAAATCAAGTCAAAAAATCATCATGGACAAAAGCCCCACCGTCTCAAGAAAAGCCGTTGTCGCTGGCTCCGGCTGAACGCGGTCAGGCAGGCACCCCCGGCTGTGCGTGTCGCCGCCTCCGAGGGCTGGTTTCTGGTTTCGGGCGGCACAGGGCAGGGGGCACAGGGCAGGGGGCGCCCGTCAGGAAAGGAAGCGCAGAGGGGCCATCAAACAGACCCGCTTCCTGGAAAGCGAGGCCCCGAGGCCCGGAGAGCCACTGGGCGGTCAGAGCTCTGGGCTCCCGGGCCACACGGAGCGAGCGCAGCCCCGGCTTAGAGGGCGCAGGGAAGGGAGCCACTGGCTGGGCACCAGGCGGCGCCTGGCCACCCGATCGGCCTCAGGCTCAGGTTTCCACCCGCGGGGCGCCCACAGGCAACGGAATACCTACTCAGCCGGCTCAGGAGGGGGCTGGGACGCGAAGCCTCCTTTGGGCAGGCAGGCAGACACACCTCGAGCATCCCGCATGCCCCCTGCCAGGGCCGGCCGGGCTGGGCGGCCAGGACAGAGGGGGAGGGACCAGAAACCACGCCCACGTGCTCCCAGCCCCCTCCTGCACGAGGCCCTTCCAGGCCCCACCAGACAGTCCTGTGGGGTAGTCACCGCTAGGCCTCCTCCGAGACCCGGGTGGGCCGCTCACACCCGTCCGATGGGCTGCCATCAGAAGGCAGCGCCCAGTGCTGGGTGAGGAAAGGAGCGGCCTGTGGGGGGCGGTAGCTGGTGCAGCCTCTGCGGCCACAGCCTGGGGCTCCCACAAGGCAACCAGGTGCCACAGGAGGCGTCAGGAGGCCCGGCACGTGGCACAGGGCGCCCGAGACCGACAGTTTCCGGCCACCGAGCACATCGCAAACTCCCGTCTTCCCGCCCCGGACACTTAGGAGTGCCTGTCCCACTTCTCCGCCCGCCGGGTAAACAGCCTACATCACCCACCCATCAGGGAAGCGGATAACAGACACCCACGTGGTGCCCTTTGCCAGCCACACCCAAGGACGGACGGAGTCAGGGAAACAAAGCCGACGACTAGTCTATCGACCCCCCAGACCCCCCTGAAACCCCACCTTTGGAAAACAGGTGCAACCCTGGCGGCTCTCAGCATGTGCTCAGGCCTCTCCCTCCCAGGCGTGCATCGACTTTTCTCTCCCCAACTCCAAGGGCCCCCCGACATTTGCCGCGGGGGAGCAGCAGGCGGTGGCAGCTCCTCCAGGCTAACCCCGATCCAGCCCCCAAGCCCCTTTTCTCTGACTTTCCAGGGAGCTCCCCACCCGCCTTGGCTTGCTGCCTTCCTGTGACTGCTTCTCGGGGAGCCCACGCAGCCTGCGGCCCGCGCCTTCCCCTGCTTCCCGGGGCCAAGGCGTCCAGCCTGCTCTCCTGGCCTTTCCACCCCAGCCCTGCCCTGCTTCCTGTCCGGCTTCAGTAAACATCACAGTCACTCGGCCTCGCGTTGTGAAATCTTTCCTACACGAAGTCAAGAACCACAGCTACCGGCGTGCGGAGGCAGACTGGCCCCGGGCCAGTCCCCCGGTGGCAATATGACCGGCAATGCCGCTTCTGACTTGGTGGGGTTTTTGTTAATCTTCTCCGAGGACATTTTTTCCCACTGCTTTTCAGAGAGTGGAGGTTGAGGGAGGATGAGAGAGAGAGAGAGAAACATCAATGTGAGAGAGACACATCAACTGGTTGCCTCCCCCACGCTCCCTGACCAGGGGTGGGGAGCAAACCACAACCCAAGTATATGCCCTTGACCGAGAATCGAACCCTCGACCCTTTGGTGCGTGGGCTGACGCTCTAACCATTGAGCCACACCGGCAGGACTGAGTTGTTTTTTTAATCCTCGCCTGAGAATATGTTTTCATTCACTTTTAGAGAAAGAGGGAGGGAGAGAAAGAGATTTTTAAAAATCCATGTGAGAGAGAAACATCGATAGGATGCCTCCCTCGGGTGTCCCAACTGGGAGTTGAACCCGCAACCCAGGTACATGCCCTGACCAGGAGCTGAACCCGCCACCTTTTGGTGTACGGGACGATGCTCGTACCAACCGAGCCACCCAGCCAGGCCCTACTTCTGAGCATTTATCTGAAGAAAAGGCATTAACTAAAGAAGATATATGACCCATGTTCACGGCAGTGCTACTCAGAATAGCCGAGACCGGGAACAGCCTGGGTGTCCATCGGGGTTAAAGGGCAGATAGATGCGGTCACGTACACAGAGGACTAACATGCCGCCGGGGGAAGAGAGAGTGGCATCCGGGCCCTCCCTCCCAGGAGCAGCCCACGCCTTCCCTCCCCCCCGCCCCCCATCTCTCCGGCCGTCACCTTCACCTTCCTCACTTCGAAGCTCCAGGGCCTTCCTTTGCCTCTGTAACTTGCTTCCTAAGCCCTTGTCTTCTACCAATTACTTCTTCCATATCTGTGATGTCATAGATAAAGGTTCTCTCTCTCTTTCTAAAATATATTTTTATTGATTTCAGAGAGGAAAGGAAAGGGAAAGAGAGGCCAGTAGGAAAACGGGCAAAAGCTCTGAACACACGCAATATCAATGATGAGAGAGAATATCAATATCAATTAATATCAATGATGAGAGAGAATATCAATATCAATTAATATCAATGATGAGAGAGAATATCAATTAATATCAATGATGAGAGAGAATATCAATATCAATTAATATCAATGATGAGGGAGAATATCAATTAATATCAATGATGAGAGAGAATCATTGATCAGCTGCCTCCTGCACGCCCCCTACCGAGGATCCAGCCCGAAACCCAGGCATGTGCCCTTGGCCAGAATCGAACCTGGGGCCCTTCAGTCCGCAGGCCGACACTCTAGCCACCGAGCCACACCGGCCAGGGCGGGAAGGTGCTTTTCCGTCAGTTACACCTGAACAGAAACCACTGGCCAGAACGGGCGTGGCCACCGCAAGGGTGTGAGGCGTTGGGAAGACATCATGGGAACAAAGCAACGCGCTCTCGCGCTCTCTCTCTCTCTCTCTCTCTCTCTCTCTCTCTCTCTCTCGCTCTTGGCTCCGGTGACGCCTGACTGTGGGGCTCTGTTCCTGATTCCTGGGCCGCAGCCATGCAGACCGCACACGCCCCGGACCAGGAACTGCGGTGGGAGCCCAAGCTGGGCTGCGCCGGCCTGCCGCGGGACAGGCCCGGCTCCACCACGAGAGGAACCTGCGGACACTGGCTGCGGACCCGGGAAATGGGACTTCAGAAACCCAGGGTTTATTCCAGGGAAACAGAGCTTTCTACCAAATCGCATCCTCCCAGGCGAGGCTCAGACATTCCTTTCCTCAGGACATTGCAAGAAATTCACCCCCACTAGCAACCGGGGGATGAAGCCCTCTCCCCCCATTAACAGACAGACACCCTATGATTGCACTCACATGTGGAATCTTAAAAAAAAAAAACACAACTAAAAACTAACAAGCGCATAGAGAACAGACTGGTGCTGCCAGAGGCGGAGGGGGGAGGGGCGGGGTGGCTGAGGGGAACGGGTCAGGCCCACAAACTTCCAGAAGGAAGATGACGGAACCACGAGGCTGTAAGGTACATCGTGGTGGCCACAGGCAGGAATACTGGAGCGCATATTTGAAAGTCGTGGAGAGAATAAAAGTTCTCATCACGAGAGAGAAAAATGTGTAACTATGTGTGATAACAGATGTTGAGTAGACTTTCTATCTCTCTCTCCCTCTCCCTTCCTCTCTGAAATAAATTTTAAAAATTTAGGTGAAAAGACAGCCCACTGAATGGGAGAAAATCTTTGCAAATCATACATCTGAGAAGAAATTTGTATCTCGTAGACTATCTAGAAGGAATTCTTCAACTCAAAAATAAAAGTGATAGGGGACTTATAATCCGATAGAGCACGTGATTCATCTGAAAATAATCATTGAACTTTAAGTCCTAGAACACAGACTCTTCCGGAACAGGGGCTGAGCTTTTCTGCGTGTCCTTTCTCAGGCCGGGGCGCCTGTGATCCCGAGCAAAGTGGCGGAGGAGGTGACTCGGCAGCGGACAGTGGACACTGCCCAGCACGCGGGCAGAACCGTTAGGCACGGTCAGGCCGACCCCACCAGGAGCCACGCCGTCTCTCATCACCTGGCGACCAGGAACAATGGTGGGTTCTGCTGGCCCCAGGACAGCTTGTAATGGCATTCCGTTCCCAGCACCCCTAGGCCACTCCCCAATGTAACCCTGGCCCCCCCACCTGCTGGAGGACAGGATTTGATGCTCGTGAGCGCCCGGTCTTCTTGGTTGGCGGCCTTCTCAATAAGCGCCTCGTATGATTCCACCCTGCCTCCGTTATCGGACATTGCGACAGGCAGCCCACGCCCGCCCGGGGTTCCCGGTAACCAAAGGACAAATAAGCCAAGTGAGGACAGGTGGGTGTGACAGACATTTCTCCAAAGACGGACACAGGGCCCCTGAGCTCACAAAAAGGTACGCAATATCGATAGTCATCAGGGAAGCTCAGACCCAACCACCATGAGACGCCACCTCCCCGCCACTAGGGTGTTGAGGATCAAAAAGACGGACAGCAACGAGTGCTGGCGAGAGCGTGGGGCCCGGCGAGCTCTGAGGCTGCTGTGGCAGCGTGGAGGAGAGCCGCCTCTGGCAAACAGCTGGCAGGTCCCCAAAAGGCTGAACACAGACGGGTGAAGGAACAGGTCCTATGAAAAGTAACCTCCGGTGATCTTATCCTAAATGTCCAACTGGGCAGGTCCTGGTGGCTGTCCGCCTCAGGCCTGTAACTCCTTGTTCTGTGCTTCTAGGCTCACACACCTCTGAAATGCGGAAACAATGTCCCTGGTGAGAATATAACCCTCCAGGGAGCGTTCATCTCGTTAACTACCCTGAACTCCAATTCCTGCCTTGCTTTCCCCCCTTCATGGAATCTTCCTATGTTCCCTCCTTAATTTAAACACATAAAAGAAACTGTAGCCCGGCCGGCGTGGCTCAGTGGCTGAGCATCGACCTGTGGACCAGGAGGTTACAGTTCGATTCCCAGTCAGGCCAGATGCCCAGGTTGCAGGCTCCATCCCCAGTGTGGGGGGTGCAAGAGACAGCCGATCAATGATTCTCTCTCATCATTGATGTTTCTATCTCTCTCTCCCCCTCCTTTCCTCTCTGAAATCAATAAAAATATATTAGAAAAACCAACAACAAAAACTGCCTCCCTGACATATGCCATCAGTTTGGCTCAAATAAACTAAAAAACTTCTCTACAGGTTTGAATGGCTCTTACTTCGACACGGAATTACCACCTGACCCAGCAGCTCCATTCCTGCTTGTGCTCATTATCCCCCTTCACATCAGCCAAGCCTCTAAGCCACCAGCTGGTGTCCCACAATTCGATGCAGTTTGACGTGGAGGAACCAGAGTTAGCACAGACTCCACGCTGAAGGGCTTAGTCACACAAGACGACCCCCATCTTGGACGCCAGGCACAGGTTCTGGAGCACCCGTGCTTCTGATGATGTGGCTGTACTTGTTTATTTTTGTTAATCCTCACCCGAGGCTATTTTCCCATTGATTTTTAGAGAGAGTGGAAGGGAGGGGGGAGGGGCAGAGAGAGAGGCATCAATGTGAGAGAGACACATCTATTGGTTGCCTCCACAAACGCTCAACACGGTATATGCTGGATACAACTTGACCGGAATCGAACTTGGGACCCTTCGGTCCGTGGGCCAACGCTCTAACCACTGGGCCAAACGGGCGTAGATCCGGGGCCCCACCCCCGCCTCAGGGAGGATAATTTGCTGGAGCCGGCATCACCGGGCACCGCAGTGAACCCATCATCCTACCTTCCAGAGCCAGAGGGTCCAGTCTTGCTCCCAAAAGCCCGGACCGAGGCCCAGCATCGCGGCCGCAGCCCCGCGGAGCTCCTGGGCCCCGGACCCTCCCGGGCAGGTGGCCGCCCGGCCGTGAGCCCGCGGAGGTGGAGGCGGAGGCGCAGCGCCCAGGCCAGCAGCTTCATCCTGCCGGCAGCCCGTTCCCAGCTCCCAGCTCCCAGCACGAGGCTCAGCGGCCCCCTCCGGTCTCCCGCGGCCCTGCCTACAGGAGCGGCAGGTCTCCAGGGGCCTCCCCCCCCCCCCCCCCCCAGCCGCAGGGCCAGCAGGATGCTCGCAGCAGCCAGTGATGCAAGAAGGAGCTCATGACTCAGCCTGAAGTCACACAGCCAAGCAAATGAGACAGAAAGCAGGGCCCGGCCGCCAGTGGGAAGGAAATAGGTGGGGCTGTGGCAACACCCGCCAAGAACGCGGTGCCAGGCCCAAGCCAGGCCCAGGCAGCAGCCGCACCAACAGGCCAGAGGCACCGATCAGACAGACGAGGTGGAGGGGTCTGTACTGTGGGTAATGCCAGCGCCCCGCGGGGGCTTTGCCAGCCAGGGCACCACTTCCAGGAGGCACCTGCTTCCAACTCGATGCCGGCGGGCTGGGTGGCTGCAGAAGCCGGCCTCGCCCGCCAGGCTCCTTTGTTTGGGAGATCTTGGCCGATTTCACACACTGACCATCTGAGCCACTTGTTTTTTTCTCTCCGGACTGTAAGTTCTCCCTCTTACCTCACCATCCACCGCAGGAAGCACGATAAAAGCAGAACCGGCACAGCCTCACGCTCAAGCTGGCCCCCTAGCTTGCTCGCTCCCCCTCCCCCCACCCCCTGACCTCACTGAGGGTTGCTGTACATTTCCAGATCCTGTGAGTAATAACTTTCCAAGTGCCCTGATGGTTATCACTGAGGGACGTTTTGGCAACCGCAAGAACCAGTCGCAACACTGGTCCCTCCTGATAGGCTGAGAGAACAGGAGCCACCAGGCCCCTGGGTAGGAGCAGCCCGAGGGGGCTGGAGGGGCCGGCAGCGGCTGTCAGGGGGGGCGGGAGGCAGCAGGCACTGGGTCCTGGGCTGCAGGGGGCGGAGGAACGGAGACACACCCACAGTCCCCGCGTCAGGAGTGGCTCTCAGCTCCCAGCAGGCCCGTTCTCCTTTACTCTTTAATTGTGGAACACATCAAAGGCTTCTGTGAGTGGAGCAAAAGGAAATGACTCCCCGCCCCACCAAACAGCTCCAAACAATCAACGCTGGTCCCTCTCTGGCCCTCTCCCCATTCCACAGCGTTTGAGAGAACGTCAGACATCACAGCTGAGCATCCATAACATCTCACACTCCCTCTAAAGATAAAGACGCCTGCCTGGCCGGCGTGGCTCAGTGGCTGAGCATTGACCTGTCCACCAGGAGGTCATGGTTCAACTCCCGGTCAGGACACAGGCCGGGGTTGTGGGCTCGATCTCCAGTTCGGGGCGTGCAGGAGGCAGCCGGTCAATGACGCTCTCTCATCATTGATGAATTTATCCCTCTCTTCCTCTCCCTTTTCAAGAAAAAATATATATATATGTGTGTGTGTGTGTGTGTGTGTGTGTGTGTTTAAAATAAATAAAAGCTAAAGACTCCTTTTATAAACAGAACCGCAAAACAATTATCTCACCTAAAATACAGTATGAATCCCTTCATAGCATTAACCACCAAGGGACTACTCAAGTTTTCCCAAATGCCTCAGAAACGTTCGTAAAGCTGCATGCTGGTGATTCCCCCTGAAGTCTAATCTGCAGGCAGACAATCTGCATGAGAGCTTCCTGAGTGACTCAGCTGTAAGGAGGCCAGGATCAAGGGCAGAGTGACCCCCCCAGGACCCCTCCTAGAGTGAAAGAAGCCAAGTGGACAGCAGGTGTCCAGGTGGTCACCAGGCCGGACGCTCTGGCGGAGCCCTGCCCCCGGAGAAAGCGCTCGTGGCCCCATGGAGACCCGGGAGCCGGTCAGGTGGTGCGGCGGCCTGGCCCACTTACAGGAGCCGGGAGAGTGATGAGCCCAGCCCCCACCCACAGGCTCTCCGGCAGCAAAGGCCAAGCCTCACCCAGGCGCCGCATCGTTTTATGGAATGTTCCAGAATCCTACCTCCAAATGTGGTTGCTGTAAATCAGGTTTGTTTCCATTAATTCCACTGTAAACCCAAAGACAGCCCAAGGGGGGAAGTCCAACCCCACGGCGTACTCCCCTGCGGCCACGCACCAGTACCACCGGCACGTCCGCTGAGACCGGCCCTTTCCCAGGCTTCCTGGCCAGCAGCCCCTCGCCTCCAGGCGCACCCTCCTGCCCCCGCATCTAAAGGCAGGCGAGCAGCGATGACCTTGCAGCCTGCGCACGGCCTACCCACGGAGGGCTCCAGGTTGCCGCTGGGCCGTGCCAAGGCCCACCTCCATTTACAAGCTGGCTGCAGTCCCCAAAGAGCCCCCGGACGTCCGGTTTTTAGGTTCTTCTACAGACTGCACTGTCCTTGAGGGAGCCACACTGCTCGCCCACACCCCCAGCACCTGCCACAGGTCACCCCTCAGCTGGACTTCCACAGGCGCTCGGGGCCACTGATGCCGTGACTACGCCGCACGACACAAGGTGGACCTGCGCTGGGTGAGCCGTCAGAGACGGGACGTCAGGTCACCTGGCAGAGGGCATCCTCCGGGCCTCAGGCGGTCTCCTCAGCCCAGTCTGAGCTCCGAGGTCAGTGCCAGAGCCGGCTGACACTACAACACTGAGGGCGACCAGGAGAAATGCAATTTGCTAACTAAACCTCAATTCTGATTACTCAAAATAAAGCAAGGGGAAAATGCTCTTCTGAGAGTTTAAATGCTGTCCCCAAACCTGCATCTGTAGGGCGGGACCAGGAGGAGGAGGGGCAGCGCCCCACAGCGGCCTGGCCACCCAAAGCTCAGCCCTCAGAGGTCGGGGTTCCCTCTGTGAGCCTCGTCACGTGTGTAATGCTGGGCTCTGTGTCAGAGGCTCTGTGCGAAGGGCACGGTGATGGTCTCCAATTCACAGATTAGAACACGGAGGCCCGGCAAGGTTAAGGAACGCCCTGAAGGTGCACACCCACAGAGGCCGAGCTGGGATTCGAACCCAGGACACTGGCCTCCTGAGCCTGCGTCCCACTTTTCCCACAAAAAGAGCTGCCATTTACTTTCATGAGCCAGTCGCCCTGCCAGGCACGGATGCACTTTCTTCTCTTTAGCACCCAGAACCACCGGTGAGAAACAGGGCAGAGCAGGGCTAGGCAGCCACGGGGCAGAGGGTGGACGCACACCCAGGCCTGGGACTGCAAAGCTGGCTCTAACCACTGCCCTCCCCAGCCTTTAGAGCCCCTGTCCCTTCCACACCTCCTTCAGGACCCAGAGCATTAACCGCTCTTAATGGTGCTGGACGGTGGGGCTTGGGGCGTTTTCTCCCGGCTGAACTGGGAACCCCTAAGGCAGGCACCACATTTTCCAGGTCCCTGTCCCTCCCCGGGGCACTCTGCTCCTTGGATTCAGTGAAACTCATTAAATTCATGGGCGTGGCTGTCCCGTCAGGAGGCTCCTCTTTCCAAACAGGGTGTCAGCTCACATGTCCTTAAAGGGCTCCCCACCCTGATGTGGCCACTCTCCCGGTGTCCTGGGGTTTCTCCAGGCCAAGTCCTCGTGACCACGGCCCTCGCCACGGCCCTCCACCTTTGGCAGGTGCTCTGGGCACGTGAGCTCACCTCAGCCAGGTGTCCTGCCCGGCACCCCACAGAGACAATGTGAACTGTGACTGCGGGTGGCAGCGGAGAGCATGGTGTGAGCGGGCTGTGCACACGGAGAGTCTGAAGCTCTCCAAAACTCTAGTACCTGTTGAAGCTGGGGTTTTAAATAATTATGTTTTCAATTAAATGTATTAAGGTAACATTGATTAAAAACATTATATAAATTTCAGGTGTATTTTTATTTTATATTTAATTAATATTTTAAAGAATATTTTGTTTTATTTTTTATTAATTTTACCGAGAGGAAGGGAGAGAGAGAGAAACATTGATTGGCTGCCTCCCGCATTCGCCCCAACCGGTATCAAACCCACCCTTTTTGGGACAGGACGACGCTCTAACCAACTGACCATACCGGCCAGGGCTAATTATTCATATTAAATTAAACTTATTGGGGTAACATTGGTTAAGAGCCTTATGTAAATTTCAAGTAAGAAGCTGGTTTGTAAAAAGACGAGTATGTATAGAGCTGCTGTTCATGCCCTGGCGGGTGTGGCTCAGTGGACAGAGCGTTGGTCTGCGGTCTCAAGGGTCCCGGGTTGGATTCCGGTCAAGGGCACGTACCTCGGTTGCAGGCTGCTCCCCGGCCCAGGCCTGGTCAGGGCACGTGCAGAAGGCAACCAATCGATGTGTTTCTCTCACACTGATGTTTCTCTCTGTCTTTCCCTCTCTCTTCCACTCTCTCTAAAAATCAATGGGAAAATATTCTCAGGTGAGGATTTAAAAAAAAAAGAACTGCTATTCATCACCCTGCAGAAGTGAATAAAAGCCTGGCGTTCCACGCAGACTGAAATGAGACCTTCTCTCGGGGGGAGTGCAGCGGAAAGAACCGTGCTGGAGGCAGAAGCCCTGGTCGGAGCTGTCCTCCGGCTCTCGGGGTTGGATGACCTACAGAGGCACCGGGTCTCCCGAGCTCAACCTCCTCCTGCACGCAGCCGAGTGGTGAGACCCTGCCTCCCTCCCAGGGAAGGTGGGCAAACCAAGGGAGGCGAGAGCTATGCAGGCCCTGTGCACAGAACGGACCCCAAGGTCACCCCGCCCGCAGGAGGGCCTGTCTCCAAATATCAGTTATTCCTATTGTTTCTGCCCCTGGAACTTGGAGTGGGTGGGGCCGAGACAGACACCCGGCCAGGAACAAAGCGGATGGAGCAAGGCTCCCCCCAAAGATTCCCTCCCCCTAGAAAAGTCAAGCCTGACCTTGAGGTCAGTAAAGGCCTCGGGCTGGGCCAGAAGAAGGTTTGGGGTCAGGGCGCCCCACTGATCCAGCGCCTACTCTTCCCGGCAGATGTCAACATCCACAGGAAGCTAATTGGGGCTGGACCCAAGGTCAGTGTGATAGCCAGCGACCAAATTGGTAGAACCCACGCCGAGGCAGGAAGGCGCGCTCCCTGCCAGTGGTGCCTGCGCAGGACAGGCCTGTTGCAGGCCGGGCGCCTGGGAGGCCGTCCCAGGGCCGTGCCCACCCTGAGCTCAGGCTCACGCACCAGCGGGCCCGCTCCCGACGCTGCCCCAGGGGATGGGGAGTAACCTTGAGGCCGCCCTCCGTCCGTCCGGTAGCAATGAGCCAACTCCCCGCTCCCCCGCTTCCTCTGGGGGCCTCCCCGTACCCGGCGCCCGTGAAGGAAGGCGGGGGTCCGCGGAGAACGGCTGGCCCCATTGTGTACGATGCTGCCAGGCTCCTGGGCCATTCCCTCTCCTCAAGCCGCTCGAGGGGAAGGCGTTTTCTGTTCCTCCTGTGAGCGCTGGCTCTCCCCAAACCCGAGCAGGTGCCCGAGGAGGCACCGGACACCTGCAGCCTCCGCCCACCCGGGCACCCATCAAAGGGCTCGCCGAGCTCCGGACGCCGACCGGCGAGCGGGCCACCAGCGCCCCACATTCCGGGATCCGCTTGGCTTGGAGCCGCTGCCCAGGGGACCACCCAGAATTAGGGAGCTCAGGGGACTGAGGCTGCCCGAGAGCCGGCGGGGCGGGGCGGGGCGGGGCGCGGGGGCGGCACTCCGACCCCCGCCCGGAAAAGGCGCCGCGCCGATTGTCCCGCAAACGGCCTGCGTGACCGCGGCGCCGCCCCGGGGATGTGCCGGAGGCCGGCGGGGAGGCGCGCGGGGAGGCCGCCGGCTCTGCGGCCCCCGAGGCGCCCCCGGCCGCGGGGGCGGGAGGTGTGGGCGGGCGGAGGCGGCAGCGGGTGGAGGGGCCGGAGGTGACGGCCCGGGGAGGCCGCGACGGGCGCGGGGCAGGCCCGGGCGGGGTCCCGGCGCCCCGGCCGCGCGCCCCTCTTACCGGCAGATCTGGATGGCGGACGGGGTCTCTCCGGTGGGGCCCGACATGCTGGCGGCGGCGGCGGCGGCGGGCGGCTTCGGGAGAGCGCAGGTGTCTGGCAGGCCCCGCGGGGAATGAATGAGCCCGGGTCGCGCCATGGAGAGGGAGGGAGGGGGCCGGGCCCTGGCGCCCGGGAGGCGGGGCTGTGCGCCGGCGGCGAATCAGACGCGGCCTCCCGCTCAGGCCCCGCCCCGCGCGCCCGGCCTCCCCGGCCTCTCGGGCGTCCCGTTCTGGCCGTGGGGCGCCGCTTCCAGAAGGTTCGGCGGCGGTTGGGCGGCGCCGGCGGGGTGGGGCCGCGTGGGTCAGCGTCGCCCCGCGCGGCGCGTGTCTGTGCGGGGCCTTCCGGCCGCAGCGCCCGGCCGCCCGGTCTCACGGCGCGCCCACCGGGCGGGCGCGCGTTCCTTCGGGTCTTGCAGTCTAAAATGAGCCCCGAAAAGAAACCGTCAATAAAATAAAATGCGCCCCGAGAGGAAGTGGCAGGCGGCTTCCGTACACGGGCGTGCAGGGCCGAGCTGCTGTGCGGGTCCCGCCGGGAGGCACGTGGCCGCACCGGCCGGAAAGGCAGGGCCCCCGGGCCCCGCGCGTGCCCTGCGGCCGCCGCTCCGCTCCGCGCCGCGCGGGGTCGGGCTGGGGAGCCGGGGAGCCGGGGAGCCGGGGAGCCGGGGAGCCGGGGAGCCGGGGAGCCGGGGAGCCGGGGAGCCGGGGAGCCGGGGAGCCGGGGAGCCGGGGAGCCGGGGAGCCGGGGAGCCGGTCGGTCTGCGCGGCCGCTGCGAGCAGGCGGGGAGCCAGGCCGAGCCGCCCAGCCCGGTGCGACGGGCCCTGGAGTCTGCAGAGCAGGCGGCTCCTGGATGGCCGCCCGTGGCTGGAAATGGGGAGCCGGTCCCTCAGCAAACACATCCTGAGTCCTGACCCTCGTGCTGGTGGGTTTACAGGGTCCCTCTCCTTACAGTCTCTCTCCTTCCCATTTTGTTTTTTGGGTTTTTTTTTTTTCCTACTTTCTCAACCGACTGGGCCATTTCTCTCCCTCTCCGCAAAACTTCTCGCACCGCTGTTCATACAGGCACCCTCCCCCCCCTCCCAGCTCAGGAACCCGTTCCCTTCTGGGTTTTGAAACTCAGTTATCGAGATCACGGATTCCTTCCAAGTGGCTAAATCCAGCAGTGCAGGTCAGAAGCCATCTTGCGTCACCTCCACCAGCGCCAGCACCCCCATCCCTCTTCTTCCGAAACGTCTCTCCTTTGCCACCCCGGGCACCACACACTCCTGGGTCCCCGGCCCCGCGCTCAGCCCTCCCTGCGGTCCTCTGGGAACTGGAGAGAAGCAGCAGCGTTTGCACTCGAGGTCCCCACCCCCACCCCCACCTGCCCTGTCTCCTGGCTTTGGATCCCATCTATGCGACACCTGCCCCACACCTGCAGCCCAGGCTCCAAATCCCAGACTCCGGTGCTCTCACCTAGGCCACAGCTCACTCGGGTGTGCGCAGGGTTAGGGTTAGGGTTTTAGGGTTAGGGCTAGGGTTAGGGTTAGGGTTAGGGTTTTAGGGTTAGGGTTAGGGTTAGGATTAGGGTTAGGGTTAGGGTTAGGGTTAGGGTTTTAGGGTTAGGGTTAGGGTTAGGGTTAGGGTTTTAGGGTTAGGGTTAGGGTTAGGATTAGGGTTAGGGTTTTAGGGTTAGGGTTAGGGTTAGGGTTTTAGGGTTAGGGTTAGGGTTTTAGGGTTAGGGTTAGGGTTAGGGTTAGGGTTTTAGGGTTAGGATTAGGATTAGGGTTAGGGTGTGTGCAGGCATCTCACGCTCCCCGGAACGTGTGCTGCTCACAGCCTTCCCGGCTTGGAGGTTTACAAATCCTTCCAAGAGCTCGAGCTCACCTCAGACTCATTCTGGACACCCCTGTCCCTCGCACACTGATCGCAGATGATTGAATCAGTATGGGGTTACCTGCTGGTTGGGCATTCCATGTAAGCCTGGAATGGGGTGTCGTCTCCCCGGGGCATTCAGAAGTCTGCCCACACCTGCCTCCATAGTCTGGCCTCTACCACTGTCCCCCCCCCCCCCCGGTCACTGAGCTCCAGCCGCTCTGACCTCCCTGGCTGTCCTTCAATATGCTGGGACCCCTCTTCCCCAGGGACCCACATAGCTTACCCCTCACACCTCAGTTGTTTCCTCTAAAATTACAATTCACTGCCTGGGCCGTGTGGCTTAGTGGATTGTGCATCATCCCACATACCAAGAGGTCACTGGTTTGATTCCCGGGTCAGGTCACATGCCCTGGCTGCTGGCTCCATCCACAGTAGGGGGCGTGCAGGAGGCAGCTGATGGATATTTCTCTCTCATCGATGTTTCTCTCTTTCTCTCCCTTTCCCTTCTCTCTCTAAAATAATAATAATAACATTTTTTTAATTACAATTCCTTAACACTGCCTCATCCTCTTTATTTTTCTCCTAGCACTTAATAGCATTTAACACATATTTTACTCACCTATTTATTGTATCTCCCCCAACTGGAATGTGTGTTCCATGTGGGCATGTGTTTTTACTATGTTGTTCATTGCCATATCACAAGTTCCTGGAAAAGTGCTTAGCACATAATCAGTGCTCAATAAATACTTTACAAATGATTGGTCGGCTTCCAACAGCGATCTATTTAACAGCAGCGGGTATTTAATTTGCAAACTCTCTTTGGACTAGGAATAGTATCCACAAACTGTCATTTTAAAAACTTAAATATATTATTTGTGCCGAAACCGGTTTGGCTCAGTGGATAGAGCGTCGGCCTGTGGACTGAAAGGTCCCAGGTTCGATTCCGGTCAAGGGCATGTACCTTGGTTGCGGGCACATCCCCAGTAGGGGGTGTGCAGGAGGCAGCTGATGGATGTTTCTCTCTCATAGATGTTTCTAACTCTCTATCCCTCTCCCTTCCTCTCTGTAAAAAAATCAATAAAATATATTTTAAAAATAAATAAGTAAAAATAAAAACTTAAATATATTACTTAAATAATTTCTTCTAATATTTATGGAAAGATACTAAAGAAACTGTTGGTACCGGTAACCTTTGGGGAAAAGGACTAGGGGGTAAGGCCTTTACTTTTCATTTCTGTGTTTTTGTATGGTTACCATCTAACAGCTCATGTATTTTATTTTATTATTTTTAAAATATATTTTTATTGATTTGAGAGAGGAAGGGAGAGGGAGAGAGGAATAGAAACATCAATGATGAGAGAGAATCATTGATCGGCTGCCTCCTGCACACCCCACACTGGGGATCGAACCCACAACCCGTGCAGGTGCCCTGACCGGGAATCGAACCATGACCTCCTGGTTCATAGGTCGACGCTCACTCAACCACTGAGCCACGCCGGCCGGGCTGCTCATGTATTTTATATTTTCATGTCAATACGAGTATCAAACATGCAGCTCCGTAGTAGGAATATGAATGGCTACCACCTCTTTGGAAAATAGCTAAAGATAGTTACTGAAGTTGAAAATAGTCCTACCCTTTACCCAGCAATTGCATCTCTAGGTATACATCCTGTATAATGAGCATGAGCACACCCAGATATGCTTCAGACGGGGTTCACAGCAACACTGTGACAACCCCCAACTGGGAATGACTCACCGCCCATCCACAGTGGACTGGGCCAGTAAACTGTAATGTACTCGTCAATGGAGTGGCCGATGGCCATGGAAATCGATGGAGTTCACGTACGCACAACAGGAAGACTCGCAATGCGGAGGACAGGAGGGTCCGGGATGCAGCTGTGCTGCTACCACACAGGGGAGAGCAGGACCTGGCGAGGCTGTGGGAGAAGGGGACGCGTCTGCAGCGGGGAGGAGCGTACCTGGTGCGGCCGCTGTGGAAAAGTCTGGAAGTTCCCCCAGAACCGGCGTCTGACTCACCAGCCCCACCTCTGGGTGTGCCTCGGGAGGAAACAAAGCCGTTTTCTACGCGGCTCTCAGGCTCCGGAGGCCACTCATGCCGGTGCAGGATGGAGAGGGGAGCTCACAGTCAGCCCTCTGCCTCGGGGTCGCACCCGTGGCGACGAAGACTGACCACGGCGCTTGAGCATCCACCGCTTTTGGTATCCGAGGGGAGTTCCTGAAATCAGTCCCCTGTGGAGACAGAGGGATGGCCGCATATGGACAGACATATAATGGAATATTATTCAGCCTCAAAAAGGAAAAAGATCCTGTCATTTGTGACAACATGGATGAATCTGGAGGGCATCATGCAACGTGAAATAAGCCAGACACAGACCGTTACTGCGTGGCCACAGGCGTGGGTGGCCTGAGCTTAGTTCTTCATTCCCCTGTGCCTTGGTTCTCTTATCAGGAAAAGAAAATGGGGAAACAATAACATTTGCCCCATTGGGTTTGTGTTAAGTTTGAATTTATAACTCAGTAGGTATCCTTCCTATCTAATAAAGAGGGAATATGCTAATTGACCATCACTCCGTCACAAAGATGGCTGCACCCACAGCTGAGGCCAAGTTCCCATAAGGAGCAATCAGCAGGGAACTAAGGCTACGCCCTCCCCCGCCCCCATAGGGCTTGACAGGGGACCTCAGGCCACGCCCCCCGCCCGGTGGGGCTTGACGAGGGACCTCAAGGTGCATTTCCTGTCCTGGTGCTCAGCTAGGGGACCTCAGGCTGCTCTCCCCGCCCCAGTGCCAGGCTGGGGGACCTCAGGCTGTGCCCCCCACCAGGTGGGGCTTGACAGGGGACTTCAGGCTGCGCCCCCCACCCCAGCACCAGGCTGGGGGACCTCAGGCTGTGCCCCCCACCAGGTGGGGCTTGACAGGGGACTTCAGGCTGCGCCCCCCACCCCAGCACCAGGCTGGGGGACCTCAGGCCGCACCCCCGCCCCAGCACTGGGTCAGGGGACCTGAGGCTGTGCCCCCCTGCCAGGCGGGGCTTGACGGGGGATCTCAAGGCATGCCCCCGGCCATGCCCCCCGTCCTGGCACCGGGCCAGGGGACCTGAGGCTACGTCCCCTGCCCGGCAGGGCTTGACAAGGGTGGGAGTGGCCAGGTCTGGATCTAGCCCAATGTGGGGGGTGCCGGCCGGGTCTGGGTCTCACGCGATTTTGAGGTGCATGTAGGTGGGCAGGGACTTGACTCTGGGTCCCGTGGTGCGCCCCAGACTCTGACAGGAGGAAGGTTTTCATATACATTTTACTAATTTTCTTTCATCGCTGACACTTCTATTCTAGAGAAAGGGCAAACAGCAATATTAAATTATTTCCTCTAATTAATCCCCTTTTAATGTGCACGGATTTCGTGCACCAGGTCGCTAGTCACTTATAACTCAAAATGTGGAATCTAAAAAAAAGCAGACTCACCCTAGATTGTTTTGCTCAGTGGATAGAGCGTCGGCCTGTGGACTCAAGGGTCCTGGGTTTGACTACGGTCAAGGGCACCTGCCCAGGTTGCAGATTCAATCCCCAGTAGGGGGCATGCAGGAGGCAGCTGATCCGTGATTCTCTCTCATCATTGATGTTTCTCTCTCTTCCTTCCTCTCTGAAATCAAAACTTTTTTTTAAAGGCAGACTCTTAGAGAATAGGAGAATGGTTGCCAGGACCGGGGGGGGGGGGGGGGGGGGGCGGGGCGGGTTGGTAAAAGGTCTGAGGATCTAATGGAGAACATGGTGGCTATAGTTGATGGCACTATATTGTATCATTGAAATGTGCTAAGAACAGCGTGCTCTCCCTCGCCCTTTCCTCCCCGCCCCCCCCCCCCGCCCCCACTTCCCTCCTTCCCCAGGTGACTTACCTTTGCCTTCTCTCTCCTAAGCTCCCCGGGCCCTTTACCTCCATTACCTGCTTCCTGAGCCCACGCAGCCTGGCTGGCTCACTTCTGCTACCTCTGTAACTCTCCAAATAAACTTCCTCTTGTGATTTGAAAACATAATTCGCTAAGAACAGGTACTTCTCTTTGCTAGGAAAACAGAAGTAGATGGTCAAGTTATAGAGAAAAACAAGGCAGCCATTGTGACAGAAAAAGAACGGGTCCCTGCCCTGGCCCGGGGGCTCAGTCGGTTAGAGCGTCGTCCCGATACCAAGGTTCCATCTCCGGTCAGGCCACCGACAAGAAGCAACCAATAAATGCATAAATAAGGGGAACCACAAACCCATGTTTCCCATCCCTCTCTCTCTCCTTTCCTCTCTCTCTAACATCGATAATAAACAAACAAACCAGCAGTGGGTCCCTCTCGAAAGGAATGGAGAGGATTGTCAGGGCGCCCCACACGTGGGGTGAACGAGGGAGTATTGTTCCCCGTTTGACCTGAACAGGTTTCTAGTGATTTGTTTAGACCGCAGACATGCGCATCCCGCATGGTCTATCTGCTCAAAGTCACAGCTTTAATGTATCAGGGAGGTGGGGCCACGGACCCTGTTTTCTGTATAATTTTAGGGAAGTGTGAGCCGAGTGGTCACGGGGGCGTGAGCGATGTGGGTAAATGTCTGCATTCATGTTGTTTCTTCCCTACCAGCCTCACAGCCTTGGGCGAGTTGCTCCATCGGTAACGTGATCAGAGATGGGGCAGATAAGGGGTGAGATGCAGCAAGCGTTCTAGCACATTCGCTATCAGTAAACCGAATGCCTTTAAACATACTGAGTGTGCGTGTTTAAGCAGGAGTCTGGGCTTTGTGTACGTTTGTATTTCTAACTCAGAGGCCTAAGGAACACAGGGCACGTGCCCCCAAACTGCCCAGTTCATCTGACCCACACCTGGGCCAGGGGTGAGGCAGAGGCGGGTGGCCAGCCTGGGCCAGACCCCGGGGAAGGGCTCCCTGGAAGAGCGCTCAGAGCACCGGTGTCCCCCGGGAGGGCGGGGCCTCTGAGTAAAAGGGACCTTCGGTGACCCTGTGTCCAGTCGCACCGAAGGCCCTCACGGTGGCCCCATGGGCTGCCGGAGTCAAGAGACCTGAGACTGAAGGGAGAGGAGCCGAGACAGACGGGGCCAGCAGAGCGGGGCAGCCTGATGGAGGAGCGAGGGGGGTGGGGGGATGAGGGGGGCAGCACCCAGCTCTACTCCTCGCCCGCTCCCAGGCTGTGGGGCTAGATTAACTCCTTTTTAAAATATGTAAATCTTTATTGCTGAAGGTATTCCACGTGTCCCCCTTTCCCCCCATTGACCCCCTCCAGCCCGTCCCAGTCCCCGCCGCCTCTAGGTTAACTCTTATTCATCTGTGCCTGGTTCTCATACCAAGAGAAATGGGGAGACAATAGTATGTGCCCAGTAGGCGTGGGAGGAGTAACTAATTTGATGTTATCAAGCACTTGGCCCAGAGTAGGGCCTGTGGACTAGCTCTGGGTGCAGGCAGGCTGCCCGGGGCCGGGGGCTGCAGGAATGGTTTGACCAGGGGGGTTGGGGTCACCTTGGACTGGGCCCCGGAAGAAGACTCCAACTAGTGCAAGCCGGGCTTCCTTCTAAGGGACCTGGCCTCTGTTCACACAGCCTGTTTCTTCTCATGTTAATAAGATCTGGCTGTTTTACCAAAGACTGTGGCTTCCTCGTAAGAGATGCTGGACACCTCATGCATTGAGGGCCCAGAATGCTGCCAGCAGGAAACGGATGGAGAGTCGGCAGCTCCCACAGGGGCCACGGGAGGCTGCTCCGAAGACGGCCATCCCTCATCTGCCCGCTCCACGCACCGTTAGGGCCCAGCCCCGGTGCCGGCCGGCCGGCGGCTCCGTTGGTTGGAGCGTTGTCCGAGCACCAAAAGGTTGGGGGTTTGATTCCAACTGAGCGATGTTCTCTCACATAGATGCTGTTCTCTCTCTCTCTGTCCCTCCCCCTCTCTCTCAAAATAAAAAATAAAAATCAATTTAAAAAACATGTCCTCAGGTGAGGACTTAGGAAACACCAACCCTGAGGCTGTGACCCCAGAATGAACGACAAAAAGGAACCCTAAAACGGATCCTCAATAGGCGACCCCTTTGAAAAGCGGACCGTAAGCCAAGGACAAATGGGTCGTCCTACGGAGAAGAGAAACAGCCTGGGGTTTAGGACAGACATAGATTCTTCCCGAAGAAGCCCTCAGCCCTGACCGGTGTGGCTCAGTGGATAGAGCGTCGGCCTGCGGACTGAAGGGTCCCAGGTTCGATTCCGGTCAAGGGCATGTACCTTGGTTGCGGGCACATCCCCAGTAGGGGGTGTGCAGGAGGCAGCTGATGGATGTTTCTAACTCTCTCTCCCTCTCCCTTCCTGTCTGTAAAAACTCAATAAAATATTTTTTTTTTTTAAAGAAAGAAACCTAAAACTGATCCTCAGTACGAGGCCCCTTTGAAAAGCAGACCGTGAGCCAATTCTACGGAGAAGAGAAACGGCCTGGGTTTAGGACAGACGTAGATTCTCCCCAGAGAAGCCCTTACAGTCAGCTCTGCCACGCCCAGGGGTGGAACCCGCGGCCGGAAGGACAGCCACGCCCAGTGCGGGCACTCGGTGGGTGAGTGAGGTGCCCAGCGGGCGCCACCCGGCCCCTGGCCCTGAGCCCTAAGCTGGTGGCTCCACCTAGGGGCCGGGCGACTTCCTGGAGGCGCTTCGGGCCCTTTGCTCACTTCGGTGCCGGGAACCCCCTGATGACAACACCAGCCACGCAGAGCAGAGGCGGGTGACTAGCTCTCTCACACACCGGTAATAAAATACCGGGGTAATTACAGTGCTCACGGGCCCTGGAGCTGGTTTCATGCCTCAAGTAATTGCCGTGGGAAGAGCCCAGGGCCCTCATTAGCTGGAGAGGCTTCGGGGAGGGAGCCCCATCACCGCAGCCTCTGCCGGGAGCAGGCGCCCAGAAAGGGCTGCTTTCTAACCAGCCCTGCTGGCCAGGGGCGTGGGGGACCCTCTGCCAGGCACTTCCTGCTGTGTGGCCGCAGGTAAGTTCCTTGCCCTCTCTGTGCCAGCACATTTTCCTCCTACCTTCGGAGAGCATTACTCAAGTCTCCTCCAGCTTATCGATGTCCTGTCACTGCTTTACCCATCACTCTGATAGGAGTGTGGAGTTGCTCTCTATAATGATGGATTTGACGAGGTCTTTCCACTGTCAGTTTTTACTTTGTCTATCGTTTGAAGCCCGATCCCTAAGCCCATGTGCAATTAGGATTTCTGTCTTCTGGGTGAAGTGCCGTATCATTAGGAACTGTCCCGCTTTATCGTTGATAACATTCCTTGTGTGAAATCTCTTTGTTTGATAGTAAAGTGGCTACTCCAGCTTTTTTATTAATGTTAATATTATTATTTTTTTATTAATCAGGGCTCTCCAGGGAGACAAAACCAATTGGCTGGGTGTCATCCCGTGCCGAAAGGTTGCTGGTTGGATTTCGGGTCAGGGCACATGCCCGGGTCTCAGGCCTGATCCCCAGTGGGGGGCGTGCAGGAGGCAGCCAATCCATGTTCTGCTCTCGCATCGATGTTTCTCTCTCTCCCGCTCCCTTCCTCTCTCTCTAAAAATCAGTCTCTATTTAGATAGGTGGATGGATGGACAGACAGACAGATAGATAGATGATATTGGTTACGAGATCATGAGGAAGTGGCTGACATGATGATACGGAGGCTGAGATCCCGTGATCTGCTCTCTCTGAGCGGGAGACACGGGAAGGCTGGTGGTGTGGTTCATCTAAGCCCAAAGCCTGCGACCAGGGGAGCCCCAGGTGAATGCACCTCACACCGGGTGAATGCCCCCCACACCGGGTGAATGCCCCCCACACCGGGTGAATGCCCCCCACACCAGGTGAATGTCCCCCACACCGGGTGAATGTACCCCACACCGGGTGAATGCCCCCCACACCGGGTGAATGCCCCCCACACCGGGTGAATGCACCCCACACCGGGTGAATGCCCCCCACACCAGGTGAATGTCCCCCACACCGGGTGAATGCACACCCACACTGGGTGAATGCACCCCACACCGGGTGAATGCACCCTACACCGGGTGAATGCACCCCACACCGGGTGAATGCACCCCACACCGGGTGAATGCACACCCACACCGGGTGAATGCACCCCACACCGGGTGAATGCACCCCACACCGGGTGAATGCACCCCACACCGGGTGAATGCACCCCACACTGGGGATTTACTGAGTCTATAAACTCGAGTGCTGACCTCACTGGGAAACACCCTCACAGACACACCCAGACATAATGTTTAATCTGGGTGCCCTGTGGCCAAGTTGACACATGAAATTAACCACATCTTCTGTCTTTCTACTTTAACCTTTCTGTCTGTATTTAAAATGTGTTTCATGGAAACCCTCGGGCACTGCTGGTGGGAATGCACACTGGTGCAGCCACCATGGAAAACAGTATGGAGTTTCCTCAAAAAAATTAAAAATAGAACTGCCTTTTAACCCAGCGAACCCACTTCTGGGGATATATCCTAAGAACCCCAAAACACCAATCAGAAAGCATATGTGCACCCCTATGTTCACAGCAGCATTATTTACAATAGCCAGGCTCTGGAAACAGCCCACGCGACCCCCAGTAGATGAGTGGATTAAAAAGCTGGGGGACATTTACACGATGGACACTGTGCGGCATAAAAAAGAAGGAGCTCTCACCCTGGCGACAGCGTGGAGGGACCTGGAGAGTGTCATGCGGAGTGAAGTAAGCCAGGCAGAGAAAGACAAGTGTCACATGATCTCCCTCACAGGTGGACTCTAATGAACAAAATACACTGATGAACAAAATAGATCCAGAGACATGGAAGCATAGAACAGACTGTCAGATGTCAGAGGGAGGGGTGGGGGGACCTGGATGAACGAAGGTGCAGAGATTAGCTGGAGAACATGCACGCATAGCCCATGGACACACAATAGTGCGGTGAAGGCCAGAGCGGGGGCTGGGTGGAGGTGGGCAGAGGGGAGAAGCGGGCACACCTGTAAAAGTGTCAACAATAAAAAATAAAATACAGTGTGCTTCTTCACCAACTCACACTGGGGTTACTTACCGTTACAGTCAGGGGAGAGGAGAGTTTCAAGAAATCAATGAAGGTGGTTCGTTCTCCAAATCCCCCGATCATCTCTAGGCATGTTTGGCTTCTTCTTCCATATCTTTTTTTAAAATATGTTTTTACTAGAGGCCCAGTGCACGAAATTCGTGCACTCAGGGGGTCCCTCAGCCCGGCCTGCATCCTCTCGCAGTCCGGGAGCCCTCGGGAGCCGGCAGTCAGACATCCTTAGTGCTGCAGGGGAGGCGGCGGGAGAGGCTCTGCCACTGCCGCTGGGCTTGCTAGTCATGAGCCCGGCTTCTGACTGAGCGGCACTCTCCCTGTGAGAGCGCACTGACCACCAGGGGGCAGCTCCTGCATTGAGTGTCTGCCAGTTGTTCTGCTGTTTGGTCAATTTGCATATTAGCCTTTTATTATATAGGATTGTTTTTTTAGAGAGAAAGAGGAAGGGGAAGGGAGAGAGAGATAGACACATCAATGATGAGCGAGAAACATGATCGGCTGCCTCCTGCACGCCCGCCACTGGGGATCGAGCCCGGACACCCAGGATGTGCCCTGACCGGGAATCGAACTGGTGACCTCTCGGTGAATGGGTCAACTCTCAGACTTGACCGGATTCCTCCTAATTGACGTTTAGCTTCCTACTTTCTTCTCCACTGTCACCTTTATCGCTCCAGTCAGACTCTGGTGGTCTCACTCCAGACCCTTCAGAGCTGCACTAACCCAATCCAAACATGACAACCTCTACAAAAAGGAAAAAGGAACAGTGGGCTCAGGCGGAGGGCCGGGGGCCCTCAGAAGAAGTAAGCGTGCTTCTGGCAGAGCGGGGGCCTGGCCGTGCCGGGCAGCCGGACACCCCTCGCTCTGGCTGGGAGAGGCAGACCACTCCGGCCCAATGAAATGGTCAGTGTGCTTGGGTTAGGTCTAAAGTTTGCCATTTGTTTTTCTACGTGTTCCCTCTGTCCCTTACTCTTCCCTCCTCTCCTGGCCTCCTACGGATTTTCACGTGATTCCTCATCGTCCATCCCCACATCTGCTTCTTCACCTGCCTGTGCTTTGCCAGCTGTTCCAGGTTGTGCTCCGCGGACCCCTGAGGTAGGTCCCCGAGACCCTTACGGGGGAGGGGACACAAAAAAAAACGTATTTCACAATTATACCAAAGTGTGATTTGCATTTTTCTTTTTTTATACATTTGTGGGGGTTTTTAATCTTACCTTATAATAGAGAAACATGCAAATTGACCGCACCTCCGCTATGCCCACGATTGGGCCGGCAGGAGGCTGGGGCAGGACTCCGGGTGGCATATCCGCCGTTGAGAAGTTCAAGATGGCGGTGCCAAGTGGCCGGGCCCATGCCGCTGCTCCCCGGGGTGCCTGGGGCGATCGGCACCCCGGGGGGGCATGGCCGGACCCATGCCGCTGCTCCCGGGGGTGCCTGGGGCGATCGGCCACCTAGGGGGGCGTGTCCGGGCCCCTCCCACCCCTCCCGGCCCTCCCGGGGGTCCCGGGGTCGATTGGCCACCCAGGGGGGCGTGTCCGGGCCCCTCCCGCCCCTCCCGGGGGTCCCAGGGGCCGAGGCTTTCCTGGCCTTGGGCACCAGCGGGCAGCCTGCACGGATGGCAGGAAACTACTGGGGGTCGGCTCCTGCGATCCTTAGCAAGGATGTTGGGTGCCGCGGAGCCCAAGGCCACCGCCCAGGGCCAAGCCCCGACCCTGAAAAAGGCAGAAGGCGGTGGCCACAGCCAAGGCCTGGGTCCCTGGTGCCGGCAGAAAACTGGTGCAGGCAGCCAGGTGAATGAAGGTCTATTGCACGAATCTTCGTGCAAACGGGCTACTAGTATATATATTTTTTTTATTGATTTCAGAGAGGAAGGAAGAGGGAGAGAGAGAGAGAAACATCCACGATGAGAGAGAATCATGGATCGGCTGCCTTCTGCAAGCCACCACTGGGGACCGAGCCCACAACCCGGGCGTGTGCCCTTGAACAGAATCGAACCTGGGACCTTTCAGTTCGCAGGCCGACGCTCTATCCACTGAGCCACACCGGCCGGGGCTGATTTGCATTCTTCATGGTCATTCTTCCACAAACATATAGTGCTTTTCCAGAAGCGACATGGCGGTGATGACACTGTGATGAGTCACTATTTGGAGCATCCGCGTAACTCAGGGACTGATATTTGTCAGAAGACTAAACACACGCTGTTCCACAACCACACGGGGGTAGGAGAGTCGTTCAAAATGCCAGCAAGGTCTGCGCGGGCTAGTGAAGCAGCAGGAAGAAGTACATCAGGGGGCTTCAGGTTCCCACGGCAGCCGCTCGGAGACACCGCCGCGTGTTGGGTTGAGGTGCAATTCCAAAGAACACCATCCACAGCTTTCTGGAAAGGTGGTTTGTTTTCCAAACCCTCCCTTTCCAACTGTGTGTTTTTGTTGTTGTTGTTCATCCTCACCCGAGGATATTTTTCCACTGATTTTTAGAGAGAGTGGAAGGGAGAGGGAGGGGCAGAGAGAAACATCGATGTGAGAGGGACGCATTGATCGGTTGCCTCCTGCACTCACCCCGACCAGGGCCAGGGAGCCTGCAACCTTCAGTCCTCAGGCTGACGCTCTATCTACTGAGCCAACCGGCTAGGGTGAACTGTGTATTTTTTAAATATATTTTTATTAATTTCAGAGAGAGGAAGGGAGAGGGAGAGAGAGATAAGAACATCAATGGTGAGAGAGAATTATTGACCAGCTCCCCAGATCAGCGTGCCGGGGAAGCTTGCAGGCGATGACAGCGATGCATGTGTAAATATGTCCTTTCTCACATACAGCCCACCGTGAAGGGATGAAGAGGACGGAAGGCACGTATCTTGTGGTTCGAACAGATTCTGTCCAGTCTGTGCACGTGGGTTTTCTGTGAGGCCGATGAGAACTAAGCTTGGGGCTGCTTACTGAGCGAGGACAGAGCCCCAGAATGTTCTGGCAGCAGAGGGGGAGCTGGGGTGTCACCAAGAAGCATCTCTGGCCCGGCGGGTGTGCTCAGTGGTTGAGGGTCGACCTATGAACCAGGAGGTCACAGTTCGATTCTCAATTCCCAGTCAGGGCACATGCCTGGGTTGCGGGCTCGATCCCCATTAGGATGTGTGCAGGAGGCAGCCAATCAATGATTCTCTCCCATCATTGATGTTTCTCTCTCCTTCTCTCTTCCTCTCTTTGAATCAATAAAGATATGTTTTTTAAAAAATCATTTCTGTGTGTCTGGACTGGGATCGCCACTCTGCAGACAGCCCTGGTTGGCTGTGATTTCCATTTCTTTGTTCTGAGTGAGGGCTCCTTCTCATACTCAGTCTAATACATACTTCTGTGTTAGTTTTCTTACAGAGGGTCTCCAATGCAGTCCCCGGCACCCGGGCCTGCTCTGATTTCTGGGGTCTGGAACAGCTCCTCGTTCTCTGCGGACTTTGGGTGTTAGCACCCTGAACACCAAGGCAGACCAGCAGGGGGCATCCATGCAGCCGGGAGTCTCCCTTTTTCACAGGTGGGGTCCTGTGAGCAGCCGCCCGACCCTGCTCTTTGCTGCCCTCCAGTGGATCTCGAGTGACACGACACCACACACACACACACACACACACACACACACACACACACACAGGGCGTGCCCTCGGGTGCCTTTCTCACGCCTCCGAAACCTTTCAAAGCTTTATGATAGGTGCTGTCCACGCCTGGGCTTTGCCAGCGCCTCCCAAAACCCAGAGCGAAACCAGTTGCTCACGTGGAACCCGCAGTAGGCGGCTGCCTTCGCCCCCCTTTACACGCCAGGGCCGCTCTCTGCAGGCTGCAAGGGACCCGGGCACAGGCACGCACAGGCACGCACACGCGGCGCCCAGAGGCAGGGCCGCACGGGGAAGGGGCCCAGACAAGAAGTAAAGCCAAGGAGATAACCACTGGACCTGCCAGAGCAGCCTGGCACGTTCTTAAGAAGTAAATCTGGCCTCGACGGTGGGAGGAGGGGGTGGCTGCACGGGATGGGGAAGGGACCCTGGATCCCGCCACCGGCTTCACGGGTCGCCCTGAGGCATGGTGGGAGGGTTCTGCTGGGCCGCGGGCTTTCCCAGACCCAGCTCTTTCGGCTCCTGCTCCGGACGAACCAGGGGGAGACCCAGCGGAGTCTGGGCTTCATGGTTGGTAGATGTTTCCTGGAGCAGTCTCCTTGGCAACCTGCCTTTATCACCGATCTTGGACAGGAGACTTGACCCCGGGGGGGGGGGGGGCGGGCAGCCCCAGCCTGAGGCTCCCATGTGGCTCCAGGCGCTGGCTGTCACCCACAGGTTTGTAAGAACCCAGGCCCTTTCCTGCAACCAAGCGTGACAGCCAGTCAGTCCTGGGGCCATCACAGAAAGGGCCACCAACTGGGCACCACGTGGGCCTTGCTAAGAGTCATGGGGTGCTCCTGAGTCGGGGGCGGGGGCCTCCCTCCTGCACCAGAAAGGCCCGCCCGGCCCTGTGCCCACCTGGGGCGCCACACGGGCTCCGGGAACAGCAGGGGAGCTGCCAGGAGGCAGGCGTGCGCAGGTGCGGGTGGAGGAGGTTGGCTCCCGTGTCACAAGCCCAGCCCGAGTGCCAGCGAGGCCGCCTGGGCAGCTGGCGCCCCTCCCTGCTGGGAAGCCGGCTTCTCGTCTGGGCCCGGAGCCTCACCCACCTGGGCCTGCCTCCGCTCCCGCCGGGCGGGCGGGCTGCCCAGCTCAGTGCCCGGAACGCCTGGCCCCTGAGTCACTGGCCTGTCTCCACACCTCCGCCCTGCCCGCTCGCAGCACAGCCTGGCTGAGGTCAGGTCGCCGAGAGTCACAGAGCTGGACCCGGGCCGAGCTCAGAGCAGGAAGTGGCAGGTGCGGCCGGAAGGAGAGGGGCCTCTGGACGGCCAGTTCTCAGACGCTGCGCCCGGAGGGAAAGCGCTTCCTGAGGGACAAGGAGCCGCAGTGCACGCTGGACGTTTCCAGGGGCAACTTCACCCACCTGGGGGTGTGGGCCCGTAGCTACCTGCCCCCCTCCTGGCAGCTCCGCAGAGCAGTCCCAGCCTCAGGGCGCCTCGCTCTCCACACCCTCCCCCGCTGCTGTCCTGGGAGCCAGGCCTGCGGAGCCAGGCCTGCGGAGCAGATATTCTAAGTGACGTGAGGGGCCCCGGGTGGGAGTCGGGGCAAAGGCCAGGCTGTCCAGGGTTCAGTACCTCCTGGTCTGGTCACATCACCTGTTCGTTAGCCCCCCGTGTTTACTGAGCTCCCCGTGTGCCCAGTGCCTTGGGGTCACAGAGGTGCACTCAGCCCCGGCCCTGCCCTCTGGGAGCTTCCAGTCCAGTCGGCTGACCCCACAGAGCGGGTAGGACAGGACACGCTGCTGGGGGCTCACCCCGCTGTCTCAGCAGTGACTTCTTTAAAATGTTTTTATTGTTTTTTAGAGAGAGAGGAAGGGAGAGGGAGAGATAGAAACATCAATGATGAGAGAGAAACATCCATCAGCTGCCTCCTGCACACACCCTACCGGGGATCGAGCCCACAACCCAGGCATGTGCCCTGACCAGGAATGGAACCCGCAACCCCTTGCTGCTGGGATGGTGCCAAACCACTGAGCAACACTGGCCAGGCAGCAGTGACTTCTTCAATAACACCCACAGCTTCCCACGTCGTGACATCCAAATCAGTGCCAACGTCATCCCGGGTTTGGTGACCCTTCCCCTCCATCAGCTCCGTCTTCTGCCCCCAGTGCCCTGTCCCTCCACAGGCTGTGGGACTAGGCACGAGGGAAGGACTCCCTTCTTCGTGAGGATGCTCAGCAGACCCTCAGGAAATGGTGGGAACAGGACCAAGTGGGGCTCCCGCCGCGTCTTGGGCACCCAGTCCTGGGCCCCACGGCCCCGCCCTGAGTCTTCGCAGGCTCCCCCGACTTCCACAGGGAAGAAAGAAAAGTCTGAAGAACAAGTCGCTCCCGGTGACCAGCCCTGGAGAGCAGCCGGGAGCAGGCGTCCAGAGAAAACGAGGGAAGGTGCCTCCTGGCCCTTCACCCGCTGCCTCTCTGCTGCGGTGACCGGGCCGGCGCACCGCCCGGGCGCTGCTCTGCGCTGGGCTCCCTGGGGCCGCAGGGCACCCGCCTTCTTGCCCACCCCTTCCTCACACCCGGCACACAAACCAGGTTAGAGTAACGCTCGGGGAGTAAGTCCTCCCCTGCCCACCCAGCCATGCCCCCAGCCCTGCCAGCACCGAGCCTGGCTGCCTCCAGGCGCTGCCACTGAGGCTTTGGCCAGGAGGGCCCAGGCGGGGAGGGGATGGCTCCCCGCCTGCAGAGCCCTCAGGTCACTGCTCCGTCTGCCCAGAGGCTGCCCAGCAGAGCTGGCGAGGAGGCGGCCCGAGAAGGGCCGGGAGGGCAGCGACGAGCCGGAGCAGATGGCTGCACCTGGCTCCGGTGAGCTGGGGCCCAGCCCTTGGATTGGGGCCAGTGCCGGGACAGGTGTGCGGGCTGCCAGGGCGGCTGGGGCTGGTCCAGGCCTACAGCCACGTCCGCCAGCAGGGGTGGGGGCTTCCCCTTCTCCTGCGGCCCAGGCACCCTCAAGTTGGGGGTGAGGCAGGCTTCTCCCCTTATTTCTTCCAGCTGAGTCCCCCCGGCCTGCAGTCTGCCGCTCAGATCACAAACACCCGGGCTGCGGGCTGCGGGCTGATCCCTCCTGGTGGGAAGGCAGCTGCCGCCAAGAGCTTCCTCAGTCCCCGCGCCGTCCGTGGACTCGCCAGGGCTACCAGGGCCGCCAGAGGCCAGGGCCGCGGGGAGACGCAGGCGGCGAGGGCGCGGGGGTGGGCGGCGCGGAGGGCGGGCGTGACCCACAGGAGTCCTCAGGGCGCCCGCCGTCGGGGGCGGCGCCGGACACTCTCCGCCGCAGGTGCTCCAGCAGCCGAGCGCCCAGCGCAGGCTCCAGGGCGCCACAGGCGGGCAGCGCGCGGGTCAGGCGCGCCAGGCAGGCGCCGTAGCCCTCGCGGTAGCCGTCGGAGGGCGCTGCGGACGAGAGGCGCGTGAGGCGCGTGAGGCGCGGGGTGCGGGGCAGGGCTGGGCGGGGAGAGGCGCGGGGTGCGGGCAGGCTGGGCGGGGTCACTTACTGGGGGCTGCCGCCAGGCAGGGGGACGCAGGCAGCTCCTGCAGGAAGCGCACCGTCATCTCCAGGATATCCGCCTTCTCCAGCTTCGAGCAGCCGGAGCTCTGCGACCGGCCACCAGGGAGAGGGACGGAGAGACGGACAGTCAGGACAGATCCCTCTCCGGCCGGCCGGCTGCCTGGGTCCCCCCCAAACCCCCACTCGCAACCCGCTCTGGCCAGCAGCTGGGCGCGCGCGTCACGGCCCGCGGAGGGGCCGGCTGCCCGGGACTAGTCCCACCTGCGCTCGGCCGGCCCTGGGCGCCGGGCGGAGCCCCCTCGCAGGTTCCTGGGGTCGAGGCGACCAGCGCTCCCGCCCTCCTCGCTCCGCGCGCAGGCCCCACCCGGCCCCATGCCTGGCGCTCCCCACCCGGGCCCATGCCTGGCGCTCCCCACCCGGGCCCATGCCTGGCGCTCACCTCCAGGCCGAGCAGCGGCAGGATGAGCGCCCGGAGCTGCCGCAGGCTCTCGTTGATGCGCGCGCGGCGGCGCTTCTCCAGCAGCGGCTTCAGGCTCTGCGGGTGCGGAGACCGCGGTTATGCGGCGCACAGGCACCGCACACAGCACGCCCCCAGGCCCCGGGCCCGGCTCCTACCTTACGCAGCTCCGTCGGCGGTCGCGCCCTCCGAGGCAGCCCCATGCTCGACGGGGAAACAGCCTCGCTGCGGGCCGGCGCTCGGGAGACCTGCGCCCGCGTGGCCCTAGACGCGGAAGGAGGTGCCCGACAGCGCAGCCCCGGCCCGCGCCACTGGGGAGCGCCGCGCCGCCACCGGGCTTTAAGGAGGCGGTGCCGCCCGCCCCGCCCCGCCCCGCCCCGCCCCGCGGAGTCAGGCCGCCCGCGGGCCCCACCTCCCGCCTTTGTTCCCGCCCCGGGGAGCGGGTGGTGAAAGGTGGGAGGGGGAACGGCAGAGCCCCAGGGACCTCGCTCCAGCCCCTCGCGTCCCATCTGCGGCGGGGTCGCAGGCCCAGGGCGCTCCGGAGCCCGCAGGGTGTGTGTGGGCGGCACCGCAGCCTTCGCGGCCCTGACCCGGCGGGCGGGAGGGGCACGAAGGGGGCCGAGCCTCGCCCCGCCCGGGCTGCCGTCCACCTGGCCCAGCTCCGCCCTCTTCATTCATTCATTCATTCATTCATTCATTCATTCATTCACTCAGGTTCAGCGCCTCCTCCTTAGGGAGCTCCCAGGCGGGTTTCCCCTCCCGGGAGGGACTCGCCCCGCCCCCCAAGTTGCTCTGCGGACGCGGGTCCGAGCGGCAGGGAGAGGGGTCTCGGCTTTGCTCACGCCCGGCCGCCGGGAGCTGGCGAGGGCGGGTGGAGGCCCCGCCGGGGACGCCCGGCCAGGGCTCTGAGGACGCCTCGGGGCTCTCCGAGTCAGAGGCCACCTGGTTCCCCGTCCTCGGTTCTGAATGGTAAACTGAGGCCCGGAGGAGACCGGGAAACCCAGGGGCCCTCAGAGCCGTTTTCTTTTCATCTGGCGCCGGCTCCGCCCCCACCCGCGAGACAGGCGGAGCCCACGTGGCGGGCAGGCGCGGAGGTCCCGGGCGCTTTGGCCCCCGCGGCCGCCGGGCCCGCCTCCTCGCCGCGTGGCGGTTGGTGCGGCAAACTGGCTGGGCGTCCCCCGCCCATCTGCTCGGGGCCGCCCACCCCCAGCCGGCTGGCGGGGCAACGGCCGCCCGGCGAACGGCTCTGCGGACCGCCCCGCCGACCCTGGGCGGCTGAGGGCGCACCCACCCAGCGCGGCCTGGAGGAGGCACCTGGGGCGGAGCCAAGCCGGCGCTGTCCAGGGTGCTGACTGCCCCACCCCCTCCGCCAAGCCCCAGCTCGGCCCCATTCCTGTCCCTCGCCCCAAATCCTCCTGCCTCGTGCTCCCCCAGCCGGGCCCGAGGAGGCCCGCGCGTCCATCAGAAAGGGGGTGCAAGCGGCCTGGGCCAGAGGGCCCTCGGGCCACCCGTACCTGGACGTCCTGCGTGCCAAGCACAGGGCCAGGCGCTTTTTGGCCCTCGCGTCCATTAACCCCCATTACAGTCCTGATTAGGAGAATAAGTAATTCAATATATTTGGCCCGGCAGGGCCTGGGGGTGCCTGAGCCCCTGTCCCCCTTGCATTCTTGAGCCCAGGGATCAGAAAAGGACTGTGGGTCCCTCGCTGATGTCCACATGTCACCCTCCCCCACCCCAGCCACACTGGCTCAGGCAGTTCTGTGCCCACAAGCCCGCCCTGCACCAACCCCTACATTCTTGCTGGGAGTCCCTGATACTGGCTCCTGGGGGAAGGGGCTTGGGGGGAAGGTTCTTTCTAGAACACCCCCTCCATGCCTGTGGGCCACCATTGGAGGACCTGTGGGGGGAGCAAACGCCCTTTCCGGTGCGTTACCCCACTCTCCCTCCACTCCCCCGCTGCTGTGCAGGACTGTGACCAGCTCATGCACCACTGCTTCCACCGAGGATCCTGGCGGGGGGGGGGGGGGAGGGGGGTTGGGTTGCAGCGCAAACCTGGAGCAAAGTCATTTATAACCAGAACTTAGCTAAGTCAACTGAGTGTGCAGCATGTGTGGGTTCAGGCGTTAGGGAAGTTGGGGCCTCCTAGGGCCCAGTGGGTACACACTCCACCCCTGGCCCCTGCCCTTGGGTTTGGGCAGAGGTCTGAAGGGCACTTTCCACAGGACCGGTGGAAGGCCTGAGCCCCGCGGAGGGATGAGAGGAGGCCTGCTGGCTGCGGGGGGGGGGGGGGGGTCCATAAGTAGACATCTGGAGGGGAGAGTGAGCAGGAAGTAGGCAGAGGGAACGTCCGGTGCAGAGGGAAGAAGGCACAGCAGCAGCCGCCAGTGTGAGCTCTGCCCTTCCCATTTGTGTCGCCTCAGGCAAAATACATTCAAAACAAACAAACTAACCTCCCTGTGCCTCAGTTTCTCCAGCTGTGACATTGGAATAGTGGCTATACCTGCCGAATGGCATCCCTATGGGGAATAAAGGTGCCAGTGAAGACTGGCATAGTGCCCGGTAAGTGGCAGGACTTCCATAAACACGTTCTTGCTGGTGTGGGCTCTCTCTAGGGCTGCTGGGAGGACAGGAAGGTCTGGATCTCAGGCCAAGTCTGAGCGGTGAGCCTAAGAAAGGAGGCGAAGAAGAGGTTCAGCGAGGATGGGTACACACACACACACACACACACACACGTGACTTCTATGGAAACATTTCTCTTGGTGGGGGAGGGGTTCCAGGACGTCTTGCTTTGCTGAACACATTTTGGGTGGCTCCCAAAATGACAAAACCATGTGATAGATGGGGGTGTCCAGGGCCAGGAGAGCCACCTTGGGAGGGAAGGACTTGAATTGCAGCACACGCTTTCAGTCATGGAGGAGGCATGGGGGTGGGGGTGGAGGGTGCCCAAGATGCGTCATTTCAGCTCCTTGTCCCTGCAGCACCCCTGCCAGTCTCAGGCCTCAGGGTGTGCCTGTCACTGGGTGAGCTGGAGGAGGGCAGCCCCGTCCGTGGGCACATGAACCAGCCAAGCATGGAGGTTGCCAAGATAAGACTCCTCCCTTCCCGGCAGAGGAGGATGGGTAGGTGGGAAGAGATCAAGCAATGAACTTGCACACATATATGCATAACCCATGGACACAGACAATAGGGTGATGAAGGCCTGGGATGGCGGTGGGGGGGGGGCCTAGGAGAGGTCAATGAGGGGGAAAAGAAGACATATGTAATACTTTCAACAATAAAGATTAAAAAAGAAAGAGAGAAGCCTTAACCGGTTTGGTTCAGTGGATAGACTGAGGGGGTCCTGGATTCGATTCCAGTAAAGGGCATGTAGCTTGGTTGTGGGCACATCCCCGGTGGGGAGTGTGCAGGAGGTAGCTGATTGATGTTTAACTCTCTATCCCTCTCCCTTCCTCTCTGTAAAAAAATTAATATAATATATTTTTTAAAAAAAGAAAGAGAGAAAATAAATGTACACTTGAAACCTATTGATTTTATTAACCAACTAGAGGCCCAGTGCATGAAATCGTGCACAGGTGGGGTCCAGCCAGCCCACCCCGATCGGGACCCAGGAGAAGGGACCTCAGGCGGTTGGGAGGCCAGCCCTGCCCCCTGGTCGAACTCCCAGTCAAGGGGGCAATTTGCATATTAGCCTTTTATTATATAGGATGCCACCCCAATCTATAATAATAAAAGTGTAATATGCTAATTAGACTGGACGTCCTTCCAGACGACCTTCCGGATGAAGCCAGGGCTGGGAGGAAAGCCCGGGTCCAGGATGCCAGAGGGAGGGAAGCTGGTCCTGGCAGCGGGGGGAAGGAAGGCTTAGGCCTACTCTTGCACGCATGTCATGCATCGGGCCTCTAGTAGATTTAATAAAAAACAAAGGCAAGCCATCCGACTCCAAAATAAACTAAAATAAAAGCACAATGTAGCAACCTGTTCTAAGAAAATCAATAAATTTTAAAATGTGCCAACATTAAAAAATAAAAAGACTCCTGGCTTCCCTTGTCCACAAACCAGAGTGGCCACAGGTCCCATGGGGGGAGCAAGGCCGGTCTGGCCAGGTGGACGTCCCTGGAAACCCATCCCCACACGGGCCCAGCGCCTCTGGGGTCCTGGGCTCCTTGGAGCTCCGAAGTCACCGCACAGCGCCACCAGGTGGCGGCCCCGGGAATGTACGCGTGGCCGCCACAGGATCCCACGCTGGGACTCACGCGGTTCCTGAAAGCAGTGGAGTCTGCACTTGAGCGCTGACCGGAGCCGCTGGCGAGGCGCTGCGGGGAACAGGCCAGGCCCAGGCCCCTCGGGGCGGCAGGGAGGAGGCGGGGGAGGGGAAAGGCAGGCACAGACTGTTTCAAAGTCACAGGATGTGCCGGCTCACTCCCACGGCGGCGCACCCCCGCCTTCTGGAGCTCTTCCGCGTGTCCAGCCGGCTGTGCCCCCTCCCGCTCCAGGCGGGGCTTCTGGCCACGCAGGCGGGATGGTTTGGTCCACGTGCTGCCCTGGCCAGCTGCCCTCCTGGCGCTTCCTGCGCCCTCTGTGCGGGGTCCTGCCCCCCTTTCCTGGTGACTGCTCTGTGCGCCTCCCCACGCCCTCCGCCCCTGCATCCCCGCTTTCCCTTCTCTCCGCGTGGCAGCCACGGGCCCGCCAGCTCTGGGTTAACTCCCACCCAGACAGCAGCTCCTGGTGCTGCCTGAACCCATCACCCTCTGGATCAGAACCCAGAGCGCACCAGGCCCGTCCCGCCCTGCGCCGGCTCGGAGAGCAGCTCTTGGGGTCTGGTGGGCTCCCAGGGCTGAGGGCCCAGCACCAGGTGCACCCACTGGGGCCTGGGCCCAGAGCCCGGGGAATTGGGGCCTGCTCCTGCCTCGGCCTCTGCCCTTGTGGTCCCCCTGCCTGGACACCCCTGTCCCCCCAAACCCGGCCCAGGACACTCCTCAGGTGGACCTTTAGGAGTCAAGTCCCTGGGCCTGTCTCCTCCGCCAGGCCAGCCAGCCGCGGGGCGGGGCGCGGGGCAGGGGGGCGGGACGGAGGCGGGGCGGGGGCGGGCCCCAGGCTTAAGCCGGGGCCGCGGGGGCCGGGACCCAGAGCGCCGCGGAGGCGGAGCGGAGCGCGCGAGGGACTGCGGAGCAGGAGTCGGGCCGGCAGCCGCTCCGCCTCCCACCTGCTGGGCCCCCGACGGCCGCGCCACGGCCTCTCCCGGCGCCCCAGGACAGGCGCATGGCGCCCCGGGGAGCGCGCTGAGCGCGGGGCGCGGCGCTGCGGGCGGCGCGATGGCCCTGGAGCAGGCGCTGCAGGCGGCGCGGCAGGGCGAGCTGGACGTGCTGAAGGCCCTGCACGCCGCCGGCCGCCTGGGGCCCTCGCTGCGGGACCCGCTGGACGCCCTGCCCGTGCACCACGCGGCCCGCGCCGGCAAGCTGCACTGCCTGCGCTTCCTGGTGGAGGAGGCCGCCCTGCCCGCCGCGGCCCGCGCGCGGAACGGCGCCACCCCGGCCCACGACGCCGCCGCCACCGGCCACCTCGCCTGCCTGCAGTGGCTGCTCTCGCAGGGCGGCTGCAGGGTGCAGGTGGGTGCTCGCGCCCCGGGCTGCCCAGGCTTCCTCCCCTAGAGAGTCTGGCCTGGAGCCCCCCTAGGCTCCAGCGGGGGTGGGGCTGGCACCTCCCCACTGAACCTGCGTCCAGCTCCTCCCCAGGGCCAGGGTGAGGTGGCTCCTGGGTTTAGTAAGCACCAGGGCAGGTGCCGGTCAGGTCTTGGCTGCTGCGGGGTGAGCATCCAGGTGGTGGGGAACCAGAGGGACTGGGCAAACCAATGACTCAGGGGGCCGGGAGCCGGGGGGGGGGGGGGGGTGCACGAGGGCCTGGACACAGAATCATAAGCCCAGGTGGGCCCCCCACCAGGTCTGGAGGGGTGGGCCACGTCTTACAGCCCACTCCAGGCTGAGAGACAGGTGTCTCCAAGGCCCCACCTGGTCTCTGGTCCCCGGCTGGTGGGAGCCTGGCTCCTTCTGAGCTGGGGGAGGAGGCCGCTCAGGCCCTGGTGTGACTCTCCTGCTGGCCATAGAGCACCAACAGGTACGAGGCCGGGGGCTCAGGGGCGCTCCCGCCCCCCTGAAGCTGCCAGTTTACGGGGCAACACACAGCAAACCCACAGGCTAAAGAGTCAACCAGGCACCACCAGGCACTGCAGGGCCACGCGACGGAGCGCCTCGGGGAGCTGTTGGGCGAGGTGGCCCGGAAGGCCCCTCTGAGGGGTGACTGAGGAGGAGGAAGTGGCCAGGTGATGGTCAGACAGTCCCACCCCGCACAAGGAACAGGAAGTGCCCAGCTCCGGCTCACACGTGCCGTCCTGGGAGGAGCAGCGGGAAGGCCAGTGTCGGGAGGAGGTGAGGGTGGAGAGGCCACCAGCGCCCAGAGGGTCTCAGGCTGGAGTCCGGAGCCCGGAAGGCGTTCTGGCCGCTGGGCCCGCCGGAGGGAGGAACCAGACCTGTGGGCAAGACCGCTGGGTCCCCTGGACGTGGAAGAGGCAGAAGCCACTGAGCTGGCGGGCTGTGCCCTGGGGGTGGCCAGACCCCTGCCCCCCTTTTGCCCTCAGGACGGCACCCCCCCACTTCCGCCCTTCCTGGGAGATGGCCCGGCCTTATCTCCGGCTCTGTTATCAGAGTTCCTGGCACGCGGTCCCTGCCCACTCTTTGGGGAGGTGGCGTGCCTCCCGGCCCCGGTGTCCAGCCCTGGCCGGAAGCCTGCCTCGCCTCTGCAGGGGAGGCGGAAGGGCAGGTGGCCTTGTGCCCGGCTTATCTGGGCTCGGAAGTGTGGGGGAGGACGACCTCCATCCCGGCCCTGCTCAGCCCAGAGAGATAAGCAGATTTAGGGTGCCGGCCACAGCACACGAGGCCGGAGCTTCAGGGACAGGCCAGAGCCCCTAAGCCCGGGTCCTCTTCTAACTGCTACCCCCACCCCAGAGGCCAGAGCCAACAGGACCCCCTGGAGCTGCAGGCCCCCGGCCCCCACGGCCAGGAGGAGCCGAGGGCCTTTCTCGAGAGCTGGGCTCGGCGCACACGTCACCGTGGTCCTGCCTGAGTCACCACTAGCCAGCCCTGTCCCCCGGGCTCCAGGGACACACTGGGCCAGACTGGTCCCGCCTGGGTCTCAGGGTCACCCTCCACTCCCGGGGTTCACTCCTGCCCCCTCTGCCTTCCTCACTGCCCACCCCCCTCCCGGCCACAGCCAGTCCACCTGCGCCTGCCCCTCAGCCTCAGGACTACCAGCCACCCTGGGCTCCATGCCCTCCAGCCCCTCGCTGCTGCTCACCTTTCTCCCAGGAGCCTCTCCGCCCGCTGCCTCAGCCACACCTGTGCCCACCTGTGCCCACACCTGGGCGGAGGGGCCCCGCTTCCCCGATTCTAGCAAACCGTGCCCACGGTTCACTACTGCCCAGCCCAGCGCCCTCTCCCCTCCGTCGTCCCACGTGCTTGGCGCTGGGAGCGCGCTCCGTTCCAGAGCCCAGGTGCACCCTCCCAGCCGCCAGCCAGCCTCTGCGTCTCGGGGATTGTCCTCCTCACCCAGTCACGTGCGCAGCACCTGCCACCCCCTCCCACGCAGGCACACACCTGGATGTTCACGAGGACACACGGGCACTTCTGACCATTGCCCCACTCCCTCGGGGAGCCTGGGAGAGGGCTACCACCATCGGCTGACTGCCCAGGCCCTGCCCACTGCCCCACAGGGCCAGAAGGCAGCCTGGGGGCTGGGCGGGGCCTGGGCTGGGAGGCGGGGCCGTTCTCTCCGCTGACATTGGGCTGTTAGAGGGGCACCAACTGGAGAGCCTCCCCGTGTGACACCTGAGGGGGGGCAAGCGTTGGATGCAGAAGGTGCCCCTGATCCCGATGCCAACCTGGTGCAGCCCCAACAGCCCACCTCCCTGGCCCAGCAGCTCTCGCTCCCTCACCCACGTGTTCCTGAGCACCTGGGCGCCAGGCACGGGTCTCGGCCAGACCCTGGAGCGCGTGCGGGGACAAGGGTGCCACGTCCTGAAAGCCCGCGCCGTGCGGGCATCTCAGTCATGGCCTGCAGTTCTCAGAAAGCCCCCGGGGCATGGCTTCCTGGCGCCACTTTGGACCGCTAGGTGCCCGAGGACAGAGCCGCCCCATGGCCGGAGGGATGCGGGAAGGGCCTGAGCCAGACATGGGGCAGGACAAGACTGTGAGGCTGCCCTGGCCGGTGCGGCTCAGTGGATAGAGCACTGGCCTGCGAACTGAAAGGTCCCAGGTTCGATTCTGGTCAAGGACACATGCCCAGGTTGTGGGCTCGATCCCCAGTGGGGGACTTGCAGGAGGCAGCCGATCCATGATTCTCTCTCATCATGGATGTCTCTCTCTCTCTCTCTCTTTTCCTTCCTCTCTCTCTCTCTCTCCCTCTCTTCCTTCCTCTCTCTCTCTCTCTCTCTTCCTTCCTCTCTCTCTCTCTCTCTCTCTCTCTCTCTCTCTCTCTTCCTTCCTCTCTGAAATCAATAAAATATATATATATTTTTTAAAAGACTGTGGGACTAACGGACCCTCCCTCCACAGGACAAAGACAATTCTGGTGCCACAGTCCTGCACCTGGCTGCCCGCTTCGGCCACCCCGAGGTGGTGGACTGGCTGCTGCGTCACGGCGGTGGGGATCCCACCGCAGCCACAGACACCGGCGCCCTGCCCGTCCACTACGCCGCCGCCAAAGGAGACTTCCCCTCCCTGAGGCTTCTCATCGGGCACTACCCTGAGTAAGGACGCCCCTCCCGGGGGCTCGGTCTCGGGTGGGGCCGCTGGGGCTCGGGTGCTTGAAGTTTGCCACCCCCTCCGGCATCTGGGGGAGTGGCCGCGCCTGGGGCCCGAGGGCCAGGCCAGAGGCAGCTCCTGCCCAGCCAGGGCGTCCCCCCTCCTGGCAGGCTCCCTGCCACGTGCCCCAGGCCCTGCAAGGCCCGGGCATCCAGCCCAAGGTCACTGCTCCCCGGGGTGCTCCCAGCCTGCAGGGTGCTCCCTCCAGCCCCAGCCTCATTGGCTGCTGTGCTCATTTGCAAGGCTGTTATAAATGGGGGGCGGGTAAGAGCCCCAGTCAGGAAGGCGATGGGGGAGGAGCCATGGCACTTACCCAGAGGTGGAGGGAGAGGGCTGCCCACCCAGACTCCACCCCCCAGCCCCCAGCCCCCTCGCCAGGCCATCCACAGAGCAGCTGCTCATTTCCTGTGGCCCCTCAGCCAATCCCGACACTGAGGCGCTGGGGTCCCACACCCCAGGGGCCTCTGCTGAGTGGCTGGGCTGAGGAGCCCCTGAGCAGTGGGCTGGGACTCCCCGGGGCGGGGTGGGGCAGGAGGAAGAATGGGGCTCAATGCCCAGCAGGGGAGGCGGGGGCGGTCCTAGGGAGGAAGGGGGCCAGGTCTTCAGCAACTGGGGGAGACAGGAGCCCTGGGGGAAAGCCACCCAGACACGGTCCGAGGGGGGCACCCGTGGCCCTGGGCCCTGACAGGTGGGGTGACCTCTGTCAGTCCCAGTGGGCTCCTAGGACGTGAGCGGCCTCGGAGGACCCCGCCTAAGGACAGCCACCAGGCGAGAGGGTCATCCCCGGCTCACTCCTGAGGCACCCGCAGGGCCGCCGGCCACCAGGGAGCAGGGTGGCCGCAGCAGCCGCCTCGGGCCCAGGCGCAATGGCGTGGGTGTGGGCGCCCTCAGGCCCGGCCGGGCGCAGTGACCTGGCCAAGCAGGAGGCTCCCTGGTCTGGTCAGTGGGGGACCAGCTGGTGAGCCCTCGGGCCAGGGGCCACGTGGGCACGGGTCCGCACCACTGTCGCGTGAACTCTGCTTCTGGACCAGCTGGGGTTCGGGCCAAGTCGAAGGCGGTGGGATTTAGAGCAGGAGGCCCCAGAGACTCATGAGAACGGCTCCCGGCCTGGCACCGTCAGCACCCGGGGGTGGGGGGAACCAGCCCTGGGACATGGCCCCCACCTGGGCGACTCCGATGCTTCTTTCCCTCCCCCCCCCCCCCCGAGGACACAGAGGTCCTGGGAGGGGAGGGGCAGCTATGGCCACCCTCCTGCACCCACCAGCCTCCCCCTCGCACATAACGGGCCCCAAAAGCCAGGGTGGCGCTGATGCCAACCTAGCCCAGCAGTGAACTGGGAGGGCCCTGCCTGCCTCAGGACCTGGGTCAGGGGAGCCCCAGGCTGAGCCCCTCCTCACTAGGAGCCTGGGGGAGGCTCTGGCTGTGCCATGGGTCAGCCTGGGGGCTGGGAGCCTTGGGGACACTGACCCCTCCCAGGCCCTGCAGGTGTGGCCGGGATTGGCGGGTGGGGCTCCGTCCAGGTGGCCTGGACTGATGGCTGCCAGCCCCCAGGCCACCGTGAATCTCAGGGAGGTGACAGAGGGCTCAGCTCTATCCCTCCCGCCAGCGTGTGTCCTGGCTGATAAGGAGGTGCTTTGTCTTTTGTGTGGTCGCCGGACAGGGCTCAAGGCAGGAGGGGTGGCCGGGAATTGGGTGGGCACTGCCAGGGGAGGAGGTGTAGACCAGTGGCCACCCAGCGGCCTATGGGGATGGAGACTCCTGCTCCCCCAGCCTGGGGAGCCCGGCAGGGAGCTGGGGGGGAGGGAGAGGCTGGGACTGCTCCAGGCTGCAGGGCACAATCAGGGGCCCAGGCAGCCGGCTGGAGGCCGCAGCGCCCGCCCACCCGTGAGCCTGGCTGCTGTGGAGCCTGTGAATTATTCACGAGGGCTCAGCTCTCCCTGCGGGGGAGGGCGGGCGGGCTCCCAGCCCTCCCGGCGAGAAACTCGATCCCACCCCGGGAGCTGCATGCCTGGGGCCATGGCAGTGCTGAGCTCCGGAGGAGCAGGAGGGCTGGAGGGGTCCGGGGAGGGCCCAGCCAGTGCCAGGCCGCATTAGGGGGCATCAGAAAGGGCTGGAGACCCCAGGAACACCCTGCCCCCCCACCCCCACCCCTCCTCCAGTCTATCCCAGTCCACTGGTCAAATTCTCCCAGAGGCCAAGGAATGGTCCCAGCGACCTTGGGGTCTGCTGTCCCCGGGAAACCTCCCTCTGAGCCCTCTGCAGAAAGGGGGTCCCCACGCTGGAGGCACAGAGGCTGACAGGGGCTGGCCGGGTCGTCCCTCCTGGCCAGGAGCATGAGTGGCTGGTGGTGGGAACCAGTGGGGACAGACTGGGAAGTGGGAGGAGCAGGGCCCTCAGGGCACCTGACCACCTGCCCGGAGGGTCCTGGGACCCAGGAGCCACCGGGCTCAGCCAGGCCCCCTCCCCGAACCTGAACTTCAAGGCTGGGACCTTGGGGGGTGGGCTCTGGGCCCGGGTCAGAGATTGGAAGTGGCCTGGCCAGGAGCCAGGATGGGCTAGTGGCTCCCAGAAGCTGGCACCAAGCACCCCAGGCAGGGGCCCTGTAATCAGCCCATTTTACAGAGGGGCTCATCCACGCTGTGCTCAGCGGGAGTCTAAGTGCCAGGGACACTTCTAAGTGCCTCACGGAGTGACAGGTACAGAAAGGCGTCTCGTGGCCAGCTGCCTGCTGAGGTCCCCTGGCTCACTGGGCGGCCCTGGCCACCCCTCTCTGTTCTGTCACCCGGGGACTCCTGGCTGCTTCCACAGCCCCGCTGGAGGGGTTCAGGCAGCCCCCCTTCTTGAGCAGGGAGCCGAGCTGCTCACCCCTCAAGGACCCCAGGGACTGTCTTGCTCCCCCTTCGAAGGTAGAGGCTCTGCCTGGGCCTATGTCTGCCACAGGCAGTGAGAGTTCCTTTTTTCTGTTACCACGCCCAGGGCTACCCCAGTGCTTGCTGAGGTCCCTGGGCAGCAAGGCCTGGGTGGAGCCTGGGCTGGCACATCCACGTTGGGGACCCTGACCCAGCTGGAGGCTCTGAGAAAGGAGGGACCTGGTGAAATAGGGGGACCCCTCTCAGTGCGGACAGCCTCCACCTCCACCAGCAACGCCTGGTCCAAGCCGTGAGATCTGGAGCCCGGCGGCTCGCCCCGCCCTGGCCCGGCCCTCTTCCTGCCCAGCTCAGCACACCTTTGGGGACCCATCAGTCTCCCCATCACTGACGGGGAAGCCGCTTCCTTACACGGCCCAGCGACCCTCACTCTGGTCCACCCTCCCCGCCAGCTGCTCTCCCATCGCCTGCTCTGCTCCCACAGGCCAGCACCCTGCGGCCTTCGCCCTGGCTGTTCCCTCCACTCAGAGCTCTTCCCCACAGCGCCCCGCCCTCCTCAGGCCTCTGCTCCTCTCCCTCTCAGTGCGGCCTGCCTTGAGCGCCTTCAAACTGTAACGCGCCCCAGGACACACACCCCCTCCCCGTCTTCCCGCCTCACCCCCGGCACCCTCCCTGGCCCGGCATTGCATTGTGCATCCCTGTGCGCCCCTGTGTCTGCCTCCCGCCAATGAGAGCAGACCTCGTCTCCCCATCCTGTGTCCAGCGCCTGACACTGTGCGTTTTTGTTAACTGGGTAAGGAGTCTGGCATCCAGCTGTCGTCCGGCTCTCAGCATGTGGAGGTCAAGCCGCCTGGCCCATGCACAGGCTCAGGAGTGGGCAGAGGTGGGGAGGGTGCAGACTCCAGGTGCCAGCTGGAGAGAGACGCGCCCCAGGGCCAGTGCCCACCCAGCTGCCTTGGAGCCTGGGAAGTAGATGGCCTCACCAGGGAGAGTGCACTTAGAAAGGAGGCCCTGGGGCACCCCAACATTTGGAGGTGAGGCAGGCAGGTGTTGGGGGAGGGGCACCGTTAGGCAGTGGCCACGTCACGTGAGGATGGGAACACCTCCAGGCTTGGTAGCGTGGCCCAGCGGGCGGGCGAGGGGATGGCAGGTCACCCTCCCCTCAGGAAACACAACGTTGCAAAGCTTGCTCTTCTGTTCTCTCGCAAGAGGCATGGAGAGGCCAGACAGTTATCTCGCCCACTTGCCATATGTGGAAACTGAGGCTCAGAGGGTAAAGAACTCATGGGCCCTGTGCAGTGAGCTGCAGAGTCAGGGGGTGAGCAGAGGCCAGGGCAAAGGGCAGGGGCTGGGAGGGGGGTCCCCGCCGCAGGTTGTCCCTGAGGCTAGAACTTGATGGGCTGGATCAGGGTGTCCCCTGAGACCCCGCCCCACCCCTCTAGGCAGTGACTCCTGCTTGGTGAGGCCTGGATGCCCCCAGCCAGCAGCGCACCCCCCGGGGACACAGGGAGGCGGGGCCTGAAATGCAACATGGCACCAGGCGGGTGCTGAGGGCTCCCGGTTGGATGGGTTGGATGCCGCCTCCACAGCACGATGGCTTTGAGAAGCCAACACACAAGAGGCCAGACCTTGGCGCAGCCTGGAGGGCTCAGCCAGGTCCCTCCCACACCCAGGTCCTTCTCCGCCTCTCTCCCATTGAGTGCCCTTAGCCTCACTTTCCCCATCTGTAAAAGGGGAACAATGCTAACACCTACCTCCTGAGGTCACTTTACAAGGACAAGATGAGAGAGTGTGGGTCATGCTCGTCACAGTGCTTGGAACAGAGAAATCACTCAATAAACGGTACCTGCTACCACTGTTATCAATGATGATCATTGCTCCTCCCATTAGAAACCCATCTCTCCATCTCAGTTCATCCTTTATCTCCTTACGCTCGTGCAGACTTTTATAGCACGAGGGGGCCCATCCTGGCCTGCGGGCTGAGGCAGAAGAGGGTAACAAGGCTAGGACCCCCTCGGCCACCCTGGCCCAGCAGCGAACCTGCCTGTGTGCTGGGGTCTCCCAGGCTGGAGCTGTGCCTCCGAGCGGGGACCCTGAGCGCAGAGGCTGAAGGGCTAACAGCAACGGGGACGCGTCGAGCGTTTCCTGAGCACTCACTGTGCGCCCGGGACTCCGGCCGAGAGCGCCAGCCAGTGGCCAGGCAGGAGGCCGAGGGCACGACCGCCCCCTCCTGCCTGGGTCCTGCTCCGTTCCAGCTTCTCGGGCCTTCTCGGGCCGGTTGGGCACCCCCGGGTCATGGATACCTGCCAAGCGGGGGTTGCTGGGAGGGCAGGGCTCCTGGCAGGTCTGGCGCCCCGAGCTGTGTATGTGCCTCCGGTATCCCCAGGGAGAGTCCCGTGGGCCCGGGGTGGGGGCCCCCTGCAGCCTTCCACGCCCAGGACCCCAGCACTCGCTGTGCCTTGGTGACGGGGTGAATAATTCAGGCCACTGAGTGTCGGTCATGAAATATTAAACGGGCTGTTACTGACGCACCAGCATGTGAATGCGTGTGTGGGGGCGACGCTGGCACTGGGGCGTGGAGGCCAGTGGCCTCGGGCCAGTGTGTCGCCGAGGCGAGGCATGGGTCTCTGTCGCCGTGTGTGCCGTGTCGGCTCGTGGGCACCGCTCGACCCCGATGCTGTGGGGTGACGGAGGGCAATCAGGCCTGGTCCCTGCTGCTCCCCAAATGTGTGAAGTGCTGGCTCAGCATCAGCCCCAGCCAGGGGCAGCTCTGTGTCTAGGGCGGACAGCCCACACCAGGAGGAAGGAGTGCCCTGGGGTCAGGGGTCAGGGAAGTAGACAGAGGCAGGGGGTTAGGGACAGGGAGGAAGACATCGGCTGGGCGTTGGTGGGGGGAGTGAGAGGGAGGGGCCAAGCCATGTTGGCGGTGACAGGATGGGGAGAGATGGGCCGATGGAAGAGGAGCAGGTGGCCTGGTGCCTGTGTTAATGGGCAGAGGGGCTGGGGATTGGACGGGGCAGGGAGGGTATGGATGGAGGGGGGGGGGCATGGGTTTGATGAAGTGAGTGGACAGATGGGGGGAGAACTGCTCTTCCTGGGGCTCAGCATACTAGGGCACAGCACCTCCCCTGAGCTGAGAATCACTGGGGCTGCTGGTGGGCAGCTCCTGGGTCTGGGCCTAGATTGTGGTTCCACCTAGTGCCCAACTCCGGTAACTGCACCCTGGGCTGTCCAGGACCCACTGAGAACTCAGAAAAACTGAGGGTCAGCCAGTGGCCCTGCCGGCTCCCCTGTTCCCAGCGGCGCTCCAGCTCGTGGGGCGAGTTCCCTGTCCCCCAGTAAGGACCCTCTGTGGGAGCTGAGGGGCAGAGACAGGTGCAGGCAAGGCCCCAGGGAATGCCCTCTCTCCACTCCCTGTGTGCCTACTGTGCACCAGGGGCCGCATCGCACAGATGTGACCTCACTCACACGCCACGTACAGCTGTGTGACCTCAGGCCTGTCACAGCCTCAGCCTCAGCTGCCCCTCTGCCGATGGGAACGCATCGGCCCTCAGGGCGTTCCGTGAGAGCCTGCCTGCTGACTTCATAGCACAGCGCCCGGGAAGTGCTCAGTGGACCGGGCCATCCAGAGGGTTGCCAGGTTAACCACCAGGAGATCCAAACGAATGTTCTTTTCAGATGAACAACAAACCAAGTTTTAGTATAAGTATACCTCATACAATATTTTGGATACACTTACAATTTTTATTTTTAAATATTTTTTTTATTGATTTCAGAGAGGAAGGGAGAGGGAGAGAGAGATAGAAACATCAATGATGAGAGAGAATCATCGATTGGCAGCCTCCTGCACGTCCCCTACTGGGGATCGAGCCCACAACCCAGGCATGTGCCCTTGACCAGAATTGAACCCGGGACCCTTCACTCCACAGGCGGACACTCTATCCATTGAGTCAAACCAGCCAGGGCCATATATATATATATATATATATATATATATATATATATATATATTAATGATTTGTTGTTTATCTGATGTTCAGACTTAACTGGGCATTCTGTGTTTACCTGGCAACCCTATCTTTCTGTTCTCTGGGAACTCAACCTTCGGGGGAGGCAGGGGCCAAAATCAGTTACGTTCAACCAGGCAAGACAGGTGTCCACGGAGCGGGGCCAGGGCAGTATGGGGCACAGCGGTGAGAACGGTCTGCCCTGCCTGGGAGAATCAAGGCAGGCCTCATGGAGGAGGGATTTGTCCTGAGTCTTAAAGGGCAAGGAGGAGGAAAGGACATTCTGTAGGGAGGGAGCAGGCAGTAGGTACGGGGCTTACAGGGACAGTGGGTCAGTGTGGCTGGTAGGGAGGGAGAGGCCCGGTCAGGCCTTGGTAAGGGGTGGGCTATTCGCCGTGGGCAGGGCCGAGCTCAGTCCCAGGTGTATTATAGGAAGGAAGGGCTGGGGGAGGAGGGGCAAGCCAGAGGGGCCCCTGAGGGCGGCTGGCACAGGTCTGAGCCCAGAGGGAGCCAGGAACAGCGCGGCCTAGTGACTAGGCCCCCCAGGGTCCCCGGAAGGGACGAGGGTCTTGAGAAGGCCTCGCAGGGGGCGGGTGCTGAGAGCCTCCGTGGGTGCTTCCTGTTCGCAGGGGAGTGAATGCCCAAACCAAGAACGGTGCCACGCCCCTGTACCTGGCGTGCCAGGAGGGCCACCTGGAGGTGACGCAGTACCTGGTGCAGGAGTGCGGCGCGGACCCGCACACGAGCGCCCACGACGGCATGACCCCGCTGCACGCGGCGGCACAGATGGGCCACAGCCCGGTCATCGTGTGGCTGGTGAGCTCCGGGCCCGGGGGGCGGGGCCTGGGGGCGGGGCCTGAGCGGGGTGGGGCGGGGCCTTGGGGACGGGGCGGGACCAGTCAGGGCCTGCGCCCAGCCCCCGCCCCTCTGTCCCCGCCCCCTCCCGCCCAGGTGAGCTGCACCGACGTGAGCCTGTCGGAGCAGGACAAGGACGGCGCCACGGCCATGCACTTCGCGGCGAGCCGCGGCCACGCCAAGGTGCTCAGCTGGCTCCTGCTGCACGGCGGCGAGATCTCGGCCGACCTGTGGGGCGGGACCCCGCTGCACGACGCCGCCGAGAACGGGGAGCTGGAGGTGAGGCCGGGGCCGGGGCGGGACCTGGGGCGGGGGGGGGGCGCCCTCTGCCGGCGCCGCGCGCTCAGCACAGCCCCGGCCGGCGCGGGGTGCGGGGCGCGGGGCGCGGGCTAGCGGCGGGGGTGCCCCCTGCGTGCCCCTGCAGTGCTGCCAGATCCTGGTGGTGAACGGCGCGGAGCTGGACGTCCGCGACCGCGACGGATACACGCCCGCTGACCTCTCCGACTACAATGGCCACAGCCACTGCACCCGCTACCTGCGCACCGTGGAGAACCTGGTACGCCTGGCCCTGCTCCCCGGTCTCTCACCCCAGACCCCCTCGCGCCCCCTACAGGTAGGTTTTGTGAACCCTGTTAGCACCGAGGAAGCTGGAGTGCAGGGACGCGAAGGCCCTTGCCTGAGGTCACACGGGGAGTCAGGGCCCCCTCCATTTCCCCACCTGACTAATCAGCCGGGACCACTGGTCATTGAGGAGTGGGGCGTGGAGGCAAAAAGGTCAAGAGAAGGAGGACCGGGGTCGTCCCGACACGGGCGAAGGCTGGGAGAAATCACAGGACACATTCGCGTGGGGCAGCTCAGTTCATTCAGCTGGCCACAGCCCGCGTGGATCGCTCATGTCACTCTCGCCACCGTCCTCTGAGGCAGGGAGTGTTCGTGTGCCCATTTCAGGGTAAACTGAGTCTCGGGGAGGCCCAAGCTCACACAGTGTTAAGTGGTGGAGCCCAGTGGCCGGGCCGAGAGCCACCTCCGGACCACTCCACTGCATGCTCGCTCACAGTGAGCTGCTTCGGAGCTAGAAACCTGTGCTGTTCTTTGTAAATTACTTCAGCCTGGTTCCACGGCCGGCAAGTAACCCACCGGGACCCGGGCGCCGTGTGGTGGCTTCTGTGTCAGCCGGCGCCATGGCTGCTTTGGGACAAGAGGGAGGGGAGAGGGGCCATCACAAGGGCGCTGACCAGCTTCCAGGGCAGCCTGGCCCGGGAGGGGCTGCCGGAGGGAGGGGGTGGCCCCCTACCTGTGTGACCTTGGCTAAGCCACTGCCCTTTCTTGGGGCCACTTGGTCCTGGGGACTCGGGAGCGCCACAAGGCCCAGGATCAGAGATGAACTGGACCTGAGGAGGCGTCTCCCCGGGAAAGGGCCGCGCAGAGGGCGAGCGGGCCGGCGAGCAGCGCTCCCTGCCCCGGCAGCTAAGCAGGGCAAACACGGTGGCCTTTGGGCGCCGGGAACTCCTCCCACCGGGAGTCTGGCTGGCAGAGCCCCATGTCCGCTCCCGACAGCAGCTGCTCCGTGAGCACCCGGGACCGCTCCTCGCACCTGCCGCCGGCAGGCCCCTGCCCGGTGCTTCGGGGTAACCTCAGTCATCCCCGTGGCAGACTAACAGCTGATGCGTGGCTCTTCCTGGCCACCGTGCCCCTTCACTCACTTTGAGCATCATTTTACAACCTAATGGGCGGGCAGTACTGTTTCCCCGTTTCCAGATGGAGGAACTCGGCCAAAAGAGAGAGAAGTTACTTGCCCAAAGTCAGCAGCCAGTAAGTGGAGGAGGTGACATTTGAAGTCAGCACCCCAGGCCGCAGAGCCCGTGTCCCGAACCTGTTACCCGTGGGGTCAGGCCTGGCGCTCCCAGTGCCCTCTGCTGTCAGCCAAGAAAAGGGCATCTTCAGCTGCCCCGTTCAGCTCCTGTGGTTCCCCTTGGCTCCCGGGGTAGGCAGCAGGGATGCCCCCTGAAGTGTGGGGGGTGTGGGGCCCGGGCCCCTCACTCAGGTGGGCCCAGCGATGGCGGTGGCAGATCCCAGCCGCAGAGGACGCTGGCCCAGAAAAGGCCAACAGGCCCCAGAGCCCCTCATTACAGGCCAACGAGCGCGGCTGCAGAGCCGCTACCTGGTGCCGGCCTGCCTCCTCTCCCAGGGGGCCTGTGACACTTCTCGGGCAGGCGGGGCATGGGGCAGGGAGGCGCAGGCCTGGGCAGAAGCAGCGAGCGAGCGAGCAGGCTTCCGGCAGCAGAGCAGCATGGGCAACGTAAGCAGGGCCCCCACCCCAGCCCACGCCCGTGCCAGGAGGGGCAGGTGGGGGCGGAGCACGGACAGGGGTGGGGGGTGGCTGGCTTGGAAGCCTCAGCTTCAGATGCCCGCCTAGCTCAGCTGGGCCACCCCAGGCCCCTCTCTTTCCCCGAGGGCCCTGTCTGGAGACAGGGACTGGTGCTGGGATTTGCCCAGTCGGGCCAGGAGACAGGGCTTGCTGGCCAGGTAACGGGGATCAGTCCTCCCTGCAAGCTGTGGGCCCTCGCACCCCTCCCCTGCCCCCAGCGGCTGCCAGCACTCTCACCAGCTGCAGAGCCTGGGCCCCGCCCCGGAGATGCACTGGAGCCCAGGCCCTCTGCCCATTGAGGAGGAAGAAGGCGGCTGCCCTGTGGCTCTCCCCTTGGGGTGCACCCAGGGCCCCCCCTTCCCTCAGCCTCTCAACCCTCCTGAGCAGGGAGGGGCCAGGAGTGGGAGTTTCCCAGGAACCCAGGTCCTGCTGCTGGGGGCGGGGCTTGAATCTTAGCCCAGAAAGGGCAGTGGCTCAGCCAACGTCACACAGCGAGGGCTCTGAGCAGACCCTGCCCCGAGCTCCTGGCCTCGGGGCTGGCTGCCCTCACGCCTCCGCTCCTCGGCCAGAGTGTGGAGCACCGCGTGCTGTCCCGGGACCCCTCCGCCGAGCTGGAGGCCAAGCAGCCCGACTCGGGCATGTCCTCGCCCAACACCACCGCGTCGGTCCAGCCGCTGAACTTCGACCTCAGCTCGCCCACCAGCACCCTCTCCAACTACGACTCCTGCTCATCCAGCCAGTCCAGCATCAAGGGCCGGCGCCCCCCGCGCGGTGAGTGGACCGATGGGAGGAGGGAGGAGGGGGAGCAGCCCTGGGCCAACTCTGCCCACAGCTAACTGGAGGCGGCCCAGGCCACCAGGAGAGGGTGCTGGTTCTGGTGAACGACAGACACTCGTGTTTGTGTGTCCCCATCACAACATACATGTATATCCACACGTTTGCACATGCACCTCGCACACGATATAAAATCCTTACTCACACATGCACAAACTGTCCCCAGAACTTACACACTCACGAGTGCACACTTGTGCCCTAGCTGGTGTGGCTCAGTGGATAGAGCGTCGGCCTGCGGACTGAAGGGTCCCGGGTTCGATTCTGGTCAAGGGCACATGCCCGGGTTGCGGACTTGATCCCCAGTTGGGGGCGTGCAGGAGGCAGCTGATCAATGACTCTCACATCATTGATGTTTCCCTCTCTCTCCCTCCCCCTTCCTTTCTGAAATCAATAAAAAATATATTTTTTAAAAAGAGTGCACACTTGTGCCCTGACCAGTTTGGCTCAGTGGATAGAGCATCAGCCTGCGGACTGAAGGGTCCCAGGTCCGATTCCGGTCAAGGGCATGTACCTTGGTTGCAGGCACATCCCCAGTAGGGAGTGTGCAGGAAGCAGCTGATCAATGTGATGTTCCTAACTCTCTATCCTCCTCCCTTCCTCTCTGTAAAAAATCAATAAAATATATATTTTTTAAAAGAGTGCACACTTGTATGTGTGTTGCACACATACAGATATGAGTGCACAACCACATATTGAGCTGTGCAGACATACACACATGCCTACACTACACACAGGCACACAGCTCTCCATTCTATACCCTCGATGTGCTCACACACACCCCACGTCCACAGCCTAACACAGCACATTCATAAACACAAAGCCTGTGACTCACGCACTATCACACAACATGCACAAACGCTCACGCAGAAGCCAGACGCGCACGCACACATGCTGACCACACCCTGAGCACGGGGACCTCCACTTGCCATGCCTGCTTCGTGCCACCAGGTGGTGGCTGCAGGGATGGCGGGCACCCTGAAAAGACTGGGTGTGGCATCCGTATCCCTGCCACCTGCCCTGCCAGATCTGCCTGGAAAGCAGCCCTCCCCCTCCAGGTGGCTCAGTGCACGGGCACAGCTGGAGCCCAAAGCCCCGGGGCTCCCACCCCAAACCCGGGTGAGGTCCATGAGGTGTGGCCTTTCCCCGGCAGGTGCAGGGCTGTGGGAGGGCAGGGCCAGCACCAGGGCGGGGCCACGCTGGGCTGCACCCCTGAGGTCCACTACCCACTTGGCAAGTTGCTTGTGGACAGTAGAGGGTCTCAGCCCTGCGGACAGCCCCTCTGCCAACTCGCAAACCCAGCCCCCCCCTCCCCCCCCCCGCCAGGGCTTCCCAGAGCCAGAGCTGCAGAGATACAGAGCTACATGGACATGCTGAGCCCGGAGCTGACCCTGGCCCAGGGCAAGATGGAGAAGACCACAGCACCACCGCCACCCAGCTTCCCGCCACCACCCCCACCCCCGGGCGCCCAGCTGCCCCCTCCCCCTCCCGGCTACCCAGCCCCCAAGCCCCCCGCAGGGCTGCAGGCCGCTGACATCTACATGCAGACCAAGAGCAAGCTCCGCCACGTGGAGACCACGGGCTTCCGAAAGGAGGTAGCGAGCCTTCGCCCACCGCCCACCGCCTGCCTCCCGGCGCCCGGGCTGATGGGGGTCGTGGAGGCCAAGGAGTGCCCGGCTCCTGGGCACCCGACAGGGCTCCCTGGGCCAGTGGCCTGTTCAAGAGTCCATATTCCTGGCAGCCCCGTGGGGGCTCAGGGCTGGGTACTGGGGACAGAGGGATGGGTAAGACCAAGCCGCTGCCCTCTGCAGAGCTGGGGGGCAGAGAAGGGACTAGGACATACACCCAGACAGTGGGGCCTCCCGGGGCTGGGTCCCCGCCACCTCTCGCACAGAATGGCAGGGTAGTCACGGAGTGGCACTCAGGCGGGGCTGACCCCCGGTTTGGGGCTTGAGACCGGGCAGTGAGGTGAGGTGAGTGAGGTGGCGGGGCCAGGCCTGAGATGAGTCCTGGGGAGAAGGGAGGAGTCCCGTGTGGGCGTGTTGAGTGCCAGGTGCTGGGGATGGCAGGGCCTCTGGGGTCCTGGCTGAGGCTCCGGAGTGGGGCTGGGGGTCAGAGGGCTGGGCTGGGGGTCAGAGGGCTGGGCAGGGAGGCCCAGAGGGGCCCTGCCTACAGGCCCAGGGGACGGAGCACAGCTGCTCTGGGAGGAGGGCAGGGGCGGCCTGAGCCCTCAGGTGGTGGCGTGTGGGGCGGAGGCCCCGGAGGGTCCTGACCTTGCAGGTAGTTCTCTCTCAAGCCCCAGGCAGGCCACTCCAGGGCGAAGCTAAGTAACCAGTTCGCACAGGTGACCCGGTCACAGGCCACTGGGGGGCGGGGGGGAGGCACGCCTGCACAGTGACTGCACCGCCCCTCTCGTGCCACCTCAGACCAAGCTCCGGGTCGGGTTCCCCTTTCATCCCCAGGGGGTGCGGGCCCAGGACTATCCGGACCGGCTTGCGGGCCCTGCCCACAGCCACAGGACAGGTGGCTGGCCTCTGCCCCCTCCCCGAGCCAGAGCGCCCAGACCTCCGGTCCGTTCCCCCTCCCGGCGTGTGCGTGCCAGGCCGCAGGCTCCAGGCAGCTCCACAAAGGGCCCTTTGTGCCCGCGGCCCCCGGCCCGGCCTGGCTGCCTGACCGCCGCCGCGGAGCAGGGTCGCGGCTCTGCGCCTAGGGCTGCGGGGGGCGCGAGGGGCGGGCCGCCCGGGAAACAAATCCTGCGGTGTCCCGTTTCCTGCAACGTGAGCCGGGTCAGGCGGGGCGGAGGGTCCAGGCCACCGCGGGGACAGGGGCTGGGAGGGGGAGGGGGACAGCCCCCGCCCGCGGACTCGGCCTTCGGCCCCACTGCCTCTCGTCCTTCCAGAGCGGGGCTTAGTGGGGGGCAGCTGCGACGGGGCGGGCGCTAGCTGTCACCCGAGCCGCCTCGCGGCCCCTGAAACCCGAGGCTGGGGCGAGGGTGTCGGTGTCGCTTACGCGGATGGCGATGGTTTCCAGATGCGGCCTGGGAGGGCGGGGGCGTGACCCCGAACCCAGGGGGCTAACTGGGGGAGGGGCTCACTGTCCGCAGGGCGGCCTGGGTATTGTTTCGGAGGATGGAGGGGCGGATGGAGGGATGGAGGATGGAGCGGAGGGATGGAGGCCGGGCGCTCGGCAGCACCTAGCGGAGGAGGGAGGCGCAGGGGCGGCGTCACATCTGGCCCGCGGCGGGCGGGCGGGCGGGCGGGGTGCGGCGGCCAGGTGTGCGGAGCCGGCCAGGTGTGGCGAGCCGTGGGCGCCCCCGTTGCATCCCCCACCCCGAGGATTGGCGGGCCTGGGTGATGTCAGGACGACAGAGCTTGGGGCGCGGGCTGGGCGGTAACCCGAGAGGGAGGATCAGGTAGCGCAGGTGTCGGGTCCTTCCGCCCCCGCCGCCAGGTGCACAGCGGGGGCCGCCGGCACCGGCAGAGGTAGGCGCAGCCCCGGCCTCGGGCTGGGCAGCCGGGGCCCTGGGCAAGGAACAGCCTCCTAGGACTCGGGTTCCAGAGAGGGCTCCCTCGGGGCGGATCCCCGCGAGAGGGTTCGGCGGAGACTTGGGGCTGGGCGGGCGGGTGAGGGCGCGGGGACTGGGGTGCGGCTGAGGCTTCCGCGCCGGCTCAGCGGGGAGCGGCCCTGCTCCGGCTCCCCCTGGCGTCTGGGCTGGGCCACCCCGCCCCTGGGCCCGCCCCTTCTAGCCTCAGTGGGTCCTCTGCGCCCCTTGGCCGGTGCCCAGAACACCACCTCCCCGCAGGGCCCACCGAGCCTGCCCTTCCACCGGCCCGGGACCCTCGCCCCACCCCCGCCCTGAGAACAGGAGGGCCCAGGAAGGCGGCCGGCTGCACCTCGACAGCCGCGGGCCGTGCCCCCCGGGGAGGAGAAGGGGGGGAGCACGGGGACCCGGCCTGGAGCCCACGCCCGTCTCTCCGCAGCTGGGCTCCCGCGCCGGCCACAACGGGCTGCGGAGGCAGGACTCCGGCCGCAAGCCCCGCGCCTTCAGCAAGCAGCCCAGCACGGGGGACTACTACCGCCAGCTGGGCCGCTGCCCCCGCGAGCCGGCCGCACGCCCGGGCATGGCGCACAGCGAGGAGGTGCGTGCCCGCCAGCCCGCACCCGCCGGCCGCCTCGGACCCGGCCGGGCGCCCCGCTCCTCACTCGCTGGCCCCTCCGCTCCCCCGCAGGCGGCGCTGCTCCCCGGGAGTCACGTGCACAACGGCTGCGCGGCGGAGCCCAAGCCGTCCAGGGAGCTGCCGCCGCCGCCCCCGCCGCCGCCGCCGCTGCCCGAGGGCCTGAGCTCGCCGCCGCCCGCTCCGCCCCTGCCCTTCGAGGGCGCCGGCCCCGGCTGCGGGCAGCGCCGCTCCTCCTCTTCCACCGGCAGTGAGTAGGGGCAGGTGGAGAGGTGGGCGGCCCGCTAGCCCGGAAGACGGGGCGGGGGGGGGGAAGACCTAGACAACGCCCCCTCCCTGCTGGGACTGCCCCAGCGCCCCTTCTTTTCCTCCTGTTCTTCCTGCAGCCCCTCCCCCAGGGGGAGGCTCTGCCGTGGCAGGCCTGGCTGTGTGACCCGGGGCAAGTCTCCGTCCCTCTCTGGGCCTGCCTCCCATCCAGTGGGGAGGCCGCCGGGTCTGGTGGCGGCTGCCTCCGCTGAGCGGGAGCTAGAAGGGAGCTCTGAGAAGCAGAACCGACTTCAAGGAGGCAGGGCTGCGGCCCCCCTCCTCCCCGCCTCCCTCTGTCCTGAGTCTCTCCTAGACCCGTTCTCCGGGTCCCCCAAGCTAGCTACAGCCCTGAGCCCTTCCCAGGGCATCACAGACTCTTCCCAGCCAGACCTCCCCGGGGCCCCAGCCAGGAGGCCTGGCGACGGGGACAAGGCCATGACCCAGCATGCCTGTCCCTGCTGGTGACTGCCTGGCCTCCTTTTGTAAGAGCCAGACCGGCGGGTGGCCAGTATTCCTGAGTTTCTCTGCTGTCCTGGAGGCGGTCCCAGCCCAGCCACTGGGGCAGGGACCATTAGGCACCGTCCAAAGCTTCCTCTCCCTGACTAGGATGCAAGGGCACAGGTGGGTCCCCTTGTATTGCCCGGGGTTCCTAGGGAGCCCCAGCCCCTGCAGACCCCAGCTCAAGGTCAGTTCCCCCATCTGCAGCCTGGAGCAGGCCTGCGGCTAGGAAGAGAGGAGAGACCCTACTCCCGCCCAGTGCCAAGACGGAGGCCCTTGCTAGGGGACCAGGGCGGTGGCAGCCCCGTCCAGCCCTCGGGGCAGCAGCAAAGCTGGCAACTGAGCAGACCCCCCTTGTGGACCCCAGGGCAGCCCGAGCCAGGGTCCGACGGGCTTGCAAGTTCTCCTCCCCTCACCCCTCCTCTGCACATCTCCCTTCCCCGCTCCTGCCCGCCCACCCCTCTCTCGCTGTCCCTGCTCTCCCAGCCTCACCCAGCCCCTCCCTCCTCTAACTCCGCTGTCACTTCTCTCCTCTCGGTCTCTAGAAGTGAGAGTCCTGAGGCACAGGAAGAGTGAGTAGCTGCGTTCACGCTCCGGCTGAGGCGCGGGGTGGGGGGCAAAGCAAACGCTCAGGGAAAGCGAGGCCCAAGGGACGAGGGACCTGAGGCACGGGCAGAGCCGGGGCCTGCGGCCGGCGAGGGTCCTCGGTGCCACAGTGGGGGGCCTCTGCCCTCCACCTCCCCCCACCCCCACCCCCCACACCCACATGTACACATTCTCGGCCTGGCTGATGGGGCTGGCCCCATCCCTGCCCCTTTTTCCTCCTCCCGACACTGTGCTCTGGGGCCCACAGCCGAGGGAAGCCAGGAGCTGCTGGCCTGTTCCCCCCACCCAGCCCGGACCCCATCCTTGGGCTCTGAAGTCAGCCCTCCCCAAACCCCAGTCACCTCTGCTGGCCGTGAAACATGCAAACTCCCGCCGGGCATTTGCATGCCCCCGCCTGGCCCCCTTCCGGGCGGGCGGGCACCTCCATGTCCTCAGGAAGGGCGCGCTGTCCCGGGGCCCCAGAGCTGAGAGAGCCGAAGCGCTTGCCATACTTGTGCTCCGGGCTTGCAACCAGTGTGTCTGCACGTCTGTCTGTGGGTTTGGGGGCGGGGCTGGCTGGGTGGTGGCATCAGGGTTCCCAGTCCGAATGGCCAGAGAGGCTCAGGCGACTCAGTCCAAGGGTCACTGGGCTTTGCTGATGCGAGAGGGCCGGAGGCAGACTCCGCCCTGGCCAGTGGAGCCAGGGAACGGGGGACAAAGGTCGGGGGGCTGGTCCCAGGTCGTGTTTTGGAGCTAAGCAGTCAATGCGCGGGGTGGAGACGGTCACTGGAGTCCCCAGAGCCAGCCCACGAGCCATCATGGACTCCCAGGGGCCTCCAGGTGGGGGCCCCACGCCCCGGCGTGAGTAGAGCTGGGAGCATGGTGGGGGTGCACGACTTCCAGCGAAGGACCTGGCTCTGGGGTCCCCAAGAGCCGAGCCACCCGCCAGACTTGGCATCTGGAATGCTGCCCTCTGGGCCCAAGGGAAGGCTCCGATCGCCTCCTGACTTGGGGAGGGGACAGCAGAAGGGCAGGTCCCCACCGGCCCCCCACCTCACCCCTTGCCAGCGCCTCCTCTCCTGCCTCCCCCAGGCACCAAGTCTTTCAACATGATGACCCCGACCGGTGACAACGCCGAGCTGCTGGCTGAGATCAAGGCTGGCAAGAGTCTGAAGCCCACGCCGCAGAGCAAGGGGCTGACCACCGTGTTCTCCGGCAGCGGGCAGCCGGCTTCCCAGGTCGGTAGGAGGTCCGCAGGGGCCCAGCGCTGGCTCCCCGCCCCCGGCTCCCCACGCCCCTGCCCGTGCTCAGCCCCGCCACTTCTCCCCACAGCCTGACGCGCAGCTGCCGCCAGTGTCACCAGCACCGTCCCGGCCCCGGAGCCCCACCCCGCCAGCCGCAGGGCCCCAGCCGCTGCTCAATGGCAGCTTGGCGCCGGCGCCGCCCGCCACCCCCGCGCCAGGGGTGCAGCTCGACGTGGAAGCGCTCATCCCCACGCACGACGAGCAGGGCCGGCCCATCCCCGAGTGGAAGCGCCAGGTGATGGTCCGCAAGATGCAACTGAAGATGCAAGAGGAGGAGGAGCAGAGGCGGAAGGTGGGCTGGGTGGGGCTTCCCACAGGGCCCCGGGGTCTGCACCTGGGCCCACCGCCCCTCCCCCCAGCACCCCAGCCTGCAGGGCCCTGCCGCCTCAGGCAGCGCCCATGACCTTTGGGGGAAGGCAGCCCGGGACCTTGTAAACATGCTCCTCGGTTCAGGAGCTCTGGTGGGGCTGAAATTCGGCAACAGCCTCACGGGGAGGCGGGCCATGCTGTCCAGGGACCACACTCTGAGTAGCCAAGAGGCTCTTGGTCATAGACTGGCCCTGGCTCCTTCCCTGCATTTCCACCTGCCAGCCTCATCCAGCCTCAGTTTCCTCATCTGTCAGATGGGTTGATCACCACTGGCTGGCAGGATGGTTTGCCACCGACCCATTGAACATGTTCCCTGGGCGTCATCTGTATGGCCACACATACTGTAGTCCCTTGGGATTCGTGGACTAGATCAAGGTCTGCTCCTGAGGGGGCTGCAAGAGTGGGGCAGAGGGGTCAACCAGCAAGCAAACACGGCACCTTAGTGGAGTGATAAGTGCCCCCAAATAACTGGCTGTCTCAATATGGGCATCGCTGTGGTGGAGCATGCAGAGGGCGGGGGCAGCCGTAAGCCCCCCGTCCTGTTTGGGCTGGGGGTGGCGGTACGGAAGGAGACAGGGAGGTCTAAGGTAGACTTGGAGATGAGAAAGTGCTGGACGGGAAGCGTGGGGCAAAGAGCAAGCAGGCGGGAGGGGAGGGCTGGGAGTCCGTGGGCGTGGCTCGGGGACTGTGCTATGGGAGGAAAGGGGTAGAGCTGCGGGCGGGGGGGGGGGGGGGGGGGCGGGTTCTTGAAGAAAACGGACTTTCTCCTGCAGCTGTGTGTAGTCTGGGAGGGTAAGGCTGGGAAGTGACATCACTGGGTTTGTCTGTGGGGACTGTGGTGGGTCAGGATGAACCGGGAGGGCTGTGAAGAGGTGAGGGCCGCCCTCCACCCTCCACCCTCCACCCTCCAGGCTGGAAAAGCCTGGCACTAGAGTTGCAGCCTAGAGGTGAAGAAAGGCGAGGGAAAAATGTAAGCACAGCCTGGCAAGCCCGGCTCTATCAACTGTATTATTATTAACGGGATGAGAGGGGGGGGGGAATAGGAGTGGAAGCCACAGCTTCAGCCTCTTTTAAAAAAAAATTATCTATACTAATAAAAGGGTAATATGCTAATTAGACTGGGAGACCTTCCAGGAGATCTTCCGGACGTTCTTCTGGACAAAGCCATGGTGGCGGGGCCGAGGTAGAGGCGGTTAGGGACCAAGAGGGGAGGGCAGTTGTGGGTGATCAGGCCAGGATGGGACAGCAGTTGTGGGTGATCAGGCTGGTGGGGGCAATCAGGCCAGGGGGGGGCAGTTGGGGGTGAGCAGGCTGGTGGGGGTGACAGTTGGGGGTGAGCAGGCTGGCAGGCAGAGTGGTTAGGGGCAATCAGGCAGGCAGGCAGATGAGCGGTTAGGAGCCAGCCATTCCAGATTGCGAGAGGGATGTCCAAGGGGTCCCAGACTGGAGAGGGTGCAGGCTGGGCTGAGGGACACCACCCCCGCCCCCCCCGTGCACAAATTTCGTGCACCGGCCCACTAGTATATATATAATTAATTTCAGAGAAGAAGGGAGAGGGAGAAAGATATAGAAACGTCAATGATGAGAATCATTGATGGGCTGCCTCCTGCACGCCCCCTACTGGGGATTGAGCCCGCAACCCAGGCATGTGCCCTGTTATCCAACCAGGACCTTTCAGTCTGCAGGCTGACGCTCTATCCACTGAGCCACACCAGCTAGGGCCAGCCTCCTTTAAGAGCCTGTCGTTGGGACTAAAACACTGACAGCGTGGACTGAGAGGGCTTGGGCCACAGGATGAGAAGGGGTCATCCGTGTGGGGTGAGGAGAGGCCTCTTTGGGATCTGGCCTCAAAATCGCGGAGCTTGGATGAGGTGGGAGGGCCGCCTTGCGTCGCAGCTGCAGTGCCTTTTGCATGTTCTTCGGTGGTGTAATGAGCAACCGAGCCAGGCACGGAGCCGTCTGCCCGCCCCGCCCCTGCAGCAGCGCCCAGCGACCGGCTGTGTCCCCGCCAGCGACCACAGTGGACACTGCCCAGCGCCCGGAGCGGCGGCCTGGGCTGAAGCCTCACCCAACGTAATCGCCCGCCCGCCCGCCAGGCGCGGCTCGTCCCTGCAAACTCAGCCCCGCGGAGCCATTACACCACCTGGGACATGCAAAGGGCGCCCCCCGGCGGCCGCCGCGGGAGCTGGGCCAGAGGGAGACCCGCCTCCCTCCCCTCTCTTGTCTTCCCCGCCTTAGCTGACAGCCGCCAGCTCGTGCTGCTACCCCCGCGAGGGCTGGAGGTACTCCCGCGAGTACAACGGCATCCTCGGGCCCTTCGGCGAGCTCATGACCGAGGCCGACGTCCTCCGCATCGAGCAGCAAATCGAGAACCTGCAGGTGCTGCACAAGGCGCACAAGCTGGAGGCGCGCCTGAAGCAGCTGGAGCTGGAGCTGGAGCAGCTGCTGCCCATCTCGGCCGCTCTGTCGGCGCCGCGCTTCACCGTCGACCCGCGCCGCATGCACGGCCGCGCCGCCAGCCTGCCCGCCTGGTGCAGCAAGATCTCCGCGCTGCTCAAGAGCATGGCCACGCTGCTGGCCGCGCTCGGCGGCCGGCCCACGCACCTGGCCGAGCTGCTGGCCGCCGACACGGGCCAGCCGCTGGCGCCGCTGCCCGACGCGCCCTGGCGGCCGGGCCCGCTCTGCCTGGGCCGCTCGCACTCGCTCAGCTGGTGCCGCGAGGCCGTGGCGCGCGAGATCCTCGAGTGCGGCGTCTCCGTGCGGCACCTCCGCGCCGCCTACGAGCTGCGCGCCCAGGGCTCCGCGCCCCCGCGCGGCCCGCGCCGCCAGCCCTCGCTGTCCCCCGGCGCCCCGGGCCGAGAACCCATTCTCGAGGAGGACTACCTGGCGGCCCGCCCCGGCGAGCCGAGCGCCGCCGCCGCCCACAGCCTGCCGCCGGCCCGGGAGCCGCGGGGCTGCGAGGACCCGCCCGAGGCGCCGGGCCGCCAGGCGGCGCTGCCCGAGCCCGAGCCCGAGCTGCTGGCGCGCAGGCCGCCGCTGCCCACCGAGCTGGGCGGCGTCCAGGACTACATCGACCTGCGCAAGGAGCGCATCGTCTACCTCTTCCTGGAGCACTGGCGCAAGTGGACCTTCGGCGGCCCCGGGCGCCAGGCCCAGGCGCGCCTTCGCAGGCTGCTCCCCCGCGTGGTGGCCGCGGGCGCCGGCCCCGCCCCCGAGGTCGCCGAAGCCCCTCCGCCACCGGCCGGCGAGGGCCCCGACGAGCGGCTGCAGCGCCTGCTGAAGCAGCGGCAGGTGGTGGGGAAGCTGCTGGGCCGCTGGCGGAGCCTCCTGCGGCGGGTGCCCCCGCGCCAGCCCCGCGGCCCCGTCCTGGCGCACGGCCTGTATTGGCCGGAGCACTTCCTGCCGCCCCTGGACGGCGGCGCGCCCCCGCGCTACGACAGCCTCACCCTGGACCTCTTCATGCTCGGCTACTTCCAGCTGCTGGAGATGGGCCTGAGCCGCGAGGAGCGCAAGTTCCGCCACCTGCTGTGCTACGAGATGTTCGACCGGCTGGGCAGCCACCCGTGGGAGCTCATCCGCCGCTTCCACCGCGCGGTGCTGGAGGAGGTGGAGGCCGGCCGGCGGGGCTGGAGCGACGGCTTTGAGGATCTCAGGCAACAGTTCTTTGGAGACGGCCCGGACGCTCAGCGGCCTTGGGAGGAAGAGGCCGAGAAGGAGCAGGAAGGGGAGAAAGAAGAAGAGGAGGTGGTGGAGGAGGAGGAGAGGGAGGAGGAGGAGGAGAGGGAGCAGGCCCAAGAAGCTGCTACAGCTCAGACAGACTGGCCAGAGGGGCAGCCGGAGGCCCGGGCCCCAGCCCCGCAGCCCCCGCCCCCTGCGCCGCAGCCCCCGCCCCCGCCGGCCGAGCCTCCCCCGTCCTTGGACCCTCCTAGTTCCGAAGCCCCGGCTGAAGACCCCCTGGAGCTGTTGTCGGATATGGGCGAGTTCAGCAACGAGGACATCTGCCGCTATATCGACCGCAGCTTCTCCTTCTGGAAGGAGAAAGAGGCGGAGCTTTTTGACATCTGAGCAGCAGAATTCAGAATTTCCCTCAAGCATCTTAGCCTGGGCCTGGATATCTGCCTGGATGCCTGGATGGTGCGCTCCGAAGCCAGAAGCGATCCAAGAACCCTGGAGCGTGGCCTTGGAAAACCCAGGAAGCGCAGGACCAGGCCGCCTGGCCACTGAGGTCCCATCATGGCCGGCTGTGGGGAGTTGGCCGGATAGGCCAGCGTGGCACAGGGCAAACCAGGAGTCCCCTCTGGCCCTGCAGCCTTGCCTGGCTCTGTGTGGAGCCAGGTGGAAGGAGCAGCCCCTCTGGGCGAGGGACTGTGGGTCCCCTTGGGGCTGGGTGGCTCTCCACCTCTCTGGATTTCACTGGGGTTCGCAGCTACCTCTTTGGTTAAGGTCGGGGGAGCCAGGTGTGCAGTGTTCCGTGTGACGTGTTCTCTGTAACGTGCGAGTAATAAAACTCTCCGCTCTGAGCTGCCTGTGTTGGATGCCCCGCACTCTCGGTTGCAGAGTTCATGTCTCCTCCATGTGGGAAGGGCCTTCACGGTGGAACCAGGGCCCAGCCTGAGCCTCTCGGCGCTGGCAGGGTCTGCGGGGGCCCAGGTATGGGTCTGCCTGAAGGTTGTGGGTCACAGCCGTGGGGCCATCGGTCTACCTGCCTGCATGGGGAATCTCATTCCCTGCTCTCACCGCCTGCACTCGGCTCTGACCATTCTGGCGCCGCTTCTAGGACACAGGCCTGAGTTACAGGGGGAAAGGGACCTTCTGCCTCTCGCAAGGGGTGTGTGGCCAGGCTCCTCCATCCATTTGCCCCATAGAAAGGTATCAGAGGGTCTCTTCCTGGAGCTCCGTTTGTGTCCTGTTGCCCCTGACGCCTGCAGGTCCCCCCAGTTGGGGATGCACGCCCTCTTGCCCGTACCTCCCAGCCCGTGCTACCCTGAAGCTTTGTGTGTGTTTCAGGAGGAGGAGGAGGAGGCCCGGCTGGCCAACATGCCTGCCTGGAGGCGGGACCTTCTTCGGAAGAAGCTAGAAGAGGAGAGGTGAGCTGGGATCGGGCAGGGAGTCTGGATCGGGTCCCTGACGTGGTGGCACCAACTAATGCTGTCTCCTTTTCCTTCCAGGGAGCAGAAGCGGTGAGTGAGGGCAGGTCCCAACCTGCCTCCCCTCCTTTGCCCCTTCATCTGGTCCCATCCTGAGCTCATCCCCTTGTCACTCGGCCCTGTAGCGCAGCCTCTCTGCTCCCAGTAATGCCACCACCGCCCCCCCCCCCTATAAACTAGAGCCGGTCCCCAGAGTCTAGCTCTTATGCTGTAATGACCATGTCCCCAATTACCCAGCCCCTCTCTCTTATTAACCTAGCCTTTCTGCTCAGTTAAAAAAAAAAAAAGATACAGGTGAACTTAATTTTCACAAATATATTTTAAATATATTTTTATTGATTTCAGAGAGGAAGGGAGAGAGAGAGAAACATCAATGATGAGGATCATTGATCAGCTGCCTCCTGCACGCCCCCCACTGGGGGTCTAGCCTGCAACCCAGGCATGTGCCCTGACGGGGAATCAAACCGTGACCTCCTGGCTCACAGGTGGATGCCCAACCACCAAGCCACACCAGCTGGGCTACAGTATATTTTATATAACTCGACACATCAAAATTCAATTATATACTTCAGTGATTATAACGTTAATTGAAGTTATGTATTTCAATATATAATCAATATAAAATTATTAATGACAAGCTCTACACTCTCAAGTTTAAGTCTTTGTGATGCCAAGAGCATTTATGGCTGCAACACTCCTCAATCCTAACATTTCGAACCCTCAGCAGCCCCATTTGCTCAGTGGCTACCTTGTCAGCAGTGCAGACCCCCACACTTTTGTGTTTGTTTTTTTTCCTGGAAAACAAAAAGTGCTTTGTTTTTCTAAATTTATCTTTATTGTTGAAAGTATCACAGATGTCCCCCATATTCCCCCATTGCCCCACATTTTAACAATTTGTCCATAATTACCCAGCCCCTGTCTCCCAAAAATGTGGTCCCTCTGCTCCCCAGAGTCCATCCTCAAGCCCCAGTAACTCAGGTCCTCACCCCAATAATCTCATCCCCCGCCCCCATAACCACCCCTCCTCACCCTCAGCCACACTGTGATCAGCACCTGTTCCAGTAACCCCCCAGCCAGCAATAACCCAGCACACCCAGCTCCTAGGAGCGCCCCAATAATCCCAATCTGTCCCCAGCAATCCCCTCTGCCTGCCTGCCTCCTAACCCAACCCCTGTCTCCAGTCCCCCAGCACCTCTGCCCCTAGAAGCCGCTGCCCACCCTCCCACTCAGCAGTCCCTCTGCCCTCAGTGGCGCAGCCCTGGCCACCCCTGAGCCCTGGAGGCGCCGGCCCCCTCTCACCCTGGCCGCGGTTCTGTCCCGACCCCTGGTCTAGAAAAGAGGAGGAGCGGCAGAAGCAGGAGGAGCTGCAGCGGGAAAAGGAGCAGTCGGAGAAGCTGCGGACGCTGGGCTACGACGAGACCAAGCTGGCGCCCTGGCAGCGACAGATCATCCTGAAGAAGGGGGACATCGCTAAGTACTAGCTGCTGCCTCCTCCCGCTCCTCGGGAGCTGGGGGCGGGGTGGGCGCGGAGGAGGCGGCCCCTGCCCCAGCCTCCCCAGCCCGGATGGACCCGCTGGGAGCCATGCCACCTCCCCCCCCCCTCCGGCTCGGCACCCCCTCCCCCGACCCCCGCCCTCGCATCCCCAGCCCCGGAAGATGCAGGAGCGCGCCCGCCCGCCACAGTCGCCCAGAAAAAGTGCCCAAGTTGTTGACGCAAAAGATGCTGCTTATTTGCATGGCTATTTACATATATTTGCATGTTCGTTGAATGTCAACGTGTGCAGAGCTCTTCCCAGCCCCGTGGGTGGGGACTTCGTTTTCCTGCGGGACCCGGACCGGCTGCAGCCCCCTCCCCCGCACCCCGGAACCCGCGTCGCTGGCACATCCTGGGCGGAGGCCGACGGGGCTCGGGAAGGGAAGGGGTTTTCCTGCCGCCCTGACCTAGATCTGCGCCCGGCCCGCCGGGCCGTTTCCCATCCCCGCCGAGGGCTTCCTCTCAGTCATTTGTTTACCAGAAACGATAAAAACTGCCCGTCCCGGCGGAGCTGCCGCTCCCGGCCCCGCCTGCCTCCTGTGAAGCCCGCGCCGCCCCCGCCAGGCCCCAGGCCCTCGCCCCTTTCGCTGCAGTGGTGGGGTGCCTGGAGGACGAGGGGCCCTGCACCCGCCTCTGCCTGCTGCCTCCCGGCCCCGCGCCCCCGCCGGCTCGCACCCCATTCCATTAAAGCTCTCAGACGCCCGGCCTCGCTCACGTTCACTCTCGCTCCCCATCGCCGACGTCCTCCCCCTCCGGGGTAACGGGGCAACCCCCGCAGCGGAGCGGGAGGAGCGGGCTTGGGCGCCAGGGCCCCTCTGGTTCCCACCGTGCGTCCCAGACTCTGGCTGGCACGACTTCCGCCCTTCCGACGCCCCAGGAAGCCAAGCCTGGGCCACTTCATCCCCAGTCCCGTGGAAACACCAGTCTGCAGCTTTTCTGAATAGATTTAATACCACAGCCTCGGCCCCCTCAGGCTGAGCGCCAGCCGAGCCATTGCCTACCCCCCCCCCCTTCCCCGCTGCGCCTTTGCCTTAAGCAGCCCCCGGGGGGCGGGCAGGGCGAGGCCGGCTGGCGCTGCTACGCAGGGCCGTGCCAGAGGCATACAGAATAAGTGACATAAAATGTCTACACGCTTAAGTAACAGTACTTAGGGCTTGTGCAAGGGCCCTCGGGGCCCCGGCTGGCGGGTGGGCCCCGCGTCACGGGCCGCGCTGCAGGCGGCCGCGCAGGTCCTCGGCGCAGCCGTCCAGCCCCATGCGCTCCAGGGCGGCGTAGATGGCGCCCAGGCCCGCGGGCTGCTGCTGGCGCCAGCGCTTGAGCATCTCGTACTGCTGGTCGCGGAAGCGGCCCACCTCCACCTCCACCGCCTCGATCTCGGCCTCGCGCAGCCCCAGAGTCCGCACGAACTCCTTCCAGCGCCGCGCGGGCACCGCGTCCATCACGTCGTAGAGCTGCGGGCCCAGCTGCAGCGTGGCGGCCGCCGAGCCTGCAGGGGGCGCTGGCGGCGGCGGCGGCGGCGGCGGCGGGCCTGGGGACAGACCAGAGAGACCCTGGGAACGCGGTCTGCGGCAGCGGCGGGGAGGTCCTCCCAGTTCGTTAGCGGACGGGAAGTGGGCAAGTGGCGCCCCAGGAAACCGCAGCTTTCACCTGGGACCTGGGCGGAGGGTGTGAGGGCCCTTACCCAGAGCTCCGCTGCGCAGCCGGTCCCAGGACCATGGCACCTCCAGGCCGGGCGCTTCCTGGGTCTGGGCGCAGCCAGGGGTCCAGCTGCTGCCTACCAACTGGCCGGGGCAGACCTTCTCACTGCCGCTGGGTGGCACCAAAAGGATGTGGGCGCTCTCAGGGGGTAAGAGGTGGGTGGTCTGGAAGCCAGGAGAGGCCCCAGGTCAGCCCTGCTTACCGAGCAGGCCCCTCTGCTGGAGCCGGGCCAGCAAGCTCCCCCAGGGCCGCCTGGGGCGGGCCGTGTGTTCTCACCCGCCCCGGGGGAGGGCTGTGTCCTCTGCTGGAGTCGCAGCCCCTGCCCTTGCCATGGTGGCATCCTCCCCCTGAACGGTTAGCTGTTAACCTGAGGCCCGCAGCCCCCTGAGAGCCACCGCCCGAGGACAGGCCCGTGCTGCCCTCATTCCTGATAACTTGGCACACGTGTTTGTGAGGTCCACTCCATGCCAGCCACGCCCCGGGCGCCGGAGTCCTGATAAGGCCCGACCTCTGAGCTCCGGAAGGCTGAGGCCTGGGGACTTGCTCACCCACGTCCAGAACACGATTCTCACCTGCAGGGTGGTCAGGGCCTCCATCCCAGCTCCATCTGCTGAGAGACAAGAGAGTCTGACCAGCAATCAGGCAGGGCTCCTGGACCTGATGCTGGTCCAGCTGCGCCGGGGTTCCCTACACACACACCAGCCCCCCTCAGTTCCCTCTGCATCAGGGCTGAGTGGGCTCCGGCTACCCACCCTGACCCCAGTTCCTAGGAGTGTGTGCATGTATGCGTATGCATGTGTGTGTGCGTATGCACATTGTGGGTATGCACGCATATGTGGGTATGCATGTGTGTGGTGTGCACATGTGTGAGATACGCACACATGTGCATGTGCCTGTGTGTGCATATGCATGTACGTGTGTGCGCACATGCACATGTGTGGGTGTGCACGTGTATGTGCAAGTGTGCATGCACTTACCGGGAACCACGGGCTTGCAGGGCTGGCAGCGGCGGTATGTGTAGGTCAGGGCGGCACCGAGCACGAGTGGAACCACCAGGCCTGCCAGGAGGACCTGGACCCAGAACACTGGAAGAGCAGTTGGGGGGTGCTGGGTGTAGCCACCCCCAAGCTCCCCTGGGCCCTTCCCAGCTCTCCCGCCGTGTCCCCAGCACGCCACCTACTCTGCCTCCAGCCGCAGGCAGCCGCGCAGGGCTCAGGACAGCTCCAGAGGGTGCTCCTGCAGGGGCGGGGAGTGAGGGCCCGCACGGGGGCTGTCCGCGCTGCCTGACATCTCCTTCCTGAGGGCCCTTCCCTGCCAGGCCTCGTCCCTGGGAGCCTCGCTCTACCCAAGAATGTTCCCGAGGTACTGCTGGAATGCCCCGTGGCCCCAGTAACTAGATCAACAACCAGGATTTATCGAGCTGCTCCCAGACCCGATTGAGGGCCACTAGCATGTCAGCTCCATCCGGACCAGGACCGGCCTGTGGTCTCCCTCCGTATCCCCAGCACCTGGAAGGGTGTCTGGAGATGGCAGGGGCTCTGGGGGGACCCACTAACGTCCCCGTGTTCGGATGGGGAAGCCACACATCGGAGTGCAGTCCTTGCCCAGCACCCTCCAGGGAACAAGGGGCGGGTCCTGAGTCTCAGCCCAGGCTTGGGGACCACCAGCGCCCCTCTGTACGCGCCAAAGCCTCTTCCTCACTCCTGCAGCGTCCTTACCTGCCTGGCACAGGTGCATCCACGTCTCCCTATACCTGTTTGCCTGGAGGGGGCCCACCCCCCACAGGGCCAAGCCCCCTCCTCCCTGCCCCTGGCCCCGCTCTGCTCCCCGCTCCCTCCCTCTGCCCAGGGCAGCCAGGAAGTTACGTGGGGCAGGACACACAGCTGTTGCCATGTTCATAGAAGCCAGGCAGGCAGGCGCCACATTCAGTGTCTCTGCTGGAACCTGCAGACCAAGAGACGGGGGGAGGGGAGGGTCAAGGTGGGAGAGAGGGAGGCAGGGGGCGTAAATATGGGAGAGAGGGAGGCGGGGGGGGGGTCAAGGTGGGAGAGAGGGAGGCGGGGGGGTAAATATGGGAGAGAGGGAGGCGGGGGGGTAAATATGGGAGAGAGGGAGGCGGTGGGGGGGTAAATATGGGAGAGAGGGAGGCGGGGGGGGTAAATATGGGAGAGAGGGAGGCGGGGGGTAAATATGGGAGAGAGGGAGGCGGGGGGTAAATATGGGAGAGAGGGAGGCGGGGGGTAAATATGGGAGAGAGGGAGGCGGGGGGGGGTAAATATGGGAGAGCAGGAGGTGGGGGGGTCAATAGCCCGGGTTGTGGGTACTCACAGGGCACCCGCGTGTGGCGGTGCAGGGCCCCGCAGTCTAGGCACGGGTGGCAGAGGAAGGGCGAGCCGGCGATGCAGTGTGGCACCCGGCACTCCACAAACCAGCCAGGCGGGCAGCCACACCTGGTGTCAGCCACTGCCGAGCAGTTCTCCAGGGCCACCTGGGAGGCTGGGGGGGGGGTGCAGGGAGACGGGGGAGCAGAGGCAGTTAGGGGCAGAGACCCCCCCCCCCCCGAGAGGTGGGACAGATCCCCAGAAGAACAGAGGCGGGATAAAGCAGACAGGGCCACCCCAAGAGAACGGGCCAGGTCTGAGGTGTGCAGACAGGACGGTCGCCGGAGGGAAAGGGCGCAAAGGTGCCGCGTGGCAGGGTGGGGAGAGGGGTCTGAGGGGGTGACCACGGGCCCTCGCACCCTACGTGGCCCAACCAGCCACGCCCTTCGGGAGGAGGCGGGCACAGCCTGTCCTCGGGGCCCCACCAGACCCAGCAGCTCCTCACCCAGCTCGTCGCAGGCCTGGCAGCGGGCACAGCGGGTCTCGTGGTGGAGCTCCCGGGCCAGGAAGGTGCCCTGGGCGCACGGGACGCAGGTGGCGTTGCCACAGGGCTCTGTGCAGCGGGCCGCTAGGTATTGCCCTGTGGAGCCCAGGCTGGGTCAGAGAGTCAGCGGGGCCCCCGCCTTCCCTCCCGCCCTCCCCACCTGTGCTCCCTACTTCTCTCCAGCCTCCCCTCCCCCACCCCAGCCCGCCCCTCCCACCCCGCAGCCACGCACCGGCCGGGCAGCCCCTGCAGCAGAGCGGGCCGGTCCTCTTCTGAGAGCCGCGGGCACAGTCACACCGGGGGCTGGGAGTGCCGCCCCGGCCCTGGGCGCCCGGCAGGAGCAGGAGGAGGGCCTGGGGGACGGGGGCCGCTGGCTCCTGCGTGGGCATGGCTTCCCCCCCGCGGGGCCTCTCCCTGCCCAGTCTCCCCACCTCCAGAGGCCCCAAGATTCTGCCCTCAGAGCTGCCCCCTTCTCAGGTTCTTGAGCAGAAGGGGTGCCCATGGGCTGGGGATGAGACAGGGAGACAGGCCAGGCTGGGCAAGCGGAGGGCCCCCCCAGCCCCTCACAGGGCCCCACCCCCGCCCAAGGGACCCTGCTCTCTCCCCGGGGCCTCCAGACCTCTGGGACCCTAGCAGGGTGTTTCCTCTCAGGAAGGGCCCGCCCGGGCTGAGCCTCTAACTAGGTCAGAGGGGAGGGCCTGCCCAACCCCCCGCGAGTCTGGGAGCACGGTTCAGGGTTCAGATATTCGCCGTTCGCGGGACCCCTTCCTCCCCGCGCAGATCCAGGCCCAGAGACTTGAGGCCGCCCCCCACCCCACCCCACCCCCGGACCCCCACTCACTGCAGCCACCACTGCCGCCCAGCGCCGGGGCTGCTGGTCCATGGCCCGGCGCCGCGCCGCTCTGGGCCCTCAAGCGGGACTGGAACCCAGGCGTGTGCCTGCGGGGGCTTCCCCACTCTGCCCGCCCTGCCCACCGCAGTTCCGGCCCAGCACCCAGCCGCAGGGCCCGCCCCCCCGGGAGCCCGCCTCGGGGGTGGGGGTCGGGAAACAGCCCGGGGGCTCGGGAAGTGGAGCCCAGACCTGGGGAGGCGGTCCCCAGCGCAGCGGAGCTCACGGCCTGCGGGCAGCAAGGCGCACAGAGGGCAGGGCTGCCCGGTCCCCACGCCTGGCTTCCGGCCTCAGCCCTGAGACCACCGCCCCGGGGTGAAGAACTTCCTCCACGGGGTTTCAGAGCCAGGCCCCTCCAGGTACCGTAAGGTGTGGGTGCAGGGGCCCCTCCCCTGGAGAGCAGCCCCAGAGAGACTCCCGGGGAGCCCAAGCCAGGTCGCCCACCCTGGCATGAGCTCATGGGGCAGCCCAGGGCAGGCACCACGTGGCGCTGTAATGGTGGGCCTCCTGGCTGTGTCAGGGCATGGCTTGGTTTTGGGGTGTTGGTCTGGTGGCCTCTGCCCCCCAATTCACTGCTGCTCCCCACGGTCGCCCCCGGTGCCCCACCACAGATGGGGGACAAGAGCTCAGTTGCCCGGAGTCCTGAGAGGGGTGGTCCCAAAGCGAAGGCCTCCTCCCAGTGGAGTATGTACAAGTCTTTATAAAAGAACCAAAGCTCAATAAATATGCAACTTTACAGCGAGCCCCGCGGGCCTGGGAGGTGGAGGGAGGCGAGGGCAAGGGACGGTCCCACTCGGGGCCAGAGGAGAGGAGAGGGGGTGGCCCTGGAGTCCAGCGCAGTGGAGGCTGGCGACTTCAGGGAATAGCGGACGAGGAATCCTGCTGGGCAGGCGGCGGGCGGGGGGGGGGGGGTATGGGGGGCAGGTTAGTGACGGTGGGACTGTGGGGGCCATCCTGAGCCTGGGCCTCTGCCGAACCCTCCTCCATCTCCATCCGGTCTGGCCGAGTGCAAACGGCCCAGCGGCGGCAGGGGTCCTGCCCCGCACTGGGCTTGTGCGCACACAGGCAGCAGCCGGAGCGGGGGCCGCGCACCCCCGAGGCCTGCTGTCTGCTGTCCGTGGTCAGTGGCACCCTTGGGGGCCTCCCTCTGCTCAGACCTCCCTGCAGGGGCGGGGAGGGGAGGGGAGAGATAGTCCTTCCTTTGCTGATGCCACTCAGAGGGGCTCCAGCCACCCTCTCCTCCCCGCTATAGTTCTGACCTCTGACCCCTCACCACTGCTCACCGAAGACACCCTCAGCCAAGCTCTGGGGCAGGCCCCGGGCTCCCTCTTCCTCCATAGCCCTGGGTGCCACCTGCTCCAGCCATAACAGCGCCCCTACCCACCCCCAGGGCTCAGTGTCCCCAGTGCCCGCACGCTGGGCCACCTGTCCTCGCTGCCCCGGGCCAGGCCACTCACGAGGCAGTGAGCGTGGAGTTGAGCAGCAGGGTGGTCCTGATGCGGTAGAGCTGGGCCAGCGTCAGCTTCCTGTGCTGGGCAGAGATCCCGGGGGGCGGCTCAGGCTGGGCCCTGGGGGCGGCCCCTGAGGGCAGCTCTCTGCTCCTCCTGGCGGGCCCTTCAGGCTCCCCCGCCAGCCAGGTGGTCCTGCCCTCCATCTCTGATGGCTGGGAGCCACTGCCAGGGCGTGGTGCGCCCCCGCAATGCCAGCGGGGCCCAGCTTCGTGAGGGGAGCCCCGAGTCCTAGTGCCCGTGGCTGTGGCAGCCAAGCAGAGTTCCGACAGGCTGCGGCTGGGGGCTGGGGGCGCCCCCTGGGCGGCGGCCCCTGCCAGCAGCTGGAGGAGGCTGGCCTCAGATTTGGACTTGAGCAGGTGGGGCAGGCGGGGCAGCAGCTGGACAGGGGTGCGGCGGCGGAGGCGGGGCGAGGGCGGGGGTGAAGGGGCTTGTGGTGAATCTAGGGGCCGGGGCACTGGCCCCGCCGCAGGGGCTGGGGGCGCAAAGTCTTGCAAGGAGGTGGGGGAGAGGGTGCCGTAGGCGGAGTCCATGGAGCAGGAGCGGCCGTCCCCGGGGCCCAGGGCCAGCAGCTCGCTGGTCGGCGTGACGGATGAGGCGGTGGTACTGAGAGACATCTCGTCCGACTGGGAGCCGAAGGGGCCGCCCTCGAACTCGGGAGAGGACAGCGGCTCCCCGGGCTCCACCACCACCATGGCCAGGGTCTCCGTGGAGCCGTCCGAGGCGCTGCGGGCCGGGAAGGGAGTCAGCCCCGGCTGGCACAGCAGGTGTCCACAGCCTGGGCCCTGCCCGCTGGAGGCTCAGAGATGGCAAACACGGCACGGGCCCAGACCCCCCAGCGCCTGTGCCCACAGCGGACACCGGCATGGCACCCGTCCCCATCACGGACTCTCTCCCGTGGGACACAGCCTGAGAGCCCTCAGCTCGCTCCCGGCAGCTACTAAGGAAGCAGAGTTGGCGGTCAAGTTGAAAACCCTTTGCCAAACCGCCTGTGGCTGTGGCAGCCACGCTCCCACACCCGCTCCCACAGCCACGCTCCCACAGCCACGCTCCCACACCAGAACCCACACCCGCTCCCGGCTGGGTTCACATGAAGCCTTTCAGAGAAAGGGACTGGAGCCGGGCCCTGCGCAGTGTCTGCGGCCTGGGGGTCGGGAGCCCCAGGCTGCAGTGCCTGCCCGGCCGGGCCTGCCGGGGGTCCTGGGCACGCGTACCAGTGCTGGGAGTCCAGGCTGTTGCTGCTTTTGCGCAGGATGGTGGGGGAGCTGGCGGCGGAAGTGCTGCTCTCCCCACCCTCCTCTTCCTCCTCGTCTTCCTCCTCGTCCTCCTGCTCCTCGTCCTCCTCCTCCTCCTCCTCCAGGCTCTGCAGGTGCTGCTGGCTGCCCGCATGCTCCTGCGCACGCAGCTGCTGCAACTGGTTCTGCAGGCGGGGGCAGCGTCCGCCGGGGCAGGCGGGCTGTGAGCCACAGCCCCGACCAGGCCGCCAGCCCTCCGCCCGGCGTTCTCTCACCTGGGCATTGTAAATGGAGTCCACCCAGCCCCGGCACAGAGCCTGCCCGCTGGCCTGGAACGTGTAGGCCCCCACGGCGCTGTGGAACTCGTTCAGGTAGATGAGGAGGAAGGAGCCTGCTTAGGAAGGGCTCGGGTCAGTGTCAGCCAAGGCCACTGCTGGCCCTGCCCATCACCGCCTGGGCCCAGGGGCAGGGGGCGGGCTCCTCACCGGGGTCCCGCAGCTCCCGGCACACGATCTTGTCCACCAGCAGCGGCGGCCTGATGACCTTGGTCCTCTCGGCCTTCTTCACGGCCTTGGTCACCAAGAGCAGGTCCGTGAAGAGGAAGCAGTACACGTCCATCTGGGGGGGCAGGGGGAGCAGGAGAGGCCAGAGGTCAGAGCCAGGGTCCGGGGGCCTCAGGCAGGGACCCTCCGCCTGTCCGCTGCAGCGCCCTCTCCTGGGGGCACTCAGATTTGTCAAACACCTTCCCTGCCCCGACGGCCATGAACGTGAGAGCAGAATTAAAAGGAAGAGCAAGCCCTAGCTCAGTGGTCAGCAAACCGCGGCTCGCGAGCCACATGCGGCTCGCGAGCCACATGCGGCTCGCGAGCCACATGCGGCTCGCGAGCCGCGGTTTGCCACTCTGTTGACTAATGAGTTTGCCGATCACTGGACTAGACTAAATGTTACCGTGTAGTTGGAAGCTGTGAGGATTAGGCAATTGTGGCATATTGTGTGCAAAGAGGTAAAGGGTAGTATGTGACCGTGGTCGGCAAACTCATTAGTCAACAGAGCGGCAAACCGCGGCTCGCGAGCCGCATGTGGCTCTCGAGCTGTGGTTTGCCGACCACTGCCCTAGCTGGTTTGGCCCAGTGGATACAGTGTCAGTCTGCGGACTGAAGGGTCCGGGGTTCGATTCTGGCCAAGAGCACATGCCCAGGTTGTGGGCTCGGTCCCAGTGGGGGGCGTGCAGGGGGCAGTCCATTGCTGATCCTCTCTCATCACTGATGTTTCTATCTCTCTCCCTCTCCCTTCCTCTCTGAAGTCAATAAAAAAAAAGGAAGAACAAGATGATTTTCTTTCATTGAGCTATAGACTTGTGACTTATTTAAATTAAAACTTGATATTAAAGAGGAAAGGGAGGTAAATTTTATTTTATTTTTATTGATTTCAGAGAGGAAGGGAGAGGGAGAGAGGGAGGGAGAGAGAGAGAGAGAGAAACATCAATGAGAGCAAATCACTGCTTGGCTGCCTCCTGCACGCCCTCTACTGGGGATCGAGCCTGCATGTGCCCTTGACCAGAGTCGACCCCGAATCCTTCAGTACACAGGCCGGCATTCTATCCACTGGGAGGGAAATTTAAAATCCTGACTTGCAGGCTCTGGCTACATGACGCATGACGGATTACTAGCTCAGTGCAAGGGTCTGTTCCTGGCCTGCTAATGGAGTGTGCCCCTCCCTCCCTCCCACCAGAAACCACATGGCATCAAGTGGGCAAGACAGGCACCCTCGGGCCGTGGCCATGCTGCTGAATTTGTAAGGCGTAAACTGCAGGCAGATAATCATCCCTCAGAGACCACAAGGTCACTAGTTCTTGAATCACTGCCCAACTGACTGGGCAGCTGAGGACCACTGGCTCCACCCAGGAGGTGCCCCGGAAGGGGGGTCCAAACCTGCAGGGCCAGCGGGGGCGGGGCAGGGGCCCTGCCCACGGGGTGGCCCCTAGAGTCACCTTGCTGTCCTTTCCCTCCTTCATCCGCAGGCTGCCCTCCAACAGCAGCTGCCGCGTCTCCTCAGGGGAAGCACCCGGGATGGGCGCCGTCAGGTCCAGGTGCAGAAACTCCTTCAGGAGCTGCGGGGGAGGGTGCAGGGGAGGGGGGAGGGCGCAGGGGAGGGGGTCAGGGCTGGCCTCCCGGCTCAGCCAGGAGTCCCCACGCGGGACTCACTCCAGCACAGCCCTTCTGCCAGTCTGGCCCCTCCTCCCTCCCAGCCAGGCCAGGCCGCCCACCTTGTCCACCTCGTCGTTGCTACCCTCCACCGCCTCGTAGGCGTCGATGCGGCTCACCACGGCCGCCAGCCGCTGCCGCTCCTGCCGCTGCCGCATGCACGCGTTCACGTGGTGGATGAAGCGCTCCACGGAGCTGATCTGGGGGTGGACAGTGGCTGGTTCAGGCCCAGGGCCAGGGAGAGGCCCAGCCGCAGAGGGAACCACGCCGCCCTGGTTACCATGGTGAGGACGGCCTCCTTGGCGCGCGGCTCGTCGGTCTTCCTCAGCACGGACTTGAGCAGCAGCGGGTACTTGGTGAGCCGCTGGTGGGGCTTGGCCAGCATGTCGCTCAGCTTCAGCCGCTGGCACTGCTGGTGCTTCTCGGCCCACTGGGCGGAGGGGGCGGGGCTCAGGAAGGCTCCGCCCCGATGCCCAGGCCCCGCCCCGATGCCCAGGCCCCGCCCCCTGCCAGCTCCGGCGCCCCCGCAGCCAAGGTGGGCCACCTGCGCCCCTGCCCCCCGCCAGCCCGGCGCCCTCACCGTCACGTAGGCCCGGAAGAGGTCGTTGTCGCGCAGCAGGCTGCGCATGTACTCCATGCAGCCCTCCTCCTCCATGCAGTACCGGATGTAGGGCTTGAAGAGGGAGCCGAACTGGCGCCGGGAGGAACACACACCGGTCACCGGACGCCCCTGCGGGCCGGGCCCCGCACAAGCGCTCCCTTACGGCTCTTCCGCGACCACCCGCAGGCGACAAGCCTGTCTTCCCCCCCCCCCCCCCCCCCCAGGCAGCAAGGGCAGACGGCCAGGCGGGGTCAAACCCGGGCGACCGACTGGGAATTCCTCGCCTCTGACCACCAGGGATCGGGCGGGGCCGCTACTCCCGGGGAGGTGGGGTGATGAGCAGATGAGATCGGCGCCCCGGCCCGGCCGCCACGTCACCCCGGCGGGGTCCGTACCATCCTGAAGCCTTTGAGGAGGTCGCCGGGCTGCAGCAGCGCCCGCGTGCGCCGCGCCTTCTCCACCATCGGCGCCATCACGCTGCCCCACAGCCCGCGGTGCAGGCGCGCGATCTCGGGGACGTTGCTGAACAGGCGCTCCGCCTCGACCTGGGGGTGGGAGGTGCGCTCGGCCCCGCCCCCAGCCCACCAGCCCCGTGAGCCCCGCCCCTCCCAGCCCGCCTCGGTTCACCCCCCTCCTCCACCCCCGCCTTCTGAAGCCACGCCCCACGCCTCACCTTCTCCACTCGTAGGTCCTACCCTCTCCCAGCCCCGCCCATCCGTCTCCACCCCTGCTCCAGCCCCGCCCCCCTACCCCATCCCAACCCGCTCCCCCAGGCCCAGCCGTACCTCACACAGCAGCCCCGCCTCTTGCAGGTTCAGGAGGCAGCACAGGAACAGCTGTGGGGGTACGGGGCGCTGCAGCTTGGGGGTCCCACTCCCGACTCCCCACCCAGATTCTTAGGCTCCCCTCTACCCCTCACGCTTCCCAGGGGGCTCTGAGGCTCCCAGGGACAGAGAGGGTTCACCTTTTCAGAAAACGCCCAAACCCCACGGCCCGCTGGAGGGTCGCCCTGCCCAGGCCCCACCTGGAAGGAAGCTGTCCTCCACGCTGCCCTGGCTCAGCCTCTGAGTCTCAGCTCAGAGGGGGCCTTCCTGAACCCCCAAGCCCAGGCCAGGTGCTCCCCCCGAGATCAAAGTCCCTACCTACACATTCCCCAGTGCCTACCCACTGTGTCTCCACGGGTAGGGTGTGGGTTGCTGGGCACCTGGCACAGCAGGTGTTCAGGAACGGCCGTTGAAGGAGTGAATCAGAGCACGAGGCCTGTGTTCGTTCACTCAGCCCACTAACCTGCGGAGTTCTGCTTTCCTCCCACTTTGTGGCCTGTCAACTGGTCCTTCTCAAAGGCCCTAACTCTGCTGGGGGGGGGGGGCGCCCAGAGGAAGCAGATGGGGTGGCTCTGGGCCGTGAGCCCCACTCACGTTAGTGATCACCCGCAGTTTCTTAATGTAGGAAACCTCCGTGTGCAGGAGCTCCCACACCGCCTCCTGCTGGTGGCACTGCCTCCGGGTCAGCTTCTGTGGGAAAGGCAGGGTCAGCCAGGAGCTGGGTGCAGGGTCAGCCAGGGAGGGGGGAGGGGAGCAACCTAGATTGTAACCTCCTTTCCGTCCCCCCCTCCCCCCCGGTAGAGACCCAGGGGTCCCCCAAGTTCTGGGCCCTCCTCTACCACTAAGACATCTAAACGGCACACTGTAATTGCACTTTGCCTCAGTTTCCCCAAAGTGGGTTAGTGATGACAACAGCTTAACAGGGCTGTCCTGGGGACAACCTGTCACTGGGTGCTCAGAAGGGCCCAGCGAAGTGGGGGGATCATGTTGTCCTTCCCCCAGAAGAGGGGGGAGGCGGCTGTGGGTGGCGCCCACCTCATGCCCATCGATGAGGTCCCGCCAGCTGTCCTCCAGCCACAGGCAGGCGTCGTCCTCATCCTCTTCCTCGTCCCCCTCCTCCTCCCACGAGTCATGGTCGAAGCGCAGCCTGCGGGGCAGCCGGGGCAGCCCGAAGAGGCCGTAGGCGTGCAGCTTGCCCTCCAGCTGCTCCATCTTGTCCACCTCCTGGAAGGAGGCCAGCGTCAGGGTCAGGGTCAGGGTCAGGGGTCAGGGCCAGCCGCTGCCCTGCCCCCGGGCCCACGGGCCCACATACCCGGCCGAAGACGCTGGCACTGGGGCCCGAGCTGAAGAAGCCGCTGAAGCGACTGGCGGCCCGGTTCTTCCAGCTGTCACCGCCGCCGCCGCCGCTGGGCAGCGAGCAGCTGGAGGGCGCGGGCGGCTCCTGCCCAGGGATGCTCGCCTCGCCCAGGAACTCCGACATGTTCTTGCGGCGGCGGCCAGGGGCCTGGCCAGGGAGGGGGGTCACGGCCAGCCCTGCCCTGGTCCCCACAGCCCCGCCCCATGGGGGGTTTCCAGGACCTCGGGCCAGGCTGTGACGGGACAGGGTCTCTGCAGGACGGGTGGGTCCTGGAGGGCCACTGCTCCCAGGACCCCACGTGCTCTGGGGGCGGGAGGATCCAGACACAGATGCACCTGGACCCCTCCCAGCCTCCCAGCCACAGCGCAGAGCCGGCGGGGGAAAGAGTCATACTCAGTGCACTTAGGAGCACAGCTCCAGGGGATCCATCACACACACACACACACACACACGTGCGCACACGCACACACACACTCGCTGGGCACAGGCAGCCTCTCGGAGACAGACCTACCACCTTAGATCCAAAAAGGGCCCCCTATTCCCAGAGCCAGCCCGTTTTCCAAAGGGGAGATTAAAGCCCCAAGAAGGAGCGGTGAGGGCCCAGCCGACCTCCCGGAGGCCCTTCCCCACCCTCCCCCTCCTCACCAGGATGTCCAGGCTCTCCCGGCGGCTCTGGGGGTCCGCGCGCTCCAGGCCCGGGGGCCCAGCTCCAGCTGGCCGCAGGATGGGCAGACTCAGGGACTTGGAGTCCTTCACTCCCTGCTCCACCTTCCCCTCGTCCCCCGGCTTGGCTGGGGCGGCATTGGGGGGCAAGGAGAGGTCCTCAACACCCAGGGCTGGTGGGAGAGGGGGGCTCGGGTCCTCTCTCCCCCAAGGATCCAAACTAAGGCCGAGCTGCCCTCCCCGAGGCCCCGCCCTGCACCGCCCAGCAGACACCTGTATGGTAATGAGCTGCTCAGGGCCGTTGCCAATGGGAACCTGAGCCTGGGAGAAGGGCTCATCTCCAGGAGGCCCAGCCAGGCCCCAGCCACTCTCCACCCAGCCAGCTGCTCACCTTTGACCCGCAGGTAGTGTCCCCCGAACCTGTAGGCCTCGAAGGTGAGGGACAGGGGCGTGTTGGACTGGTCCAGGTAGATATCCACTTTGCCCAGTGCGATGCCCTTCCTTTCAAATATGGGCAGCAGCACCTCCCTGCCGCAGACGGGAGCTGTGTCTGTGAGGGGGCAGTCACACCCCCCACCCTACCCAGGGCCCCGGCTCCACCCGCCTTCCCAGTGGAAAAGCGAGCACCCACGGAGTCACACACAAGCACACGGACACACAGGTGCCTGCGCACCCCCCCCACACACACACCACAGAGGTGTGTCCTGCACGTAAGGGCCGACACTGCCCCAGGCCCGTCCACCCCCAGGGCCTGGGCCACGCACACAGGGCAGGACCGCTCACACAGGTGCACAGGTCTGTCACCCCACAGGGGTGGGTCCACCCACAGGTGAAGGTCATGCTCACAGACACACAGAGTCATCGGTGCAGGAGCCTGCCCCTGCCCCAGCCCGCTTCCCGCCAGGCCCCACCCCAGGGACTTCTTCTTCATGGCCGGCACAATCTCCGTCTCGATGTCTACGTTCAGGTCGAACTTCAGGGTGAAGCACTCCTTGCTTGGGTCCTGAGAGGACATGGGTCTCAGCTTCTGTGCCCCCTCTTCCTGCCCTCCCCACCCCGGGGTCCAGCAGGGGACCCCCAGCAGGGGAGTGACTACAGGGAGGCCCCAGCCACCTGTGTCCCAGGGAGGCGCTCCTACAGCATCCCCCGCCTGGCTAAGGTGGGCCGCGCTGGGCCACAGGGCAGGTGGCGAGGGAGGGACACACTGGGCCCACCCCTGGTCCCGGAGCTCAGAGCAGACAGGCCCAGGCTCGGGGACGAGGCAGAGCCTGCCGGGCCCTTCTGCCGGGGGGTGTGGGGGGGGGGGGGGGGGTCCTTACGTCGGTGTGTCTCCTCCTGGCTTTCTTCTTGGAGAGTTTCAGGCCTGTGCTCTTCCGGTCCCTGCAGGGAAGCCAGGGAGGACAGAGGTTGGAGGCACAGTGGGTCCTCACCGGGATGTGTGGTGAGTGGGCCCTGGCTGCCTGCCCACACCTCCAGCAAACACCCCAAGAGACCAAGTGACTCAGGTGCCCTCAGGCCGGCGAGGGCCCGGGAGGGGCTGTGCGCCCTCTGGCGGCCACCACAGGAATCACACCCAGGGGCACCCAGCCAGGTGAAGCCTGGAGGCTGGCCCAGGCTAGGTGGCCTCCTCCAGGAATCAGGCAGCCGCAGAGACAGGGAGGGGTCTCCAGTCAGCCCCTCGGAAGCCGGAAGCCGCTGGTCCCTGGATCTTTGATCTCAGACCCAGCCTTGGGACCCCGCAGTGTCTTCTCGCCCCCCTTCCCCTCACCTACCCTTTGCCATCCACTGTGCTTTCCTCCTCCTCCTCCAGGTCCACTGCAGGGCTGGTGCGTGGGGGGCATGACCGCGTGGACACGTTCCGGGCCAGGACAGAGCCTTTAGGGTAAAACGGAGTGGGTTGCGCCCTGGCTGGTTTGGCTCAGTGGATAGAGCGTAGGCCTGGGGACTGAAGGGTCCCGGGTTCGATTCCGGTGAAGGGCACGTGCCTGGGTTGCGGGCTCGACCCCCAGTGGGGGGCGTGCAGGAGGCAGCCGATCAATGATTCTCATCATTGATGTTTCAATCCCTCTCCCCCTCTTCCTTCCTCTCTGAAATCGATATAAAAATATATTTAAAAAGCAAAACAAAAACAAAACGGCGTGGGTTGTGCCTGCTCCCTCGCTGGCCCCCTCCCTAGCCTTCCAACACTGCCACCACGGACCCTGTGGCCGCCCCCCAACTAGCTAGGGCCCCTCGGTTCTGTGAGCTCGAGAGGTGCTCGGTCACTGCTTAGCACCATCACCCCCAGATTCAAAAAGGCACAAGGGCCCCTAGAGGACACTGCAGGGGATGCCCCGCTCTCCATACAAATCCACCTGCGGCCTCAGTTTACCCTTCTGTGAAATCAGGATGAGGAAGCCAGCCTCGGGGATCACCGCAGGAAGGGCCCAAGGTCCACGGCTCTCGCTCTCTCTCAGGCCTCCCCGCCCCCACCCGCGGCCAAACCCACGGTCCCGGGAGGCCTGGCGGAGGGGCAGTCTTTTTGTGCCTCTGACCAGCTGAGGAGGAGACAAAGGCTGCACCCCAGCACAGCCAGCTGGCAGTGGGCCCGGGCCAGGTCCCCATTCAGCAGGAGGGGTTTCTTGTTTCCGGCTACAAGTTCCTCTGACCTGCCCCCCCGCTCCCACCCCGCCGCTGGAAGATTTGCCCAGAAGCCCCCTGCCCGAGGACGAGAAGAAAGGGGCCTTCTCCTCGCTGGCCCCCGTCCAGGCGCAGGGCAGCGTGGAGGTGCAGACCCAGCCCCTGGCAGAGACAGGTCTGCTCCCGAGATGGGGCTCAACCCCCAGCCCTTTCTCTTGTTCAAAAAACTTGTAGAGCCAGGCCGGTGTGGTTGAGTGTTGACCTATAAACCAGGAGGTCAGGGTTCGATTCCTGTTCAGGGCACATGCCCAGGTTGCGGGCTCGATCCCCAGTGTGGGGCCCGCAGGAGGCAGCCGGTCAAGAATTCTCTCTCATCATTGATGTTTCTCTCTCTCCCTTCCTCTCTCTGAAATCAATAAAAACATATTTTAATAAAAAACAAAACAACTTTTGGAACAAAACGGACTGAAACATACTTGCGTTTCATAATTTACAGTCAACTCTTGTCCTTCTGACGGCTCTGTCATGGTGCCCCCAGGTACCAAGACACGGTGCCCCCAGAAAGGGATGTGGGGCAACCCTGGGAACTGCAGGGCCAGGCTGGGCACCCCGATCCGTACTCACCTTGCGGGGGCAGGTCGAAGCGGACGTGCCCGTCATAATGCATGGCGCTGTGGAACTTGCTGTCACAGGCTTGGCAGAGGTTGAGGGGTCCCCGGCGGTGCAGCTGCTGGCAGTCGGCGTGGTGGCATACCTGTGGGCGAGGATGGGAGGTGGGCTGTGGCCAGACCTCGGCCGGGCCCAGGAGGGGCCTCCTGGCCCCTCAGGCGCTGCCCTTCATTGCCAGCCATCCTTTCCCCACGGGTGCCTGGTGCTCGGGAATTCACTCGACAAACAAATGTTTCTCAAGCACTGACTCTGTGCCACTCTGAGGGACGCAGGGAAACCCCACGCCCTGCCCAGCAATGCAGTGCCCAGGGGCAGACTTGGAGTAAGTACCCAGAAGGCGGGGCCGCCAGGGCCTCTTCCTGGGGCGCAGGCGGGAAGGACACCCAGAGACGAAGCTCAGGCTGCCGTTCGGTTTGGCAGCGCCGTGTCTGAACCAGAAGGCCCCCGCCTCCCCCTCGGTTCGATGGCCTCGCTGGTCCTGAACCGCAGAGCCTGCCCGACTCCTAAGTCAGGAGGGAAGGGGTATGGAGGCACCAGGGACAGGTGTCGGCGTTGGGTGCCCATGAGGGGTCCAGGCAGTTGCTTAGTGACAGCCAGGCGGCATCTGCACTCGCCCAGCCGTCTAAATGGGCGCTTCCCCGTACCGGAGCCAACCAGGGTTTGGGCATGCATTTGGTTGTTTGGTTGTTCCTTTCAGAATAGATGCCCCTGTCCCGGCCGGGGAGGGGGGCTCAGTTGGCTCAGTCCTATACACCAGAAGGTTGCAGGTTTGATTCCCGGTCAGGGCACGTACCTAGGTTGCGGATCGATCCCCACATGGAGGTTTCTTTCTCTCTGTCTCTCTCCCTCCCCTTCTCTCTAAAAACAAAAATTGCCCTGACTGGTTTGGCTCGGTGGATGGAGCATCGGCCTGAGGACTGAGGGGTCCCAGGTTCGATTCCGGTCAAGGGCATGTACCTTGGTTTCGGGCACATCCCCAGTGGGGGGTGTGCAGGAGGCAGCTGATCGATGTTTTTCTCTCGTTGATGTTTCTAGCTCTCTATCCCTCTCTTTTCCTCTCCGTAAAAAATCAATAAAATATAATTTTAAAAATAAAATAAATAAATAAACAAAGAAACATGTCCTCAGGTGAGGATTTTTTAAAAATTGTTTTTAGATAAGAAGCAGCCGATAGTTTTTTTTTGCCGGGGGGGGGGGTGTCTTTTGTGACACAGGTGTTTTTTTGTTACTCTCACCCGAGGATACTTCCCATTGGTTTTATAGAGACTGGACGGGACGGGGAGAGACAGACAGAGAGAAACATTGATGTGAGGCACACAGACTGCCTCTCTCCCGAGCCCCAACCAGGGCCGGTGATCCAGCCTGTAAGTGAGGTACGTGCCTTGACCGGATCGAACCTGGTACCCTTCAGTCCGCAGGCCGACGCTCTATCCATTGAGCCGAACTGGCCAGGGCCACACAGATTTTTGAAGTGGCCGAGCAGGGAGCCCCTCAGGTGACTTTACAGAGGACAGCAAGGTCCCCAAATGACCTGGCACGTGGGTGCGTTGAGGCCACGCTGTCTTCCAGGCAAATCACCAAGGGGCAACCTTTTGGTGCACAGACGATACTCCAACCATTGAGCCACCCCGCCAGGGCACATGGCTCCAGATCCCAGGTTTCCACCACACTCCCGCCACCGCCTGGTGCCTGAGAGGGAGTGTGAAGGGGGAGGCGGGCCTGGGTCAGCCGGGCCACAGAGACAAGAGGAAGTCGCTGCTTTGGTTCCTGCGTCCCTCACTCCTCCCCTGGACGAGGCGTAGCTGGCAGGACGCTTGCTCTCGGGGCTCTGGCCCCAGGCAGGCGGCTGTGGCCATTCTGGCCCAGATCCGACGGCAGCCTTCAGCCCCTCTCGGCGCTGAGGTCGGGCTGAGGGCTCCCTTCAACCACAGCAGCTGTTCTATCTACTTCGTCTACAGGAAGGGGGAGAGCCACCGGCCTCCGCCTCCATCCCGCCTGCCCCCTCGGGGCCCGCCTGCCCACCTCGGGGGCCCACCTGTCACCTCAGGGCCCGCCTGCCCCCTTGGGGCCTGCCTGTCACCTCGGGGCCCGCCTGTCACCTCGGGGCCCGCCTGGCCCGCCTGCCCACCTCGGGGCAGCAGGGCGCGCTAACAGGGGGTCTGGCTTTGCCCCCAAGAATCCGGGGAAGGCACCTGCCCTGCTTTAGCCCTTCTCCCCAGGAGGCCCACAGCCAGCCAGCTCGGCAGCCCTCTGGCCCTCTGAGTCCAGCCTGGCACAGGGGCCCCTCTATTTCCCTGAAGGCTCCATTTGCTGGTGCCAGGCCTGCCCCCGCCCCATCACCAAACCACAGGGTCTCCCACAGCTCGCTCCAGGGGCGGGGTCTCCCCAGAGCAAAAGTGGGGCAGCCCCTTCCCCTTCCCTTAGACCAGGTGCCCAGGCCCCCTTCCTCTGCCCACCACCCCACCCTCTGAGGGCAGGGGGAGGGCAGCAGGGTCAGGGACCAGAGCTCCCAGGACTCACTCAGAGGGGGAGCCCCCGGAGGCCCCCCCCTCCACGGCGGACGGACCAGAACTTCACCGCAGAGGGGCCCTCGGGGAAGCAGGTCAAGCCGCTCCGTGGGGAGGGGGCGCCGGAAGTGCCCTCCCTCCTCACCCGCGGGCGAGGGCGGGGCCGCGGCAGGAGCGAGGGGTGTGGCAGGGCCCGGGCAGGGGGAGGACGGGGAGGGGTGCGCGGGGCAGGGCCCGGCCCCAGCGGGGTGCCCGGAGGCAGCCCAGACACAAAAGACCAGGCTGGGCGGTCCGCCTCCGCCTCCAGCCCCCGCGATGGCGGGAGGGGCACCCTCCTCAGGCCCCGGCCCCCCACTTCCCAGGTGAGCGCCTGGAGAGGGTGCTCGGCCCCCCACTTCCCAGGTGAGCGCCTGGAGAGGGAGCTCGGCCCCCCACTTCCCAGGTGAGCGCCTGGAGAGGGTGCTCGGCCCCCCACTTCCCAGGTGAGCGCCTGGAGAGGGTGCTCGGCCCCCCACTTCCCAGGTGAGCGCCTGGAGAGGGTGCTCGGCCCCCCACTTCCCAGGTGAGTGCCTGGAGAGGGGGCTCGGCGGCTGCGTGCGCCCCCCGCCCGGGAGCCGTTCCCCAGGCCCCCCGCGCCCCTACCTGGCCTTCCCGGTGGCGGGCGAGACCCCCGGCCCCGCAGGGCGCCGAGTCCCGGGAGGGCACCCCGGGGCCGGGCCTGGAGGCCGCGCGGCGCCCGGAGACGCCGGGCCCGGTCCCCATGGCGGCCGGAGGGAGCGGCGGGGTGCGCCGCCGGCCGGACAAAGCGCGGGGCCCCGCTTCCTGCCATTGTGCGGCCGCGCCCGCCCGCCGAGCGCTGGGACCCGGGGGACAGCGGGGGGCCGGGGGGGATGGGGGCGCCGGGAACCCCGCCCGCCCGCCGCGTCCGGCCCGCCCCGCGCTGACCCCCGGCCTCCACCCCGGAGCCAGGTCCTCGGCTCAGTGCCCCCCTAGGACCCGCTTCTCCCCGGGGAGCCCCCCGAATGCTGGTGGCAGAAGAGGGGGGGCGGGACAGGGGCACATTCCCCTCCGGGGCTCAGACCCCGCGCCCCGTCCAGCCCCGGGACGCCCCTCTGCTCTGACCTCCAGCTTCCCAGCCACATCCGGAGCCGGCGGCCGCTCCCTCTGCCCGGGCCAAGCGGCGGCGGCCGGACCGCAGGTGCCGCGGCGGGAGGGAGGAAGTGGGGGGGGGGGGAGCCCGGGAGGGAGACGGGTCAGGAAAACCCCAAGCCCAACTCGACTTTCCCCGAGGTCCCTGCGGCTCCAGCGGGGTGCACCCACGTGCCCCGCCGCCAGGGGGCGCACAGGGAGCCCGAGAAGCGGCCACCAGGATGGGGTGTGGGGACCCCAGCACCAGGCAGGGTGTCCAAGCGCGTTTACACTCCTCCCCAGGAGGTGGGCGCGGGCACTGGGGCCTCCATCCAGAGTGTGGGTTCACAGGGGCGAGTCCACAGGCAGGACCGGAACCGAGGCTCCTGACTCTGGGGTCCTGCAATGGCACTCCTCGGTCCCCATGGGTGAGGGGAACATGCCATCACCGCCCCCCACCCCTCAGACAGCCCCTCTCCATCTGTTCCACCGGACGGGGTGAGGAGGGTGAGGAGGGCTGGCCTCTGAGCACGGCCCCGGGGGGGGGCGGGGGGGGGCAGCGGGTGCTCAGGGGCTGGGAGGCCCCAGGGGCTGCCTCAGTCACGCCCAGAGCCTCCTCACGCCCTGTCCACAACAGGCAGACCTCCTGAACACTGAAGCCTGATCATGCCCCCCCCCCCTTAAAATTCCCCAGTGGCTCAGGACAGAACCCCACATGGCCGGACTCCCGCCTCGCCTCCGGGTGAGTCCCGCACGGTGGTCCGCCATGCGGCCTCCTCCCTCCCTCCAGCCCTCCCAGCTCCACGCCGCACGTCTGCCTTCTCTGTCTGGAACAGCATGTGCCCCTGACTTTCCAACGGCTGGCACTGCGCCCCAACCTAAAGGCCACCTCCCCGGGGAGGCCTCCTCCCTCCTCTGGAAAGAAAGAGCCCCTCACTGCCATCCCCAAGCCCCCCAGCACGGACTGCCGCCTGAAGTGTTTCTTCTTCTTCGGCCCCGTTTCCTGCGGGAGCGCCCGGTACAGAGGCCAGAGGCTCTCGGCCCACCCGCACCCTCCGCTCTCCCCAGTCCTGGCACACAGTAGGTGCTCAGTGCAGACTGGATGGCTGGATGGATGAGGCAGAGCTGGGTCTTCATGCCCGAGAAGGCCACTGCCGCGGGAAGTCCACAAAGCCCTCCCCACTGCCGGACCACAGCGGCTCTCCTTCCTCCTGGCACCCGTGACCGTGGGCCTGGACAGGCCAGTTTCCACCTCAAATCCTGGTGGTGCTGCCAGGCCCGCTGCCCCTGCTACCACCCCACAGGCCAGCAGCGGAGCCCTCCCAAGTGCAAGGCCTGTGCCAGGAGTTTGGGGCAGCCAGCCCTGTTCACTCTTCTCCAAGACCCTAAGGAGGAGATACTGTTACTATCCCCATTTAACAGACAGAGAAACTGAGGCTTGGGAAAGGGAAGTCACTTTCCCTAAAGTCACCAGCTGGTAAATGGGAAACGGATGCCTGTGCTTGGACCACTGTCTGTCTCAGGCACGGGCGGCATGAGGTGCTTCAAGACTGGCTAAGTGGGGGTTGGGGCAGCAGTGCCTTGAGGTCCACCCCCTTGGGGACAGGGCAGATTCCAAAGCCAGCTTAGGGGAACCCACTGGCCTGGGGTAACCAGGTCGCATCAAATGGAGACCACCGGGGCAGGCCACCGGAAGTGACCTGAGTGGCCAGGCCCCAGCCATCCCGGGTCACGCTCCAGCCAGGGAAGGGGCTGCCCCCGGCCACGGGTGCGGGTGAAGGAGGCTGCAGAGGTGGGAGAGGCGGCCGCCCTGCACCAGGAGGGGGTGGCCCTCGCGGGTTCCTGGTCCCCACCGCTCTCCACAAGATGGAGCTGAAACAGTCCAGCCCGAGCGCAGGCCCAAGAGGTCCCAGCCCCAGACTCGCTGGGGAGGGGCCCTCCCCGCCCAGCCCCAGCTCCAGGCTCATGAGTCAGGACCGGCTTGTTGAAACTGATACCCAGAAACCAGATGCTGGGGCTGATGAATAATGGAGTCTCCGAGGCAGGAGCCCCCTTCCCACTCCCCCCAGCACCACCTCCCCAGCCCCAGAAAAAGAGGCCTGTGGGCATCCCCACCCCCACTATGGCCGGGGGCCCCTCCTGTCTGCAGTGGGCGAGGGAGATCTCTATCCGGGGCAAGGTCTGTGCTCTGCCCACAGCAGATGAGCCTGGGATCAGGAGTTGGGGCTCCCTGGCGGGAGGGACACCCCTGCCCAAGGGCTTCCCACTGGGGCTCAGCTCCCCTGGGAATCTACCAGCCCCAAGGCCCCATCTGGCACCTGGGAGATCCAGGGGCGGAGGCTGCGTGCGTGGGCAGGTCAGCCAGGGCTGGGCCTGTTCTGCCAGGCTGCTCTCCCCACTCCCAACGGCCAGCCAGCTCCTCCCTCCCCCTGGGCCTGCCCCTCACCCCTTGTCCTCTGGGCCCTGGGCCCTGGGCTGTGCTGGGCAGAGGGCAGGGGGCAGGGAACCCATCCACAGGCCAGGCCTCTGCAACCAGCGCGGCCCCTCCTCCCCAGAGAGCAGTCGGGCTGGGGTGCAGCGCCAGGGAGACAGGCAGAGGCTGTGGTCCTGAACTCCCGCCCTGTCTGTCCCCGCTCAGATGTGCCTGAGCGTGGAGCCCGGATCCGAGCGTGGCAGCCAGCGCCTTCCCCTGGCACCTTCTCCGGCCCCAGACAGAAGGCTCCTCGGGAAGGAAGGGGGAGAGGACGCGTGCGGGGCTGTGAAGACCTGTGCTGGGGGGGAGGGGGGTCAAGGAGGGGGGCTACCACTGCCCTTGCCCAGCTGTGCCAAGCAGGCGCTGATCAGTTCTTAGGAATTTTCCGTCTAGGATGGCTGCTGGGCCCTGGCTGAGGGGCAGAGGAATTGTAAAACCTGCCGAGAGCCGCCCAAACCTGGGGAAGTGACTGGGGAATCTGGGGGCCCAGGGACCCCTGGCTGCCATTTCCCAGCCTTGGTTAAGGCGGCAGGGCCTCGCCAGGGTTCCCTGCTCCTCTCCCCTCCTCTCCCCGCAGCCACCCCACTGACTGAGGTGCCTCTCTCGCCCCCTGCTGGCCGCCAGTTGACTTTCTGCCTGGGACCACTCTGATCCCCAGGTAGGGAGTCCACAGAGACCTCCAGCCACCCCACAAGGCGCCCCCCGCCCCCAGCAACGAACTTCATCCGCGGGCTGGGACTCCGCAGGCTCCTCAAGGCCCGACCTCGGGGCCGTATCTCGGAGCAGATCACCCCCTAGAGCCGCGGGGGCGGGGGCAGGCCCTGGGGCCCATTCATTGCACCCTCAGAGGCAGAGCCCGTGGCGCCCACGGACACCCACCTGCGGGCCTGGGACTGCAGGGGACTTGCCACTCCGGGTCTGTTCATTGATTTAGGGGGAGACTTGGCACCCGAACTTACCCCGTCCGGACCCCAGCTTCCCTGGGAGACTCACCGAGGGACATGGGCCTCCTCCCCTATGGCTGGAACTCAGGCCAAGACTGGCCAATTCCCTTGGGCACACAGGGCGAGGGGTACCGGAGCCGTGGGGCCGGGCGGGCTCAGAGGATCTGTGCCGCCTTGGGGCGCCACACGTAAGGGAATTACGGTAGACGGCCCGGGCGCTACCACCTGGGCGGGGCGGGATGTACCATCATGCACCCCGGCGGGGATGGGGGAGTGCTGGGCCCAGGTGGCAGACCTGACTGGGCCCAGGGGGTGGCAGGAAGCCCCGCTGGCGCTCGGGGAGTGATCTAGGGTCCGGGCTGCAGGGAGCGGAAGGGGGGGGGCGGTTGTCTGTCCCCAAGGGGGCTGGCCCTTTACAGATCTCCGGAAAGTCCTAAGTCCCTGGTCTTGAACCTGGGCTGGAAGACAGGAGCTCGCCCATCGGGGAGGCCTGCGGCAGGAAGCTGTCTTGGCCGGCGAGAGGGGGCCCAGGGGTCCAGGCAGAGCCCGCCCCGGGAATCGCCCCAAGCCAGGCGCGCTCCCTCCCCGTTATAAACGGCTGGATTCGGAACTGCGCCTCTGTGGCGCCTGCGAAACCCGTCTGGCCGTCTCCGTGTCCCCCTCTTCTTTCCTGGCTCACGCATGGCTGCAAAGGGGGCCATTCCGCCCTTGGGTGGTTCCCTCTCTGCGAGGAACTTGGGGTGCAGGCGGTGCGTGGGGAGACAGGGCACCGCTGGGGAGGCAGCAGCTTGCCCCAGGCACGCCTTCCTCCTTCCCCTGAGGTGGGTGCAGGGACCTCGGCCCCAGGGCAGATCCTGGGCCCCCCTGCATTTTCCCAACCACAGGCCACACCCCTCAGCCCTCACCAAGCCCGCCTGGAGCCCCCTCCTGGCAGGGGCTGCCTTCCTGGGGGCTGGGTCCACGCCAGGGCAGCTGGTCTGAGCCCAGTCACATGGACTGGGTCCTCTGTCTCGCTCTTGGGCCAAGTACCCCAGGCCTTCACCTGTGGGTCTCTCCCCTCCCCCCACCCCCCCAATTACTTAGCCCAGTGGTCAGCAAACTCCTTAGTCAACAGAGCCAAATATCAACAGGACAACGATTGAAATTCCTTTTGAGAGCCACATTTTTTAAACTTAAACTTCTTCTAACGCCACTTCTTCAAAATAGACTCGCCCAGGCCGTGGTGTTTTGTGGAAGAGCCACACTCAAGGGGCCAAAGAGCCGCATGTGGCTTGCGAGCCGCAGTTTGCCGACCACGGACTTAGCCAAAGCCCAGGAGTTCCACTGGCATTGCTTCTCTGGTCCCACCCCTTTGGGTACAGACTGGACTGCCACCTTCTACAGCTGACCCGCATCTAAAGAGACCAGTTACCTCCAGGGAACCCCAGAATCAGGCCACTGGCAAGGGCACCCTGACCTCCACCTCTTATCCCCGAGAGTGCTGCACGGAGAATAGGTGACACCTCTCCCATCATTCACTGCATCCTGCTCACTCTTCCTCCACAGGGACCTCAGACCCCCCCTTCCTCTGCCCCGTGTCCACGCGTCTTCATCTGGCCGCCCCTCCCCTCGGCGCGCACACCCCCATCCCTGCCACCGCGCGGCCCCTTGTTCAGCAAATCCAGCTCCCACTCTCTCCGCTTGAATACTTCTAGGCAGGGGGTGCTCGCTACCTATCCGTCGGGGAACAGCTTCAGCTGCTGCTGCAAACTCCGGCCTCTACTGAACCCAAACTCACCTCCCTGCCCGGGCCCTTGGGAGCCGCGCGGAAAAACAAACCTCCCTTTCCTCCCGACAGCGCCTTAGCAGTGGGAGGCGGAGGACAGACTCGCTGGACCTGCCCCGGTTAGTCATCTCCCCCACCCACCCCACCCCCCCCGGCTTCCCCGTGTCCTGTCTGATGGAGGTGGGGTGGGGCCCACTGCAAGGCAGGGGTGTGAGGACCAGCTGGGGTCCCCTGGTGAAGCCGGACACAGGGCCCCCAGCTGAGTAAATGGTGGCCGAGGAGCCAATACCTTTGTCTGAGGATGACGCCTGGGGGCCACTCCAGGCATCCCAAGCTTCTGCCCCCTCCAATGCCTTAGCCCAGTGTCTCCGGGGCCAGCGTCAGCCCTCTTCCAGGTCTCCTTCAGCAACTCTGACCAGAGCCCAGCTCAGGGGGCCAGACCCTGTCCGGCTGGCGGGGCCCTTGCCGGAGAACGGGGACCCCCATCCCATCCACACTGGCCCTCCATGAGGGAGGGAGGAAGAGGACACTTCCCCAGCTCCCAGACTCTGAGCTCCACTTGCCCTTGGAACAGGACAGACGTACCACAAACCTGTGTCCACGGGGCAGGACTGGCCAGGGTCTGGGTGGCACCCCGGGTGTCTCAGGTCTTAGGGAGAAGGAAAGTGCGCCTGAGGCCGGGGGGTCTCTCCTCCTCGGTGGAGGGTGAGCAGGCAGTCGCTGCTGGCATTCTCTTGAACACCCACCGGGCGCCAGTCTGTGCCAAGCACTACACGCCCTTTCCGTCCTCAGCACAACTCATCTGGACACCGAGGTGGGGAGAGATGGAGTGACTGCCCGGGGTCATGCAGCTGGGAAGGAGTGGGCTGTGACTCTGGAGGTCACAGATGTGGGCTACTCTACACATCTTTAAAAAAACCCTCACCTGAGGACAGGCCGACCAGGGGTCAAACCATAAGGTCCGTGCCCTGATTCTGAGTGTCATGCACAGGATGGTGCTCAACCAACTGAGCCTCTCTGGCTGGACTACACATCTCCATCTGAGGCCCCCAAGGCAGATGTCCCTCACGGTGCTCCCACCCAGCTCTGCCTCCCTCTCCCCATCCCCCGGGCCCTGCTCACTCCCTCACAGCCCCAACGTCCCGCCAGCTCACTCAGCTTTCCTCCACCTCATAGCTCCGCACTCCTCAGGATGCCAGCCCTCGGCGTGAACTCCAGGGGAAGGAGGTAGAGGTGGGGCAGCTGATTCATCTCAGAAGCCTCAGCACCCAGGAGAGATGCAAACCAAACCTCCAGGGTGGGCCCAGAGCGGAAGCGTCCAGCCCGGTTGAAAGATGGCTTTGCCCCAGGGCAGCCTGGGGGCCAGTTTGGCAAAGCGGAGTCCTCACTTCCGTCCTCCTCCCAGGGGGACAGGATGTCAGCTCCGGAGGGCAGGACCTTTGTTTCCTGGACACCTCCAGGGTCTAGAACCCGCTGATGCTCAAAGCTGATTTGGTGAATGAATGAATGATGTCATCTCCTTCAGAGCTCATATATCCTGCCAGCCGTTCCTAGAACAGCCAGGGAGGAGGCTCTTGATCTCACTCCAGGCCAAGCTTTGCCAACCAAGCTGTGTGGTGCGGGCAAGTCCTTTCACCTCTCTGAGCCTCAGTTTCCTCACGTGTCATGAGGGAATCTTAATGCTTTCCTCCTGAAGTTCTCACAAGGGTTCAGTGAGGGCCTGACCCCCACCAGGCACATACACGTGTTCAGTCAGTGGTGGTTATTATCATCGTCAACAATAGGATAGTCTTGGCTCCTCCTCTCACCCCCTCCTCCAGCCACCTCATCTGCTTGGCAAGAACTGCCTCTGTACTCCTGCCTGTGGCAGTTCCCCCTTCCTGCTTGCCTATGGATGTTTTCACTTTCACCAGAGGCCACTTCCTCCAGGATGTCCTCCCTGACTAGCCCTCCTCCCTCGGATCACTCAGGTCCCTGAGGCGAGTCTGTGCCAATTGTCCCAAAGTGGGTCCCACCAATGACAGTGCTTCAGCTCTTCCCCCTGCAGGCTGGGCAGCCCTCTGGCTGCGGATGCCACGGTCAGCACTGCCGAGTTCCAGGAGGCCCAGGCTGGGCTTCAGTTAGGACCTGTGGCTGCCCCCCACTTGCTCTGAAACCAGCCCTCATCCACAGGCCTCACCTCTGCACAGTCCAGGCCCTCCCACGCCTGCCCCGGCTCCAGGATCTGCCCCAGGGGCAGCTGCCCACCAGAGGGGGCCAGGACAGTGTGGCCTGGCCCCTCTTGTCACGCCTCAGGGTCAGGCAGAAGCCCCAAGGCTGTGCAGGCCCCTGGCAGGTTGGGCAGTGGGGTAATGAGGCCCATTTGTTGCCAGGAGCCCCCATCTGGGAGCGAGGCAGCCTGCCAAAACCAAAGCGCCAATGCCAGGCACCATCCGTGCCAACAGATTGTCTGAATCACAGACACCCCCTTGCCTGGTGACTACGGCAACTGGAAGCCTCCCACCCGAGAACAGTCCTCCGCGTTCCTTCTGACTGTTCCTTCTAGCCGTGGCCCTCCTGTGCAGCATGTACGCTGTGGGTCTGCGTGCGGGGGGGGGGGGGGGGGGGGGGAGGGGGAGGAGGCAAGGGACCTGAGGGAGTGGCGTTTTTAATTTCCTGCAGCTGGCAGAGCCCAGCTACACCGTGGTTAGCCGAGCTACCCCGGGCTCTGGCATTACACAGATCTGGGCTCTGGGTTCAAATCCCAGCTCCACCACATCCCAGCAACACGTCCCTGGGTGAGCCACTACCTCCCTGAGCCTCAGTTTCCCCATTTGCAAACGGGAATGACGACAGGACAGATCTCGGCCAGAAGGAAGTGACCCTGAGTCCTCTGAGCCCGAGCCCCACGCTGGAAGCAGCGGCAGTTTCCACCTGTCGCTCAGATGCGTGCTGGGAGGAGCGCGACATGGGCTCAAACCCTGGCTCCCTCTCTCTTGAGCTGCAGGGCCTCCCAAGTCCCAGGCCCTCTCTGAGCCTTAGTATCTCCATCGGGGAAACGGGGCCACGATGTCTCCCCAGCAGGGCTCCCCCAGTGGCACATAAGGCGCAGAGAGCGCGTGGCACAGCGCCCGGCACGTCAGGGGCAGAAGCGCGGCGTCCTGTTGACCATGACCCCCCGGTTCCGCCTCACTCCCGGCTCCGCAGGCCTGGCACTCCAGGACCAGCCCGTCCCTCCCCTTCGTCAGCCCCAGGGCCACCGCCACGGTCCCAAAGCGTCCCTGGCCCGTGCCCAGGCCTGAAGAGTGGCCTGGTATTGCAGGGAGGGTGCCAACTGGCACTGGAACAGAACCCGGGGAGGGGGGCTTCCCCCTACAGAGTCTCAGCTGCCTCATCTGTGACATGGGGCCACGGCTCCTGTCCCCCCAGGGCTGCTGCACGAACTGCCGTACAGAAAAGGGCTCTGGGGCACCCCTCTGCCTCCAAAACCAGCCCCCGGGTCCCTACCCACTCCGGAGCCCCGGCGCACTGTGGCGACTCCGCTGCGCCCTTGCCGGGGCCTGGACAGAGAGGCCGGTGAGCGCCCTGCCCTCCGCAGCCACCCCCCCCACCGGCCTCCAGCTCCCTACCTTGGCCGCCCGCCCCTTGTCCATGCAGTCGGGGTTCTGACAGCGCAGGCCCTTCTCCTCAGCCAGGCTCCCGGCATCTGCAGGGGAGAGAGCAGGAGGTTATCAGTGGGGTGGGGCCCAGGGAAGGGTGCACCCCAGACCGGGCACCCAGGCTCCCCCAGGGCCCCGCACCTCCCAGCGGAGGATGGGTGGGGCCGTCAGAGGAGGTCAGTGTCCCTCTTCTTTCAATGCCAGCTTATCTGCTGGGATCTGCAGCTTTCTCCTGCCGCTCCCGGGGGAAGCTGTCCAGATTCCACCCGGAGAGGCTGCGCCGCCCGCCGTCCCTCAGGTCTGGGGGGGGGGGGGGGAGGGGGGAGGGGCGCTGCTCCCAGACCTGGTGGGGCCCCTGACTTCCTGGGGGGTCCTGCAGGACGGCTGGGGGGGGGGAGGGGGACCCCAGGGGTCCAACAGCTATTCCTACCCCTGCCCTGCACGTCACTCTGCATGGACGCCCCTCAAAGGCCCAGAGGGTCCCCCTTACCCACGGTCCATCTCTGACCCAGAACTGGGCCCCCTCCAAGCTGCCTTTCCTAAAAGAGCTGGGGTGCAAGAGCGGAGGGGGCAGGGGGCTGCCACCCCAGACAGCGGGCAGGGCTGGGGGAGAGGTGCTGCTGCCGCGAACCCCAACACGGGGGCAGGGTTTGGACCCCGCCGCCCCGATTCCGAGGCCGGCGTCCACCTCCCACCTCCAGCAGGCCTTCCCCAGAGGAGGGGGCGACCGAGCGCCCCACCGCGGAGCGGAGGGGACGGGCCCGGTCCCCCTCGCTCCCCGCTCCCCGCCCCCCACCGCGGCGCCCCTGCCCCCCCCCCCCCCCCCCGCCCCGAGCTGGCGCGGAGGCGCGGGCCTGCACGGCGGGCGCGGCCAGGGGCCCCGCACTCACCCATGGAGCAGGCGCGGGCGCGGGGACGCGGGCGGGCGGGGGGCGTAGCGGGCCGGCCCGGGGGGCGGGGAGCGGCGGCGGCGGCGGCGGGGCGGGGCGGCGCGGGGAGAGGCCGGAGCGCCGCGGCCGCGGGACCCTCGGCGGCGGGAGGCGGGGCGGGGCAGGTGGGCGGCGGGCGGGGCTGGACGCGTGGCCCCGCCTTCGGGGGGCGGGGCTCGGAGCCCCGCGCTGGCCCCGCCCCTCCCGCGCCCCCGCCCCGCGCCCCTCCCCCGCGGGGCGTCTGCCGCGAGCGCGCCGCGCTCCCCGCCGCGACCCCCTTGGAAATGTGGCGGGTGAGGCCGAAGGCTGTCCCTCCGCCCCCCTCAGCCCCGGCCCCGCACATGGAGCCGACCCCCCCCGTTTGGATGGTGGGGGACACTTTCCGTCTCCGGGGAAGGGGATCAGCATTCTACGTGCTGTTTCTCCGGGTCCAGAGGGGCCGTCTGCGTGGATGCAGGTCAGGACCGCTCGCTGCGCCTCACGCCCACCCCCCCACCGGAGACACCCCCCTTAGACATGGGTCAGGGATGGTCAGGCCCCGTGAACCGGAGTGGGCTTGGTGGCTCCCGCCGGCGTGCTGCCATCTCCGCGCTGGCTGGCATTGAAAACTTCATGGAAGTGCAAACATGTACAGAAGCGCAGCTAACATGAGCACAGCTTGGCACACACGGGCTCACAACACAGCCAGCAGCCGGTCAGGAGGCTGGGCATCCCCAGACCCCCTCCCACCCCAGGCTGTCGCCAGAGACCCAGGCATGGGAGGCCCAGTGGCCAGTGGCACCTGCGTCCCTCTCCCCAAGGCGCCCTTCTCCACGGACCTCTCAGCCAGAGCAGGTGCCTGCCGTACACGGTCGGCCCTGGGGACTCCCGGGTGGCCCAAACCCAGGCCTGCCCTCAGGACCTTCGGCAGAAGGAGCTGTGTGGGGCCCACAGCTTGTGGATTCTGGATCCACTCAGCAAACACACATGTGCCAAGCCCGGGGCGGGCCCTGGAGGGTCCCTGGGTCAGTGGTCCAGCTGGCCCCACCCAGATCGCCTGCAGGAGGTAGCTGGTTAAGGCTGGTTAAGGGAGGGGGCAGGGTCCTTTTTTGTTGGTTGGTTTGTTTGTTTTTTGGTCTTTTTTGCAGCATTCTCCACCACAACTCCAGCAGCCCCCTCCACTATCTGGGTTCCCATGGAGAACTGGGCCCCTCGGTCAGCTTTGTGGGGGGGGCGGTTTTCCCACGCACCCTACTTGGGGCCTATCAAACTCCACCAGACAAGATCTGGATCTTTTGACTCCAGATCCCTGGGTTCTGGAAATGCTGGGCATGAAGTCAAGGTCATACGCCCTATGCCCCAAGAGTTTGGGGTTCTGGCTCTAAATTCTGTGGGCTCCAGGCTATTCCTCCCCCATGGGGTCTGGAACTGCCTTCCCCGCTTTCTAGGTCCCGCCATGACAGCCACTGCAGGGCTGGACACCATGGCCACACCACAGCCACCCCGGGTCGTTGATGTGTGGGGTTCGGACGTTCTTCCAGGCACTGGGGCTCTACCCAGCTGACCTCTGGCCTCTAACTTGGTTTCAGCCCCTCCAAGGTGCTCAGCCTGCTTTCTACACCCTCCTCCCCAGACGGTGGTCCCAGCTCCCAGCTCCCCTGGGACCCAGCCTTCCGTGTGCTCTGAGCCGAGCATCAGCCTCCTGGGGCCTGTAGCTGAGCTTCCCAGAGACGCCAAACACCGGAAAACCGTGAGGACCCTGGCGGCCCCCGGGACAGGAAAGGGGCCTGTGGGGACTGGGGAGGCTCAGGCACAGGAACGGGTCTTCCCCACCAAAGCCTGCCGGGAGCCGCCCTCTGGCGAGCTGCTCACCTCCAGCCCTGCAGAGCGGGTGGGCCTGGTTAGGGGGACATGTTGTACCAGGGGATGGCACGACTTGGACAGAGTCGCTTGGGTCCAAGGTAGCCGCCTGGCCTCGTCCAGCCAATTAGATTCACTGTCTTGGGAACTTGAATTGAGACAGACGACTTCTGGGCCCTGGAACCCTGAGATCATGGAAAGTCAGTCTGAGTGGATACAGAACCCTGCAATTGTTGGGGAGCAAAATGAGGGGACCCACAGAAACAGCTGGTCAATGGAGAGGGCCCTAGAGCAAAGAGGGGGGTGGAGAAGGCAGCTCTGTGCCTGCCCTGGCTTCCCCCCAGCTCCACCCCTCTGATTTTTTTTTTTTACTGATTTCAGAGAGGAAGGGAGAGGGAGAGAGAGATAGAAACATCAATGAGGAGAGAGAATCATGGATCGGCTGCCTCCTGCACACCCCACACTGGGGATCAAGCCCACAACCCAGGCATGTGCCCTGACCGGGAATTGAACCCTGACCTCCTGGTTCATAGGTCGACGCGCAACCACTGAGCCCCACAGGCCGGGCTGCCCCCTTTGACTTGAGCATGTGTCTGGCCACTTGTCCTTAGCCAAGCCCCAGGCAGACCTGCAACCCTGAACTTGCCCCACCGCAGGGTGCCAGAGGCTGGGTCTGGGTCTGAAACAGCCCAGCTGCCCTCCCGGCTCCTCCAGCCCCCACGGTCCCAGGGAAAGCCAAGCCCCCCAGCCGGGCAGACAAGCCCCTTGCCAGCTCTGCCCACCCCCCCTGCCCCCATCTTGGTCACAGGATGCCTGCCCCTCAACATGATCTCCCCCACAACTGGCGACCGGGCGCCTGGGCAGATGCCGCCTGCAGACATGTTTGGTTTGGCTGCGCACGGCGCTTCAAAAGAATTTGAATGGGTTGCCAACTCTGAAAAGTCAGATTTCACATAAAAATCCAGATTTCTGGCTTCTCTGGACAAACCAGAGGAGCCTGGCAGCCCCGGGCCGTGTTTGTGATGGCTCCGGGTTCTGAGCCGTGTCTGCCTCAGCTGCCTCCGGCTGACACACACCCTGCACCCTCCGCGGCCCCCACCACTCCCTCCCGGAGCCCCTCAGCAGGTTCCTCACTGCCTCTCCCGGGAAGGAACTGAGCTCTGACCTTGGCCCAGCCCTTCCTGGTTCTGTCCCCTGTCCCCTGCCGCATCCTCCACACCACCGGCCCCTGACATCCTGCCCGCCTCCAAGGCCCAAGTCAAACGCGGAGAACTCAGGCTCCAGGAAGGCCCGTCCGCCTCAGCATAATCACCCCCCAGACCAGCCTCCCTCCTCGGCCCACTGTCCCGGGCGGCCCTGTGATTTGACCTATTCCTTTCGTTGTTGTTGTTAATCCTCACCCGAGGATATTTTTCCGTTTATTTTTTCTTTAGAGAGAGTGAAAGGAAGAGGGAGAGACAGAGAGAAACATCAATGTGAGAAAGACATTGATGGTTGCCTCCCACACTTGCCCGACCTGGGCCAGGGATCGAACCTGCAACCAAGGTCTGTGCCTTTGACTGGAATTGAACTCAAGACCCTCAGCCCTCAGGCCAATGCTCTATCCACTGAGCCAAGCTGGCCGGGCTACCCTTGACTTTTGACCTATCTTCCCCACCAGGTTGCTCTAGGAACGCTGCCACTGCCATAGCTCTGCCATAACTCACACCTGCAGGGCCCTCTGGCTTCCATGCTTGGTCTCAGCTCACCGCCTGACCCTCTGCAGCAGGTCTGACCCCAGATCGCAGCCACTGGCCCTGTAGCTGCTGAGCATGGGCAGTGAGGCGGCTTCACACTGCGTGCTGTATACACACTGGATTTTCAAGACTGAGTGCAAAAAGGAAAAAAAGGAAAGGAAAGAATGTAGCCCTGGCTGGTGGCTCAGCTGATTGGCACATCGTCCCGCACACCAAAATGCTGCAGTTCCATTCCCGGTCAGGGCACATACCGAGGTTGTGGGTTTGATCCCCAGTCAGGGCAAGGATGGGAGGCCACCGAAGGATGTTTCTCTCTCCCTAAAACCAATTTAAAAAAGAAGAATCAGCCCGGCTGGCGTGGCTCAGTGGTTGAGCATCGACCTATGAACCAGGAGGTCACGGTTTGATTCTTGGTCAGGGCACATGCTCAGGTTGTGGATTCGATCCCATTGTGGGGCATGCAAGAGGTTCTCTCTCATCATTGGTTCTCTCTCATCATTGATGCTCTAGCTCTTTCTCCCTCTCTCTTCCTCTCTGAAATCAATAAAAAAATATTTTTTAAAAAAGAATCAACCAATGAATTAATAAAATAGGTGGAACAACAAATCAGTGTTTCTCTCTGTCCTCTCTCTCTCCCTTCCTCTCTCTCTCAAATCAGTTTTTACAAATCCTATCTAATAAACAGGGAATATGCTAATTGACTGTCACACCCTCACAAAGATGGCGACGCCCACAGCCAATAAGGAGGGAATATGCTAATTGACTGTCGTGCCCTCAAAGATGGTGGCACCCACAGCCACAAGATGGCGGCGCCCAGCCCCCTCAGCCCCACTGGGGAGGCAGGCGCGCAACAAGGCTGAGCCCGCCCTGAGGTGGGTCCGGCCACTCCGTGTGCCTGCCTCCAGAGTCCCCCAGTCCCCTCAGCCCCCCAGCCATCCAGGGCCGGCCCGAGGAGCAGGCAAGCCTTGAATGGAATGGCAGCTACCCAGCCGCCCAGGGCCGCCTGAGACTCAGGTAACTAGGGCCGGCCGAGGCTTGTGCTGCCGGCAGTGGCAGCAGCAGAGGTGTGATGGGGGCGTCGCCTTCCCCTGATCGCTGGGTCACCTCCCGCCCCGAGGGCTCCCGGACTGTGAGAGGGGGCAGGATGGGCTGAGGGACACCCCTCCCCCTGCTTCAGTGCATGAATTTTCATGCACAGGGCCTCTAGTTAAAAATAAAAAGAATCAGCCAGTGAATGTATAAATAAGTGGAACAACAAATTGAAGAAAGCAGAAGCTCCCTGCCCACCACCTCCCAGCCCCAGGCCTGTCCACGCAAAGGGTGCCGCTCCCAGGAAGCAGCTGTGGCCTTGAGTGCCCCCTCCCACGCCGGCCCAGCCCTCCGGGAGCCTCTGCCCGCTGCGCAGCTGCTGCAGGCTGTGCCAGGACAGGACCCCTCACCAGGGCAAGATTTGGCCACATCTGGCCAAAAGCCAGAAGGGCCTGATCTGGACAACTGTCACTGGCCCCGGAACCATCCGCCCCTCCCCCCTCTGACACTGGGCCGAGCGACGTAGGTGGCCTGGGAAAGAAATGTGGTCCCCTTCCCAAGCCCCCGGGCCTCTTGGGGGAGGACTATCAGGTGGGCAGAAGAGGGCACGGACCATGGCCTCTGACGCTTCCCTGTGTGGAGACCAGAGCCATCGCTGGCATCGTCCCCCTGAGGCCTGGAGACTCCAACTATTGCCCTGCCGCCCACAGCCCTCGGCTCAGTGAGGAGAGGTGGGTGGACACATTCAGAATTCCTTCCTGGGGCCAGAGATACTGTCCACCCGTTCCTGCCCCCAGGCCTGAGCCAGCGGCCACTTCCTCTGGCTGAGGCTGCCGTGGGCACCTGCCCTTTGTCCACCACGGGCTCCCTCCCCAGGCCCCTCAGAGGAACCGAGAGTGGCCGAGGGGAACAGGAGCCGGGCTGCAGAACCCGGGTGTGAGATTCCGAGTCAGGACAGTCACTCTCTGGGCATGAGCCCCACCCCCATCACGGGACGAGCTGGCACCGGGGCTCACCACCCACCCTTGATGGGCCCAGGCCAGGGACCGGCTGGCTGCAGAGGACAGAGCCCACACAGACAGCTGTGTGCCTGGCTCACCCCCAGCCTGCCTCAGCTCCCCCGGCTGCTCATGCGCCGCGTACCCACCACCCACTGCGTGCTGGGGCCTCTCTCCCAGCGGGTGGAGTGGGCACGGGGACACACGGTGAGCAGGTGGCTCTGAGGCTGAGGGCCTCACTCACCACCCTGCTGAGGGGACACGAAGAATCGTCCCCATATTTCCCCAAATGGGGGAGACGCGACTGCATAATTTGTGGTTGTGGGGGACTGTGTAAAAAAACCCAAAAAAACAATTATCCCCACCCCCAGGGTGGGCATGCAGATGCCAGGAGCCAAGGCTTTCAAAAGTCTGGCACAGGACAAGCCCCCTCTAAATGCTCGCCGTGGGGGCTCCGAGGGTGCAGGGACCGTCCGGCCTGGGAACGCAGGAGCCGCCTGAGTTGGTGGGGCATCCCGGGCAGAGGCCCAGAGGCCAGCAGGAGCAGAGCCTGGGGACCCAGAGGCCCAGCAGGAGCAGAGCCTGGGGACCCAGAGGCCCAGCAGGAGCAGAGCCTGGGGACCCAGGAGGCCCAGCAGGAGCAGAGCCTGGGGACCCAGAGGCCCAGCAGGAGCAGAGCCTGGGGACCCAGGAGGCCCAGCAGGAGCAGAGCCTGGGGACCCAGAGGCCCAGCAGGAGCAGAGCCTGGGGACCCAGAGGCCCAGCAGGAGCAGAGCCTGGGGACCCAGAGGCCCAGCAGGAGCAGAGCCTGGGGACCCAGAGGCCCAGCAGGAGCAGAGCCTGGGGACCCAGGAGGCCCAGCAGGAGCAGAGCCTGGGGACCCAGAGGCCCAGCAGGAGCAGAGCCTGGGGACCCAGGAGGCCCAGCAGGAGCAGAGCCTGGGGACCCAGAGGCCCAGCAGGAGCAGAGCCTGGGGACCCAGAGGCCCAGCAGGAGCGGAGCCTGGGGACCCAGAGGCCCAGCAGGAGCAGAGCCTGGGGACCCAGAGGCCAGCAGGAGCAGAGCCTGGGGACCCAGGAGGCCCAGCAGGAGCAGAGCCTGGGGACCCTGAGGCCAGCAGGAGCAGAGCCTGGGGACCCAGAGGCCCAGCAGGAGCAGAGCCTGGCTTCTCTGGGTGAGAGATGGAGGGACCAGGAGAGCAGGGGCACAATCTGAGGAGGGGCCTCCCGGGCTTGTGGCCGGGACCCGCTAAGGGACCTCAGGCCAATCCCTGGCCTGTGAGGACCTCGGCCGCCTGACCTGCCTCGGGCAGACGGGAACCTGCGGGGAAGCAGGACAAGCAGGACAACGGGCAGGTGCCCACGGTCAGAGGAAGCGGCCGGCTCCAGGCCTGGGGGCAGGAACTGTGTGCACCGTTTCTCCGGCCCCAGGAAGGATGCCCCCAGCCGGCCCCCAGGCACACTGCCCTCCCTCCCCCACCTCTGCTCCTGAGGGAGCTTGCCGCAGCCTGGCCGCCCCCCCCCCCCCCCGCCTGCCCCTCCTCCATGCCCTGCCCAGAACCACGGCTCCTCCTCACAGTCCTGCCCTCTCAGCCCCCTGCACCCGCCTGGGAAGGTGCCCGGCGCCCCTGGGCCGGTGAGCACTGTGCCCGCCGCCCACTGCAGCCGCAATACGGGAGGCAGAGGGGGCTCGTCACACAGGGGACACCTCAGTCTCCCTCTGGGAGCCGCGTTTCTCCCTGTGCTTGGTGGAATCCATGCCCCACGCGGTCCCCTTCCGTGGGGGACCCCGGGCCTACTCATCACTCTCTGCCCCTTGTCCGCAGGGAGGGTCAGGAGGGCCCACCCGCCGGGGGACGCTGCACCGGGAGAGGCTCCCGCTCCTCCCGACTGGGCGCCCCCCCCCCCCCCCCACAGGAGGAGAGGCCCGAGGCCTGGACCACCCCAGCCGGCCGCTGCGGGCCAGACCTGGCTGCTGGGGTCGCCAGCCGGAAGCCACGTGCCCTGCGGGGCTGCTGGTGGGTTGGCAATAATGACATCCCTCAGGGACTGTGCCTGCTCTGTGTCACCCCAGCGAGTCCTCTCCCTGCCCAGGGCGCCGCTGGCATCGTTTGCGCGGCTTTCCCAACCCCTCGCGGCGGGGAGAAGGCCAGGTCGGCACCCGCATGCGGTCTGTGTGCCTCAGCGTCCCCACGAGCTGACCTGCCCTTCCCGGGCCTCCACCTGGCTGTCTGCAGGGGCCTGACGGGGAAACGACGGTGCCTGGGCCTCGGACATAAACGGCCCAGAAGACCTCGTCCCGTCGCCTGGAGATGGAGGCAGAGGCCGAGGCCCGGCCTGAAGCCCGGCGCCCTGGCTGCCCCGCTCAAGCCCAGCCGCCGGGGCCCACACTGCCCGGCCCAGCGGCTGCCGAGGCCCTCGGGGTGCTGATGCTGGGGGCCCCCTCCTCCGCCAGCAGCGGCTCTCGGGAGGGGCCGAGCGAGTGACTGACAGTGGCATGTGCAGGTGCCGGGCCACAGGCTCCGACCAAAGGGAGGCGGCCAGGGAGACCAGGGGGGAGCCCCCTGACCGCCCCCCCGGGAAGGGGCCCACACCTACCCCCGAGGTCCTCGATGATGTCCAGGGTGGAGCTCCACGAGAAACGCTCCACGGCCCCCAGCTCCAGCCCGGCCAGGGCGCTGGGCAGCGCCTCCAGCTCATAGGCACCCCGCTTCTTCCAGTAGAGAAACATGCCGAGGCCCAGGGAGGCCTCCCCACCAGGCCCGGGCCCTCAGAGGCGGGGCGGCCCCGGGGACCTGGGTCCCCGAGGCCTGGACGCCGAGGGCACAGGGCTGCCGAGGGGCTGCAGGGACCCTGGGCTGGCCTGGGCCGGGAGCTCAGCCTCCCCGGGGAGGGAGCCTGCCTGCCGGGAGCGGCCGGGGGCCCGGAGCTGACCAATGGCCGGGCCGGCCCCACACAAAGCGCCTTTCTTCCCCTCCTACAGCATTTCACAAATTTCCACTTCCCGGCCCCCTCAGAGCCCCCACGGCGGGGATGGGCCGGCGGCGGGGACGCAGAGGCCCGGAAAAGAGTGCGATTGTTCCGCGGCCTCTTTGCTCAGATAAGTTTTCAGAGGAGAAAAATGTGCTGCCCCAGGAGCAATCCCAGCCCCCTGGCCCTGACCTCTGACCCCAGCCCCAGCCCTGGCTGGGCCCTGCGGGGTTCCTCAATGAGGAGAGGAAGCCCCATGAGGGTGCCAGGGAGTGACCCCAGAGCTGTCTTCGGCTGCCCCATCAGGCACCCTCCCCGGGAAGCTCCAGGCGTGAGTCCCAGCTCCGCGGAGCAAAGGCCTGGAGGAGGCCTCGGGGTCAGAGGCCTTGCCCTCAGGCTGCCAGTGAGCCCCGAATCTGCCCTCTGGGCTCTGGTCCAGGGCCCCTCCCCTCCCTAGGCTGGCCACACGTCACCCGGCTGCCCGCCCACCCGTCTCCCTCCTTGCACTGTGTCACCCGCACCAAGGGCAGGGCCACGCAGGGAGCCTCTGGCCCCGCCAGGACGGAGCTTCGGCGCCCCCTGCACTGTGGGCGGAGGGTGGGAATGGAGGGGCGGGGCAGGAAGGTCGGAAGGGCTGGCAGATGGGGGGGTACAAGCCACCAAAAAAGAACCATAAGAAGAATAAAAAGTCCAGCTATGCAAAGCATGAACGTTACCAGTCAGGTTATTCCAAAGCCTGGTAAACACTGCACACTTGTATGTAGTTAGAAACTCAAAATGAGGACTGATGGCTGCCCTGGGGCAGACCTCTGCCCTGGTCCTCGGGAAGGCCTGGCCTGCCACTCCCCGGGTCCCCCACGGCGGGAGGACTGTCCCGCGGCGCAGGTGAGGAAAGGGGCTCAGCGAATGAGCTGCGGAACTTGGATCTGAACCCAGGAGCGTCTGGCTTCAAAGCCACCTCGGGGGCCTGGGCAGCCACCTAGGGGAGGAGGCTGGGTGGTCAGAGGGCAGAGGCCTGGCCTCATGAAGACCCGGAAATGCCATGTTGCTAAGCCGCCTCTGTCTGACCCTCTGTGCCCCCCAGCCTGCCAGGGCCCCGAGGAGCTGGCCTGGCGTTGGGGGCCGAGTCGGGGCAGAGGAGGGCACCCCACCTTCCAGGCACCTGGCGACAGGGAGGCACGGGGTCCAGGCGGGGAGAGCTGGCAGCAGAGGGTTCTGCCCTCCGGGGGGTCGCCCAGGGCTGCGGGGTGCGAGGGGGTGGGTGGCTGTCTAGGCAGCCTGCACACCCCTCGCTGAGGGCTGAGATGCCAAGAGGCAGCGGAGTAATTCAAACCAGATGCCCGCCCACCCTCCTCCCAGGCGCGGAGCCAGGGACGGACACACGCAGGCTCCTCGGTCCTCGATCCCTGCACCCACGTGGCCTGGGCTTGAGCCCACAAGAGGCTGGGGGTGCCCCCCTCGTGTTCACGGGCAAGTGGCCAGTGTGGGGGTGTCAGGCCGAGCTTGGGGAGTGAGACAATGTGTCCCCGGCAGCCACGGCCCCGTCTCGGTGCCCACCCACCTGAGGCCAGGGCTGCAGAGTTGGGGGTGGCCCCGGAGCAGTGACCCAGCCCCGACGCCCTGTGCTGGACCCGGTGGGGCGCTCTGGGTTACGGCGTCAGAACAACCAGCCCCGACGCAGCCTCAGGTGTGGGGGTGGGGGGCGGGGGGAGTAGCAATGATTCCTCCCTACCCTCAGCTCTGGGGTGAACACAGGAGCCCCTGCCCCTGCACACACCCAACTACAGAGGCCAGCGGTGCCCCCCCCCTCCCCCGCTTGCAGGATGCATGCGCCCCATCCCCAGCTCCTCTCTGTCCCCAAATGCTCCTCCTGCTTCCCACCTCCCCGCCTCGGCTACTGCCAGTCCTCCGCCTGATGTCCCCTCAGCGCCCACAGAGTCGCCCACTCTCCTCTGTCCAGGCTGCAGGCCCCCAGCCCCGCCTCCCTCCTTCCTCCCGTGCACGAGGGAGGCCTGCGGGCCCTGCACTGGGCTGGGGGAGCCAGGAAACCAGAGGGCTGGCGGCTGGCGATGCGGCTGAGACAGCGGGTGGGCATGGCTGACCTGCGCGCTGCTCTGTCCCCAGTCCCCCCCCCCCCCCCCCCCCCCGCAGAGTGATGACAGCTACGCTGACTCGGGCCAGAGGCCATGCTGAGCGCGGCTCATATGTTCTCTCCTTTAATCCTCACGTCAGCCCATGAGGCAGACGGGACTGTCACCCCAGGACCGGGGTGCAGAAGCTGAGGCGGGGCGGAGGGCAGGGGTCACTTGCCCAGGGTGCAAGGCACAAGCCACACGGCCTGGCCTCGAAGACACAGGCACTGCCGGTGAGCAGCCCGCGGCCTGAGTGAGCCAGGGGGTCCAAGCTGGGAGCCCAGCCTCCCGGCCCAGGCCCGCTCTCCTGCCCCCTCCTCCCGCCTCCTCCCAGCGGAGCCGGGAGGCCACTGGCTGGGACCAGGACAGACAGGGGGACACGACCTGGAGTGTCGGGGCTGCTTAATCCAGGGCCTGGCAAGCGCCTTGGGCGAGAGGAGGGGCGAGCCGCTTGGCAAGTCAGCTCTTTCCTTGAGGGCGAAGTGCCCGAGGCTGGAGGAGCCGCACAGGCAGCTGAGTGAGGGGCTGGAAGGGGAACAGGTGGTCCGAACAGCCCTCAGCCCCCCAACACCCCTCCCCCCCCCCCGTGTCTCTCAGCAAGCCACGCCACGGCCATCAGGGACCTGGCTGAGCCCCAGACGCCTCCCCCAACCCGCCCTGGAGACCCCTTCCCTGAGGGCAGCTCCCAAAGGGGTGGGACCAGTTGAGGGTCCTCCCTGGGCCTCACTGGCTGGCATCTGTGCGGGGGGGGGGGTTAAGGAGGAGCCCCCACTGTGCGGCTCCCGAGATCCTGCTCACGGGGCTACGCAGGGGCCTGGCAGAGAGAGGGGACGCAGACTTGGGGGGCGGTTCTTGCAGTCTGAAAAGGGGGCCTGCCCCTCTCACTCCCTCTCCCAGGCAAGGTCCACCATGACCCTCTGTGGTCCCCTGAGCCCCCCAGGATCTGGCGACCACATCCTTTCCTCCTCCTGGCACTTGGGGAGGCCTGTGTGGACCCCCAGGGCAGCCAGAGTGCCAGCTGTGTGTGTGTGGGGGGGGCTGGGAACAGAGCTGGCGCTGACAGGCAGTGCCCAGTGCCAGCCGCCAGCTCGCGTGAGAAGCAGCCTCGCGGCTGGGCCGTGTTAAGCGTTCCCAGGTGGGGCTGCAGACGCCGCCGCCAGCCAGCCGAGGCCCATTATGTAACCCAGCCCCCCGCCGCCGGCCTCTGCCGCCGGCCAAGCCCGAGAGGACGGGTCCCTGACCACCCCCCACCCCCCACCCAGCTCCGGGGAATGAGAAGACTCTGTCCCCACCTGCCAGGGGTGCTGGCCAAGGACCCTCCAGGACCACAGCCTGGTGGTGGCCCTGGGGGGTGGAGGCCAGTGCCCGGCCAGCAGGCAGTGCGTGTGCCCAGGCTGGCACGGGTGGAGGGTAAACAGTGGGCCGGGTGTGGGGGGCACAGACCCTTCCTTGCAGAGCAAACCATTCCAGAGACTGGAAACATGGGCCGAAGCCTCGGCCACCTGTGGGCCCGTCCACGTGGAAGGTGCGGGTGGGAATCTGGGCACAGCCACCTGGCCTCAAGCCAGCCCGACCCCTGAGCATCAGCCAGCCCGGGCCGCCTCCCCACAACCCCCCACCCCCAGCCCCGGCTACCATAGCCCCCGCCCACCAGACCGGCTGCAATCCCAGGCAGGGGGCTGAGGCGACCCCGCGGTCCTGTGCTGCCCACATGGCCCGGAGCATGAAAATCCATGCACTGGAGGGGGGTCCCTCAGCCCGGCCTGCCCCCTCTCACAGTCCGGGAGCCCTCAGGGGCAGGAGGCAACCCAGCGATCAGGGGAAGACGACGCCCCCATCACACCTCTGCTGCTGCCACTGCCGGCAGTGCAAGCCTCAGCCGGCCCTGGTTACCTGCTCCTCGGGTGGCCCTGGGCGGCTGGGGGGGCTGAGGGGACTGGGGGACTCTGGAGGCAGGCACGCGGAGCAGCCGGACCGGCCTGGGGGTGGGCCCAGCCATGCCGTGTGCCTGCCACCCTGGCGGGGCTGAGGGGACTGGGCGCTGCCATCTTGTGGCTGTGGGCACCACCATCTTTGAGGGTGTGGCAGTCAATTGGCATATTCCCTCCTTATTGGCTGTGGGCGCCGCCATCTTTGTGAGGGTGTGAGGTCAATTAGCACATCCCCTCTTTATTAGATAGGATTCCATTCTCCCTGGAGCTGGGACTACGTCCAGGCACAGCAGGGCTCAGGCCCGTGGTTTCTGCTCTGTCCCCCGAGTGGCTCCTGCAGGCTCTGGTCGGAGGCTCCCCAGCTGGCCACCCCAGCCCTCGGGGTGAGAATGTGCCATGGCCTGGGCCCTGCGGCCAGGGCAGAGAAGCCTGCACTGCTCTCATCTCCTCCGACGCAGAGGTTCCGGCTGGGCCAGGGACCCTGTCTCAGTGCTGTCTTGGGCTCTGGCTCCTGGTGGGCACACAGTAGGGACACTGACATTGCCGGCCCCCCTGTGTGCCAGGCCCTGTGTGCCAACGATCCTTGTCGCCGTGTTTTTTATTTTATTTTATTTTATTCTAGAGAGGGAGGAAGGGAGACCGAGAGGGAGAGAGAGAGAAACATTGACTAGAGAGACGCCAGTTGGTTGCCCCTCCCCCTGCACGAACTCTGACTCCGAGTCAAACGTGCAACCCTCTAGTGCACAGGACAACGCTCCAACCGACTGAGCCAGACGGGCCAGGGCGGGATCACCCCCATCTTACAGCGCAGGAAGCTGGGGGTCAGGCAGGAGGCGGGTGGGGCTGCAGTCTCCCCACCATGCTCCGTGTCACCTCCTGCCCACAGCCGGCAGCACCCTGACCTTGAGTCCGGAGCGCCTCCCTCCCCCAGGATCACTCTGGGAGCCCTTCCAGCTGGGACATCTCCTTGACCTTTAGGCCCACTGGCCACAGGTCTCAGGAAAGTGGGTGCCTCCCTGGGCTCCCCTGAATGTGGGGGACAGCCAGACAACAGGCCCCTCAGACCCAGGCAACGATGGGGTGGGAGGTCCAGTCACTGTTCAGCATCGGGCCTGACCATTGTCACCTGCCCGTTCACCCACCGCAGCCCGGGGCAGGTGCAGCCTGGGCCGGGCTGGCCACAGAGCAGCTGCCCACGCCATTCTCGGCTCTGCCTCTAGAATGCCCGGCCCTGGCCCCGGCTCAGGCCACCACCATCCTGTCTGGGAGCCCGCCTTGCCTCACTCTCGCCCCTGCCAAGTCAGCCTCCAAAATGCAGCGTGGCACCTGGGTTCAGGTCCCAGCGCAGCCCCTGCCAGCTGTGTCACCTCGGGCAAGTTGCTTAGCCTCTCTGGGCCTCCGTGCCCTCACCTGCCCAGCGGCGACCTCACAGGGTTGCTGTGGGGTCCGCTGAGCTGACTACAGCAGCAGCCTCACCCTCAGGTTTGCTCGGGCGCGGGCACCGAGGTCAGTGTCCTCCAGTCACAGCAAACATGCAAACCTGAAAGTCACTGCTTGGGCTGAACACCTGCCACCCGCCCTGGCATGGCCGCTCAGACCCCCTGGGGCCCAGCCCCAGCCACGGCTCCTGGCGGGTCAATGGTGTAGAACCCGCCCTTGGGCCCTCGTTCTGCTGCAGGTGACACCCTGGAACAGTGGGGTCTCGGCTCCATCTGGACTGGGAGCCCCTTGAAGGCAGCTGCTGGCTTCATGCTCCCCCGAATGCAGGCCCAGGTCCAGCTGGCCCAGGCAGGAGCCAGAGGAATGCTTGTGGACTTGAACTTGGACCAATTCTCCATCCACTGTTTCTCGCCAGGACTGACTTCCCAACACCTGAAGGCGTGGTCCAGCCGGGCCCACCGCAACCTCAAAGGCCAGGGAGGCAGGGCTCCCTGCCTCCAAGAAGGACCCGCTCAGAGGCAGCCCACGGGCCTGGACGCCAAGCTTGGGGTCAGATCTAACCCCCCCCCCCCTGCCCCCAGGAGGAGCCGAGACCCGGGCTTGACCCGGCGCTCCGCCAGCCGGCTGCCAGCGCTCCCCGGCCTGGGTGGGGGAGAGGGGGAGCGGAGGCCTGCTTCCCCAGCGCTGTCTGTGGCCGCGGCACGATGGCCACGGTCCAGCCTCCCCGCTGGCCGCCGCCGCCTTTTAAACCTGGCCAGACAGACTGAGAGGCTGGGCCTCCTCCAGGGCCAAGTCTGTCCGAGGAACAAAGGTTCTGGGCCAGGCCCCTGACCGCAGGGGAGGCAGGCCAGACACACAGGACAGCTGAGCTCCAAACGGCCAGCTCATCGCGGGAGCACGAGTCCCGATGCTCAGGAACGATCGTCACCGCCCCTGGGACACCCCCGCAGAGGCCCAGGTCGCCCAGAGAGGACCCCCGCCCTTCAGCCCCGGAGGCGGCCCAGCCGAGGGAGGCGGCTTCTGGGCAGGGCAGCTGCTGGGTCTCAGCCTGTCTGGGTGCTGTAGCGAAGGCGGGTCCTCGAGGTCCTGGACAGGTACTGACTGGGTCCTATTCACTTGCATCTTCAGAAAAACCAAGCGGGCGAAGGGCAGAGAGCGACTGTGTGTGTGTGTCTGCACGTGCACATGGTTTTGGACGGTCCGTGAGGAAGATGATGAGCAGAGGCGGGAATGATGTGAGGCGGGGCCGTTGTCTGGGAACAACAGCATCTCAGGCAGCAAGTGCAAAGGCCCTGGGGCCCTGGGGCCCAGCCTGTGTTCATGTTAAAGGGACCAGCTGTTCCATTTTGCCCCAGACGGAGAGGCTTCCCCGCACACTGGGATGTCAGTTCTGTTTTTATTTGCTTGTTAACCCTCACCAAGAGTATTTCTCCCACTAATTTTCCAGACAGACTGGAAGAGAGGGGAAGAGAGAAACATCGAAGTGAGAGAGACATATTGATGGATTGCCTCCCCCATGTGCCCCGACCAGGGCCAGGGATTGAACCTGCAACCCAGGTACATGCTCTTGATTGGGAATGAAACCACGACCCTCCAGTGCACGGGCCGATGGTCTAACCGCTGAGCCACACCGCCCAGGGCTGCAATTACAGTTTTAAAACCAGGAGGGGGTGGTTACCCTATTGAGGGGACCTCAAGGAGGCCAGTGTGGCTGGAGCAGGGTCAATGGGGCGGGGGGGGGTGGCAGGGGAGAGGAAGTCAGGCAGGTGACAGCGCATCAGGGCCCGGAGGGCCTGTGAGGACTTGGCCTTTCATTCTGAGTGAGAGGGAGCCGCTGGAGGCTTTTGCAGAGAAGGGGTGCGATCTGACTCGGTTGTTGAAAGGCTGCGATCACAGAAGCGACTGTGGAACAGGGGGACGCGAAGGGCGTCCTGGGGACGTCCTGACCCTCTGTGGCTTAGCTGCCACGGGAAGCCCCTGTCCCACCTCATTGAGTCTCCAGCCACAGAGAGACAGTGCGGCTTCGGGGGGACTGCTCCCTGCAGGGTGGGCTGGGCAAACGAGACCCAACTTCCAACTTGGGGAAAAGCATTCTTCAAAATCTTACAAACATCAAACCAGTCAGAAGGCAGAAGAGGGGCCCAGGAGGTTCTGCTGACGGTTTTGCCTTCCCGGGATCTTCCGTCCTGAAGGAAGAGTGGGCCCTGATGCGCTGTCACCTGCCTGACTTCCTCCCCCCCCCCCGGCCCCCTACCACCTCCGTTGACCCTGCTTCAGCCACACTGGCTCCTTGAGGTCCCCTCAATAGGGTAACCAACCCCTCCTGGTTTTAAAACTGTAATTCCAGTTTTCCTGGCCTTACAGGGAAAGGAGCTGAAAGTCCCCGGAGCCTCAGGCTTGAGTGGATCAAGGTCTTCTCAGACGGGTAGTGTCTCCAGGCATACGACACAAGCACATGCAAACCCTCTAGCATCCTAGGCCTCACATGGTTCTTGCAAATAATTTAAAAAATACAATGTCCAGCACACAGTCAAACATAACTAGGCACACAAGTAGATAACACCCCATGACTGAAAGCCGACAGAAACACACCCACGCAGAGGAGATCCTGGAATTATCACACAGACTCAGCTACCCCTCACCTGATCTCCACAATGACCCTGAGCGGTAGACATTACTATTATCTCCTTCCCAGATAATGAAATGGAAGCCCAGCAAGCTAGTGATTTGTCTAAGGCCCCACAGCCAGTGAGTAGGAGAGCTGTGATGCAGCTCGGGCCTGGTGCCGCTGTGACCTATGCCAGGCATTGCCCTGCACGCCCCCTGCCCTGCACGCTCCCCACCCTGCACGCCCTCCGCCCCGCACGCCCTCCGCCCCGCACGCCCTCCGTCCTGCATGCCCTCCGCCCCGCACGCCCTCCGTCCCGCACGCCCTCCGTCCCGCATGCCCTCCGCCCCGCACGCCCTCCGCCCTGCACGCCCTCCACCTCGAAAGTCCCAGAGGCCTGATGTCAGAGCCTGCAGCTGCCCTTGCACCTCGGCCGAGAGCCACAGCGTTTCAGGAACGGGAGTGACAGGGAAGAGGAATGCCTGGGGACCACGTCAGGGGACACCTGCCAGCCACCCACCCTCTGATGTCGGGGACAGGCCCACGGAGGTGATGACCAGACAGAGCACACCAAGGGCCAGAATATGGGCTGACAGGGAAATAGAGGCATCTGGGTGACGGCCTGGGGCGATCGCTTACAACGCAAGGTGCTCGCACCTTCCCACCCCGCAGCTCCCCTCGGGAACTGGTTCTCGGGGTGCTGCCTCACAGGGGCGCGGAGGGAGGGGTGAGGCTGCTCCCTGCGGCCGTTCACGGGAGCGACAACCCGGAACCGCTGTCCGCTCGCAGAGGGCCGGTGGGAAAAGTAAGGCACACCCCCATCTCACAAAGCCCTTAACAAAACGAGGTAGGTTTTTATGTTCTGGCCTTTTTTAAACGTCTAAAATAGAGTATTAATTGAAAAAAGCAATTGTAAAACTGCATACTTTCTACTAGTTCAAAAATTTCACACACACACACACACACACACACACACGTAGCATGTGTGTGTGATATTCATGGGGAAAAATCTGAAATACAACTGGAACTAACAGAAAGCCGGAGGACTTGTGGCTTCCTTCTTTAGGTACTGTTTGAACCTCTTATAACGAAAATGCATCAGTCGGAGAAGCAGAAGCGAGCGCTCGCGTGTGCGTGTGCGTGTGTGCGTGTGTGCGTGTGTGTGTGTGTGTGTGTGTGTGTGCATTTCATTTGTCTAGATCAGTGGTCGCCACCGGTGGTCCGTGAGGTCCGAAAGGCTGGCGACCGCTGGTCTGTATGCTAACAGAGGGCGCACACGACCACCTTGCACCTGCATTCCCGCAACGGCTCCTGACTCTTCAGCTCTTTATTTGCCAGACTCTCCTCCCCAAACGTCCCGAGTCCACTCGCCAAACTGCTACCAAAAAGGAGTTTCCTAAAAGGCAAGCAGACCATACCACCCACCCTGAGGAAACTCTTCAGTTCTCACTGCCGCCAGCGTGGAGTCTGGAGTAAGGTGCTCCCCCAACCTCTGCACCACCCGTCTCTGCCCCCTTCCCACAGCCCCCCATCCGTCCTCAGAATGTCAGCCCCGTCCCACTGCACACCCCCCCTGCCCGTCATTCTCTCTCCCTGAAGTGCCTTTGACCCCTCCCTTCCCCCCCCCCCCACTTCGGTTTGCCCTGTAGGTGATGTTACTGCTCAGAAAACCCCTACGACTGGTATCCTAAGAGGGTTATCATTCAGCTATGAACTCATCACCCCACAATCACTGTGTTTTACATGCAAACTACTTCTCAGTTCCTGTTTACAACCCTTATCTCTCATTAGTCACTAAGCTTCTAAGGCGGGCATTTACCTTGTTCACCAGCGTCTCCCAGCCCCTGCAATGCCCGACAGTAACTGCTCAATACGTCGGCCCCACACTGGAGGTCAGAGTTCGATTCCCGGTCAAGGGCATGTACCTGGTCTGCTGGTTTGATCCCTGGTCAGGGCCCGTGCGGGAGGCAACCAGCAGATGTGTCTCTCTCACATCGATGTTTCTCTCTCTCTCTCCCCCCCTCCCTAAAAATCAATGGGAAAAATACCCTCGGGTGAAGATTAACAACAAAAAAAGTGCTCAATAAATATTTGTTAAGTGACTAAATAACTATGACACATTCACATTTGTCCAATCAATAAATGGCTTACAGACACAATCAGGCCGAAGCAGAGTAGGTGGCCGTTTTCCGCCTCCCACGTGGCAGGTATGGCTTGGGGGACACTCCAAAAGGCCTGCAACCCAGCTCACCCACGCCTGGGGACAACCCCCCACTCCCCTCAGTGAGTGAGCTGTGCCGGGCCTTCAGTTAACCGGCCGTCGTCACTGGGGCTCAGAGATGAATGTCACCGATCCGCCAGGGTCCTCGGCACCTTCCCGTTCTCCGGCCGCTCCCGGGGGAGCCCAGCGGCACAGTAAGTTGCTTGTGGGGTGAGGAAGGAAGTCGGCAGCGCACACCCCTTCCTGGAGGGGGGGGGCACCCCAGCAAGGGGGGCCTGTGTGGGCGCTGGGAGAATTCTCCGTGACTCACTGTCGGCTTCATAGGTCTGTGCTGGGCCGGCCACAGGTGGGGTGTAGATGACGGGAATGGGGGTGCTTATTTGAGCACGAAGAGGTCAGTGGCCAGCGTGGCCAGGTCATTGCTCTGTGGTCAGGGATGGGGTGTCTGGGGCCAGGGCTCCGATTCTGGGGCGCTGGGAGGCTCTCTGATCCCATAAACACTAGTCCTGATCCCACTCTCCCAAATGCGTCGTGGCGTACGGCACAAACATCGACGGCTTAGGGGGAATCTCACGACCCGTTTCTTTGTTGCTGTTAACCCTCACCCGAGGTTATTTTTCCCATTGGTTTTTAGAGAGCACAAGGGAGGTAGGGAGGGGGAAAGAGAAACATCGATATAAGACAGACACATTGATCAGCTGCCTTGCGCACGCACCCCGATTTCGGGGGCGAGGATCAAACCTGCAACCCAGGTACGTGCCCTTGACCGGGCATCAAACCCATGACCCTTTGGTGTGTGGGCGGATGATCTAGCCATTCAGCAACACCAGCCAGGGCTCACGGCGCTTTTACAAATAGCTACAAAGGCCAAGCTGAGAACCTACTCAAAACACCCTCGTGACGGGACAGGGCTGGGGTGCACAGAACGTGGCCGTGTGAAGGGTCCCGGGCACTTGCCCACCGCCCCTCCGTCTGCCAGCAGACAGCCCCTCAGCAGAGATCTAGCGCTTTCTTCTTTCCGGGTGGGGAGGCCGACACGGAGAGCCCCCAGCTCGGCCTGCCCAGAAGACGGCGTCACCTGGCCATCCTGGCGATGGGGTCAGGCTGAGCGCTGACCCTCCCGGGCTAGGCCACCCTGCCTTCCCCACTTTCACGAACCCCCAGATCAGTGAGGACAAACCCGGCGCAGCCTGTAGGGGGGCTTCCTAAGACCGAGTCAGCAGGCGTGGGACCCAGTGGCCCTCCAAGCCCCCCTCCCCCGCGGCTCCTCTCCTGGCTCAGAGCCACCGGCTCCCCTTCCTGGACGAGAGAGGGAGAAAACATACTCACTGCTCCCCAGACGAAGGCTCAGCCAGCCGCGAGGCGGAGACCCGCACTTTGTGAGGACCGAATTCATGCTTGACCTCTGGTGACGCCTCGCCCGGCCCTCGAGCTGCGGGCCAGGCCCCCAGGTCTGTGTCCCCGTCTGCCCGGCTGCACCCCCACAGCGGAGGGCTTCTCCCAGCCTCAGCCCCGTCCTAGCTCCTCCGGGGGAACCCGGCTGCACAGACAGCCACGGAGCCCGCTGCCCGGCCCAGCCGCTTCCCGCCGACGCGGGCCCCCGGGGCGCTGTATGTTCTAACTACGGGCTTCCTGGCCGCGGTTTGCACTGCGCTTTCCCGCTGGTGGTTTTCTCCCCTTGGATTTTCCATTCCCAGGTACCCATTCGCCCCTGGAACGGGCTCCGCAGGCTGCTGGCCGCCTGGCCTTCCTTCCTTCCCGGAAGAGCAGCGCCGGGACCTGCTTTCTCAGCCCCAGCAGCAGCCCCGCTGGCCGCCTTGGCGAGGAGGCAGGCCTGCAAGTCCGGTGGCTTCTCCCTGCCCGGCAGCCGCTCACCCGGGAGAGCAAGTCAGTTCCAAAGCGTTAGGAAAGCCCAAGCCACAGTCTGCTGAGCATCAGTCACCATGGCAACCCCGGGCTCCCCAGCCCAACAGTGTCTGCCGGCTCAGCTGTTTGCTTACTCAGCTCCGCACTTCCAGGGGACCCGCTGCCCCGACTGGACTCCCAGTGCGGCTCCGTCCAGGCTGTGCCCGCCCCGCCCTCTCTACCCCTTTTCCTGGCAAAACCTGGAAATCTTTAGCTCAGCAAAGCTGTTCGTTCCAGAGGCCCGAGCATCACGTGGCTCCTTCCCCTTCTCGGCACAGATGGCCCCACATTTATTTCAGCCACTGTTCAGGCCCAGCCCTGGGAGGGGAGCCGGGAGCGCGGAGCGGAGCAGTTACAGCCCCAGCCCCGGGCTTCTCTTTCCTTAATTTGAGCTTTTCTGGGAGCAAAACTTTCTCCTTCTAATACACTCTCTAAGACAGCCAGACAGGAGATACCACCCTCTCTAAACTCACACACCTGGACCCAAACAGAAAAATTAAACTGCCACCGCATTCAATACTGCGGGGAAAGCCGCCGGCATTTGCCGGGCTCCCTGCGTCCCGCCCCGGCCCCCGGCCCTCAGCCCCCTCCCCTCCCCTCCCAGGGTCTTATTTTACCCGGTGTTTCTGCCATCATTGCTCCTAATCACTGAAGTAATTTCCTGGAACAAAATGGTCTACGTATGTAAGGAATTACACCAATTCATGTCCTCAAAAATATTTAATGATACAAAAGAGACGTAAGTGAAAAGAGCTGGACAGAAAACCACACGTACAGGACACCAACGTGGTACAAACGCCAAACACAATTTAGAAGGTGCCAGATGAGACAGCATCATGGCACCGACAGTGATTCTCCGTGCAGTGGACTGGAGCATGTTCTAAATGCGTGCACTGTTCATCCAAGTTCAAAAGCGCTAAACGGAGGTTTAGGAAAAACTCCCAGGAAGGGGTCCTTCGCGGGAGCTCTTTAGCGGGACACGTGGCCGGAAGAACAGTTTTAAGGTGAACCTGCTGGAGGGGGGCCAGGTAAGAGGTTTCTGATTCCAACGCTGAGTTTCTGCTTCGTCCCGGTGTGACTGCGAACAACCCGGTCTTGGTCCCTGCCTTCCAGACGGCCGCAGTCACTGCTCGCCTCTGAGGGCCCGGCCTCAGCGCTGCGCCCGCAGGGACCGCAGGGGAAAGCTTCCCTCCCATCTTAAAGGGGGAACGGGCTCCAGTGAGTGTCTCCCTCACAGCCTCACGGAGCCAGCGGTCCAGCCAGGGCTTGAACCCGGAGCTCTACCAGCACAGCCTGCTCTTACCACGACACTGCACATCCAAACCTAAACAGCCTCCACCAATCCATTAAAAACTCAGCACTTTTATAAAAGGAGCCGTGTGTCCACATCGCCGCGCCCCGCCCCGTCAGGCGGACAGCCGAGTGTCCGGCAGGGCGACCACCTGTCAAAGGGCCCAGTGGAGGCGGCGGGGCCTCTGCTCCACCTGGGACCTCCCCACCCCCGTCCTCCCCCACGAGCCACTTCCAGAGTCCCACCTCTGGAAAATCCTAATCCAAGGCACCTGAAGGGCGCGTCGCTGTCCCTCCCCCTCTCTAATCTCGTTTCCAGACCGGGGCCTGGGCGCACACGGACTCCTACCCCCAGGACTAGCAGGGTCAGGAGGGAACACTGAGCTGTCTGTTTATAAAATAAAATAAACCCTAGAATAAGCATGTACTACTTTGGAAATCACACACCGATGATTAAGAATAACTCAATGCAGACTCATTCCTACACACCCTGAACCACAACCGACTAGAAATAACAAGCCCAAACCACCGACATTGGTAAGCAAACGGACATCTACAGCCGGCCTGACCGGAGCCAGGGACCTGGAGGGTCTGGCCCTCTGACCACGGCCGACAACGCCCTCTAGTGGCCCTGTCTGCCTTCCTTACAGAGGGGCCCGGAGAAGGACTGGGGCCTTCAACGCCCGCCAGAGGGGAGGCTGAAGGCAGCCTGGAGTCCTGCAAAGGCAGTGCGACCTGCTGCTAGCGCCGTGCAGACCGCAGTGACTGTCACCGAGATGCAGGGCTGGGGGAGGAGGCAACAAGCTGACGGTGGTGGATTGTCTCACAGTTACTTGCAAAGTCAAAATAGAAAAATGTGTCCATGGTAAACTTAAGTATAAATAAGAGGCAATGAAGAAGTTAGACCTTAAATGGTCTCCCGAATCCTAAAATTCACCCGGTGGGACAAGGCTCCTGGGAGAATGTGCACGCTGAGGGTCTCTGAGAGCTTCAAGGCAGCAATCATCAGCGATTTCAATGGAGAAGATGGTAAAACCTGCGAATCCTGGGGACCTCCTCCAACATGCTCCACCAGGAAGTGACGTTCACAGTAAGTCTGAAATGCTGCCTCAGTTCGGTGTCCCGCTCTCCTCAGCGCAGAAATGGTGTGACCCAGATGGCTCCTCTCTGCCTCCCAAAACCACCCACCTCGGGGGTAAGGACTCGTGAGCACCAGGGAGAAGAGGACAGACTTCGCCTGGGAGAATGGCACCATCACCAGCTCCCGCGCTCACCAGCCCAGAGCTGTCCGCATGTTCAAGTTCAGGTCCAGCCGCCAATGGCAGGAATGGGCCCTTCTCAGAGCTGCCCTGCCAGGCCTCTCCCAGACCGCTCTGCCCAGGCTCGGTCTCGGAGGAGGAGCCAATCAGGGCAAAACCGAGAGGCGCCTGGATTTGAGAGCAAGCTTTTCTTCAGCAAAAAAACCAGTGGATTAAAAAGAGAAAAAGGCTTCTCGAGTCCAAACCTCCATCTGTTAAACCTTGATTACATTTAAAGATGAAACACGATCTTTAATACTTGTCCCACAGGAACGGAAGAGGATGGGAATCACGTGATCGGGGGATGGAACGACCACCAGCGGGTCCCGACCCCGGCCGGCCATCACAGGTGGGCAAGGGCCGAGGTGCGTCCCCACATCCTGTTACGCTCGGATCCCGCTGGCCAGCCTGCCTTCCTCCTTGGTTCATCTTTTGGGGCCCTTGTCTCCCTATTTTCACCCAGATTCCAACAACCAGATTCTTGAAGAACTTTGTTCTTTGTTTCAATGGCGTATCTTTTCCCTTCTGCTTCCTCCCTTTAGAAAATAAAGCATCGTGTCTGATGGGCCACACAGCAGGTGAGGGCAAAGCGAGGTCACGGAGCGTAAGAAGGGACTAAGTGGGTATGACTCCCACGAGCTGTGGAGCAAACGCTGCTCGCCAGGGCGCATTCACAGCGCAGAGCCCACCAGTCTGCTGCCGTCAGGCCGGAGACAGAGTCAGGCTTCCTCGCTCGTTAGAAACGTCAGTGTGCCTTTCGGTAGAACCTAGCTTTTGGATGTTGTCTCTTTCTATACGTCTCCTCAGCTTCTCTTGCTCCAATTTTCCCTGACGCTCCAGGAAGTTTAATATTGTAATCTGTTGTGACGTAAGGAATCGTCCCCTCGAACCCATGCTGAAAGGAAACAGAAAACATGCAAACTCCCAGTCCGCCCAGTCCTCCTCCCCCAGAAGACAGCATGGAGTCTGAGTGAGCCCCGCCCCCTCCTGAGCCCCGCCCCTCCTGAGCCCCGCCCCCTCCTGAGCTCTCTCCCCAAAGGCCTGGAAGCAGCAGGGGCGCCGGGGCCAGGTGACCGCCTCCTGTCTGTCTAGTCCAGTGGTCGGCAAACTCATTAGTCAATGAGCCAAATACCAACAGTACAACAATTGAAATTTCTTTTGAGAGCCGAAAACCGACTTCTGCGCATGGGCCACGAAGTTTCAATCACACTGTACGTGGTATTTTGTGGAAGAGCCACACTCAAGGGGCCAAAGAGCCGCATGTGGCTCGCGAGCCAGTTTGCCGACCACGGGTCTAGTCACCTCCACAAGCACACCCAACAGCGAGTGGTAAGTGTGGGTGTTTCCGTCCCCAACAAGCAGGTAAGAAGGGGAGGGGCAGCCAGGCCACCCACAGGCCCTGCAGTTCGGCTTGGAGGCCACACAGATGCTCTTGGCCACCATGACCTTCCCGTGACCTTCCAGGGCTGCGCCTGAAGATGGCCTCAGCCTCAGGACAGGGAATGGCTCTCCCACAGGCTGGTAAGCCCCTACAACCAAGCGTCCGTCTCCCCAACAATCACCTGCCCACGGCTCCTCCCATTTCGGGTTCTCCCTCTACCACGGACACAGCCAGCTCCCCCGGCTGTCCCGGAGCCACGCTCACCTGGCTCTTGAGGACACACTGTGGAATGGAAATGGCTCCGACCAGCAGACAATTCACATTTCTTAGTTCTTCCGGGGGCACAGGCGTGAGGATGTGGTAAAGCCGCTTCTCCATGTCGATCCCTCTGCAGATCCCTGGAAGACCCGGAGCGCACGCAAGTCACCCTCCGCAAGGCGCCAGGCCTCCACCACGCCCACTGCAGAGCAGCTTTTAAAACAGTTCCAGTTTCAACTGGGTTTTGTTTGAAAATACAAAGTGGCGGGAGACGGAGTGTGGGAATGCTGGAGGCCATGGTAGCGCCTCCCTGCTCGGCTGAGGCACCGAGTGGTCCTCGTGCCAACGTCCTAGACGGCGCCGGCGCGCCCGGGGAGACAGTCTAGTGGGGCAAAGGGGACTCGACCTGTCCCTTCCCCATTCCTTCCCTATGGTCTGCACAGAGTGACACGTCTCTGAAGATGCTTTGAGAAGAACAGTACTGTTTAAGTCAGAAACGTGTCATTACCGGAGGACTTGGCTAGTTTTGGGTCAACCTTCCAGAAACATCCGCTGACGTTTATTGACCTCATGAGCCCAGAGACCAACACCTCCGTGGGCTCTCGGAGGAGACGGGCCCAGGGCTGCGGGTGCCGCGCGGCCAGGCCTGGACCTGTGCTGTGGACACGCCAGGATGTCAGGACGTGACCGCGTCGCTTGTGCTCAGGTCACTCCCGAGAGTGGGGTCCAGTGCAGGGATGAGGATGCTCACACGGGCACGGGAGGACATGACACGGAGGAGCCTGACTCATTTCAAGAACAGAAGCCGCCTGACCTGGCGCGGGTGGGATGTGGAGAACGAGGCGGAAGACCAAACACCAGCGTGAATCTCTGAAGGACCGTTGAAGGACCTCGGGGACAGGGGGTGGAGAGGAGGGGACCCGGGAGAACACCAGGCCTGCGGACCATCAGGACCTCAGTTCTGGACCTGAGTCCTGGACGCCCGTGAGGTATCCGAGCAGAGTGAGTGCACCGGTAACACGGGCTCGGAACCCTCTGGGAGGTCAGCAGGAGACGGACTAAGAGCCCCGCGGAGGGCGAGCGGCCTCGAGGAAACACGCCAGGTGAGAAGGCGCCACCAGGCCTCGGGGCCCGGGGGAGGAGCAGAGGAAGACCTGCTTCCTGCGGCCCGAGGCCCACGGCGCGTGGAGACAGCAGCTCTCTGACCATCGAGCCGAGACAGCCCGCGGTAAGACCGCCATCTACAGCTGCCGAGGTGGGTCAGGTTCAGGAGGTTTATGGACACGTTTCCCTCTCACTCACCAAAGCCCAAACAATCGCAGATCGGAGTCTGCGTGAGCAGGACGGGCCCCTCTGTGTATCCTCCGACATCGTCCAGGATCTTGCAAAGGCCGACCCAGCTGGCGTTCACCGCGTACAGGATATGGGTAGGGGCGACATCAGAGTGAATGACCCGGAGGGCGACGGCACTGAAAGGGACCTGCAAAACCAATGGGCACCTCCCTCTGTTAGCTCTTTTTTTCTTTATTAAGTTCTTTGTGACGTGGGTTAAAAAACTCACGTAGGTTTCAAGCGTGCACTTCCATGATCATCTGTCTATTGCATATGTGTTCACCACCCAGACTCCAATCTTCTTCCGTCACCATATACATGACCTTCCTTCCCCTTTACTACCCCACCTCCCTCTATTAATTCTGAGAAACTACTTTTCATTTGTATCAGCTGACCGGCCAGCTCTCTAAAGTTATGTCTGCCAAAGTGCCTGCCGAAAAGCATCTAAAAGTATGGAAACACCAGCCAGCATCTGCTCGGTTTCACTGCTTTAACGGAGAGCCTGAGAACTTGACACCAAGTCCCTGTGCACCATCCACACTGGCTAGAAATCTAAACCAATGCCTGGAACTTTCTTGTCTAGAGAGACACAGCAGACAGTCTGTAGAGGTCCTACAGGGGTTACAGTCGCCGGAGACTGTGAAGACCCCGTCACGGAGGTCTCTAATGTAAGAAAGCCAAACCCACTCCGTGAGAAGAGCCGCCATTCATTCCCTAATGCAACATATTGAATTAAGACAAATGCATTACACGCCTGGAGCACAAGATAAAGAACTACCTTCAATGTAACCTTCTGGGTAACTTCAACTTCTTACAGTAGAAAAGTATTTTGTTACACGTTATTTAGATTTCAAAACAAATTTGAAGTAAATAGAAGGCAGGTTAGGTTACTGGCAGGTAAGTTCCAAATTCAGTTATACAGCTTCTCCAGGTGAGCAAAGCTCCCGTGAACAAACCGCCTCGGACTCTCAGCGGGGGACGGCTGGAGGCCTAGGGCCAAACGCGCCGTCAGGCTGAGGCACATCCCTGCCGGCAGGTCCGCCGCGCCTGCCTCGAGGCCTCAGCCTTGTCCCCTCCACCCGACTGTGCCCAGGTCGCTAAGCTGGAAACGGAACATACGAGCATCGCCCTCCCAGTGCCATGCAGGCACCAGGCCATTCCTGGTAACGAGCTTAGCACAGCGAGGGCTCAACACTGGACAGGGCATCCAGCGGAGGGCGAATGCTCTGGCCTCTGGAGTCAGGCTGCATGGCCTGCAGCCCAGCCCAAACCTTTACTGTGCCCCTTTGGGTCAGCTGACTCAATGTCCCTGGCCTCAGTCCTATCATCTGTAAAATGGGGATTATAACAGCCATTGTGAGTAAGGAGGAAACACAGGCTTAGGACACAGCACAGCCGAGTGAGCACTTAGGAAATGCTGCCTGTCACTATTTTATTCTTCCACCACCCAGAATTCTAGCATTAAGGTGGTTTCTCCCCCAAATAATTCTGGATCCCAAGATACACACACTCTGGTGCCAGAATCTCATGTTGACAATAACGTGCAAGGCTTTAAGAGTGCCCTCTGGGGGCCGGGCACCGCTGTGCACGCCCGTGGACTCCGCACAGCCATCCCCCAGGCCGGGTACTGCCTCGGCTCCACCAACGACAAACCGAGTCACACAGCTCGGAAGCGGGAGCGCCGGAACCAGACTGCCTGGTTCAATCCAGGGCCACCTCTGGGGTCAGGGAGGACATGCCCACTGGCCCGGAACCAGAGCTGTGCCCAGGACAGCACAGCCTGACGCCCGCTCTGCCACTGCCGCTGGATTCCTCAGCTCCTGTCTGCAAAACGGGGAGTCACCGAGCCCGCCCCGTGGGCTGGTTCTCAGGGTTACGAGGAGCTATAAAGCGGACAGAAGAGCGCCGCACACAGAAGCTCAGCTTGTACCTGATAGGGGGTCAGGCTGTGCAGGGGATGCAGCGGTTTCGGCGGGGGGGGATGCAGCTGGCCGAGGTAACCCAACAAGGCCAAGTCCCGAAGAACTCTGTTATGCGACTCTCTGAAAAGCAAACCAGGAGGAGGTGAGGAGCGGTCCCGACAGGCCCACCCCTCACTTGTCATTACGTAGATCCATTTGCACCTTGGAACCCCCACGCCCTGCCTTTCTCTAAGCCCGTGGGACACGGAGCGGGGAGACTCTCCTAGCGGGAGCCCCCTCTGGACATTCCCACAGGAAAACGTCTGACTGCTCCCCCCGCCCAGCCCACAACTGCGCTGGAGACGGAAAGTGATACAGGACTTACCGCTCTGAAGGAACGGAGGGCAGAAGGCGTGTTAAACTGAAGAAAACGGAATTCTCCAGCCACGACGGTTGACTTACCGATTTCTTGGAGTTTTTCTAAACGCAAAGTCCGACTGGACGCACATCAGCTTGTGTCCAGAAAATGCCACCGGACTGTCCTTTTCTTCGTCACCGAATTCCAAACTGTCTGCAAACTCTGGCACGTAGAAGCCTCGGTCTCTGACCTTGGCCTTGCTCTTTGTGTACAAGCCATCCATGTCGTCGACGTAGCTGGGGGTGAGTTGCGGCATGAATCTGCTCCGGCTAGAACTGAACTGCACCACGTGGCTGGGGGACAGCAAGCGGATCAGATCGACGAGGAGCAAAAGGCCCTGATCTGCGGGAGGGAGAGGACGTCAGCGTCAGTGCCCCAGAACAACGCCGTGTCACTCCGCGACAGCGCTCGGCCGGAGGATCTCCCCAAAACTGGCTCCAGCTGGTCTGAGCCGGGAGCTCACTCCCACTGGTCCTTCCCTGCCCCGTGGGCCTCAGTGGCCTTACCTGTCACCCAGCCCATTGTGTTGATGATGAGAGGGGACTCTCTCTTGTAGGAGCTGAACACATACTTGATGATCTCAATGTAATTCTCATAGTTGTTTTTACAAGTAGATTTCCCAAAATACACCATTTTCTGTGGTGTCCTCTGGTGGGTGAAAGGTGGTCCTAAGAAAATAGATAACAGGAATGAATCCATGCCCTGGCCAGTGTTCCTCATTGGTGAGAATGTTGGCCCAAGCACCAACGGGTCTCGGGTTTGATTCCTAGTCAAGGGCATAAACCTGGGGTTGTAGGTTCTATCCCCAGCCTTGGTCAGGGCGTGCACGGAAGGCAACCAATCAATGTGTCTCTCTCACAAAGATGTCTCTCTCTCTCTCTCCCCCTCCTTCCCTCCCTCCCACTTTTTCTAAAAAATCAATTAAAAAAACAATAAAAACAGCTCTAGCTGGTTTGGCTCAGTGGATAAGAGCTTCGGCCTGCAGACCGAAGGGTCCCAGGTTTGATTCCGGCCAAGGGCACATGCCCAGGTTGTGGGCTTGATCCCCAGTAGGAGGTGTGCAGGAGGCAGCCAATCAATGATTCTCTTTCATCATTGATGTTTCTATCTCTCTATCCCTCTCCCTTCCGCTCTAAAATCAATAAAGATATATTTTTTAAAAATAATAATAAAACAAACAAAAAAGCAATGTGGGATTCTGATTTGGATTTTGAACCAGAAAAAGGATATTAGTGGGTAACTTGTTAATTTTGAATAAAATCTATAGGTTAATAGCATTATATCAATGTTAATTTCCTGGTTTAAATCGTTGTATAAGGTTAAATAAGATGTTAATATTAAAGGAAGCTGTGTTTCTAACTTGTAACAAAATGGACAGTAGGTCCATTTACTAAAACGGAATCCCACAAAGTGTCATAGTTTATTTTTTAATTTTTGGAGGCTGGACAAACAGTTATGGGAAGACCATGATTTTGGAGGGGTATGCTCACATTTATATTTTATACTTTTATATTCTTTGATTTTTTTTTTGGTTAAGTATCATTACTCACACATTTTATAACACCAGAACATTTAGGAATCTACAATACGTACCTAGAAGTGGTTCTGTGATATTAAATAGAGAAATACAGCCTGGAGGAGTAAATTCTGTCTGTCCCAGGTCACATTCCAAATAGTCAACGCAGGAAATACTAAAAATTCAAAAGGAAATCTTAACTAGCTTTACTATGTGGAAAGGATAAATCAGATCTTAAGGGTTTTATGTGCTATACTAGAGGCCCAGCGCATGGGTAGGGTCCCTAGGCCTAGCCTGCAATCAGGGCCATCTTCTGTCCGCTCGCCAGTCCCCAGTCCCGCCCCACCGCCTACATCCACCCCGGTTCCCCGTGGTTCCCGTTCGCCATCCGGCAATTGGAGCCCTCGGTCCGGGGGAGGGACTGAGAGGTGGTCAATGCACCTCATAGCGACTGGTCGATCAGTCGTTCTGGTCGTTGGCCTTTTATTATATAGGATGATTTTGACCCACCGTAGGCAGGCTTTTGGGTGGACTGCTCAATCCATATGGGATGCCTAAAGAGGACATGTGATGGGTCACAGTGTCCGTCCATAATATGGTACATCGTCATCTTCCCTCTGGAAAAGAGCGGAGCTGACCTACTCTGTCTGAATCTCGATGTGGACAAATACAGATGCTGAGACCAAGTGACCCGCCCCGAAGCGCGCTGACAGGCAGGTCAGCACCCAGAGTCACCGCTTAGCCGAGCTGCTGGGCACAGAGTTGTAAGTCCTCTCTTCTGAGAAGCCAAGAGGCATCCCCATCCAGTTTCCTAAATCCAAACTCCTACTTCATGCCCCAATTCGAGCAACCTGTCAAAACAGGAACAGGCTTACCTGTTCAACAGCTGGTTAATCAGGTACCTATTAAAGGTGGACTTTCCGACGTCCTGAGAGCCACAGACCAGAATGATGGGGCAGCCGTCCGCTTCCTCTGGAGGTGAGACAAACATGGCCCTAGAGTTAGCCTCTCCCGGGGGCTCTCCTCACCCGGGGCTCAGGGCTCTGGCGGGAGCACTCAAACTTAGCAACGTCTCGCTCACCACAAGCGACGCTGACCAGCTCCTCCAGGGCCGAAAGGACACTCTCGGTTAACTGAAGGCCGTTTTTTTTCTTCTCTTTTTTAATGCCCACAGACCTCATGGCGAAATACTCAGCGTTAATCTGGAAAGTTGTCCTCTGAAATGAACAACATCAACTTTTAGAAAAGGTGAAGACAAATGCACCCTTTCCCCTCAGTTCTGAATTAATAAGCCTCATGCAACTGTGAGCTAAAGATGTGATCCCTCCCTTTTCCCAACCCCAACCCAACCCTTGCCAACTCTCCTCCTAAAGCACCAGCGCCTGTTCCCACCGCTTATGCTCACTTCCCAGCCGCCATCGCCGCCGAGGACACGTCCAAGAGAAAGAACACGCGTGGGAGTGATTGCCAGAAGGAAAAGGGAACTGGAGGCCGCAGGCCAAGAGCCCGCTGGGTATTTGAACGAAGTCAAGGCAATACCCCAAACAGAGCCAACAGACAGCATATACGCAGACAGAGCGGAAAGGGCGTGGAAGGCGGGTCCACGAAGCCCGGTGGCACCCTAGAAGCACCAGGAAACCGCGGGAAAGCCACCCGAGGAACGAGCCCACTCCCGCGGAAGCAGCTGGAGCCTGGACGGAACACACCACTGCGCGGAAGAGGATCACGGAAGAGACCGCCCAGGATCACAAGGAAAGGGCGTCATAAAGGAATGGGAACCCGCCTGGCCCTAAGGCTTGCTATCAGCAACTCTGGATTCTAGAAAACGAGGGAGCAGGCCTTCAGTCTGGACACCAACGACCACGCTGCTCGGTCTCATGGAGCCCAGTTCTTGGGAGTGTCTCGGGCTCAGACCTGGAACCCTCCCGTTTCTCACTCTATCAACTCCCTCGGTGCTGTTTTCCCACCCTGAGGCCTTTGGATCCTCTTCTGCTCAAAGCTCCAAATTTACATTTCCAACCTCTTTTCCGAATTCCAGACTCGACATCTAATAGGCACCTCAAAGTGCACACGTCTACACCCGCTCCTGTAGTCGCCCCGTCTCAGTTAATAGGAACGCCAAGCACCCAGGCATTTAGCCCCAAAGGCCTGGTTAGTCCTGGATTCTTCCTCACATCTCACCATCCAGTCTGTCCAACAATCTTATGGTTAGGTTCAATTTATTGGCTCATGGGAAGCAATTAAAGTAAAAACTGGACCTTAGGAAATTATCAACAGGGCCAGCAAAATACACAGGTGAGAAGAGAGAGCGGGGAGAAGGTGTAAGTACTTACACTGTCTCATGTTAATGAGTCAAGATACAAGATAACCATTTTTTTAAATGCCAAAAAGCACTTAACCGACTACAATATAAAAGGATGGCTTTTGCTGGGGAATGAAACGAAGGGCGGCCCTTTTCAGGGTACACCTTTCTAGTGACTGTTTTTACTGAGCACACGCACCACAGCCGGTAGGACACACAGCACGAGAGGCTGACCTCCGAGGGGAGCACCCTACAGTCATGTGAGAGGACTGTTTTGGCGAAAGTCATTTGCAAAACTCGGAATGAAAACTGGTTTTACCTCTTGTTCGAAAACGTAAGATAAGCCTGGATGGCTGGTAATGAAGTTCACAGCGGAGTTTTTCAGGGTTTCTAGCATCACAATGGAGCACAGAGGAGAAAAGTTCTTCATCACCCAACACCTGTCATCTGTAGAGAGAAGATTAAACTACCTTACCAACAGTAACTCCATTAAACTCTGTGCCCTTTAGGACCGCCATTTCCTCGGCTAAACTGTGAGCTTTTTGAGGGGGGACATGTTTGAGAGCCGTTTTCAGGGGGCCTTTCTGCATGATAGAAACACACCTGGGTTGAGAAGTCAGTCCAGGTTTGGTACCTACTAGCTGTGTGGCCTTGGGCAACTTTTCTCCTGTAAAATGGTGAAAACAGTATGGTGAAAAGTCACTCAGGACTTTTGCTAGGGTTTATTTTTATTAATTATATTCTTTCCATTGATTTTTAGAGAGAGAAGGAAGCGGGCGGGGGGGGGGGGGGGCGGGGGGAAGGACATGGATGTGAGAGAGACACATCAATTGGTTGCCTCTCGGACCTGCCTGGGGATCAAGGCTGCAACAGTGGCATGTGCCCTTGACCAGAATTGAGCCCGAGACTCTTCAATTGGGGGGTGATGCTCTAACCACTGAGCAAACCAGCTAGGCTGTTTAGAGAGAGAGGGAGGGAGAGGAAAACAAACATCGATAGTATGTGTCCTGACCAGGAATGGATCCCCTCGCCCCCATCCTTTAGTATAAACCAGTGTCGGCAAACTCATTAGTCAACGGAGCAGCAAACCTCGGCTCGCAAGCTGAGGTTTGACGACCACTGGTATAAAGGATGATGATCCAACAAACTGAGCCACCTGGCCAGGGCTGTGAGGGTTTAAGCAGATCTAGTAAAGTGGGCAATCTAGGCCATAGTACTCATCTAAAAGTTATTAGCCTCATCACAGCACACCCTCAGCAGATGCTCCGGTTCTTCTCATTACCCCGGTTAAGATGAGCTCTGAGCAAAGTTCGGGCTTCTCTCTTCATCTCCTTCTTGCTTTTCTCAGGCACCGAGTAATGAACAGCACTGAGAGCCAGGCGAGAGTGGGTGTAGGTAGAGAAGACATCTTGGGAAGGCTGGCCTTGGCTAATGGTAAAACCAAACACCTGCACCTGGCCGTAAAGGCAAGTCACGCGACAGGTCCCGCTGAAAGTAAAAACCTAGCAGGGAAAGAGAAAAAGAAAAGAAATAACATTGTGGATTCTGTTACTCATGACTGAATTTTCTAAAACCTTCATTGCTAGTCACATATCAAAAGGTGGCAGATTTCTAAATAACAGGAGACATTGTAGTGGGTGACTTTCAGGTACTTAATGTTTTTGACCTAAGATTACATCCCATGGCAGCTACAGACCGCTGGTGAACATGAACACATGGAAAACAAGGGGGTCCCACGAGCCCAGCTCTGCTGTCCTCACGGCTCCCTGCCTGCCCAGGTTCTGCGTGGCTGGCTTTTATTTCCCTCCTGCATTGGAGGGGGGCGTCCCAGGCCAGAGTCCAAGTGAACCGCAGGGACCCTGCAATCAGACTGAGGGGCTTTGGATCCTACCACCGTGTCCCTTTTGGGGAGTTCCCGAAGCTAACCCTCAGTTTCTTCCTCTGTCAACATTCACAGCAATCGCGGCAGTGACTCCAGGTGAGCTGGGAGTATTACAAGGGTTCAAAACAACCAAGACACGCAGAACACGCAGAGCCTGACGTTCCTGGGCACCCAGTAAATGCGACCTCTTATCAAAACCATCGCCACGGAAGTCCCTTTCAGCTCTGAAGACCTACATCACCCAAAGCGGAGTCCTTCTGACCCTCTGCTCAGCACCACCGCCTGGAGGACTCTCTCGACTCCCACAGAGGGGCCACGGTCTTCCCCGGGCCCGCCACCCCCGGGGCTGCGTCCCCGCCCTCCCCCTCCGCCCGCCGGGCTCTCGACTCACCTGTTCCCGCGGCAGCAGCAGCAACGCGCGGCCCGGGCCGGCCGGACGCAGCGGCGGGATGGGGAGTTTCGCGGGGCAACTCGGGGCGGTGTCCTCGTCCGAGGTCGGGCTGGAAGCCCGGCTGGAGGTCGGGCTGGGGACAGGTCTAGGGACCGGGCTGGGCACCGCGGTCTTGGGCCTCGGGGCAGCCGCCGAGCGCGACACCAGGCAGCTGCCCTCCCGCCAGTCCGCGCCGGCCGCCTGGGCTTGCAGCAGCCGCCGCCGCAGGAGCCTCCGGCCGCCCCAGCGCAGGAGCCGGAGCCGGCGGCGGGGCCGGCGGCTGAGGATGAGCTGGGGCCGGGCCTTGCGGGATCGCGCCCACGTGGAGCGGAAGGGCCCCCGCTTCTGCAGCTGCAGGGTGTCCGCCATGCTGGTCGCCGGCGCTGGCGGCGCGAAAATCTCGCGAGATCTCATCGCTCCGCCCCTCAGCCCGTGGAGCGTCGGAAAGAAGCGGCCTGGGAGCGGCGCGCGCCCTCTGCCGGCGTTCCTGAGCCTCCGCCGCCACTTCAAAGGCTCCTGCCGGCCAGCGGGCTACCAATAAAGAGGTGACCTGTGCCCTGGCCCGGTGGCTAGGCTGGTTGGATTGGCGTCCTGTGCACCAAGAGGTTGCGGGTACCAACCCTGGTCTGGGCGCCTAGGGGAGGCAGAAACCATTAAATATATCCTCGGGTGAGGATTTAAAAAACACACGTGTGCGTCTTGGTTGCGCTTCCAGGCTGGGCGAGCGTGGGGCGCTACCTCTTCAAGCCTGAAAGTGCAGCGGCGGGCAAACCGCAGCCGGAACCTCAGGACTCGGCCAGAACCGGAGGAAAACCCCGCGCCCAGCTTGGCGTTGCTAGGCAGCTCTGGGAGGCGGCCGATAACGGAAGTCCAGGGCCTGGCCCCGCCCCATTTCCCTTTCTCATCTCATTGGTCGTCTTTTTCGAGGCCCCGCCCCCAAATGCTAGCGCTAAAACCCTGCGCCTTTCAGGTGTTCCACCCCGGCGGGCGCGCCATGACGTCACGTCCGGCGGTGGCGGCGTCTCCGCTCCGTAGTGTGGGCTGGGTACACACGGCCCGGGCAGTTGGCGGGTGGGGCTGTGGCGTGGACGCGTCTGGAATCGGTGGGGTCGGCGCAGGGAGGACCGGCCCGGGTGAGAAGGGCGGGGCGCGGGCGAGAGAGGGAAGGGCTGCGGCCGCTTACGTCCGGCCGCTCGGGAGCCGTGGGAGCGGCGTGGGCTTCGCTCACGCGTCTGCAGCCGCCGCCCTCCGCTGCTACGGGTCCTGTCGCTGTGCCAGGCCGATCAGTTCGTGCTGATCCGCTGCTCCTTTCCTCAAACTTCAATCCCTTCCATCAGCGCCCCTTGACGACCCTGCCCTGTGTCCCACCAAGCCATGCCTCGTCCCCCCACCTAGCCCCCTTGCGCCCCGCCACCCACTCTCTGCCCAACCCTAATATGGGCTGCTCACCGGGGAAGCCCCGGGGAAGCTTTCGGTCTGTTCCTGTCTCTGCATGCACACTCTAGCCTCGATCTGAGCTCTCGTGGTGCTAAATGTGACTTTGAGTAGAAGCCACCTCCCCTCTCCCACTTCGCAAATCCAGGGGCTTTCTCTTACCCCCGGGTTGTGCTGGCCAGGATGTCACTTCTGCCTTCCTCCCCTCCAGACAGATCATGGATGGCTCCTTCATCCAGCACAGTGTGAGGGTCCTGCAGGAGCTCAACAAGCAGCGGGAGAAGGGCCAGTACTGCGACGCCACCCTGGCCGTGGGGGACCTGGTGTTCAAGGCCCACTGGAGTGTCCTCGCCTGCTGCAGCCACTTCTTTGAGAGCCTCTATGGGGTTGGCTCCGGGGGCAGCGTTGTCCTCCCTGCTGGCTTCGCGGAGATTTTTGGCCTCTTGTTGGACTTTTTCTATACCGGCCACCTCGCCCTCACGTCAGGGAACCGGGATCAGGTGCTCCTGGCAGCCAGGGAGCTGTGTGTGCCGGACGCTGTGGAACTGTGCCAGAGCTTCAACCCCAAGACCTCGGCGGGACAGGCACCAAGTGGCCAGAGTGGGCTCGAGACACCTGCCCCCCAGGATGAGAGCAGCCACCCCAAGGAGCTAGCAGGCATGGAGCAAGAGGAAGCTTCCAGGGCCGTGGGTCAAGTCCCCAGGGATCCGGAGCCCAGCGGCAGCACCAGCCCTCAGAGGCCCCAGCTTGGGCTCCCTGCTCTGATTGAGAGCCCGTCCCTGCGTGGGAAACTCAAGCAGGCCCTGAAGCTCTGTCCCCCAGAGGACAAGGAGCCTGAGGATTGCAAAGCGCCCCCAAGGCCCCTGGAGGCTCAAGGTGGCCAGCTGCAGGGCAGGAGCGATGAGGTACTGTATGCAGGGTGCTGGGAATGGGGGAAGTGGGTGTAGGGGGAAGAGATGGACACTTTCCTGGCGTAAGCCGGACCCCAAGGTAGAATCTCTGTTATGTGGGTTTAAAACAGGCTTTTGCCAAACACAGGAAGCTGGCTGTGCCCTGCAGCCTCAGCTGTCCGTGGTGGCCAGCTTCTTGGCGTGGAGTGGGCAGCATTAGGGTTGCAGGCGTTTCCCCAGGGCAGTGAAAGCCAGCCACTTCCGGTTCCCCACAATGGAGCCCCGGCCTGGAGTGCAGGATTCTGATGCTGTCCCCCCGGGGGCCCCGACGGGAACAGGCACAGGTCTGGGGGCTGGTCTGGGGATGGGCCCGGGTGGGCCTCGGGACGGAGCTTGCTGCATCCACCCCAGGGCCCCTGCTGATTAACTGGGTGACACGCCTCCTCCTCCTGCCTCTTCTCTAGTGGGAAGTGGTGGTTCAAGTTGAGGATGACGGGAATGGCGACTGTGTTTCTGAGACGGAGACTATGTTGACCAGGAGGAAATCAAACGTACTCAGAAAGCCCTGCCCTGCCGAGCCAGCCCTGAGCGCAGGCGCCCTGGCAGCCGAGCCCCCTGCGAACAGAAAAGGTACAGCGGTGCCGGTTGAATGCCCCACGTGTCATAAAAAGTTCCTCAGCAAATATTACCTAAAAGTCCACAACAGGTAAACACTCCGTTTTTCTATTTGCTTTTCCTGTCTGCCATTCCCGTGTCGGGGGGGGGGGGGGGGGCTGTGCTCCCCGCTTCTGGGCCATGTAGGGCCAGGGGCTCCGTCTCAGACCCACATAATAAGGGAGTGAGAACCTGGCCTTGGGTCGGATCCCTTCCTCCCCTCCTACTGTGGGCCCTCTGGTTGGAGAGGGTTTGTGTGCAACTGTCAACAGCTCCGCCCACCGTGAACCTTGACCTCCAGCTGGCTTCTGCCAAGGGGATGAGGAAAGCCCGTGAGGCCGCACATTGGGTATTTCTGCAGCCTGACCGAGTGGGCTCTGGGCCGGGATGGTACCTGGTAGGATTGGTGCTGCCGGCAGTTCTGGGAAAACCAGCCCGGGTGGCAGTGGAGCATGATACCGTTTGGCTAAAGCTGTAGTGTCCACTAAGGAGAGCGAATGCCACGGGAGCTGTTGTAACGGAAAATGGAAGTGCGCACGTGAGATGATGTCAGTCCCTCAGACGTGCCAGCCACGGCTCAGCGCTCAGCCCCCGCCCGTCGCTGCTGCCACGGGCTCGGAGCCTTCCCGTCGCTGCAGGGGCTTCTCGTGGAGGCCGCTGCTCCAGATGCTCCAGGGCCCCAGGGGTGGAACCGAGGTGACATGCCTTCCAGCCCTGCCACTCTCTGGCCCAAGGCATCACTGGTCCACCTGGTGCAATTGCTGGCCAGATCGGGCCACACGGGTTTTCTCAGTATGACACTCTGGGAAGCCACTGGCGACCGGCAGAGTGGGAGGAGGGAGGAGGGGCCGGGTCAGCTTGTAGTTGGGAAGGAAGATGTGAGCAGGCTCCGAGCAGGTGAGGAAGGTCACCGGGTGGAAGCTGGGGAGAGCTCAGGCTGAGAGGAGAGCCAGAGCAGGGGCCATGGGGTGGGGAGTGAGGCCAGCAAGGTAGGGGGCATGGCAGCTGTACCCCAGGCCTTTTCTCAGGAAATACGAGGCATTGGAGATCCTGAGCAGAGCGGCACTGAGATCTGCCTCCTTACGGCTCCTCCACCGGCTGCCAGGAGGCTGCTGTGGGGCTCAGGCAGGAGGCTCAGGCCAGGCCCAGGGCCCTGTATGGCCCCACTAGAGGGTTGCCGGAGGGGAGGCGCAGTGGTCAGCTCTGGCCACAGTTTTGAAGGTGGAGCCCACAGAAGTTCCGGGCAGATTGAGTGGTTCCTCCAGGGAATCTGGACCCAGAGATTGTTTCCGCCTTCAGAGAGGTGGGCACGGCTCCGGGCGGCCCTGGGCTGGAGCTGGGCTGGAGCTGGGCCGGAGCTGGGAGGGGGGAAGGTTTCCCTCTCCACCTGCAGGTTCCCCAGCCGCGTGGTGAGAGCCAGAGGGGGCACTGGGTGAGGGTGAGGCTGGAAGTCGCTCAGCCCCACCCCCCCTGTGGCTTCTGGCAGGAAACACACTGGGGAGAAGCCCTTCGAGTGCCCCAAATGTGGGAAGTGCTACTTCCGGAAGGAGAACCTCCTGGAGCACGAAGCCCGGAATTGCATGAACCGCTCCGAGCAGGTGCGTGGCTGGCCCAGGTGCTGTGGGCCGGGGCATGTAGCCTCCTCCGCCCTCGGGAGGGCCCGCAGACTTAGAGGGGACGGTCAATGCGAGAGCCGCAGGGTTCCTGGATGCCGTCAAGTTGGCTGCCTGGTATTACAGGTGGGGACACAGGTCCCAAGAGTGAAAGGGACAGCCCAGGAGGCATTTGGGGTTTGCCTGCCAGGCCCCTGGGCTTTGGAGAAGGGGTACCTTGGTGGGGGGCTGCCTGCTGGGAAAGGCCACCTGGCCACTCCCGTCACCCCCCTGGCGGGCCATGTGGTGGGGCAGCCACATCCTGCCCTTGTCTTCCTAGAGGCCTGTTGCCAGGGCCAGGGGCTGCGGGCAAGGCCGCTAAGCCCCTGCCCGCAGCCTGCCGGGTCTGAGAGGGGCCTGGTGTGGAGGGTGTGAACAGCCAGGCTCAGGGCAGGCAGATTACGTGTTCCCTCTCCACCCTAGCGGCCCCCTCCTCGGGCAGACTCCCCCGCAGCGAGTGGAAGCCCGGGCAGAGGCCGCCGTCGCCGGCAGAGGCCCCCGCTGATGCCGGCCCTGCTTGCCCCTCACACCGCCAGGTCTTCACGTGCTCCGTGTGCCAGGAGACCTTCCGCCGGAGGATGGAGCTGCGGGTGCACATGGTGTCCCACACAGGGGAGATGCCCTACAAGGTCAGGCTCGGCCTGTCCCCAGGGCCCGCCCACTGGGTGCCGCCCCCTTGCAGCTTCAAGGAGCCCTGCCTTCCCTGCCCATCCCGTACCCCAACCTTCAGGCTGGGCCACTGGTCCTTTTGGGGTCCTTGTTTCTTTCCATAGAGGGCAGGCTCCGCATCCCTGCGGGTATGGCCTGGGGCGCCTTCCCAGCTTGGGCATCACCCAGGTCAAGGGGCCTTCCAATGTCTCCGGCTGGGCCCTGCCCTCTGTCCCCCCACCGCCCAGGGTGGCCGGGTTGGGGTGCCCTGCCCTCTGTCCCCCCACCGCCTAGGGTGGCCGAGTTGGGGTGCCCTGCCCTCTGTCCCCCCACCGCCCAGGGTGGCCGGGTTGGGGTGCCCTGCCCTCTGTCCCCCCACCGCCCAGGGTGGCCGGGTTGGGGTGCCCTGCCCTCTGTCCCCCCACCGCCCAGGGTGGCCGGGTTGGGGTGCGGGCCGCCTCAGGTGCCTGCGGGCCTGTCTTCCAGTGCTCCTCCTGCTCCCAGCAATTCATGCAGAAGAAGGACTTGCAGAGCCACATGATCAAGCTGCACGGAGCTCCCAAGCCCCATGCTGTGAGTGCCCGGCGGGGCCGAGGGCGGGGCCAGCGCGCTGACGCTGGGACTGGAGCTGCTCCAGGGGGCGGCTGTGCGGTTTCTGCCATGCGGGGTGTCCAGGGGGTGCGGGCTCCTGGGCAGCCCCGCCCTGCCCTCACCTGCTCCCTATGTCCGGTCCTTTCTGCCCTGCAGTGTCCCACCTGTGCCAAGTGCTTCCTGTCCCGGACAGAACTGCAGCTGCACGAGGCTTTCAAGCACCGCGGAGAGAAGCTGTTCGTGTGTGAGGAGTGTGGGCACCGGGCCTCGAGCCGAAACGGCCTGCAGATGCACACCAAAGCCAAGCACAGGTTGGGGTTGACCCGTCTTCCCCCAGGGTCTGGCCCTGCGCCGGCTCCAGGCCAGCAAGTGGCCGGAAGGCAGAGTGTGCTTACACACGGGTCAGAGTGCCCTCCACCCTGTGTGGTGCCTGCAGGGGCATCAGAGGGCCGAGCAAGTTGGCCAGGCAGAGAGGGGTAGGGGTTCCAGGCTAAGACAGGCCCTGCACCCCCTGGGCAGGAGTTGGTGTCCCCTTGCTGGCACTGCCCATGCCCTTCCACCCGGCTGCTCATCGAAGCCTCGGCCCCTCCGGCGTGGCTCCGGCGGGCTGGCCCAGGCCTTGCTGTTGCCTTGGCTCGGGCCTGGGGTGGAGTGAAGGGGGCGCCTTCCCTGGGTGATGGCCTGTCTGTGTCCCCCACCCGGACAGGAACGAGAGGCCCTACGTCTGTGAGTTCTGCAGCCACGCCTTCACCCAGAAGGCCAATCTCAACACGCACCTGCGCACGCACACGGGCGAGAAGCCCTTCCAGTGTCACCTCTGTGGCAAGACCTTCCGCACCCAAGGTGAGGCGGGCCGCCCCTCCCGTCCCCGAGGGGAGTGTCCCGGCCCGGCCCGGCCCGGCCCGGCCCGCGCTGACTCAGCCGGTCCCACAGCCAGCCTGGACAAGCACAACCGCACCCACACTGGCGAGAGGCCCTTCAGCTGCGAGTTCTGCGAGCAGCGCTTCACCGAGAAGGGGCCCCTGCTGAGGCACGTGGCCAGCCGCCACCAGGAGGGCCGCCCCCACTTCTGCCAGATCTGCGGGAAGACCTTCAAAGGTACCTGCCCCCGTCCTTCCCGCAAGCCCTGGTGGAGGAGAGGGCCGGCGTCTGCACCGGGAGAGGCCGGGGCGGCGTGGCTCCCACACGCTCCTCCTCCTTAGGGACCTCTTGGCGGCGGATCTCCCAGTCCCCATGGAAGGTGTGGGGGTTGCCATCCAGCAGTGATAACAAAGCAGGGGCTCCCGCATTTAATCCTCGTCTCAAACGGGAGGGGGGGCCGGGGGGGAGCTCCCGGGTCCTGTGCAGTAGTGACCTCGGGAGGCGCTGTAGGTGGCAGGGCCCCAAGCAGCGGATGAAAACCCGAAGGACTCCCAGCTCAGGCAGGCCCCCGCCACTTCCCGTTTCCCGCCCTCTCATGCCTCCCCGGGGCCTTCCCTGTCAGCCGTGGAGCAGCTGCGTGTGCACGTCCGGAGGCACAAGGGCGTGAGGAAGTTCGAGTGCACCAAGTGCGGCTACAAGTTCACCCGGCAGGTAGGCCTGGCTCACCTCCTCCTCCCCCCTCGGGCCTCCCGGCCCAGCCCTGAGCCCCGCTCCCCCCAGGCCCACCTGCGGAGGCACATGGAGATCCATGACCGCGTGAAGAACTACAACCCGCGGCAGCGCAAGCTCCGGAACCTGGTCATCGAGGACGAGAAGGTGGTGGTGGTAGCGCTCCAGCCGCCCGCCGAGCTGGAGGTGGGCTCGGCCGAGGTCATCATGGAGTCCCTGGCCCAGGGCGGCCTGGCCCCCCAGCTCCCCGCCCAGAGACTGTGCACGGAGGAGAGCTTCCCGGGCGTCATGGAGCCCTCGCTGCTCATCACCGCGGCCATTCCCGAGGACTGTGACTCGTAGCCTCCACACCGCCCGTGGCCCTGCCCCAATAAACCACGTGGCTCCGCAATCTCGTTCAGCCCACCCGCAGTCTGTCCCAGGTCCGGCCAGGCCGTGCTCTCCCAGCCCCCCGAGTCCAGCCCTTCCCACCTGGTCAGACCTCAGCAGGGGACACCCTGGCGGGGAATTTTGGGGGCCACGCCTCTGGCCCAGGACAGTAATCCGTCTCCCAACCCTCGTTCAGTTGGTTGTAGCATGGGGAGCAGGGAACAGATCCCACAGGAACATGCCGACTTCCCTGAGCCCTGGGGTCAGCCCCCCCCTGCCCCCCTCATGGCCTCACTGGTTCGAGACTCCCGCCCAGGGAGCGTGCGGCCGAGCATAATGGGCCCGAGGAGGCCGGCTCGTGGCTAAGCAGCTCTGGACCCCGCGGGCCGCACACCACCGGGAGGAAAGGGCCCAAGGCTGGTTAGCTTGTCCAGGAGGCCTGGGCGTGGACAAGGCCAGCCGAGAGGTGAGAGGTCCCCTGCCCTGTGACACGGGGACAGGAGTGGGTGCTGCTCGTCATGGCGCGGGAGGCATTATTAGCACTGACCTGGGGCAAGTTACTAACCGATTCATTTTGTCTTTTATGGAGTTAGTAACAGTACACGCTTCATAGATGGGATTAAGAGGGAGAACCCCCATTTTGCTATCGCTGCTAGATAGCAACCCCCCAGACCTTCCCTGATCTGGAGCTGCTCTCCGGGCGGCTCACTCAGCCTGGCAGCTGGGGGCACCAGCAAGAGTCCAGCAGGCCAAACCTGCAGCCTCTGTGTCCCAGCCCTGAAGTCAGGGTCGCCTCTGCCCAGCCCCCGCCCTGGGGAGGCGTCAGCCTGTACACCTCCAGCGGCCCCCGGGGGAGTGCTGCTGCTTGGGAGGTGGTAGCCATGGTCGTGACCCCGGGAGCCTGTCAGGCCCGAAGACCCTTCCTTCCTGGAGGGTCCCTGGAACAGCCCCGCAGCACGCTAAGGCCTCCTGGGGTTTGAGGAACCCACCTCCCCATCTTTCGCTCCTTGACCACCGGGGAGCTCAGCTAATGGGCTCGAGTGCAGTGACTGACACCAGATTGTGAGCTGCCTCGAGAGAGTGAAAAAGGCAAACTGGCCTCAAAACGCCCCTCCCGGCACAGGCACCGGCCTTTCCTTGGGCTCAGAGGGCCTGCTCTTCAGCAGAGGTGGGTGCTCCTGAGCTTCTGGTCCCCAGGAATCAGTCCTTCCCGGGCACCCCCACCCAGGTCCGGGTTCACCCACTGCACAGAGGATCAGGCTGGACTGGGGGAGGGGCACGGGCGGAGTGCCCACAGGCAGGCAGCGAGGCCAATAGCAGCAGGGGGGCCTGGACACGCCAGCTGTGTCCTCACCTCATGCCCGCCTCCACTTCACACCTTGTGGTCATTCAGGATGAGAAAGGGCCAGAAAACTTTGCCCCTGGCATGGCACTCTGCCCTTGCCCAGCACCAGCCGCCTCACCATGTGGCCTCCAGCCCAAGGTGCCAGCAGAGTAAAGGCAACGACACCAAGTGTATAGGAAACATTTTTATTTCAAAAAGTATTGAAGGCGCCCTAAAACCTTACAGCATTCTGGAAGTGACATTTGCCTCCAGAACAGACAATAAATACGCACACCCACCCGCCCTCTGGGGCTGGCCTGGGTGCCGACGGGGGAGGGTGGGTAGTCATAAATACAGAATACGTCGAGTCAGCATTAAATACCATCCCCGAGCTCTCATAACTTAATTTGTCTTGGAGACTGGTAAAAGGGTGTGCCCCCAACACGCAGTCCCACCCCGAGTTGGTCCAGCCCTCTGTCCCCAAGTCAGTACATTCATCTGCAAGTGGTGGGGGCGTGCCCGACCTTGCACCTGCAGGCTTTTACCCACAGCCTGAACCCCGTGCCAGGGGGGCCCCAGGGCAGGGAGCACACGTCTGAAGGCTCGGTCTGATCCCGACCCCTACATGCCCTCCCACGGTGCCTGACCTCATAGTGGGAAGGACCCCAGGGGGATGGGAAGGGCTGGCTGTGAGCTGTGGCCACCCAGCAGGTGTCTGGAACACGAGATCTAACCCACCGCGATGACCACACAGCAGGGCCCAGCCAGCAGCCCTGGAGGCCACAGGCTTCCTCCCCAAACCGGGGCCACGGGCCAACGCAAGGTCTTCAGTGGCATCTGTGAAGTGCCGCGAACCCTTTCTTCTGGGGAGAACGTACAGACATGGCCCCTCCGCAAACATTTCACTTCATCGCACGAGGAAATGCAAACACTGTCCTCACCGGACGGGAGACCAACTCCAGCAAAGCTACGCCAGGCCTGAGGGGCAAGCCCACCCAATCCACGGAAACGCTCACACTCCCCGAGAAGCGTGCCCTGGGCCCTGGGCTCCCACCTCCTGGAACGCCCCCCAATCCCCCGCTGCAGAGGCCTGCAACAGATCACAGATCACCAGCGCTGGTTCCCGCCGCCTCTTAAGCCCAAGCTGCCTTTCAAACCTTGCAACCAACCCTGAAGCCATGCTGCCCGGGGCTGCTCCTGGGGCAGGACTCCTGACCACAGGCAAGGGCAGCCCGCCTGGCTGGGCGTCAGAGGCCAGCTCCCAGCACCCCCCGGAAGGAGCCCGACCTTGCACCCGCAGGCTTTCACCCACTGCACTGAGTCGAACGTGGAGAGGCCTCTGAGCCAGGGCGGAGGGAGGGCGGACATGCCAGCTGGTGGGGTGGGTGGGCAGGGACACCAACATCAGGCTCAGCCCAGTGCATGGACACACACTCAGCAGGCCTCTGGGCTCCAAGGCCACACCAGTCCCCTGCCCTGCGCCCCTGGGTCTGAGCTCAGCTGCTGGAGGCCCGTCCCTGTGGGGGTGTTTTTGTGCGCAACCCCCTTCATCCGGGGAGACGTGCGCTGGGATGCAGCCATCGCCTGCCCGATCCCCAATGCGTCCTGACCCCCTCCACTCATGCCCCAGAGTGGCTCTCCTCCCCCGGAGGTGGGTGCAAGGGGGTGACAGTGGGGAGGCGGGGGTGCAGGGGTGGTGGCCTGTTGGAGCCAGACACGTGTCGGTGAGGAGGCTTCTCTTCCTGGGCCAAGGGAGGGCCGTTCACAACTGGCGTTGACCCCGCAGCTGTGACTCAGAGTCTAGATGCAGAGGGTCCAGGCGTCGGACCCTGAGGCTTGCTCGGCAGCCCAAGAGCCGGTTCCACCTGGTGAGCCCAACCTGTCCTCAGGCACGAAGGAGGGGGTCGCCGCCCCCGAGGTGCTGGGTTACCTGCATCGAGGCCCTCCCTGGGCCAGGCCGGGGCTAGTGCAGCTCGCGGGGGTGCTCCGGTGGCAGCCGGGGCTGGCCCACGTCCATGTCGCTGCTGCTGCTGTCTAGCTCAAAGCCACGTCCACCCAAGGGCGTCTGGGGCATGAACTGGCGGAAGATGCTGACGCTGCCATGCCAGAAGGTGGGTTCGGGGAGCCGCCCCACCACGCTCCAGGCCCGAGTCTCAGGGTCATAGGCTTCTACCACATCCGAGAGTTCAAACGTGTTGTCATACCCCCCCGAGACGTACAGCTTCCCTCCAAGGACGGCCAGGCTGCCTCCCACGTGTACCTGTGGGTCAAGGGGGACAGGTGAGCGGAGGCCAGTAGCCAGGGCCTGGCAGAGCCCCCGCAGTCCCTCTCCATGGAGAAGGCGCCTGGGACCCTTAGGAGCGGCGGCCTCGACACTCCAGGAAGTGATGCTGGGAGCCAGGACCCGCCAGCACCCCACCTCGGAAAAGGGGCTCCACGCCTGGCCCTGCGGGGGTCAGGGGGCTGCAGAGGCGCCGAGTCTCCCTGGGAGCAGCACCGGCCTCTTCGGCAGGTGCGACCGGTCTTCCCCCCTTACAGATGGGGAACCGAGCCTCTGGGACGACCCGAGACTAAGCGCCGAGCCGTAAGGCTGGACCGTCGTCTTCCTCGCACTTGCCATGAGTACGTGTAGCTCACTTTGGGGAAAACGTCAAGTTAATTTCTTAAGGACAAGGATGTCACGCTATGATGCTGTAAACTGTGGCACTGCCACGCAGAGGTATCCTGAGAGCAGGTGTGTTAAGGAAGACAGAAAAGATGCAGGTGGTGCGGGTGGGCCTGGGATGAAGGAAATTTGCCCACGTGGCCAGATGCTGCTCCTGCCTCATGGCTCCATGACACTATCAGGCTCAGTACCTCACTCCTCAACGCGCAGAGAGAAGGCGAGACCCGATCAGGCAACAGCACCAGCATCAAGCGGGTGCCCTGCTCAGAGCACACAGCAGGCGCTCAATGAGTACACTGCCAAGGTCAGCCCCCAAAGACCTCCTGTCTGACCTTGTCCCCTCTGTTGTCAGCTTGCTCACTCTGTACCAGCCACACGGAGCTGAGACCTTGTTCTAGGAACCAGGCTCGCCGTGCCCCAGGGCCTTTGCACGTGCAGCCTCTGGTGAACTCTTCCCCAGTATGCTCTGTGCCTCAGGGCGGCCGGTGCTTCCTATGCAGGCACTTACCTGATTCATAGATGGGATCTTGTCCCATTCGTTCTTCCCGGGGTTATACACATCCACCTCGGCGGAGTCGTCCCTGTTGGGGGGACGAGGGGAGAGTGGGTGGGAGGGACTGGAGAGGAGGTCCTCCAAGGCCCTCACCTTTGGGGACTTCTTTGGTGCCATCTGACAGCCCATTACCTAGTTGGACCCTAGCCCTGATTTCAGGCCCCACCCCCACCTCTGGCCTAGGTTCCGAGGTGCCTGCACTCAGCCTTTCTCCCTGAACCCAAAGATCACACCCTCAGGTGCCTCTTTCCCTACCACCCAGCACCCCGCACGAACCCACTGCCCTCCCCTTGCTGCAGCCACACTGGCTTCAGAGCTTTAACTTATCGGGGTTCTTCCCATCCGCCGCCTCCTCCTCGTCCTTCTGACTCGGACTTGTGTCACCTCTTTAGGACAGTCTTCCGTGGCCGACCACCCGATCGCGCACCCCACGTGGCCCGGACCGATCCTCGACCACTGCCTCACCTCTGCTGCCAGCCCCTATCCCACCCCGTCCACTGTGCATCTTCAGCGCACAGCAAGGTAACCACGGCCACCGGAAGGAAGGTGCCCCCGAGCTACCCTTCCCTTTGGGGGTCACCCTGATTTGACACACTCCTGACCCCTGCATTAAAGGCTCCAAGGCACAGACTTGAAAAGCAAAGACTCCCCAAAATAGAATGATCGCAGACAAGGGTCGGCAGGTGGGCCGGACAGGGAGTATCTGAGGCCCCGCACTAGCGGCCACGGCACCTGCAAACAGAGGGGCCGGCTGGTTCCAATCCAGCTTCCTCGTGGGTCGCGGAAATCTGCAAGTTCACACTTTTCACGTCACAAAACAGTACTCTTGCCCGGCCGGTGTGGCGCAGTGGTTGAGCACGGACCCAGGCACCAGTCAGGGCACGTACCCAGGCTGCGGGCTTGATCCCCATAGAGCAGGGGTCCTCAAACTTTTTAAACGGGGCCAGTTCACTGTCCCTCAGACCGTTGGAGGGCCAGACTATAGTTTAAAAAAAACTATGAACAAATTCCTATGCACACTGCACATATCTTATTTTGAAGTAAAAAAACAAAATGGCAAAAACACCTGAATGTGGCCCGCGGGCCGTAGTTTGAGGACGCCTGCCATAGAGGGTGTGCAGGAGGCAGCCAATTGATGTCTAAGTTTCTTTTCTCTCTCCCTCTCCCTTCCTCTCTCTGAAATGAACAGAAACATACTTAGAAACAAACAAAATAGCACTCTTGCTTGGATTTCCCCCAAGTTACTTCAAAATGCAAAAGCCATTCCTACGTTGTGGCCCGTACATACCACGGTTGGTAATTAATCCTGGAAGCAGCGGGCTGTCGGCCCCGCGCAGAAACGCACACGCTGCAGCCAGCTGGGGCCAGGCTGGGCAGGGCCCCCAGCCAAGGAGCCGCTTAAATGGGGACCAAGGTGAACACGGCTGGGGGGGTGACAGGGGGGAGCCCTGCTCACAGCCTGGACGGGAGCAGGCACGGGATGCGGCCCCGACACAGCAGCCGCCTCCCCGGGGAGACACCCTCAGGAGCGGCCCCACGGGTGGCGCTCCGAGCAGGGGCATGAGGCTCAGGAGGCACCAAAGGGCACGACAGGGAGGCTCTGCGACCAACATTCAAGCGCATCAGAGCGGTGCTGCCGGCACTCAGGTGGGTCACGGCCGGACCCGAGGACAACCGGCTGCCTTTCCCGACCACTCACTCTCTCAGCCGGGCTGGGGGTGGGGGGCAGAGCTGGGCCCCCCTTCCCTAGCCCCCACCCTTAGGTAAACCCTTACAAAGGCTAACAATGCGGAGGCACCCGCGTGGGCGGCTGGGTAACGACAAGTGACTGAGACCCGGGGGCGGAGGACACTCCCAAAGGCACGCGGCCGGCAGAGCCTGCAGGAGGCTGGCGCTCTGCTAAGTTGTATTTATAGCCTCTCCACCCCGCTCGGAAGACACCACCCCGACTTCGGGGAGGGAGAGCTGGGTGAAGGGTCAGGTGGTGTCTGTAAGAGGACGCGGGGCTGGCGAGATTCCAGGGCTTTCTCGGAGCAGCCCCCAGGCTCTGGCACACGGAGATGCCTGGCCCCTCGGCCACCTGCCTGGATGCGCTCACCAGAAAGCCCGGGGAGAGGGAGCGGCAGCTCGGATGGTTCGAGGCTCGGGGGTCAGGGGGGAGCTTCTGAGGCTCCCAATTCAAAGCCCCAGCCGAAGGGGGACAGAGGGGACACGGGCGTGCTGTTCATACGGTCCCCTTCCCTCCTGGTCCGTATACGCAGGACGGCTCCAGGCCGGAGAGGGGAGCCGCGGGGACACAGCACAGAGGCTGTGAGCAGCGGGCAGGGGGTGCTGGCCCCGGGACACCCACCTGCCTACAAGGCGGTGGCACGTGGCTGTGACTAGTCATCGAGACCTGCGGGTACTGCCAGGCTCCAGTGGCTCCACACAGGGACCTGGGCATCCTCGGTTCACACCTTGTACGGCCACGTGAAGCCTGTGGCAGGAAGTCCCCCGCCCCGTAGGCCTTCTCGCCATCTGTGAAACGGGACAACGGGGCCCACCTCATGGGGGCCAACCATGCCAACGCCCAGGGAGCAGGCAGCACAGCGCCCGGCAGGTCCAGGCCCAGCGTGCGCTCCCACTGCCGTCATCCCCACAGACAGCGGCCTGCTCAGCACCAGCTCCCTGCCCGGCCCAGAGCGGCCGCGGGACCGTGGACAACAGCATTCGTTAGGCCAGAGTCATGGGCCCTCCCGGCGCCAGGCCAGGCGGGGAGGGGACAGACAGACCCAGAACCGGCAGAAGCGCACTGGATATGAAAGAGGGGGCGGGGCAGTCCAGCCACCTGGCCGCTGGCCCCACCTGCCTGAGTGGGGTGGACACTCTGCTCAGTGAGCAAAGGGCCGTTCTGTCAAGACCACAAGTTCCCCCAGGTCTTGAGTGTCCAATGTGTCCCCTGGTCTAAGATTCAGAATCCCTCCGACAGGACAGGGTCCTTCCAACGAAGGCCGTGCGGGAATAGCCGGGGCCTAAGGGGCTCCCCCAGGTGGGGGTCCAGGCAAAGGGCTTCTTCCATTTAGCGCCTAGAAGTTCCCTGGAAGGACCCAGCTCCACCCCGGGACCCCTTCCCTACGGAAACCTGGAAGCCCCAGACTCCGCCGTCAGCACAGAGGCCAGCCCTGGACCCCAACCCGGCCGCGTCTTCGTGGCGAGAACCAGGACGATGCGCCTCGCACGGGGCCTGGGCCCGGGGACTCACCTGATGAAGTACATGAGTCCGTTCAGAGTCACTGTCTTGGGGGCAAAGGACCAGGGCGGGAGCGGGCCACAGTCCACCAGCGACCAGAGGTCCGTGTCCGGGTCGTAGCACTGCATCACCATGGTCTCCTTGCCGGCCAGCGAGCCGATGGCGTAGAGCCGGCCGCGGCAGGCCGTGGTGGAGCAGTTGTCCAGGGGGTAGGTCATGGGCTGCAGGGCCTCCCAGGCGTCGGTGGTGTGGTCGTAGCGCTCCGTGCTGTCGGCCGCCACCACGTACAGCAGCCCGTCCAGCACGGAGGAGCTGTGGTACTCACGGGCCTTGAGCATGGGCGCCACCTCCGTCCACTCGTTCACGCTCGAGTTGTACCGCCACACGCAGTCGTACAGCCTGGCGCCGTCGGACCCACCTGCCAGGACACGCACAGCAGCAGTCAGTCCCCGCCCGCTCGGGTGAGTCACCCGCCTACGCCTTCCCGAACACCCCAGAGGGCATCTCCAGGGGGGGAATGAACCTCCCCGACTTTGATGTAAACACAGGACCTCCTGCGCCCAGGCCTGGGCCGGGGCTTCCGGCTGCGGCTGAGGCAATGCGGACGCTGACCGCGGCTCACTGCCCCCGAGGCGCCGGCTTCATGCCACACACACACCGCCAAGAGCTCTGTGGGCAAAGGCCCTGGGGCCACAGTCCTAAGTAAACAACCTGGGTCTGGACCCCACGTACACGTCAAGCACCTCAACTGGACCAGGGCATCAGGTCTCAGAGTCGTTCTCCTGGGGACACGGCACGGAGCGGGATGCACAGGGACTTGTTCCCCAAAGTCTAGGCTGCCTGGCCACCCCCCACTTCATGCCGCAAGCAGGAAACCCAACACAGAACGTAATGCCCGAGGGGCCGTCCTGATTGAGGAAAAACTCATCCAGTTGTACAAATACAGGGCGGGGCAAGAGTAGGTTTACAGTTGAATCCGCTTTCCAACACAATAACTAATAAATAATGACGAGAATAAACTTTCACACGCAGACAACTGTCAAACTACTTTCCCCACCCGGGACACATATACTCCTCTGTCTACATTTCCAAAAAGAACTGAAATAAAATAAGCATCAAAGCCCAACGGCGCTGACTGTAACCATAAAGTAAACAAGTCCACCCAGGACCCAGGACCTCCACGGACCCCAGGGTGAAGGGACCCCAGGACCCAGGGGCTGCATTCCCTGCCCCCGAGGCTGGCGCCACGGGCAGCACAGACGGGACATTCTATCCGGCTGGTGGCCCTGAGCTTTTTAAAGGGAGAAAACAAGTCGGGTAAACGTGGCGGCGTGCGGCAGGCCTTCTTCCTTCTACGGGAGAACCACGCGCCCACGGCAGCTGAGGCGCTCTCTCCCCGTGAAATTCCGACAGGCAGCTGCCTGGGGGGACCGGCCACCTGTCCACACCCAGAGGATCAGCTGCTCGGCTGAGACCTTCGGAAGGGTGTGCAGTCAGGGCCAGTCTGACCACTTTGGGGAGGGACTTCCCCTGCCAGGCTTGGGGGGTGGGGGGGCGGTTCCCAAACGCAGGGCCGACCTCAGACTGCAAAGGGGATTCTGGGGGATGGCAGCAGAGGCTGGACGGGAGCTGCAGGTCAGAAAGCTGTGGCCACAGAGTGGAGTGTCCTCAGGCCGGGAGGCCTCCCACTTGTCAGCTCAGAGCCCGCAGGGACGCTGCCCGTCTCAGAGCCGACTTTCTCCCACATGCCAGGCCCGGCCCGCAGCCTCACCGAGGGATCCCGGCCCGCAGCGGGCCCAGTGCACGCCCCGCCGGCTTCTTTCCTTATATAGCCCTCGAGGAGACCACCCCTCCTCGCCGCACGGAAGGAGGTAGCCTCCGGTTTGAGCCAAGATTTATCCTCCATAAAAAATGTGGGAGAAGCCCAACGTGGGCCCGCCCAGCATGACTCGGCAGTGTGTTGGGGTTTGAGCCAAGTCTCTGCAAGAAAACCTCCCAGCATGTGACTGTGTTTACAGTCACTGGGCGGCGAGCAGCCTACACACCATGTGACCGGCAGGCCGCAGCCCAGGTGCAGGGCCAGGGGGACCTAGTCAAGGGGTGACCCAATGCCAGCACCGGCGGCCTTGAGGCTGGGCTGGGAGGAAGCCCCGGGAGGGGGGTAGATGTGTCACAGGGCGTGGGCCCGGGCCGGTCGCTGGGTTCCCTAGGGATAAAAGAAAGCACCCATTGTGCGGGGTGAATGCCCCAGTCTCTTCCAACCGAATGGGGGGAGTGGCACTTCCTGGGGAAAAGAGTGGGCTCCCCAGAGAGGCCCCGCAGCGCGGGAAAGAAACCCACAAACAGCTGTGTGTCCCGCTCACACAAGAGGCCCTTCTTTCAGGTCGAGAGGACCGGCTTAGGGGAGAACCGCAGTCCAGCGTGCGGGGAAGGGGAGGTGCCCGCTGGGCGCGGTCCCCGGTCCAGGTTCTGTGGGTTGCTCTTGCTCCCACAGGGGCGCGGGAGGCCAACCCTGGAGACCCCTGCCGGGGGGTCGGCCGGCTCCGAGTCCTGCCCAGCCCACTCACCCGTCACGTAGATGTCGTTGCCAAGCGCCACGATGCTGTAGCCCCCGCCCAGGTGGTCCGGGAACTCGGCCAGGTAGCGCCACTGGCCCGTCTGCGGGTTGTAGCAGTCGACGGTGACCAGCTCGTCGCAGTCCTGGTCGCAGCCGCCCACGAGCACGAGGATCTCGGCGAGGCCGGTGGAGGGGCGCGGGCGCATGCGGGGGCAGGGCCCGCGGTCGTGGCGGTCGTAGCGCGCCGCCTGGAAGTCGCGCGCCTCGCGCAGCAGGCGCAGGCAGGGCGGGCAGCGGGCCACCAGCGGCTCGGCCTCGACGTGCGCCAGCAGGTAGAAGCGGCGCACGAAGGGCAGGCGCACGGCCTCCAGCAGCTGCGGCCAGTGCGCGGCGCGGCGCGGCGGGTCGGCGCGCACCCAGCGCAGCGCCAGCTGGTAGGCGGCCTCCTCCTTGGGCACGCACAGCCCGTCGTCGCGCAGGTAGCGCAGCAGGCGCGCCAGCGGCAGCCGCTCCAGCTGCTCGGCGCCCAGCTCGCCCACGTGGCGCAGGATGAAGCGCTGCGCCGCGTGCGCCAGCCCCGCGCAGCTGAAGGCCTCGGCGAAGTCCTGCATGTCCAGGCAGTTGGCCAGGTCGAGCTGCTGCTGCAGGAAGGCGCCGCACGCCTCCTTCACGGCCGGGAACTGCAGCAGGTCGGCGGCGCGCAGCAGCGGCTCGGCGTTGTCGCCGCTCACGGCCACGCGGCCCGTGTAGCTGAAGTCGAGCAGCAGCTGCAGCATGTCGGGCGGCACCCCGTGCAGGCGCACCCGCTCGGCGCGGCTCTCGCGCAGCTGCCCGGCGAACATGGCGCGGAAGTAGGGGCTGGCGGCCGCCAGCACCGCGCGGTGCGCCGGGAAGTCGCGCCCGCCCGCCGCCTCCAGGGTCACGTCCAGGAACTTGCGCTCGGCGCGCAGCTGGCTCAGGCCGCGGAGCAGGCTCAGCGCGTGCGCGGGGTCCGAGAAGGGCAGCACGGCCAGGGGCGCCGGCCGCTCCATGGCGCCTTGGCTGCGGGGCGCGGGGCCGGGACGCGCTACCGGGGGGAGGCCGCGGCCGGGGCCAGCGGGAGAGACGCGGCGCGGCCGGCGCAGCTGCTATAAATACGGCCGGGCGCCGCGGCCTCCGGGGGGCCGGCCTGGGGGGAGGCGGGGCGCCGCCGGCGCCGCCCACTTAACCCCTCGGGGCCCGGCGCCGCCCGCCCCGGCTGGCTCCCTCCCGCCCCCGCGCGCCCGGCTGAGTCACCGCCGCCCGCGCACGTCCCCTCCCCGCCCTTCCGGGGCTTCCTGCGGCCCCGCGCCGACGCCCGGGCCGGGCCGGCGGGTGACAAGTGTTCTCTCCGGGGGCGGCCCTGCCGCGCGCCGGGATGGGGGCCTCCCGGGCCCGCCCACGCCCCCCCCCCCCGGGCCCGGCTGCTGAGCAAACCCGGTGGGGGCGAGCGCGGCGCCCGGACGGCATCACCCTTTCGCGCCAGACTCCCAACTGCGTCCGCCCCGCCGCAGGCCGCTGCGCACAGAGGCTTTAACGCTTTTTCTCTCTCTAGTCCGGAGGGCTGCGGCTAACCCCGCCGGGGCAACATTTCCCAACAGCAGGGTCTGGACAACGGGACCGGAGCAGAGCAGCTCTCCGGGTCGGAGGCGGCTTTTCTTCTCGGCTCCGCACCCGGGGCCCGTGCCGGAATGCGCTCGGCTGGCTCCGCCGGAGTTTCAGGCCGGACCAACGCGGTCATTAACTTTCGTCCGCGTCGAGGCGCGGTTTCAGTTTTCCGATTCAGACTCGGGTTCCGGCGCTGCGCTGCGCTCCGAAGGGGGCCGGCCTGCTCCGGGTTTGGACACCGGGGACCCCCGGCCCCCCTTCCTGCGGATGGACGTGGGGAAGGCAGAAGACGAGGGCAGGAGAAAGTCCTAAGGGTGTATATACTATTAAACAGAAAACCGAAAGCACTGGAAAACAATGCCGGAGGGAAAAAAGCAGTTTTCCTGCTCCGAGAGGGGACACCAGGGGCCCCGGGGACAGTGCCTTCAGCTCAAGGTCAGACAGGAGACTGCCTGCCTTAAACCAGGAATGTGGCCCTTCAGTGCTATCAGGGTCACGGAAAGAGAAACCGGTCTTAAGAAAGGGATCTGTCTCATTTTGGTTCCAGTAGCTACAGTTCCTGGCCGGACTGCGTTTCCACACGAGCAGATGAAAAAGGCCCCTCACTGCAGAGCGTTTTCCTTCAATGAGTGCTTTGTGAGTTCTAGACAAGATCCCTATTTTGCCGGCAGCCCTCTGGTTTTGCAGATGAAACCAGGGTTTCGTATTTAATAGTGTCCCACCCCCTTGCCCTGTGAGCTTCACAAAAACATTCCTGCCCTAGCCGGTTTGGCTCAGTGGATAGAGCGTTGGGCTGTGAACTGAAGGGTCCCAGGTTCGATTCTGGTCAAGGGCACAAGCCCAGGTTGTGGGCTTGATCCCCAGTGGGGGACTTGCAGGAGGCAGCCGATCCATGATTCTCTCTCATCGTGGGTGTTTCTCTCTCTCCCTCTTCCTTCCTCTCTGAAACCAATAAAAATATATTTAAAAATACATATATTCCTGATGAACCCTCCCGCCTGCACCGGGGAGTGGCTGTCATTTCTTGCTTCCAGCCAAAGACATCTTGTTTTCCTTGCGGATCTGCAGGAGAGCTGCAGGCTCTCCCCTCTCCTCCTGACTCTCTCTCATCGGGCTGCCCGGAGAGTGTTTCTGGTCTGACTTTCAGCTTGGGAAGCACAGGCCTGAGGAAGAAAACAGTCAGGTACCAGCGCGCTGCCTGTTGCCCATAGATGGACTGTTCACACAGCTAGTAGCAGCGGCAGCAGCATTCCTGGGCCCAGGAGCCTGGCCAATCGCCTCCTAGCACAGGCTGTGTGACAAGAAGTCTGAGCAGCCAGGAAGTGGGATGTTTGTAGGGAAAAGTACCAAGGTCCCTCAGGTCAGACAGTACTCACCCACCTTGCATAAATCATCTTTCCGAAATCAGTCATGTTTCTATCGTTAAGAACTGAGCCCAGTTATGGGTTATTTCAGCCAATCGTGTTTGAGTCTGACTGTGAAGAATGATGTCGATATTTATTGAAATGGGAAGATGTCCATGCTATAGGATCAAGTGAAAAATGTCACCCACAATATGACCCAATCTGTTATGTTCAGATGCTTACAAAAAAGTGTGAAGGTAACGTTTTCTCTAGGTGGTACTAAATATATAACCTGTGTATTAAAGAAAGAATACAAGTTCAAAATAAAATTTAAAAATTCAGTTATTATGGGGGGAGGAAGCTATATTATTAATATCTCAGACCTAGGAGACAAGTATTTGAAACCAGGTGGGTATATCTAAGTCAATAAATGAATGTGGTTAGAAAAGAAAGGAACAGATTTAGACTTATCAGCTGTTTGGAATTTTTAATAACCTACCAACCCAGGTGTGCTACTTAGTTTTGTGGGTTTTTTTTCTCTCTCATCAATCTCCTAAGTTCAATACGGGAATGTAATGTGAGAAACTCACTCATTGCCGTATGACAGTGTGACAGATACAGTCACCAAACTATTCATTAAGGGGACATACATTCTTCAGACAGCACCCACCCCCTGGCCGGGTTGGAACACTACTACCAGTATTGTTGGGTGGCGAAGATGTTAACATTTGCCAAACAAGCAATAGTTTTTGTTTTTTCCAGTTTTTTTTTCCCCTTAAGATTTTTAAATTGATTTTTAGAGAGAGAGGAAGGGCGAGGGAGAGAGAGAGAAACATCCATCAGTTGCCTCCTGTATGCTCCCTACTGGGGATCAAGCCTGCAGCCCTGGCATGTGCCCTGACCGGGGAATCAAACCAGCAACCATTTGGTGCACAGGATGACGCCCAAACAACTGAGTCACACCAGCAGGGCGATTCTTTCCAGCTTTATTGAAAAATAATGGACACAAGCAATAGTTGGTGGGGAAATGTTTGTATTTAATGGTTAAACTTCAGCCATGAAAGTTTACCTTTTCTAAAAGGAGGAAAATCATCTTTGCCTAAGTAACTTCTTTATGCTAGTGTGATTTCACAAAAGATGGTGCTATGCAATTTTAAAAATCCAAACTACTTAATTTTGATATTTATTTTTAAATTTTTATTTGATTTTAGAAAAAGAAGGGAGAGAGAGGAACACTGACTTGTTGTTCCACTCATCCACGCACCCACTGGTTGACTCCTATCTGCGCCCCGGCCCGGAGATATTTAAATTCTAATTTTAGGCCGACAGGACAAGAAGTGACCGAGACCATTTTAAAGGCTGCTGTTATTTTTTCTTTCTTCTCCTCGGGGAACATTTGGGAACACATACCTTAGCATTTAGTCAAAAACAGACCGCACCTTTTCTTCCTGTTAGACACGGATTTTTCCCTGATTCTGGGCTGCCTACCGTGTGGAGTGTAACACACTTATTATACATCAACTTTTTAAAGGAATTTTACAGTATTCTCTATCCATTAAGCGCTTTATGATATGTAAATGAGATAGATACTATAAGCGAAAATATTTAAGGTGTTTGGCACACAGTGTTGCTGTTAATCTTTATATTTTTTCCTGTATGAACCGTAAGAAATGCATTTGAGCCTTACCGCGCTGGTTTGGCTCAGTAGACAGAACTTTGGCCTGCGGACTGAAGGGTCCCGGGTTCCATTCTGGTCAAGGGCACATGCCCAGGTTGCGGCTTGATCCCCAGTAGGAGGCTGTGCAGGAGACAGCCGATCACTGTCTCTCTCTCATCATTGACGTTTCTCTCCCTCCTTTCCTCTCTGAAAATCAATAAAAATATATTAAATGAAAAATAAAAAGAACTATAATAAAATAAAATAAAATAAAAATAAAACGGGAGGGTGGGTGGATAGCCCTGAAGAATATCAGGCTAGGTGGCGGGAGTGTTTAAAAAAAAAAGCATTTGATTCTTCTATGCATAGGTTACTTTCCTCAGTATAAGAAAAGTTGACAGTATATAATTTAGGAGTTATTTATTAATGGTTTTATTTATTTATTTGTTTTAATCCTCACCCGAGGATATTTTTCTATTGATTTTTAGAGAGTGGGAGCGGGAAGGACAGAGAGAAACATCGATGTGTGAGAAACATATTGATTGATTCCTGCATGAGACCCCAGGCCATTGCAACCTGCAACCGAGACGTGCCCCTTGACTGGAATCCAACCTGGGGACCCTTCGCTCCGCAGGCCAAGGCTCTCCCCACGGGGCCCAAACGGCTAGGGTCATTCATTTATTTTAAAAAAGCAAGAATTTATTGACCGCAGCAAAACACACTTAGGGCAGTGAAACGAGGAAGGGCATAGAAGCCACAGGAGCGCTTAGGCTGGGCTGCGTTGGCTCACTGGGAAGTGGGAGAAAAGGGGGCCTTGCAGACCGGTTCAGGGGTTCCCCCCCATGGCTCCCCTGGTTGTAAGTCTCATGGGGTCCCTCAGAGGTTAGGGGGTATGTGCCTGGGGGGGGGGAAGGAGAGAGGGAAGGGGATGGCATGGGCGTGCTCCCTGAGAGAGAGTGCTATTAATGGTTTTAAGTTATATCAATACAGTAGTCAAGGTACTAAAAGTTGAAATAATATTTTGATGGGTTTTCATTCTTTTCTTCTCCTGGAAATGGAAGTGAGAAAGGCAGGAAACTGAGGGTAGAAAAAAAAAATTCCGTAAGAATAGACTATTAAGTCCTGCCAGTAGCTCAGTTGGGTAGAGCATTGTCCCCGTATGCGAAGGTTGCGGGTTCGATCCTGGTCAGGACACATACAAAAATCAACCAATGAGTTCATAACTGAGTGGAACAAAAAACATCCGTGTTTCTCTTTCTCGCTCCCTTCTCTCTTCCTCTCTAAAAAACAAAACAAACAAACAAACAAACAACAGAACAAAAAGCTGAAACACCAGAAAATAATTTCAGGAAAAATAAACCCTTGGTTATGTTCATACCCACACTCAAACACAGAGTTAAAGTGGGAGGCGCAAACCTTCCCTGAATGTTCCCCAATCTCACTAGCGTAGTGAGATTTAGGAAGGTGAAGCTATATTTGGTAACCCAATTAAAGTAACTACATTCTCAAGTTACTTACTGGGAAACCGTGGTATTCTTAGTATTTTTAAACTTGTCACAACCTGTGCTAATGTTGGCTTTTTTCTTCCTCTTTCCTAAGTAACAATAATCATCGGAGAATTAGCATTCAAGCCGGAGGTGTAATTTATTTTTTAAAGCAAAAAACAAACAAAAACCATAAACTCCAAGGACCTGGCTACTGTGGCTCATGCTCTTGCATGAATCCTGGAATTCTAGTTGCCCTGGAGCCCGGGAGCATGGCAGCATCCCCGAGAAATAAACCACACACTGAAGACACCTACGCCTGTCGGACCGAGATCAGCTTCATTACCCACGCTCTATGCCATTGAGTGTGAGTCAATTACTGGCGTTATAGTCCTTTTTTTTTGAGTTTAGGGACTGGATGGTAAGTATTAATTCTTTTTTAAAAATATTTTTAAATATATATGTATATTTTAATTTCAGAGAGGGAGGGAAAGGGAGAGAGAGAGATAGAAACATCAATGATGAGAGAACCATCGATCCGCTGACTCCTGCACTCGAACCAGAAACTAGGGCGTGTGCCCTCGACGGGACCCTGCAATCCGCAGGCCGACGCTCTATCCACTGAGCCAAACCAGCCAGGGCGGTAAGTATTAATTCTATACCTTCTCCAAAGGGTGACATTTCTAAGGGAAATCAAAGGAAGGAGAGACAAAGAAGGTCCTTCTCCATGACGTTTTCTATTTCACTAGAGCAGCAATTTTTTTGTTTTGTTTTTAAATATATTTTATTGATTTTTTACAGAGAGGAAGGGAAAGGGATAGAGAGCTAGAAACATCGATGAGAGAGAAACATCGACCAGCTGCCTCCTGCACACCCCCTACGGGGGAATGTGCCCGCAACCAATGTACATGCCCTTGACCGGAATCGAACCTGGGACCTTTCAGTCCGCAGACCGACGCTCAGTCCACTGAGCCAAACCGGTTTCGGCTAGAGCAGCAATTTTCAGCTGGTGTGCCACGGTGTGCCGCAAGGATTTTGAAAACATGCAATACCTGCCCTGGCTGGTGGGGCTCCATTGGTTGAGCGTCTTCCCATGCACCGAGAAGTCACCAGTTCAATTCTAGGCCAGGGCACATGCCTGCGTTTCGGGCCTGATCCCTGGTAGGGGGCGTGCAGGAAGCAACCAATCGATGTTTCTCTCCCTTTCCCTTCTTCTCTCTAAAAATCTATCAAATCAAATAAAAAACACATAGTAAAAACAAAACAAAACATGCAATTACCTATTTAGTCAGAGGCTGATCTCTTTTCTCTTAGGCTGTCAAAAAAGTAACACCAGCCCTGGCTGGTGTGGCTCAGTTGGTTGGGTGTCATCCAGTACACCAAAGGGTTGCCAGTTGGATTCTTGGTCTGGGCACATGCCCAGGTTGCAGGTTCCAACCCTGGTGTGTGTGTGTGTGTGGGGGGGGGGGGGCGGGGAGGGAAGGGGGGGTGCAGTAGGCAGCTAATGGATGTTTCACTCTCACATTGACGTCTCTCTTTCTCTCCCTCTCCCTTCCTCTCTCTAAAAATCAGTACAAATATACATATATATATATATATTGTTATTATTATTTTTAAAGGCAACAGCCAATACTGTAATAGCTGTCCGGTGTGAATGCATCAGAATTATACCTATTATTTTTTGTCAGATTGGCAAAAAATGTATTTTTTGGGTGTGACACAGAATTTTAGTAGTTTATGAGCGCCATAAAACGAAAAAAGGTTGAAAATCGCTGCCCTAGAGTGTCAGGCAGGGAGATAAGCAGGTAGTCCTGGTCACATCCATGGGCTAAGAACTATTTACTAAGAGCTACAGGAAATAGTTATTGGATACCCGAAGAGTAAGAGTGATCACTGTCATGTGAAACAGTCCAAGTTGGGGTTTTTCTTTCCTTAGTGTGACTGAGTGGTCCCTGAGTTCTAGGCTGTTTTGTCTGCCATCCAGTCATTATTATGAACAAGTTCTTTATTTCAGTTTCTTAATGGAGGCAGTGTGTTGTTAATGTGTACGTCGTAAAAAAATGGTTTCATCCATAGGGAATAATGATCAGTTAAAAAAATTCCCTTTTGCCCTGGCTGGTGTGGCTCAGTTGGTTGGAGCATCGTACCATGCACCGAAGGGTGGCGGGTTCGATTCCTGGTCAGGGCACACAACCAGATTGGGTACCAGAGGCAACCAATCCATGTTTCTCTCTCTCCCTCTCCCTTCCTCTTCTCTAGAATAATAATAATAATAATAATAATAATAATAATAATAAAATTCCCTTTTCTCCGCTTTGGATTCCACCTCTACTAATTCTTCTTTGGCATCTGTGCTTTTAAACTACCAACAGGACAGTATCCTTCCTTCTTCAGGCAAACCAAGTTGCTCCTGGTGAACCTGACCCTGGTGATTAAGGCTCAAACTCAGGAGGAACTAAGGCAGTGGACGGACTCAGAACATGTGAAATCCCTTGAATAAAAATTCATTAACTTTAAATAAGGGTGCCTATGTTACAAATAATAAAAGCCCTTTATACTTTTTGTAAAGTAAAAAAAAAAAAAGTTGTCCATGCTGTTTGCACAGACCAAGCCCAATGTCTATTGTTATCTGGCTAGCTTTGTAAAGCGCCCAGTGCCCGTTCCTTATCACCTCTGGGGAGCCCTCCAATCTGCCAAGACAGTGCAGAAATAACGTTAAAAAATAACAATGGTCAACTACCACCGCCCGAGGCCAGTACTACCCTGAAATCTTTATAGCTTAGGAAACTGAGGCTCAAGAAAAGCATTTCTAAAATAAAGCCAGTCCCTTAACCACTAAATGTTTCTCTCAGAATTCTCGTAACCACCTTAACGGGCCAAGGCCAACCAACTAGCATTCACTCCCTCCTGGAAAATGATCTTATCTTCCGGGGGCTCTTCCAACCATCCTCCTGATTGAGTGTACCGAAAAGTCAGCTTTCTGATTTAAATTTAAAACGTTACGTTCCTCCTCTTTAACGTCAAGTGTCTGTCTTCGAAGCTACAGGATATGCTACCGAGTCACTGGCACATAGATTTTTCTTTAAAAATGTGGAAGGATGTCAGGCCTCCTCCCGGTAACGGGATCGGAGGAGTTCATTTTCAACAAGGCGTCCGCAGCCAACCAGCCTCCCACGTAAAAGTTGTAAAATCCGCGGCGTCGCAGCCTCACACGGCAAACGCCTCCGTCCAGTGTCGGTACCCAGAGCAGCCACAATCCCAGGACCTCCGGCACGTTTCTGCCTCAACGGCACCCTGTAAGGCACGGACTCCGGGGCCACTCGAAGGGAGCGCGCAGGGGCGGCCCGAGGTTGGGGGGCGAGGGGAAGCAAAGCCAACATCTTCCAAAACATCGGCAACCCCGGGAGGGGCTTTCAGATCCGTAACCCGACACCGCCAAGTGGGTCCTCCGGAGACCACGAGGGTCTCGGTCCCGCGGCCCCGGACCCCGGGCACGGAGGGCGCGGCCAGAAAACCCACGGCCGCGAAGGCAAGTTCGCTTCCCCGGACGGACGCGCGGGGAGCCAAGCCCGGGGGTGGCCCGACGTCAGCGCCGCCACCCCCACTCTCGCGCGGGGACCCCGACCCCACAAAGGAGCACGAACCCCTAATCCTAGAGGAGGAGGCGGAGGAGGAGGCGTCGGCCGCCGCCGCGCTCCCAGACCAAGGCCGTCAGCCCCGCCCCCACCCGCCCCCGCGGAGACAGAGGCGCTGCCGCCCGCGCGGCCCCTCCCCCACCACCCAGCCGGCGCGAGCCCCCGCACAGCCCCCAGCTCCGGCGGTCACCAGTCCCGGAGACACCGCCTCCGCAGCGCCGCGGAGCTCTGTGGGGTTTGGAGTCCTCGAGGCGGCCTTTGTGCGCCTCAGCGGCGGAGCCTGGGACTACGTCTCCCACAATGCGCAGCGCCCGCCCCCGCGCCCCGCCCCCTCCTTATCGGCTTCCCGTTCCTCTCAGACTACATTTCCCGACAGGCTTCGCGGATCTCCCGCCCTCCCTCCTGAGACACGAGCCGAACTGGGCGTCAGGTCGGGGAGCCGGTCGGGTTCCCGCTCGCCGCCGCCGCCGCCGCCCCCCGCAGCGACTCTCCCGCCTCTCCTGCCGCGCCGGCCGCGGGAGCTGCATCGCGAACTCTGCTCGGCCGTGGAGCCGCGGGTCCGGGAACACAGAGTCCGGGACGCGACACGCCGAGCCCCCCCATCACCTCTAGCCGGGGCGACCCCTCCCCGGTCCGCCCTGGTCCTACGCCGGCGCCGGCGCCCCCAGCCCCGAGCGGCCCCACCGTCCGGAGCCCGCATTCCGGCCCCGGCACTCCCGCAGCCGCCGCCCCCCACCCTGAACATGGACTCCGACTCCTGCGCCGCCGCCTTCCACCCAGAGGTAAGAGCTGCGCCCGGATCCCCCCGACCACCCCCACCTCCGTCCTTCGTTCCCCGGAGCCGGACCCCGCCACCCGAGCGCCGCCTCCTCCCCCAGCTTTCCGTCGTCGCCCCCCGGCGCCCAACCCCGCCCCCCACTGGGGCCCCCGCTTCGGCGTCCCTCCCGCGGCCGTAAGCGGCGACCCCTCCCGGGCCTCGGTAGCCTCGGGACCTGTCTGCGCTCCGGGCCCCGCCCCGTAGCCTTGCTTACCCCTTCCCCGCCCCCGGGGACTCGGGCCGAGCGCCGCCGCCCCGCGCTCTCGCTTCTCGGAGGAGCCCCCTCGTCCTCCTTCCGGAGGGGCTCAGGCCCCCCTCGGACGGGGACCCGGCTTTGCGCGCCCCCGCCTGCTCCCCTAATCCCCCGGGCCCAGTGGCCCGCGCCCCGCCCCCTGACTCGCGCGCGGCCCCCGCCCCCTCCGGCTCTGGGGAGCCTAGTCTTTCGGGGTCCCCACCCCTGCGGGGGCCCGAGTCGACCCCCCCCCCGGCCTCCGCGCGCTCGCATTCCCCTCCGGGGCCCCCGCCCCCCGCCCGCAGGCTCTGCTCGCCCCGCCTCCCACTCCTCCTTCCGGGGATCGGCCCTCGGTTTTCCCGGTTGGCGCCCCTGCCGCGGTCCCCTCTCCCTTCCCGAGGCCCGCAGGGTCCGGGGTGCGGGTCGGGCCGCGGGAGGCGGCGCTGGGTACGCTCTCCCGCCGCGCTGATGCCTCGGGGGTTTGCGGGCCCTGCCATCCCCGGATCCCCGATTCTGCCGGCTTCTCGCGCCCCCTCCCCCGCGGGATGGGCCCCGCACCTTCCGGGGCCGAGTGTCGGCGGGGGGCGGCTTCCGCGGGAGGACGGGAGGGGGCCGCACCGCCATCTGCTTTTCCTAAAGGCGGCGGCGCGGCGGGCGGGGTGGGGGCGGCGCAGGTCCCCCCGCCCCGCGCCCGAGGGCGCCGCCGACTGCCACTCGCATCCCGGCTCCTGACCCGCTTCTGCGCGTTCCCCGCCGAAATAAAAGTTTTCCCCGAGAGTTGGAGGCCGAGGGCTGCCGCCTTCCCACCCCGGCCGGAGGGAGGGCGGTCGGCGGCTCCCGGGGGCGGAGGCAGGATCTCCTGCGCTTCCTGCGCGGATCGGCGCGGAGCCCGGGGCTCCGCCAACCTGCGCGCCCTCGGGGGCCGGGGCCGGGGCCGGGGCCGGGGAGAAGGTGATTTGCTGGAACCAAGTTGAGAAATCAGTGGCGCCCCTGGAAGGAAACCCGCTGGTGCCGCGCTGCCCTCAGCCTGTCCTGGTGGCCGGAGCCCACCCCCATTTCTCCCTCCCTCGCCCTAGCGGGGCGCTGGGCCCTCGGGCCGTGGGGAGGGGGCAGGGCGGGGATGGAAGGCTCACAGAGAACCTCGGTGGGCCCGCTGGTACGAAACCAGAGCGAAGTAGGCTTTGCTCAGGAGCAAATAAAGGCTCTTCTCCTTGAGCGGCTCTGCTCTCGAGGGACAGTTCATGGTCGGCGAGGGCACCTTTAGATTGAGATTGAACGGACCGTCCGGGCTCCAGAGCCAGAACTAGGGTTCGTCTGCGGCAGGGAGACCAGCAGGACGGTCCTGCTCCGTTCTGGGAGCGGAGCGCGGGTGCCTGGCCTCTGGGTGTGGGAGTGGGAGAGGGAGCAGCCGGAAGTGCCCGGGCGGGGGGACCCGGGGAGGAGCCCCCAGCAGCCCTGGCTGGGGAGGGTCAGGCTTGAGTGAGCTGGGGAGGGTAAGAGCAGTGGGCTTTTGAAGTCACTCAAGGCTTCAGTTACAGCTGCAGCAGCAGCTTATTTTCAAAATGGAAAACCTGTAGCAGAAAAGTAGTTATTAGCACTGATAGGAAGCGAACAGATAACCAGAACATGCCGGCGAGAGCTAAGAAATGGGCTTTTGGACAAGCTTTTATCTCCTAGCCAGTTTCCCGGTATTGGCACAACACCCCCCCTCCAGCCTTCTGGAAAGGGCTTCTTCCTGACCTGCGCTTACCTGGTGTTGTGTCTAAGGTGTTGGTAAATCTTGCAGCGTGTTTTTGAGTTGCTGGCAGCCATAAAAACTCCAGCTTGCTTGCTTTTTTGTGTGATTCCGCCTACAAGTGTCTGCTTTCAAACACACCCCCTTTCTCCCTGCTCACAGGAGTACTCCCCCGGTTACAAGAGGAGAAGGACCGTGGAGGATTTCAACAAATTCTGCACCTTTGTCCTGGCCTATGCCGGCTACATCCCTTATCCCAAGGAGGTAATCTTCAGCACTTTGGGGACCTTTCTGGCAGTGAAACCGGGGTGTGTGGGAGGACTTCAGATTAGAGTTGGGCAAAAGTCTTCCTTGGAAACTTAGACCAGCCTGGGAAATGGTTCCTCAAACTCTGGTAGAAAGTAAAATGCAGGCTTGTCTAGAAATGACTTAGTAAACTTTCAAAGTTGGCTTGAAAAGAACTGTTTGCGCCCTGGCGGGTTTGGCTCAGTGGATAGAGCGTCGGCCTGCGGACTGAGGGGTCCCAGGTTCGATTCCGGTCAAGGGCATGTACCTTGGTTGCGGGCACATCCCCAATAGGGAGTGTGCGGGAGGCAGCTGATCGATGTTTCTCTCTCATCGATGTTTCTAACTCTCTATCCCTCTTCCTTCCTCTCTGTAAAAAAATCAATAAAATACATTTAAAAAGGAAAAGAAAATAACTATTTGCTATCAGCCTGCTCTTTTTTTTTTAATTTAATTTTTTAATTGCAGTTTACATTCAGTATGGTATCGTATTAGTTCCAGGTGTACAGCGTAGTGGATAGACAGTCAGTCATATACTTGACAAAGTGTTCCCCCTGCTATTCCAGTTCCCGCCTGATGCCGGACGCAGTTATTACAATATTACTGACTATCCCCTATTCTGTGCTACTATCTGCTTGCTCTTAACGGCCAGTATTTCTTGAGTGCTGACTATGGCCAGGCGCTGGGTTTGGCTCTTACAGTGTGAGGTAGGGGAAGTTATTTGTCCCCATTTTAAAGCTAGGACGTGGGCACAGGTAGGGAACGCCTTGCCCTGGGTCCCAGGCCAGTGAATGGTGGAGTCTGGAGTCTGGCGAGCAGCCTCCTGGTTGCTTGCACATCCCGTACAGAATCTGCGGGGACTTCGGCCCAAATCCCACGGGATCTCAGGGGTTTTCCCCCCGTTGCTGATAAATGGGCAGACCTGTGGAGCAGACTGCCATGGTCCTCAAACCTCAGAGCCTCGTTCACACTGACCGAGGCTAAAAGAAGGGACCCAGGACTCCTCGGGGCCAGGTCGCAGCTTGGTTTATCCCTGGCATCGCCGTCTCGGGATCATGCCTGCTTTGTGCCACACAGAACGTGGCCATTATTTGCAAATAAAATGCTTGAATGGTCTGAAGGAACCAGAGTGGAGCTCACTCACTGCTTTGGGGCAGTAATTACCCACTTAAATTTTTGCAATATTTTAGGATATCTCCAGTTTTTAAAAAGTGCACTGGGAAATTCTCAAAACTAATTTAAACTCCCTTAATTAAAAAATGCATCCTGTGGGAGGACAGAGGGAGGGAGGTGCTCCAGTCAGGGAAGGACCCTGGGCTGGAGAGCGGGTGTCCCCTCCGTTCACAGGGGTCCACCCAGCACCAGCCAGGCTCCTGAGGGTTCCGCCACGGCAGGAGGTCCCCTCTCCTGGGGGCACGTTGTCTGGAAGGTCGCAATGAAATGCAGATGCCATTGTTCCTAAAGAGCAGTGCTGAGGAGAGCTGGGAGCCTGGGGTTGTGAGCCCAAGGCTGCGGCCTGGCCCTGCTGGGTGCCTGGGAGGTCTCTGTGGGGCCGGCGTCTGGGGCCGTGGAAGTAACCGGAACCTTTGCCTCCGTCCTTTCAGGAGCTCCCTTTGCGGAGCAGCCCCAGCCCTGCCAACAGCACCGCGGGCACCGTTGACAGCGACGGCTGGGACGCTGGCTTCAGCGACATCTCGTCCGGGGTGCCCCTGCCGGTCTCCGATCGCTGCTTCGGCCACCTGCAGCCCAGCCTCCTGCAGCGCGCCAAGCCCAGCAACTTCCTGCTGGACAGAAAGAAGACGGACAAGCTGAAGAAGAAGAAGAAGAGGAAGCGCAGGGACAGCGAGGTGCCCGGGAAGGAGGGGTACATGGGCAGCTTGCTGAAGCTGGAAGCCGCCGACCCGTACGTGGAGACCCCCACGAGCCCCACCCTGCAGGACCTGCCCCCGGCCCCCGGCGACCCCTGCTCGGGCTGGGACTCCGACACCCCGTCCAGCGGCTCCTGTGCCGCCGTGTCACCGGACCAGGTCACAGAGATAAAGACTGAAGGCAAGCGGACCATCGTCCGGCAGGGGAAGCAGGTGGTGTTCCGCGATGAGGACAGCACTGGCAACGACGAGGACATCATGGTGGACTCAGGTGAGCGGTCCCGGGTGATGGCCACGGGCTTGGCTGTGATTGGAAGAGAGGGGTCGTAAGCCGCAGTCTCGGGGAGGTCCCTGCCTCAGTGCGCCCACCGCCTCCAGGGAGAAAGGTGCAAGACGGTGGGCCCGGGTGCTTAGGGAAGGGGTGATCGCCGCTAGAGACAGCCGGAGTCCCGACCTCGAAATACACAAACAGTGCGGCTCCTGGTGCCCCGTCCCCGTGCTCCCGGACCACGGCGCTGGGCGCCCTTTCTGCGCACCGACCGCGCTGAGCGCGGAGGCGGCACCGGGAGTGGAAGCGGGTTCTGTCCTGCTGCTTGTCCCACTGGAGGGCGGCTCTCCTGACGGGGAGGCTCAGGAGAGGTCTTCCTTCCTCTTACGTGTTCCTCTCTTTCAGACGACGACTCGTGGGACCTCGTCACCTGCTTCTGCATGAAGCCCTTTGCCGGCCGCCCGATGATAGAGTGCAACGAGTGCCACACCTGGATCCACCTGTCCTGTGCCAAAATCCGGAAGTCCAACGTGCCGGAAGTGTTTGTCTGCCAAAAGTGCCGGGACTCCAAGTTCGACATCCGCCGCTCCAGCCGCTCCCGGATGGGCTCCAGGAAGCTGTTTCTGGACTGACTGCTGGCGCGTGGGGAGACGGCGAGGCATCGGAAGGGACGGGACGGTGGGCTTCTTGGCCCCTTTCTTAGTTGAGCACAGAACTCTCAGACCCTGCCGTTCAGGTGCCTACGCAAAAGGCCAGGCCGTCCACGGTGTAGACTGTACACAGCCGGTGACTGACGCCAGTCCTGAGGCCAAAGCTGCTGCTGAGCTGCTCTGCAGCGGAGGCGGACGAGCGCCGGGCAGGGGTGTGGGTCAGCTGACAGTGCGGGTCGTGGTCCTGGTGAATCCTTGCTCTCCTTAACCACCTCCCGCCGATTGGAACAAGTGCTGTTACTCCTGCTTCCCCCGTTGGGGACGATGGTTTCCCCGGCCTGCTAACGAACAGCCATACGTGCAAACGTTTTCCTGAGTGTGTCTTCTACCATAAGTGTCTGTACCGCAGCCATCAGAGCTGCCCTCCCTCAGTGGTCCGCCCTCCCGGCCCGCTGTCCCCGGGGCTGCCTGCTGGACTCCTCGGCCTCACTGAGAGGAGCCAGGGGCGGGGGGCGAGCCAATGGTCCCTAGTTTTCCTTCTGTTTGTTGAAAGGGGTCGTGTGGGGCCACTTCTCTGTAGAAAGAGGGCTGGTTGGGAGATGGAAGTGGCCCGTGTTCATAACCGTTTCCCGTTTTGCACGATGTAAAAACTGTCTTTTTGCACGCTATAGCCAAAAGCATTGGCAGGTTTTTGCCTGGGTGCCCTTTCTCTCCAGTTGGTGTATGGGGGCCTGTGGGTGCCCAGGCAAGGTGTTTTTGAGGGGGGCACTTTGGTTCCTGCGTCTCTCCTCCCCTCACATTATTCCAGTAGCAGCGTAAAGGTGAGGCAGTCACGGGGGAGTGGGGGATGGGTAGAGGAAAACTCGGAGGAGGGCCTCTCCCACGGGTGATTCTTAGTGTCCCCTGACCGGTTGGCCTGCTGGTCCCACAGGCCAAGGTTAGGACTTGAAGCCTTGGTTTGAGTTGGTGAGTGAGACATGTTAACATTGGCCTCCAGGTATATACCAGTGAGCGGTGCGGAGGTCCTCGGATCTGGACTTGGGGGCACCCCTGTGGGCCCGGCTCCGGAGGAAACCTGCGGGGCTCTGCTCCAGGTCTATACTCTAGGGCTCCACGGGAGGAGGGCTTCAGCGCTGTCCCAAATGGCCATGGCGCTCAGCAGTTCAAATACTGGTTCTCGAAAATTGGTGTTTTTGTTTTTTTTGTAAATCCATGGGTGTGTTTTCATAAACCTTGTTTCTTGTAAAAGTGTGAAAAGGGAAGAATGCCCAGGTTGGTCATATTTGTTTACAGCAGGATGGACCCGTCTCCCCTCCACATTCTCACTGAAGCACCACGCGCTGAACCGTAGGCCAGTCAGAGCCCATATTTTGTCCTGGCATCATTCATGCTTGACAAGCCAACTGCCTTTGTTTTGTTTTTAATTCTGTTGCTTTTATTAACACAAAAATAGGCATAATTTCTGAAACCCAGTTTATTGTCAAGATCCCCAAAGGAGAAGTTGTGCAGTAGAGAGAAATGGTAAGAAGCTGGCTCAGAAACAACCTCCTCCCCAGACAGCTGGCTCTGACTCTGGCGAGGGCAAATGTGCAGGAGAGGTTGGGAGAGGAATTTGCCAAAGATCTGCCCCAGGACATGGCCTGTCCAGTGTCTTCATGAGAGTAGCCAAAGTTCCAAAGTGTTTCTCTTGTTTCTTTAAAAACAACGCCACCAAGTTTTAAAGGTGCACTAGGGGCACCTGTGATTTCACGTGGGACAGCCGGCGCTGGCGATCGAGATCTGCTCTTCGAAGGTTCAAGGCCTGGGGGCTCCTGGAAGGCTCGACATTCATCTCAATTTCTGTTTCTTCCTTTCCTTTTGGTTCTTTAACAGGTGCATCCCTGTGGGTGGTGTCTAAGAAGTCAAGACACCTCGTGTTTGTGTGTGTTGTGTTGATTGAGCTGGCAGCTGCAATCAGCTTTATGCAAATTAGGCATGGCCCAGCTAGGGCTCTTGGTTGGTGGCTGATGAAGTGAGGAGGGAAAGATGTCACCCCAAAAGCAGGTCCCTCCCATTGGCTTTGGCCAGGCCAGACACTTAACATCGTTTACATGGTTCTGTGTAATTGTAAAGTTTGTGTAAAAAGCGAAGCTGTTTCTGTGAAACTGTATATTTTGTAAATAAAGATATTGCTACTTTGAGGTTGATGTCTAGCTTCAGGTGTTTTTGTTCTGTGCTGAAGGACAATTGTGTTTCATCTGCCTTCATCACTTCCCCAAACCACGATGACAAGACTTGGGAAGTTAGAGTTCGGTTTAGCCGGATGAAGAATGCTCGCAGCCTTCAACCTCCTTTGCTAGTAAGTCCTCCAGAAACCATAGTATGAATAGACATGAGCAGCTCACAATTTCTTTTTTTAAAAAAATACATTTTATTGATTTTTTACAGAGAGGAAGGGAGAGGGATAGAGAGTTAGAAACATCGACCAGCTGCCTCCTGCACACTCCCCACCGGGGATGTGCCCGCAACCAAGGTACATGCCCTTGACCGGAATCAAACCTGGGACCACCCCCAGTCCGCAGGCTGACACTCTAGCCACTGAGCCAAACCGGTTAGTGCTCACAATTTCTTCATCAAATTGAATTTAAGCCCCAGTGAGTGGTTACTCGGCTTTGTGAAAGCTGCAGCCTCAGGTCCCCTAAGCAGGACTGGGATCTGGGGGTGCACATACCACCCCTTTACACCTGGCGCCCGTAGTGCCTGAGCCTGTTCTGTCAGCTGTATGGACCAACTAGTACCTGTGGTGACATTCGAGCAGCCCAAATCTGAGCATCTCCTAGGGCAGTGATGGCGAACCTATGACACGCGTGTCAGCACTGACACGCGTAGACATCTCTGATGACACGCGGCCGCTGAGGTGGCCGCATGCCGAGGATGAAACATTTGCTGCTCCTGAGGATGAAACATTTGCGAAATAATGTTTTTTCCTCAAAGTGACACACCACCCGAGTTATGCTCAGTTTTTTGGCGAAGTTTGACACACCAAGCTCAAAAGGTAGCCCATCACTGTCCTAAAGTCTTGCAAACACTGGCCAGGCTGGGCATGGAGCCTTTGTTTCCAGTTGTCTAAGGCTGTTGGTGGGTATAAAATTCGAGGGGCCCCGAACGGGGTGAGGGCGACGGTCCTCAGCGAACCGGGGTTTCACGGAGGGGAAGCCCATCTGACAACGCTAGTCGCGGGCAGCACGCAGGTTGCGGCCACGGAGCCGAGCCTGGAGCAGAGCCTGGCCCGCCAGCACCGCCCGGCGGCCCCGCCCCTCCCGCTGGCCCCGCCCCTCTCAGACCCGGCAACGCCCACCGCGCCCTGCAGGCCCCGCCCCCCGCCGCCCACGCCGGCCGCCGCCGCCATCTTTGTTGGGGGCGCCGGGCCTGGGGTCTGGAGATGCCGAAGTCGTGCGCGGCCCGGCAGTGCTGCAACCGCTACAGCAACCGCAGGAAGCAGCTCACCTTCCACCGGTGAGGCCGCGGGCGCGGGTCCTGGCTGCCCGGCCCGCCTCGCCCGGGCCAACCGGCCGCGGCCCCCGCGGGAGCCCGAGGCCTGGCGGCCGGGGGACCGGGACGGACGGGTCACGGCCCGGGTGCCTGGGCCGCCGGGCGCGTGGGAACGGGGGGAGGGCTGAGTAACGCCCCGAGGGCGCAGCCTCCCGCCCGCGGGCGGGGGATGGCGGCGGCCTGCTGGGAGCTCGGGGCTTCCCGGCGGCGCTGAGACGGGCGGGTCAGCCTGGACGAGCGGCGGGGGCGCCGGGGGAGCCGAGCCAGATACGCAGCGGGGAGCGTGCAGCCCCCCCCCCCCCCCCCCCGTAACCCGTCTCCCCGCCCCAAGGACACTTAGGAGGAACGGCGTGCACTTCCCAGATGGCACGGCTCCAGCTGGGGCCATTGCCAGCCACACCGGAGGGCAGGTGTGGGCATAAAGCTGATAGGGATTCTGTTGACTCTCCCTTAAGACCTAAAGCCCCAGCCTTCAAACGCCCTTAAAAACAAATGCCCAGCTGCGCTCTCCCGGGGCAGGCCCGCCCCCCGCCCCTCGCCCCTGGCTCCCCTCCCCCGGCTCCCCTCCCCGCACTGGCCGGCGTCTGCTAAACTCTAGGAGCTTGCAACCCGCACGTGCCCTGACGAATCCCACCGGCGACCTCTGACCTCTGGGCGCAGGAACGACGCCCCATCAGCTGAGCACACGCGCCAGAGCTTTGTTTGTTTTGCTTTCTCCTCACCATTATGTTTATGTCGATGTAAGAAATGACCAAACCTGTAGAGGGTTTTATAGGTTTCCAGGTTTCTTTGATGCATTTGAAATTAAGGAGGGAACGTAAAGATTACCTGAGGGTGGGAGGAAGCTAGGGGGGGTTAGGTTACAGGGTCGATAACAAGGTGTGTTAACTAGATGCACACAAATAAAGGACAAGGCAAAGGCAAACCTCTTACTAAAGAAATTACAGGTTTGGGGCGTGACTACCCAGCATGACCTGCCCAGTTAGGAATTTACGATCGGGTCACCTGGGAGTCTCCATAGAACCCCTTGTTTTTGGCCATAATTGTGAGTCGTGCTCAGTTGCAGTTCATTGCTGCGTAGTATTCCTCCGAGTGCAGAGGCCAGAATTAACTTGTTCTACTGAAGGGCCTTGGGTGCCTCGGTGTTTTGGCCACCACCACCGCCCGGCTCAGCATGTCTGCTGGGACCAGTCTTTCCGTGCATGTGTCTGTTTCAGGCAGGTATTTGCCTGGGGGTGGAGTTGCCCTCGGTTCACTCTCCAACCCATTCCACTTAGACTCTTGTCCCCCCACCCCCTTCCACAAAAGAGCTCTGCCAAGTCCTCCCCTCCTGCAGCGGCGGGCTGGGCTCCGTCATCACCCTCTGTCCAGATCTGCCTGAGACGCGTGTCCTTCGGTCCCACTCTTGCTGTCTCAGCCACATCTGCTCTGAGCGCTCCTTTAACCACCAGGCACACGCCTGCCGCTTGCTTTCCCTCCTGATACCCACACCCGTGAGCTCCCACACGCTTGAGCTCCCGCTCCCAGCAACCTCGGCTCGAACGACAGCTCTCAGGTGGCCGCCCCTGACCGCGTCCTCTCTCCGTTCCCACAGTCTACGTCCGTCCGTTAGCGCCCGCACTGTTCTGGAACGTTGGCTGCACGAGGCCGGGCGTCTTACTCCCTCCCCCCGGCGCCCAGAGCAGGCCCCGCACAGGGCGGGCTCCCAGGGGGACGGGTGAAGGCTCACCTGGCACATGCAGCTTTGGAATCAGCTCTTGGGCCACGTTCCTGGTCTCACGTTTCCTGAGGATGCTGTAGACAGCGTGACAGAAGCTTCCAGAAATGGGGTGTGGTTTAACAGAGAGGTTACTGGACTTTCCCGGTTGTCTAGATACCGTGTGATGATGGGAAAGTGCCCGCTCATTCCTCCCGCCGCCTCCTCTGGCCGTAGGTTCCCGTTCAGCCGGCCCGAGCTGCTGAAGGAATGGGTGCTGAACATCGGCCGCGGCAACTTCGAGCCCAAGCAGCACACGGTCATCTGCTCGGAGCACTTCCGCCCCGAGTGCTTCAGCGCCTTCGGGAACCGCAAGAACCTGAAGCACAACGCGGTGCCCACGGAGTTCGCCTTCCGGGCCGCCGGGCAGGTGGGTGCTCCGCCCCGGCCAGCCCGCGGGACCCGCCCAGCAGAGGCGTGGGGCGGGGGGGGGGGGGGGGGGGCGGGGTGGCGTTTCCAGGGACATCCTAGGCCGAGACCGCCTGCCCCGGGCTCCGTGCGTGGCTGCCTTTGGGGGGAGGGGGGGTGACAGTCCAAGGAGGGAGGCAGGAGCCCGAGGTGGAGTGGAGGGCAGCGTGCTTAGCCTCCGGGGTGGGGGCCCAGGCAGCCCTGATGGCCATGACCTTCGTTTTAGGAGATCCCCAACACAAAGCCGATTTAGAACTGAGTCACGCCTCACACCGGGAGGCTGTTGAAGCAGCGACTGGCGAGTGTGGCCAGAGCTGGTTCACTTATGCCTGGTCCCACGCGGGCTCCAAGCCGCGCAGCCAAGACCTAAGACCTTCCCAGGGGAGGCAGCCCCTGAGCTGCATTCGCACCCCTTCCTAGTAGCCGGCCAGGGTCTGGGCACCTGTGATCAGGAAGCCAGAGGCTGCCACTGCCACCCAGCACCTCTCCCCGAGGTCCTGCCGGGGCCGCGGGTGCTGGCTGAGAGCTCTCTGCGAACGAGCACCCCAACCCAGAGCGTGCTTGTGCCAGAGGAGTTAGGTCCTTTCCTGTGGTCCTGTGTGTCCCACAAGGGATTGCAGTTAACCACTGGGGGGGGGGGGGGCTGGAGATGTGCTTGGTGCCCGGAGCTGGTCTGGCCTGGGCGGCTTGGCTGTGACAGACTGACGGAGGCGGTGTTTCGTACCCACGGCTGCCGCTCATTGAGCAAAGTTTGAGGCACTACTACTCGCCTAGAATGCCAGGCCCTGGGGCGACACACGTTAGGTCCCTGGCTTCTCAGGGCCTCTGGCCAAGGTCTGGGAGCATCTTGGGAGAACAGATACCGGCGGGCAGAGGGGAGGTGGGCTGGGTTTCAAGGCCCCGGATCCCTGGATAAACATGGGCCTGAGAATGAGGTTCTTGGGGTGCAGGTCTCTCACTCACACCCCGACTGGGCCCAACATCAGGCCACTGTCACAGCGGCCCCGGCTCCCAGCTTGTGCGGGAAGACACAGACCTGCCGGCAAGGGTGGGAATGCCGACTCTGAGAAGGACAAGGCCGGTCTGCGCGCCCCGGGGGCCGGTCCTCGCCGGGGCCGGTCCTCCTGCAGCCTTGCCCTGCGTTTCCAGGTCCTCCCAGAAGCCGAGGCCAGGGAGCACGGGCCGGAGAGAAAGACGGATCCTGCCCTCGGGCCGCAGCCGCCTCCCAGCGCCGGAGACCCTGTGGGGCAGGTAAGGCCAGGCGCCAAGGTGCCACATGGCGGGTTGGTCTCAGCAGGAGGGGATGTGTTTCAAATAAAATGAGGAAAACCAGTGCCCAGACGGAGCCCTTGGGGTGCGGCCCTGACGTTAGGCCTTCCCAGTGACAGAAGCGCCACCAGGTGGGCAGACTTGGGGGCAGGAGAGCTGCGGGGAGACCGAGGCCCTCCCACCGCTCCTGGAGGCGGTCTGCGGGTCCGGGCTGTGGCCTCTGGGCTTACCTTCCGCCCGCCCGCAGGTCCTGCCGTGTACACCGGAAGCAGCTGAGGCCCCTGCTCAGCCGGCCAGCCCCCCGCAGCCGTCCGATCACAGCTACGCCCTTTTGGACTTGGGGGCCCTAAAGGAGAAACTGTTCGTGACCCTGAAGGAAAACGAAAAGCTCCGGAAGCGCTTGAAGGCCCAGAGGCTGGCGATGCGGGGGCTGTGCCGCCGCCTGGGAGCCCACGGAGCCCACGGAGCGGGGCGGCCGGGCCCCCGGCCAGAGCAGCAGAGCTGAGCCCGGCAGCCCGGCCTTCTCATCCGAGCCCAGGAGGTGGGCCCGCGGTTCGGGGGCTCTGGCCGTGAGCCTTTCAGTCCTGCAGCGGACGGGGGCAGCGAGGCACGCCATGCGGAGCCCAGCGCGGCCTCGGGTGGTGTGGCGGCGGCGGGCTGTGACCGTGAGGAACGTGGTCATCAGTGACTGCCCCAGCTGTCCACTCAGCACGGGCCAGGCAGCGTCCTCAGAGCCACGGCAGGCTGAGCAGAGTGGCAGACACCCCCGCGGGGAGGGACTCAGTGCAGGGGTCACTCCCACCGCACCAGAGGGGGGACAGAGGACTCGGGCAGCAGGCTGGGCCCTCCATTGCCCGGCCAGCTCCGGCTGACGGCGGCCTCTGTTCTGAGGATGCCTCCCCCCGGCCTGGTTTGATGGAACTGGGCGACCAAGCGTCTTCCTACACTGCAGGGAAGGATCGCAGCGTGCTTAGCCTGGCCAGGGTGCTCAGTTGGTTCGAGCACCATCCCAATACGCCGAGGTTGGGGGTTAACCTCCGGTCAGGGCACCTACTAGAAGCAACCAGAGTGCACAAATCCATGGGACAACAAACCCATGTTTCTCTCAATTAAAAAATAGTCCTGGGCCCGGCTGGTGAGTCTCAGTGGTTGAGCGTTGACCTATGAACCAGGTCACAGTTCAATTCCCAGTCAGGGCACATGCCCAGGTTGTGGGCTCCATTCCCAGTGTGCAGGAGGCAGCTGATCAATGATTCTCATAATTGATGTTCCTATCTCTCTGTGCATCTCTGAAATCAATAAAAAATACATTTAAACAAATTAAAAATAGTCCTGGCCGGTGTGGCTCAGTTGGTTAAGCGTCACCCCATGCATCAGAAGGTTGCTGGTTTGATCCCTGGTAGGGGGCTGTGGGAGGCATCAGATCCGTGTTTCGCTCTCACGTTGATCGATGTTTCTCTCTACCTCCCCCTCTAAAAGTCAATAAAAAAAAGTCTTTAAAGTTAAAAAGTGAAAACAAGCAATAATGCGAAGTTCGCTCTCCTGCTCGCTTTGGTGATGCTGCGGAGACTGACTTCCTGTCTCCCCTTGAAGAGCAGGCAGGGCATGACCGCCTCTGACTACAAAAAAGGTGATTTCAGTAAAAATGACCAGCAGTAAGCAAGCTGCCTGAGAGCTCCTAGCCCTGGACTCGGCCTCCGGTCCCCGCCTGGTGCGGACACAGGCCGGTGTCCCAGTGCAACCGCAGGGTTTGACGAGGGGTGGGCCGCGAAGGCTGAGGGGAGTGAGGCACCTCCCTCTGGTGGCTCACTCCACCTCCCCCCGCTCACTCCACAGTGTACAGATGCACGCCCACCCCCCTCTGCTCACTCCAGTGTACAGATGCACACCACCCCCCCGCTCACTCCCCAGTGTACAGATGCACACACCCCCCGCTCACTCCCCAGTGTACAGATGCACACCCCCCCTGCTCACTCCCCAGTGTACAGATGCACACCCCCCCTGCTCACTCCCCAGTGTACAGATGCACCCCCCCCTGCTCACTCCCCAGTGTACAGATGCACACCCCCCCTGCTCACTCCCCAGTGTACAGATGCACACCACCCCCCCTGCTCACTCCACAGTGTAGATGCACACCACCCCCCCTGCTCACTCCACAGTGTAGATGCACACCCCCCCTGCTCACTCCCCAGTGCACAGAACCCCCCCTCTGCTCACTCCACAGTGTACAGACGCATGCCACCCCCCCACTCACTCCCCAGTGTAGATGCACGCCACACCCCCCTGCTCACTCCCCAGTGCACAGAACCCCCCCCTCTGCTCACTCCACAGTGTACAGACGCATGCCACCCCCCCACTCACTCCCCAGTGTACAGATGCACGCCACACTCCCCCTGCTCACTCCACAGTGTACAGATGCACGCCACACCCCCCTGCTCCCTCCACAGTGTACAGATGCACGCCACACCCCCCGCTTTCAGGAAGTTTATTGGGGGGAGAGGCCTCCTGCACAGTCCCTTCAGGCAGAAGGAAGAGTCGGTGCCGAGGAGCCACCTGCTCGGAGGGAACGGGGTGGGTCCAAAGTCAGACTCGATAAACGCATCGCGTATTGCACGATTCACATCAGAGCAGCAGCTCAGAGGACTTTTAAAATGGAGATAAATATTTCATAGTTGGACAATCTGAATCGTTTGTAAAAACTGGAGGGACAGGAGGGAGGGGTTATTAGCGATTCCACTGGTACCAGCGCCGAGGTGAAGCCTGAAGCTGTGGGAACCACCGCCCACGGGCCTCTCATGACAGGTAACAGACCTGGCTGCTCGGCTCCTACACCAAAGAGGCGAGGGGGGAAGGAGGTCTGGGGAGCAGACACCCAGAAAGGAGTCTCCTGAGGGAGCTGGGCCAGTCGGGGTGCGCAGAGCAGCAGCGCCACCTGCTGGCCGAACGGGCGAGGCGCGGGCCTGGGAGCTGCTAGGGCGGGTTTGGCAGTCTGCGGCGGGTGGTCCAGGCCTCTATGCTTCCCCTCCGCCTCCTGACCCTCTTCACCCCAGCACTGCACCGCGGAGTGGGGCACAGGCAGGTCAGGCTGAGCCGCGTGGGATGGGTGGGCGGGTCCTGGAAGGAAGTGACTTGTGACAGGGATGAGCCTGGGAACAGAGGTCACTGCTCTGTCACAAGCCAGGTGCCAGTGGAATGATTGGAGAAGTTCTGGGAGGACAGAGGAGACTAATTAATTTCCCAAGCCATTTGTTCTCAGATAAAAAGCAGATTTATAAACCCACGCTCCTCCATATTCAGCAGGAAAAGGCGGTTTCCGGAAGTCGACCCCCCAGATGCTCGCTGGACTGGAGCCCTGTTCTTCCCTTCCTTTCCAGGGCAGGTGGTGTCAGGCAGGGCAGTCCCGGTCCTGCCTCAGTGAGGCTGGATGTTCCCGGGACCTCCACACAGACCGAGAACGACGGGGTGGCGCCCGGCCCTTCCCGCGGGGACATGATCCTTGGGAGACAGACACGGCTGTGCTGAGGTTCTGGTCCTGGCGGGGCTGCCTCCGTCGGCCTACAGCACCCACAAAAGCAGGCGTCTGTGTCCCTTCACATAATCGATACGGCACCACCTCCTTAGGAATAATACAAAATAAACTTCTCATGTCTGGGTTTCCCTGCTTCCAAATTTGTAGACTCCCAGGAAAAGATTGTTGCAGCCTCTTTTAATCCTTTTTCTCGAGCAGTTTATCCATCTGTATCGATCCTGTGAGCTGTAAGAGAACGGACAGGCTCAGTGCAGCAAAAGGCAACGGTTTCCACGGCCGGCCTCTACTCGGGTTCAGCCACCAGCAGACCAGAGGCCGGCGGCCAACGGATGGTTCTGGAACGTAAAGGAGCAGCTGGGAGTGCTTCATACCCTGCCACCCGAGCTGCAGTTCAAGGAAAGCGCTCCCTGTAATTCCACCTGAGAAAGACTGACCACCCCCCCCGGGCAGCGCATCCCAGGCCCGAGGGAGTGGCCCACGCCGTCTGCTCCCAGGCGGTAAGGGCGGCACCGCGGGCGGCTACTCACACTGCTTGGGTATCCTGAGCGCCTCGCCGTCCAGCGCCATCACCTGGTGCAGGACGCCCCGGAACTGGTAGAGCACCTTCAGGCTCTTCTCCTCGCCCACACACGGGTCGTAGAACCCGGGCAGCCCAGCCTGGAACAGAGACGCTGATTCGAGGGGGGCCAAGACAGGCGTCCTAATGCGCACGGCCACCGTCTGTTCCCCCCTGCCCCCTCCCCGCAGGTGTGGTGCCCTCGGAAGGGGCTTCCTCCCCGGAAGGCGCACCCTTGGCCGCTTGAGGAGAAAGAAATGAGAATCTGAAAAATTGCCTATTTAGTCCTAGCCTTCCCTCTCAACACGCCGCCCCCCAAATACAGCCCTGTCTTCACAGCAACCCCACCAAGACGCACACTGGAAGGCTTCCGGGGCCTAGAGCGCTTGGCCTTGAGCGCACCGGCACTTTATATGCATTTTGTTCATCCTCCCCAGAGGATATCCTTTCCACTGATTTTAGAGGGTGAGAGGGAGGGGGGAGGGTGAGAGAGAGAGAGACACATCGATTGGCTGCCTCCCACACACACCCTGACCAGGACCAGGACCAATTATTGAACCTGCAACCCAGGTCTGTGCTCTTGAGAATCAAACCCACGACCCTCTGGTGTGCAGGCTGATGCCCTAACCACTGAGCAACGCAGGCCAGGGTGCGAATCTGCACTTTAATTCAGTTTCGTTGTCCACACCCCAGGCTCCAGCGTGAGCTTCAGCTGTGCTAGGCGACCTCACATGCCTCTGGCACAAGGCGAGCAATAGCAGCAGGCGAGCTCCACGAGGGCAGGATGTATATTGTTTTGTTTTTGAAATTCTCAGAGAAAGCTCGTTTAGAGAGCACAGAGGTAGCGGAACGAGGCCGCTGGCCGCTGCAGCTCAGGAGACACGTGACAGAAGCACAGGAAGGGCCCCGGGTGCTCAGGAGGGACAGGCCGAGGCAGTGCACCGGGGAGGAGGGGCCCGCAATGCTGGGCGCGCTCCGGACAGGGAGCGGGGGGTTGTCTGCTGTCGTGACTGGCACACAGTAGGTGCTCAGTGAGGGCTTGCTGAGCGGATGGACGGGGGACAGCGTGAAGTAAACTGCTCCCATGTGGACGTAACTTGGGCATGAGCTTGGGCAGGATTCTGAGGCGATGAAATGGCCACATGGCCATTCCCAGGGGCCAGCTGCCCCCAAAGCCGTTCTGTCCGAGTCCTGAGGGGCCTGGCCTGTACCTTGGAGGCCTCTGTGAGGATGAGCTTCGAGTCCTTCACCAGGCACTGCAGCGGCACCGTCACGTCGATCACCTTCGCCTTCTCGCTCTTCCTGCTCTTGTCGTTGACGAACTTCCCGTACCAGGCGTTGACGATGATGAGGCCTGAGGACGGGCTCGGTCAGAGCGGGGCCCCGGCACCCTCGCTCCCGTCCACCCGCAGCTGGACCGCAGGAGCGGGTGCTCCTTTGAGAACCCCCTGCCCACCCTGTCCCGAGAGAGGCCACGCCTTCTCACCCATTCTGGATTCTTCTGCCTCGATTATTCTTCGGACAGATTCCTGCATCAACCGAACCTGCAAAAAAGGGGGCAGGCGGCCATGAGGCGCTCGCCGGGCTCCACTCTGTTCAGACGCAGCTCCCCTGCCCGCAGGGACCCGGCAGTGCTGCCACTTATCCTGGACGGTCTGTTACGTCACGTAAAACAAGTCACGTGAGGGGAAGGGAGAGGGGCACCACCCACCACGTGAAAACACCTTGCTATGCCTTCCGAGGGTCACCGAGTCTCATCCTCGGAACTGAGCCTGAGGTCCCGGAATGACCCGCCAGTGGCGACATAAAGACGGCGATGCGAGCGCAGCTGCGGGGAAGCGGCCCGAGCCCCGGCCTGAGGCCTGAGACCGAGTGAGGCCCGGGGCCCGGGGCCGAGGAGCAGTGCGGCTGCTCGCAGCGCTCAGGGCACAGAGCCAAGGACGGGCCGGCGGCTTACCGCGGCTTCTGCCTCTTGCTTCTTCTGCAGGACGTCGGTGGCCGTGCTTTCCCGCTGCTTCTCCAGCTCCCTTAGGCGACAAAACACAAGCCGCACGTGAGCGTGGTGCTGCCCTCGCTGGGCCTGTGCCCAGCACGCAGTCTGTGAGCTCACTGCACGCCTAGTCCCAGAACTTCAAAACTATTTCCAAGACAATCTCGAGCCAATCTGCTTGTCACCGGCCATGCAGCTCCGCCGTGTCCCTGGATGGCTCCGCCTCCTCGCCGGAGCGGACGGGAAACCACCGCCAGGCCCCGCGGAGAGAAGCCTCAGCTGCAGTGACTCAGGGACGTGGGCGGTCAGAGCAGGTGCGTCACGGGAGACGCCAACCTTCGGGGATTACCGCTAACATTCTGGGAAGGACGCGCACACGCCTTCAGAGCCATACATACACTCTCCCCTCGGCAACCACAGGGACCCCGGGCAGCGCGCACTGGTCCCGTGAGAAGCCTTGAGCCAGCACATCCTGTTTCAGCCTCCAGCCTCCTGGGAAATCAGGACCCTGAACTCCCTGAATTAACGCACCCTATGCCTTGGCAGGCCAGGCCACATGATTTCCAGGGCCTTACATGGCCTGCGGACTAGACGTTCCCAACCCCTGGTTTCAAGTCTCCACAAATTTGTAAACTAATCCTTTCTGAAAGTAGGAATGCATGATGCAGGCTAAGAGCAGCCCTTCCAGAACAGCCAACATTTACTGACTCCTGATTTTGGACCATGCCCCATGCTAAGCATTTTGCACACATTAAATATGTTTCCTAATATAAATATGGGGCGGGCTCTATTAGTATCATCTCCATGGGAAAGTCGAGGAAACTGAGGCACAGAGTTGTTTAGTGACGTCCCCGTGACACGGCTTACACTCACCTCTCCTTCTGGGCCCTGAGGTATGGCTTGATGATGAGACGGTGCATAGCGAAGTAGACCACGAGGGGCCCCACGGTGGCGTAGAACACGGCGCTGGGAAGCAGCTGATCCGTCAGATGAATAGGGAAGAAGTAAGTCTGACTGGCCCTGTTTAACCTGAAAACAAAAGCAAAGCAACAGGGAAGGCGAGTCAGGTTTCCAGGGAAGTTACGGGGTCTCCGCCCCAGGGAGGGAGCCTCTGACACACCGCACGCCAGGTGGAAGGAACCCCTCTCCTGTGCTGGCCCAAATCCACAGCTTAGCTGCGGGATCTGATGAATGTGACGGGAGAAAGGCCCAGCGCCTGCTGACCTCAAGGGCAGAGCCACAGACTGACGCTTGACCAGAGCAGATGTGGCCTCGGGGACAGGAGTGGGCACTCCGCCAGGTGCCCTGGAGACAGAGCCACTTCTCAGGCCTAGTCTACCTGTCCGCGAGAGCGTGTGAAGACACCCGAAGTTAGCAAGCTGAGGGGTTCTGCTCCCAGTAACGGCCGAGCGGCTCTCACTGGACCGATCATCCCTCAGGCGGACTGTCAGGTTCGAGGGCAAAGAGCGGGCTGGCGCTGGGAGAATGGAGCGGTTTCCTGGTCCCCCAGCTTTTAGCCTACGGGCACCTCTCATCTGTACCCCTTCATTGGCTAAAACTGGTTGCTGCCTGCACACTGCCCTTGAGTGGAACTGGACCTGGGACCCTTCAGCCCGCAGGCCGCCGCTCTATCCACTGAGCCAAACCAGCGCGGGCACAGGCGAGGGTTTAAAGTTTTAACTCTGCTCACAGGCATCTACATTCACCGGACGGCTCCTGGGCCACAGCGGACCCAGCTGAGGAGAGCCAGTGTCCGTGCGGAGGGACCAACGGCAACTATTCAGGAGGCAGAACAGAGAAACGCGGGCGGCCGGAGCAGGTGCTTCTATACAGGCTTTGTCTGCAGTCATCAAACTGTCAACAACGGAAACGGCTTTTCTTAAGACAAAGGGCAGAGCCTCCGGAACCTGCCGGAAGTAGCAAGAGATCGAATACAGCTCTCGCCGGTTCGGCTCCGTGGATAGAGCGTGGGCCTGCCGACTGAAGGGTCGCAGGTTTGATTCCGGTCAAAGGCACATGCCTCGGTTTCAGGCTCGATCCCCAGCCCCTGTTGGGGCACGGGCAGGAGGCAACCAATCAATGTGGCTCTTTCACACCACTGTCTCTCTCTCTCTCTTCCCCTCCTTCCCACTCTCTTAAAAAAAGAAAAAAGAGAGAGACCTAATATACAAGCGGTTAGGGCCCAGAGAGGAGAGAGAACGAGGCAGGATATGTATTTGAAGACTCCATGGCCTAAAAATACCAAATCTGAGGCAGCGCACAAGTTTACAAATGCACAAGGTTTACCAAAGCCCAAGCAGCAGACACAACCAAGCCGCACCCAGTACAGGGCAGTCAGATGCTGAAAAACAGGAGGAAAACGCAAGTCCAGGAGCCAGAGGAACAGACATTATACGCAGGTCCCACTGGGGAATGGGCTCCGTCAGAGTCCGCTGAGGCCGGGAGACAAGCAGAACATCACCTTTCGAGCGGAGAGAAAACCCGTCAACCCTGGATTCTATGTCCAGTGACAACATCCTTCAAAAACAAAAGCAGCTCCAGCATGATCAAGAACACTCAAACTCAAAAACAACCCCAACAACCCAGTAAGAACCCAGACAAAGGATTTAAATGCAGACTTCACTGGCCTGGGGCAGGTGGTGGGGTGGCCTAGAGGGGTTAGTGGGGGAAAAAGGGAACATCTGTAATACTTTCAACAATAAAGATAAAAAAAGATACACGGATGGCAAATATGCACATGAAAAGATGCTCAACTCACCATCATTAGATATTAGGAAAATGCAAGTCAAAACCCCAACAGGAGCCCTGGCTGGTTTGGTTCAGTGGATAGAGCAGCGGCCTGCAGACTGCAAGGTTCGATTCCAGTTGAGGGCACGTGCCCGGGTTGTGGCCTTGATCCCCAGTAGGGGGCGTGCAGGAGGCAACCAATCGATGGTTCTCTCTCATCATTGATGTGTTTTCTCTCTCTCTCTCCCTCCCTCCCTCCCTCCCTCCATTCCTCTCTGAATTCAATAAAAAGATATTAAAAAACCCCACAAAAAATCCATAACAGAATATACCTATACACCCACTCAAATAGGCAAAATTAAGACCGTATCCAAAGGCTGGCGAGGAAGCGGAGAAACTGGAACGCTCACGCTGCTGTTGGGAAAGTGAAATGAAACCTCCGCTTCGGAGGAGGCTGGGCACCTGGTGTGAAGTAAGCGCACACCTCCCAGATACCTCAGCAGCTACTCCTACTGTTTACCCAAGAGAAATCAAAACTCACTGTTCACACAAAACCTACGCGGGAATGTCTAATAGGCTTTGTTTGTAGTCATTAAATACTGTAAACAATGGAAATGTCTTTTTAAAAAATATATATTTGTATTGATTTCAGAGAGGAAGGGAGATAGAAACATCAATGATGAGAGAGAATCATTGATTAGCTGCCTCCTGCACGCCCCCTACTGGGGATCGAGCCCCCAACCTGGGCATGTGCCCTTGACCTGAATCGAACCGTGACCTCCTGGTTCATAGGACGATGCTCAATCACTGAGCCACCCGGCAGGGCACAATGGAAACATCTTTAAACTGATGGACAGACTGTGGACAGCTACACAACGTGATGCTGCACAGCAATCAAAAGAAGCACACGACTGACGCAGGCACCAACCAGTATGGACGTCTCTCTCACATCGACGTCTCCCTCCCTCCCTCCCTCCCTCCCAGTCTCTCTAAAAAAAAAATCAATGAAAATATGTGAGGATTAACAACAACAAAAGAGAAGTCTAAAATTAATAATCTAAGGCTTGACCTTAAAAAGCTGGAAAAAGAGGAGCCAATTAAATAAAAATAAGTGGAAATAAAATCAGAAATCAGTGAAACAGAAAACAGGTAAACAGTAGAGAAAATCAGCAAAGCCAAAATCTGGTTCTTTGAAAAGTAAAGTACCCATTGGCCAGACGGCAGGTCACAGGGGCCCCGAGGGACGCGGGCTTTTGCCCCCGCGGAGGCAGTGCCGGGCTTAAGCAGAGGGCGGCCTCCAGGCCTCACACCGCAACAACCCGTGTCCCCAGCACTCACACAGGAGGCAGCGCGAGGCCATTTCTCAGAAGCCACCGGCCAGGCCAGGCCAGAGGCAGCAGCGGCAGGACGGACCTGTGCTGCCGAGGACGCTGGAGGCGCGCGGTGTCGGTGAGGGGCGAGGAGCTGGCACCCGGCCGGGTGCCCAGGCCGCCGGGGAGGCGGGGCAGTGCGGACGCAGGCCGTGGAAGCTGGGCCTCACTAACGAGGGCGGTTCGTGGGCCCCTGACATCTGCTTAAACACCAAAGACAGAGAGGCAACCGCTCCTTTGAGAACATCACCCAGTGAAACCTGTTTCATCCGCACGTAGGTACGGCCAGGTGAGCACGGAAGCCAGGTAACCGGTGGCCACAAGTATCGAGTCCCACTTACTTGACTTTGAGAGAAACGCCCTGCGGGACACCGATGCTGACAGCGGCCCCCAGCACGCTGTGCCGGGAGATCTTCCTTTCCGCGCCGTACTCCACCACCGTCCCGAAGAAGCCGGCCCTGAGGGCGCAGATGCGACAAGGGCCCTCAGCGCCCGTCCACAGCACCGTCATCACAACAGAGGTGGGTCCCGCACCCGCCCGCCTGCCACCACCCACAGGGAGTGGACAGAACAAAGCCAGGACACTGACGATCCCGGTTGGCCGTTCGACCCCCAGTTCAACCCCTGGGCCCCCACAGGAGTGAATCCCACTGCCTCTCGGCAGGAGGCGCTTGAGAATGTCACACGTGACAGGTGGACAGAGCAGGCTCTTCCACCAACCAGCTCCACCTGCAGACCCCGTGGGCAGGCACTCACTTCAGGGACCCTTTCACGCGAGTCTGATCATCATCCTGGAATTTGTGCTGATAGCTGATCAGGGCGAAGGAGTGAGGGATTCCGAGCTGAGAAGACAGGGAAAGAGACATGGCCGGTGGCCGGGACCCTGTGGCCAGGAGGGCACTGCCCGTGACTGGCCGCTGGGCACACACCGCAGGCCGGCCTCTCGGCAGGGCCACCACCTGGCAGCCCCATGAGGTGTGGGAAAATTTACCCGTAGCCAATATTTACACAAGATTGCACATAAAACCCAGCTTCCTGCCTTCTCATGAGAACGAAGTCTACCAGCTGTATCGGTTAATAATGCGGATTTTTTTCAATAGGTGGAGTTACACATATGTTGATATATATGCGATTTGATATGTATGCTATTTTGTTGTATTGACAACAAGCTTCAAAACTTTGTATGTCAAATTTTCTGAAGGTGTTAACATCATAGATATTTTTTACGCTTAAAAAATGTCGAATTTTGTGCCAAAAGAGCATCTGCGAGAAGTTTTAATTCATTACTTTATTTTGAAGAAAAGTGCTGCTGAATACTTCGGGAAGCTTATGGTGAACATGCTCCATCTCAAGATACTTGTGAACGCTGGTTTAAACACTTTAAAAGTGATGGTTTTGATGTGAAAGACAAAGAACGTCTAGGTCAACTGAAAAAGTTTGAAGACCAACAATTATAAGCATTATTGGATGAAGATGCATGTCAAACTCAAAAACAACTTGCAGAAAGATTAAACGTTGCTCAGCAAACAATTTCTGATCGTTTACAAGCAATGGGAAAGATTTTAAAGCAAGAAAAATGGGTGCCACATCAACTGAACGAAAGACAAAAATGGAAAACTGAAAAGTCATCAGTAAAATGTTGCTTCAACGGCACAAAAGAAAGTCTTTTTTGCATTGAATTGTGACTGGCAATGAAAAGTGGATTTATTTTGAGAATCCCAAACACACAAAATCATAGGTTGATCCAGGTCAACCATCAACATCGACTGCAAGGCCAAATCGCTTCAGAAAGAAGACAATGCTCTGCTTTTGGTGGGATCAGGAAGGTGTGGAGTATTAGGAGCTTCTAAAACCAGGTGAAACCGACAACAAATAATCAATTCGAGCCACGCTTTGATCGTAAAACGACCAGAATGTGCCAGAAGACACGGCCAAGTAATTTTGCTTCATGATAAAGCACCATCACACACTTCAAAACCAGTTAAAGACACGTTAAAAGATCTTGCCTGGGAAGTATTAACCCACCCGCTGTATTCACCAGACCTTGCTCCTTCAGATTACAACTTGTTCCGATCGATGGCACAAGGACTTTCTGAGCAGCACTTCAAAACATATGAAGAAGTGAAAAATTGGGGCTCTGAATGGTTTACCTCAAAACAAGAAAAGTTCTATTGGGACGGTATCCACAAATTACCTGAAAGATGGGGAAATGTGTAGCTAGCGATGGACATCACTTTGAACGAAGCACTTTTGATGTTTCTCTTGAAATTACCGTGTTTTCTTTGATCACAAAATCCGCATTATTAACTGGTACACCTGGTAACACGGAGCTGCCCCTGAGGGGCGGCCTGTCTCACTCCCCTGCCCAGCCCAAGTGGCACCTGAGTGCACACTCTGCTCTGGGTCACCTACCAACCGGGGCTGCCCACCCCGATTCTGTGGGCGCCTCCCAGCAGCAGCTGTGACAAGGCCCCTGGCTTAGGATACCGGACACAGCTAAGCTGCCCTGGGAGCCTGAGAACAGCATTTCCGCCCCGAGAGGGAGTGATGGGGACACGCCCCGAGGCCCCTCCGGGCGCTCGGATGGGGCAGGCTGCCAGGGGCACGCGGAGGGAGCGGGCGGACGCGGACGCGGCCTCACCTGCAGGGCCACGGTGAAGTGGCTGGTTTTGGTGTCCCGGACGATGCTCGTGTTCATGGCCGACTGGATGCCCCACCGCCACTGCAGGTAGCCCACGGTGTTCTTGTCCAGGTTCCGAGCCAGGACAGTGGTGAGGCCAGGCCGGATCCCCCGGGACGAGAACTGCAGCGCACAGTTGGTCGTCACAAAGCTGGGGGGTGGGGGAGATGGGACAGAAAGGTCCCGGATGACGCCGGCTCTCAGCTGTTCCCAGCCCCTTCCTCTCTGCTAAGACCCTGCTCACAGCACGCCCATTACCCCAGCGTGGAGAGCAGGAGGCCGAGCCTCTATCATAAGAGGGAGACAGAGGGCGATTCAGTGGAAATCTTCCCGCTGTCGCCCTGCTGATCTGCACCCCCCATCCCACCCGTCCCCACTTCAGCCCCTCCAGAGGCACTGCCTGCCCCCAGCCAGGGAGCCAGGCCCACTGCAAGTCAGAATCGCCTGGGGAGCCGCACACTAGCCTCACCTCGAGTCTAGAGAACGCTGTGGGTGGGCTCCTGCCGGGGTCCCGGTTGGAGCGTTAAAAGCTGCAGGTGACTAACGGCAGCAGTTTGAGAACCACTGCCCTGAGCCCACCCAGACCAATTTAGCCGGAATGTCCGGGGGGCCCAGGCACGACAAGCCTGCCCACGGGATGCTGACGGCCACCCAGCCTGAAGCTACTTGGGAGCTGGTGCCCGAAGCCCTCCCTCAACATCCTCAATAGGTCCTGTGACTTAAGCCACACGACGGATAACGACACCAGCTTTGCCACAGGCTGATGGACACAAACAGGAGTCCAGTTCCTGCGCCATCTCATTAGTTACAAGGAAAGCGTGTGCGGCTGCGACCTCACGCCAGCCCCCGCACAGCGAGCCATTCCAGAAAGGCCTCTCAGCTTGTTTCCAGGGAGCCAGCCCCACCTTCTGGTCAGAAGGGGTACTTCATTTCAGAAGCAAAGGAATTCACACCATTTCACTCAAGGTGTTCAAAGGTGAGCAAACGGTGCCTTCGCAGCCGCAGGCACTAGATGGCCTAAATCTAGTTTCTCTCTTCTTCCCAAGCTCTGAGACGTCCCTTTTGCCATTAAAGTAACAAATGTGGTAACTCTGATCACATTTGCTCCTCTCACAGACTTCAACGGCTTCCCACAGCCAAGTGAATGAGCTCTGCCCTCCCCAGGCCCAACCTAACCTCCCCTCGCATTCAGCTCATCCTCAAGTCACACCCAAGGGCTACGTTTTCTGCTTTAGTCACAATTGGGAGTAAGCAGGAAGGGAGAGAAAAGTCACCCCTGGACTTTAAGAGAGTGACACAGTGACATTGAAAAGAACCAAAATATAAAGAGCGAGACCCTGTTGATTTTCACCCAGCACGTCCTAGAGAGAGACAGGCCTTGGGGGAGACCGGCAGGCAGGCCCTGCACGGGAGACCGAGAACCTTCCGCAGAACATGCTGCCTTTCTAGGGCCGATTCCACACAATCAACTTCTCATCACTGATGTGGACTCACAAGGAAGCTGAGCTGGGACCAGGGCGCCCTCAGAGCGGACACTGCACACTGATGGCCAGTGTCCTCGTTATGAACCTCCATCAGGTCTGCCGACCTGAGGCTATGCTGGAACTTCCACACCTGCAGAGCTGACGGCGAGCCAGCCCTAGACCCCGGGGACCGCTCTGTGCACACTCTGAGGCTCAACTAGACGAAATGGCCCATGGATCTTCAAGTGTCTCCTCACGTGTCCGATCCTCAGAATGCCCTGCTCTGCTTGCTCAAATTAGGGGTGGGGCAGAGGTGACAACTCTAGGCAGACAAGGCCAGGGCCACGCCGACACGCATAGACACTGCTCACCGGATGCTCTGGTTAAAAGTATGAATCCTGTCCCTTCCAGACCCTGGTCCAAGTCCTAGAGCAGAGGTGGGGAAGCCGGATTCTACCGATAGGCTATCGGGAGCCGGGAGCCCCTCCCCGCGTTCTCTGCCCAGGCCGCGCCCATCTTCCCACACTGCGCTCTGCTCCTGCCCCGGGTGGCGCCCTCTATCGCACACTCCCCTCCGCTCCGTGTGTCCCGTGTGTCGGATGGACCTGCGGAGCCGCTTTCACTACAGACCGCAGGGCAGGGCCGGTCTCCCCCGCAGGGTGGCCACCACCACCCCCATCGGAGCGAGCTCCACCCCAGGCCTCCTGGGGCTACAGGTCATCGCCCAGGAAAGAGCTGGTTTACCTTCCCCTCCATCCCCATCTGAGCTCACAGTACCCCGAGTGGAACGAGGACACCCCTGCTGGTCCAGAAGGGACAGGGAGGGGGTTTAGGAGTGTGACACTAGGGCCCCAGGGCTCAGAGCTCTGGCGCCTTCGCTCCACAGACAGGGGTCTCCCGAGCTCCACTGCTCAGGGGCCCCTTTCAGAGCTTAGCCTCATTCTCGGGGGCAGAGATGGTGCCCGAGCTCATGAATGTGTCCAGCGCTAACCAATGCCCCCTTAAGGCGCCTCCCCCCAGTCTCGGGGTCCTCCCAGCCCCCCAGAGGACTGCAGACCACCGGGCAGAGCAGGCCCACCAGGGCTCTGTGCACCCTGCTCCCACAGCCTCAGCGCCTGCCTAGGGACCGTGACAAAGAGCTCACACAGCCTGTTCTCCAACCCACAAAGGCCTCAAAGAGGGTTAATCTCTGTATATTTACCATCTCGGCGTGAGGTTACGGAACAGCTTTAGACCAAAGAGAGGGCCCTGCAGATCCCCAGCTCCGAATTCTAACTGTTCAGAAAAGGAAGAGAGAAGCGTTAAAGGTGGTTCTTCTCCAGCAGCAGCCCGGGTCCCAGGCCGGCACCGCTGTGATTCCTCCACCCGATGCCGTGCCCCGGCCCGGGCAGGGCTCCAGACTCACTGTCCCATCCTGACCTCCGCCAGACAGACGCCTGTCCACTGAGGCGTGTTTCAGAAAGGAGCCCCTCCCTCAGGCAGACACCGCCCCGCCCCTCCCCCAGCTCAGGGAGGAAGGGGAGACTGGCTCCTGTGTCCGCAGGGCGCCTGCTGTGCGGTCAGGTGGGCCCCCTGCATTTCCATTCCGCTCAGCTTCGCCACCCGCAGGCTCAGTGACTGGCGATGGTTCTCAGGGGCCTGACGTTACACCCGTGAGCGGTCTGACTCACAGCCCGGAAGCCGCCAGCCCTGGCTGCCTCATTTATTAGTCTGGGTGACTTTCAAGGCAACTCTTCAATGTTAATTGGATGCCGTTCAATTTGCTCGGCGGAACTGGCTGTTAAATGACTGCCAACTAGTGGACCAGGCACCGAGACAGAGGCCCTGCCTCTGGTTGTGTGGGGAACGAACTAGCCTACAGGCTTTGCTTAAAGGGAACAAAGCCCCGAGTTCCGGAGGTTCGCTGTCTGGAAGTGGGCGTCTCTGGGAAAGCCGCTGCGCCGGCCTAACGGAGCTGTTCGGCAGTCGGGGTTCCCTCTCAGATCGGAGACGTTTTTCTCTTGGGGAGTTCCCTTGTGAAGTTTGACACCTGGGACCCCGTACAGTGATGAGGCCAACCTCGGTCGTCTGAGGGCCGGCTCTCAGTGTACACGTTCCAAGTCAGTCTTTGGGATGGACGCCATGGCCGCCAGCCGACCTGCTTACCTCTCCCCATCCCTTCGCAGACGTGACCCGTCTGAGCGCGAAGTTAATGGAACCCCCTCCATTCCCATTCTGGGTCGAGAGGCTTCCAGAGAGGATGGCTGTGTCCGTCGCTGTCAAGGGTGCCTAGGAAATGACAGGGGCTGGTAACAGATGAGTCCAAGCAGCAGGAAGTGCCAGGGCAGCAGCCTAGGGACTAGCCTAACACGCCAGTAAGAGCAAGGCCCACGTGCAGGCGACTCCACCGTCAGGGGCGGGGGGAGGCAGGAGCACCCCGATGGCTTCACTTCTCCCCCTTCGCCATCTGAACTGCATGTGGCCACCAAGGTCATGGTTTGTAAAAGCTAGAATGGGCAGATGTCCACACACCAGGGAAACAGCAAACGCAGTGCTGGCCTTCAGTGTGCCACGGCGTCAGCTTGCTCTGTGTGCCTTCCCGTGGCCCCGACTGAGCCAGGCCCTCAGGTTCTGGGCTGATGCGCTTGAGAACAAGTGAGATGAGAGGCAGAGACCCGCTGTCCCCTCAGGAGGATGGCCCGCACTGCCACATCCAAAGAGCAGCCCCAGCGCTCAGCTGAAGAGTGTTCTCAGCACAGGGGAGTGTGGACCCGTCCTTAACTGCCCCCGAGGTCTGCTCTCTCCCCTAGAACCACCACGACCTTGGCGCCCAGGCCACTTGCACTTCCTGACCGAAGCCCTGAGCCCTCGGAGGCTAAGCCTCTGCCCGGCACTGGGGCTGCGGTACAAACAGGCTGGGACTACAGCTCTCTCTTCAGGGCTCACTGCATCCTTTCAGAAATAAAGATGAGAAAAACCCTGGAAGACTCCCTCGTTAACCCAGCCCACTGCACTCGGGGCGTCTGTGCGCTGTACCTCGATGGACTGGGATATGTGCATCTTGTTAATTTCAATCTGCGGAAAGCCACTGCCGGACACATCTTCGTACTCCTCCTCATAGCGATCGAAGAGGTCAGTGGCGTCGATGCCAACGCTGATGGTCCCCTGGGGCAGAGAAGCGAGCAGTCAGCACAGGGCAGGTGTCATGGAATGAGAAATGCACTACCTTCAGCAGTGCCCCTGGGTCCCGGGGCAGGACGCCCCAAGAGCACGGAGCATGGACGTCACGGCTCAGGGCAAGCAGCAGCAGAGCTCCACCGACTTAGTCGGGAAACCTGTCGCCTGCAGGTGAAGGGCATCCAAAGACAAGTGTTAGGGAAAGAAATAAGATCTCCACAGCGTGGCTGCGGGTTCGATCCCCGGTCAGGACACATACAAGAATCAACCAAGGATGTGGGGGAGGGGGGCAATGGGGGGGATAAGGACACACATTAATATCTTAATCAATAAAGAAAAAAAGAAGAATCAACCAATGAATGCATACGTAAGTGGAACAAAAAATCCATGTTTCTCTCTATCTGAAATCAGTCAATCAATAAAAAAATCTACACAATTTGATTTTCAGAGACCAAATAGGACCCACTTCATGGCTCTAAACAGATTGTCTCCAGATTTAATAAAACAAAACTAGCTACACGGATTGAAGATTTTCTTGTAAATATTCTTACATCACAAAACTACTTAAAAACATAAAAATACCTTCCAAGGTAAAGAAGTGCAAACAAAATAAATTTTGAACAAATGAAAAATTGTTTCGCCTGTGAACATTAATTTGAGAATTAAGTTTTGAGAAACACAACACCATATTCTCAAAAAGTACTAAGTTAAAATTTTGCTGACTGATAAAAATGCTCCTTACTCAGAAAATCAATGTTTATTTTTTTGTCATAAGACTTTTCAAATGGGCCTATCTTTTTATTATTATCTCACACAACATGTGTGTGTGTGTGTGTGTGTGTGTGTGTGTGTGTGTATTTTTTTTAGAGAGAGAGAGGAAGGGAAAGAAAGAGGTGAGAAACATGGATGGGAGAAACACCAATAGGTTGCCTCCTGTATGAGCCCCGATCAGGAATCGACCTGGCAACCTTTTGGTGTATGGATGATGGTCCAACCAACTGAGCCATCCGACCAGGGCCAGGGATTGAGCCTGCAACCGAGGTACGGGCCCTTGACTGGAATCAAACCCAGGACCCTTCAGTCCTTGGGCCAGCACTCTATCCACTGAGCCAAACCAGCTAGGGCCATACTGTAGGTTTAAAATATATATATATTAGGAGCCCGTTGCACGAAGTTTCGTGCAATAGGCTTTTCCTTCACCTGGCTGCTGGCGGAAAACTGGTGCCGGCAGCCACGCAATCGGCCACCGCGAGTTCCCCCACCAGCGTCTTCCGCAGCGCCGGCCTAAGCAGCGCCGGCTGTTTAAGCCAGCGGGAGGAGCGGGGGGCGGGGACTCGCGAGTCCCCGCCCCCCGCTCCTACCGCCAGCCAATCGGCCACCCTGAGTCCCGCCCCCCGCGCCTCCAGCCAGCTCAATCGTGGGCGTAGCGGATTGATGGTAATTTGCATATTACCATTTTATTAGGTATGATATATATATACACATTGCCTTGCCGGCGTGGCACAGTTGGTTGGAGCAGCATCCTGTACACCAAAAAAGGTTGCAGGCTGAATTCCCAGTCAGGGCACAATACCTAGGTTTCGGGTTCGATCCCCGGGTGTGTATGGGAAGACAACTGATTGATGTTTTCCTGTCTCTCTCTCTCGCTCTAAAAATTAATAAGCATGCCCCCCCCAAAAAATAAATAAAAAAAATAAAAATAAAAATTAATAAGCATGTCCTCAGGTGAGGATTTAAAAAAAAGCACTAAATTTTCACCTTCCCGGAAAGTTACTGAACTTTGGTAAGCTGACTGTTTCCCAGCACTGACCACCCAGTGCTAACGGCACACATGAACCCGCGTGGGCTTGCTCAGGCAGCTCCCCATCGCCGCCAGCTGCTCTTTAAGAACACAGGTGTGCTCCCTGGAACTGCGCAACGACTTGAGGGAGAGTCCGTGGTCGTTCCTCCATTAACTGCACTCACTTCCCCCTTAAAGTTTGACGCAGGAATTGAAAGGTGAAGCCACCGCTCTTTTATAAAAAATATATTTGTATTGATTTCAGAGAGGAAGGGAGAGGAAGAGATAGAAACATCAATGATGAGAGGGAATCATTGATTGGCTGCCTCCTGCATGTTGTATTGAGCCTGCATCCCAGGCATGTGCCCTTGACCAGAATCATACCTGGGGCCCATTGGTCCAGAGACCGATGTTCTACCCACTGAGCCACACCAGCTAGGGCGCCACCGCTCTTTCTGTGCTGGTTCTAGCAGGAGACCCCACGGCTGCACGTGACGCCCGAGCTCCATTAGATGCTTCAAACAGAAAACCAGTCGAGTTATCAACCTTCGTAATCACTGGGCCTATCGAGGGTGACCTGCTCCTATAAACTTGGTCAAGAAGTCCCACACTGAATGCAGACCTATTTTTGTGGTCGGACTCAGTACCAGCTTTGGGAGGTACAGCATCATGGTAAAATGTTCTTACTAAAGCAAGAAGCCCACGGAGCAGGGCACTGTTGGAATTAGCCACAGGGTGACAGTGCACGCCTGTGCCAGAACCAGCTGCGAGGGCCCACCTCTGGAAAACAGCTGCCAGTGTCAAACTGCACGAGCGTTTCTGTGTATTCAGAGCGACAGTCACCTTTGTGAGCTGCTTCTGAATACAGAAGACCTGCCGTCTGGCACTACGGACTGCAGTAGGCATGTCTGAGTCCTTGCAGAGGCCCTTTTAAAAACAACCACCATAAGCCTGCAGCTTTAAAAACATGTAAGGAACTGCAACCACTGCCCTGGCTGGTTTAGCTCAGTGGATAGAGCGTCGGCCTGTGGACTGAAGGGTCCCGGGTTTGACTCCAGTCAAGGACACATGCTGAAGTTGTGGGCTCGATCCCCAGTAGGGGGCGTGCAGGAGTCAGCCAATCAATGATTCTCATCATTGAAGTTTGTCTCTCTCTCCCCTCTCCCTTTCTCTTTGAAATCAATACAAATATATTTTTAAAAAAGAGAAGAAACTGCAATCACTGAACATAAGGCCTGTCGCTGAGAATACCCTGAAGTTCGTCTCTTGAGGGAAAACCCAAAGAGACAACGTGACCAGAGCTCCAACAGCTGGTGTGGCTGTGAATTCCACATGGCCTCAGGGAATACTTTAACTTTTGGGAGAATCTTTTGGAGGGGCTGTCATTTATACTTAGTTAAACTTATATTCTCGCCGAAACCGGTTTGGCTCAGTGGATGGAGCGTAGGCCTGCGGACTGGAAGGTCCCAGGTTCGATTCCGGTCAAGGGCATGTACCTTGGTTTCGGGCACATCCCCAGTAGGGGGCGTGCAGGAGGCAGCTGATCGATGTTTCTCTCTCATCGATGTTTCTAACTCTCTATCTCCCTTCCTCTCTGTAAAAAATCAATAAAAAAATATATTAAAAAAAAATAAAGTGCTTCTTTAAAAACAAACAAACTTATATTCTGTCTTGGAATGGAACAAAACTGAAAAAGCCTCCAGTTTTGTGGCATCTAAATTCAATGAGGCATCAAAAGATCACAGACGATTTATAAGAGATCTGTCAGAGAAAAATACTCCGAGTGGAGGCAAAGAGACAATGCCCGGGAAAGTACGTGGGCCAAAATATTTATAAGTTCTGAGTGGAGAAATTTAGAATTAAGACACTATTTTCTCAATTAATACTATGATGTGCAGAGAAGAGTCAATTAAATGTCAGAAACGTCACATTTAAATATAAACACAACTTTTATGAAGATGGCAGGCAGCGTTACGAAAGGAAAAAGGCCTTCAGTGACCCTGGAACCGAAGCAGCCTCGCCGGGGGTCCCAGGGGCCCCGCTGGCAGGGCCCTCTCCTCCGCTCTGCACTGGCCGGGACTTGCTTTTGCCCAACAGAAGTCAGTGGAGGTGACGACAGACTTCACGGGGGCCTTGGGGACGTGCCCGGGGAAGCTGGCCCACACGAACCCCCACGTGCCCTGGGGCTGCCAGGCTGGGAGGAAGCCCCAGCCGCCGCAGGAGAGGTCGCCCTGTGCGAGCCCTCCTGCCAGGACGAGGCCTGAGCCCGCCCTCACTGAGTGGAGTCAGTTGTTCTTCCACCAGGAGCGTTCCGTTCTGAACCATCTCCATGTTTATGTTTTGCTATGTGGCCATAAGGATAATGTGAGAAATTTCTGTCAAATGCAATCTCAACAGTAGCAATTTACTGATGGAAAATTCCACCGGAGAGGCAATTCCGTTCCGAGGCCACGTGACGCTCGCTCACTTTATTGCAGCAGATGAACGGACCCGGGGCGCCTCGGGTGACACCGGCTGAGACTCATTCTGAGATCCAAGCAGAACCTGCGTTCCCCAATATCATGGAGGCCCAAACGCAAACTTCACAGGTTTCTCAGAACAACTGGGTGCCAGCCGTACCCCTCCACCAGTAGCCCCACGTCTCCCCTCTGTCTGAGCGGCAGGCCTTCCGCCTACACCTTGTTACCAGAGACGATGCTCACAGGTGGGGGTGGGGCAGCTCTCGGGCACCTTCGCCAGCGCCCCACACTTTTGGCAGAGGCTCCACCCCACGTCACAGCACGTGCCCACGCTCGGTCCCTTTCTTTGTACGACAGCTTCCCAATCGCTCCCACTGCAGTCGCAGCCCAGCGCTGCCTGCGGCAAACGGCCCTCGGGCATCGCGCACAGCGAGCAGATGGGTTCAGGCCGCTTCTCCCCGATGATCCTGTGGCCAGCGCGGCCGTTTCTGACCTCAGGATCGCTTCCACAGAGCAGGCTGCAGTCACAACCACAGGCCGTTCCGATGGCGATAATCATTAGCCATGGCAACCAAAACAAATCTTTAAAAAGTCCTTTCAAATAACTGAGTAATGTACTCATCTGTCTTTATGAAAACATTTTGGGATTTAAAAGTGTTTTTATGGTTCTACGTCTTCCTTGATGCATGATTTAATTTTCTCTCTGACAGAGCTGGACTGTGTCTAAGCTGTTACAGGAACCATTGAGAAGATGGCTTTTAAAACCAGAGCGGATAACGGGGTGGTCCAGGAAACCCTGTGACAATCTCCATGAAACTGTACGGAACAGGGTCAACCCAGAAGGCAGCTCTGCCCTCAGACACACAATCAAGCTCCCCAGAGTCCTCCCGAAGGCTTGGCGTCACGCGGGCTCCGGGCAGTTCACCGGGATGGCAGCACCCGTCCCTCAGGGCTCCTGAGGTCTGTCTTCACAGACCCTCACCGCGGCTGCTGTCCCCGGAGACCAGACTTGTGGGTGTTGCCAGAGAAGGAACTGAAATAATCAAGATGAATGAGCCCGGCACTGAGCAGCCGCTGTCTGACCTTAGTCTCCTAAGGGCAGGAGAGGGGACGGAGTGCGCCGACAAAACAGACCTGAGACGGAGGGAGGTGGCGGGTGCCCCCATCAGGGTGGACGGCCCAGGAGACCCTGGACTCCTTCCCAGCCGGAAACGCAGAGGAAGTTATTCCCACAGCAAAGGCAGAGACTAGAGGCAAACCCCCTTTCACATGAAACTGAGCGAAGGCTGGAGGGCGGGATCTGACCCCAATCCAGAAGCTCTACCTCACTGCCTCCAGCGTGTGTGTGTGTTCCACACACTGGAGCTGGGGTTCCACTCATTCCAGTCCCAGAGTGCTATCCACGACCCCAGCCACACCCAGCACTCCAGGCCAGGGAGCCGCCTGACCAGCCAGCCAGGTGCTTCCCCGGCAGTGTTGCACGGAACACTAAAACAAAGCCCAGCTCCTAGCCTCGCCTGGGCCTAGCACCCTCCGCATTTATTAGCAGCTTGCCTTGCTCTAATAATTCAGTATCTGCTTCCTCTTTTTTCAACCATTTAACAACCTGGTGTGCTAGCCAGGTCACATACCCTCCTTTTATGAGTGAGGAAACCACACACAGTCAAATGCTGTCTGGGTCCCACATCACTTTCACATCAGAACTTCCGACCTACGATTTCCCCGTTCCTGGCATGCCATCCTACTGAGAACCCTGCCGACGGCCTCTTGTTGATGAAAATGGAGAGAAACAGCCACCTGGTTTCCGATGGCAGCTCACGAATGTTGTCTCATCTGCCGATCCCCACGAGCTGTGATCCTCCTGGGGGGTAAGGGGGGGGGGCAGGCCAGTGCTGAGCCTGAAGGGGTCCTCCTCCCTATGGTCTTCTTAAAAGAGATCACCCCTTTCTTTAGGATAAGAATGTTCTTACCCTTTCCACTCATCTTGAAAAGCAAAACACTCAGAAATGGGGCCAAAGGTCCAGTTTGAAACCCTCTTCAAAACACCGTGGAGCCAGCGCCTGGCCCTCGCTCAGCACTGCTGGTAGAAGACATCCTGTGAATTTGGAAGCAGCTCCGGCAGGACAAAGTGCTGGGGTTCCAGTAGCTGGCCTGCCTGTGGAATGGTCGCAGCTGCACCCCCTCATTCCACAGAACATGGCCCGGAGGCCGTCCCTGCGCGCACCCAGATGGCCGGTTCCATCGCAGGACAGGCCTTCCCCCTGCACTGCTCCAAATGCTGCAAAGCTCCAGCCAGAACAGCAGACTCCAGAGCCACAGCCCGCCCCGGCCAGGCTCCCTCCCATCCCCTCCGCCTCGCCTCCATCTGCCCACGCTGACCTTTCACCCAGACCCGCCCAGCACCAGCGGGAGAGCCGAGCAGGGAGCCACTAGCTCAGGGCGCTGGGGAGGTTCTCAGCCTCCTGACGACCTCGCACGCCCTGAGCTGGTGCAGCAGCGACTCCATCGGACCAGAGCCAGCTGTGCGCTACCGAGGCCACAGCCAAGGGAGGGGGGGAGGAGGCGCTGGCATGAGGGGTGGGGGGGGAGGAGGCCCCTGCACGCTGAAAGGCGGGACGCAAATAGACGGAGGTTTCTGAACCTCCAGTCCTTTAGACGCCGCGGGGCCTTCCGCCTTCTAGAACGTATCTGACCCGAAGTTCACATCCTCGTGCGCCCCAGCTGTAAACTCGCACCTGTTCTCCCCCACAGATGTTCAGGCTGCCTGCCAGGCCACCCCAGCCACACTGACGGAGCCCGGCTGCGGAGTGCCCTGGCGAAGCGCGGAACAGGATCACCGGGCCACGTGCCGTTAGCCGTCAGCCACAGGGCTGGGGCACGCACTCAGCACAATTTGCTTCCCCAACAAATCTAAGGAAAAGGACCGCATATGCCGGCCTGAAACGGAACCCCAGATTCAGGAGTCACTGATTACATGACAAAAATCCGCCAGGGACCTCATCGAGTTAGAGGGGCACCTCATCACTGACGAACAGCCTGGGACTGGCGACGTGGCACCGCTGTCCTGGGGTGACGAGCCTGGGCCCCTGCTTGATGCACTGGGACGTGGCCCAGCCCCTCCGCATCGCCCGCTCTCCGAGTCCTGACTGTACAAGGAACCTGTTGCCCAGTGTGCTCCGCGCTTCCTTTCCCGACACTGAACTCTCACTGATTTCCAGTCAAGGCTTCGTTCGGCAGGACAACCAGACAGACGTCGCAGAGAGCGAGCAGCGTTTCTGCTGGGGCGTCTCCTTGGCTTCTGGGAGAACCGGGGTGGTTTTGCCCTCCCCCCGAAGGGTGCTCTGCACGGTACTACTGTTTACACCACCAGCACCTACCGACGCTGACCTGGGCAGCCTCACCACACCTGGCAGGGGCGGCTCACCTTGGGGTTGGTTCGCTGCTGCAGCCTCCTCTCTTCCCGCTCTCTCTGCAGCCGCTCAAACTCTTCTCTGATTTCGGCTGGAGTTCTCCTCCTTTCCACAACCTAGGGCGGATCGGGGGGAGAGCAGTTAGGGACCCAGGAGGCAAGGAAACAGCCAGAGCTCACATCGTTAACCTGCTGTGCACCCCTTGTCCAGGACTTCGAGCGACGTCAACGAAACGGGGTGAGTTTTTTACAGCAGATGGCGAGCTTCACCTGCAGCCTCGCAGCTCTGCGCCCTGCTCATGACCAAGGTCATGGTTCCATCGTTTTAGTAACTTGTCTCTGAGGCTGCAGGAATCTTATAAAGAAAACACCACCTTACGTCTCAGTTTCAATTCCCTAACGAGTTCCAGATAACAAGTGTTAAACATCCAGACAAAGGCAAAGTGTCCACGTGGCACTGCCGCCGCTCCCGTGTGCGCGGCCGTCACTAGAGGTGCCCCGAGCTTCTCAGGTCAAGGAACCTCAAGCCCAGGTCTGGGTGTTTTATGAATTATGGGACTCTTCCCCCACAATATGACACGAACCTCAGGCTATAACATCAGTTACACTTTAGTATAAACAATACTTAGGTAATAAAGAGCAGACCACGTTAGCATCACTACCCAGGGATGCACAACGATGTCAAGCCTATGAGAAAATCAGGCCGCTCACCCTGGCCGCTCTTAGCTCCTGATGAAAGGAGACGATCTAGCTGAGATTCGAGGGGCAGGGAAAGGCCCAGGGGACCTCAGGGTCACATCTGTGAGAGAGGAAACGCACCACGTGCTACGGGCCCCAAACGCTACGGCCTGTGAGATACACTGAGAGAGCAGAGCAGACAGGAGGGAGTCATCAGACGGACGAGAGGGAAAAGACCAGCCAGCACATTCCGTGTATCAGTGGGAGACACAGGGATGTGGTGAGAGGCCACTCAAACAACACTGAAAAGGTGGGTGATGTGAGAAAAAGCCATCTTAGAAATCATAAGTTTAAAATTTTTTTAAAAAATACATGGTTATAGCAAAAAAAAAATCAAAGCAGTAGAGAAGGATACACCACCCTCCCTCTTCTCACAAGCTAACACTGAGTGTTTTGTGCGTGTTCCTACAAATCTAGGCATATGCATGTATGTGTACATATTTTAACATCATAGGGTCACATTATGGGTTTTTGTGCAACTTGATTTTACTATCAGCAATATAGAAAAATAAATACAAAAACTGGTCTAATCCAAAAACACTTTCAGGAAATTCATTCACTACTGCTTTCAGGAAGTACCTGGAAAAAAGTCCCAAAACCAACATTTTCTCCTCTGATAACCCTAGCCAAACCACTAATTACTAAAAAGGGCAAAGTGGTTCGTTCTTTCTCTCTCTCTCTTTCTTCTTTCTTTCTTTCAATATTTTTATTGATTTTTAGAGAGAGAGGAAGGAAGAGGGAGAGAGAGAAACATCCATGATGAGAGAGAATCACTGGTTGGCTGCTTCCTGCACGCTCCCTACTGGGGATTGAGCCCACAACCCGGGCATGTGCCCTTGACCGGAATCGAACCCTGGACCCTCCAGTCCGCAGGCCGGCGCTCTATCCACTGAGCCACACCAGCTAGGGCGGGAAGGTGCTTCTTTCAAAGGCAGTTTTAGAATAAAAACACTGTGACATCCATCGGAAAACGAACTGCAAGTCCTCAATGGCGGGCAGCGGCCACTCGGTGTACTTAGCTGAGCAGCACGCCCACCTGCTAGTTTTCACGAACTAAGGGCACGTGCACTCATTCGTGGCACGTTCCCGCCCCCAAAGTTACCCTGTCTGGGACAAAAAGCGAGGTGCAGTTTTGCAAAGTTTGCATTATCTTCTCAATCAGTCAGCCTCTTCCTTTATCAAAAGAAAAGAAAAATAAAGGCACTTCTGGGAAGTGTCACCAGCCATTCCATTTCAGCTTGAAGATCCAGAGAGATCAAGAAAGAATGGCTTCGAGCCTGTTACCATGGCTCATGCCCCTCAGACCCCCGTTCAGTGGCCTGTGGCTGTGGACCACAAGGTGCCGGGACCCCTGTCAGCGGTGACCTGTGCCTCACGAAGGACAAGGAGGGTCTGGACGGGAAGCGCCTGCTCCGGGCCCCGGCGCGGGCTGCTCCACCCGGATATTCATACGGGCATTCTGGTGAGCAGGACGATGGTGTTAAGAATGACATTAGACAAGTCTAATCAGCCAGTCGTGCAGACGCCATGAATATGCCCATATGATTACAAACACACACAGGAAGAAACAAACAGGTTTTTAAGGCTCCAGAATGAGGAGACTGGAAGCCAGGCCCAGAGGCCAGAACAGAACAGGCCTGTGCAGGAGCTGCTGCCTGGCGCCTGGGGAAGGGCTGCCGGTTCCTTCCTCCCAGGGTGGGGCGTGGGGTGGCTGCGTGCACGTGTTAGATGACCTTTCTGGGGCAGGAGACACGCTGGCTCTTACCTCCCATCCTTCCATCTCCAGTCCTCTCTTCCCATAGATGTCATAGATGGCCCGGGTCTGCGGGTCGCTGAGCACTGCGAACAGAAGCCGGACATGTTGACAAAGCACAGAACTCGCCTTCCGGTCCTGACAGCAGCATCCCGGCAGGTCCCACCCTGCCCGCCACTCTCTTCCTGGAGACAGACCCCCTCCTTCCCTTTGCGTCCTTCTCCTCATTGCTCTCAGATCCAACCTTGGCTGTGTTTGCTTACTTATTTTTCTTTCTTTTTTTCTAACCTGGGCCGTGTTTAAAGGTGGCCACGAATGAGCCCCTGTGAACTGAGCGGTGCACCTTGGGTCACTGAAGGACAGCTGTTTAAGAGCATCGGTAAGTTTGTACGTTCAGCCTGTGAAGTACCTTGGCCTGAAAGAGCTAACTGCACTTTCTGAAGAGGCGGACGTAAGGTTAGGGCAAGGTTCTGACCATGGACAAGTCTGGCTTAGTCCTTCTGTCCTTCCGTCCTTCCTCCTGCTCTCCTCTTTATCCGTAAGTCATTTAGAAAGACCCACGCGCGCCACTCTGACGCTGGCCACATCCGCTGAGCACACGGGAAAGGTTTCCCAGGGAGGCCGAGAGCTACTGGGAGGAGATTCACCCCGAATGTGAACCCAGGAAGCTCAGCCATTAGCTCCTGCTCTGCTCTGCCAAGTCCTGTCGAGACCTTTGAATCTTTGCTCCCGCGAGACGCCCATGTATTTTCAGGCCTAATTGAAAACGATGGAAACGGTCCTGTCCGTGTTCAAGTCGGGGGGCGGAGGGAAGTGCTGACCTCGGGGAAACGGCCGGCCCCTGGAGTTAATCCCCGGGTTTAACGAGGGCTGTCCGGTCTGTTCTGCGCGGGTCTCCCTCCGGGCTGAGCGGGCCAGGGCTGCGGCTGCAGCACTTTCACCCGCACAGGGAGGGCTTTCCGAACTCTCCCCAAACCTCCAGAACAACGTCCGCTATGCGGGTGATTCAGACAACAGAAAACTGAAAGCAGCCATGCGGACGACAGCGTCCTGTAGGACAGCGGTTGCCAACCTTTCGGACCATCGGTTGGCGACCGCGGCTACAGAAGGCCCAGGCCTGTGGTCAGGCCCCACAGAGTGGCCCTGGTTAGAGTGAATTCGGTAAAGACCCGATGCCGACTCACATATACCATCAGCCGTGGCCCCGGGTTCACAGTCATTAAAACCTAACTTCTTGGTAAAACGATAAAGTGAAGTGCAGCTTGTGTCTTATGTCTATAATAAGAAGCCTTTATTTTGTAAGGAAGCACATTATCTAATTTTTAGTCTAATTAAAGAGCAAATCACCAAATGGCTCTGGAATAACCAACTTATTCTACTTGATATACATCCTAAAAGTGATTTAACATCTTACAAATCTGTATCTTTAAAATTGCGGTAAAATATACGTAACATGAAATTGATCTTTTAATAATTTTTAAGTGCACAGGTCAGTGGCAAGAAGTACATTCACTTTGTTGTGTAACCATCACCATTTCATCATCGCAAACAGAAACTGTAACTATTAATGACTTCAATATTTTATAAACAAGCATGTCACAAAATGTTTTCTGAAATCCATAAGGTGTAAGTATAAAAGTCTGAATTACTTAGTTCTATTGCCTGTTAGCCTTCTTAATATGATCTTTTTTCTTCTGTTAGAACCTCTCCTTAACTGAATGCTACGGAGTCAATAAATTCACTTTCAGATGAAAAAATGTTCTCGTATGGTCGCTCAAAAAGACAGCAGCAAGCTTGTCTTACCGATCGGCCTTTCATCTCTAAGAGTTCCCTGTCGGAGAAACTAACTAGTCGACGATCTGAAAATTGAGTTTCCCCTGCAACTCCCTCCCGCTGGGTGGCCTCCCCTGAGCGCCCGGCTCCTACCGACCGGACACATATTGATTTCCAAAGCGAATCCTTCTCTTTCAAAAGAGCCTGTCAGTAGAAAGGCCCAGACTAACCTCCTCTTCTCCACACCTCCAAGGACTCTCTTTTGCTCTCCTCTACAAATCAAGGCTCTTAAAATCGACTGGCTGTCCTGGGGCCGGCACTGACCTTCATAAGCCTGGTGGACAAGGTTAAACAGCCGCTCCGCCTGGGACTTGAGCTCCGGGTCTCGGTGCTTGTCAGGGTGGTACAGCATGCACAGCCTCCGGTAGGCGGCTTTCAGCTCTTCCGAGGCGGCCTAGGAGAGAGGCCAGTTAGAGCAGCCACTGCTCGCCCAGGATCACCCACGGCCGCCTGCAGCGGGCACCTGCAGCCCCTCGCCGACCCGCGTGCCCGCTCCACACAGGACGCAATGAAGGTATGCTTTATTACCCCAATAAGCCTTCTTTCCCCCGTTAATAAAGGGATCGTTATGCACATTCATAGCAACTACGTGCCGCTGGGAAACGCTGCGATGAGAAGGCATGGAAGCTTGTCTCATCCCGGATCAATGGTGTTTGAGCTGAAACTAAAAACGCCCTGGGTGCCCGCTGACTCTTTACCCAAGTTATCTATAGTAATTCACCGCAAGGTGCCCCCCACAGGGCATCTGTTCAGAAGGAAGGAAACTATATGCCACGTGCCAGAAATGCCACACACTCCATCAGTGTTCTGTCAAAGAAAACGCAATGAATATTCACCCGTGAAGGTCAAAGACAAACGAGTAAAAGTGTAAAACCAACTCACACATCTAAGTCAACCCCTAACTCTGAAAGGCACCACATGAAGCAGATAAAATTGCCTCACTATCCTCTAGTTAAACAAAGCCCCCCAACTCAAGGGGCTCCCCAACAATACAGCTCTCCAATTCTCCTAAGCAGTCAATTGGAGGGGGGAAATGGGCCATACTAAGAGCACAGGTGACAAAGAGGACAATGTTTTAACCACACAGGAAGGAGGGGAAGGGGGGGGGCAGAGAGAGACAGAGGGAGGGAGGGAGGGAGGGAGGGAGGGAGGGAGGGAGGGAGGGAGGAAGGGAAAGAAAAACTCTGATGTGAGACATATTGACTAGTTGCCTCCTGCACAAGCCCTGACAGAGGCTGGGGAGGAACCTGCAACCCAGGAACGTGCCCAGGACGGGGAACCGAACCCGGGACCCTTCAGTGCTATTTCCTGGTTGTTAAAACTAAACTAGATACGGGGGGATAAGTGATGGAAGGAGACTTGACTTGGGGGGTGAACACACAACCCAACATAGAGATGATATATTATAGAATTTTATACCTGAAACCTATACTGTAATTTTATTAACTGTCACCCCAGTAAATTCAATTAAAAAATAAAGTTGAATTGGGTGACAAGGAAGTAGAATATCTAGGCTGCAAGGCCTTCTTTAATTGCAGTAATAAATGGCTTAATGTCCTATTGATTAAGTTCTAGAAATGAGAAGTTTCATGTTTAATAAACATCACATTCAGTAAAAGGTTAGATTAGGTCTTTCATCATAACAGAATAGCTAAGGTCACTGGTTCAATATTTCCTAAATGAAAATGAAAACTCTTTCATTATCATAAAAATAACTATATCATTTCAAAACATGTGCTATCAGTAAAAATGATACCTAAATTACATACTTCTAAAATTCTGTAATAAAATTATGAGATGCATCATGTTTAAGTATGAAAAGTTTCATCTCAATCATACTGTATTTTCAATGAAAAGTAAATATAAATCAACCTACACAGATCATAAATCCACAGTGAAAAGGCCCTCTGTAACCTGACGATCGAGCTTGGGGGGGAGGGGTTGTTAAAATTGCTGAATTATTTGCTATACAATATAAAAACAAAATTCCTGCAATAAGGCACCAGAAAGAAATAAAAGGCATACAGATTGGGAAGGGAAGTAGGACTGTATTTGCAGACACCATCTATATAGAAAACCATAGTCTACAAAAAAGCTACTAAGTGATTTTAGCAAGGTCGTGGGATACAGAGTTAATAGCAAACACCAATTTATTTCCACAGACAGAAAACTGAAATTTAGAAAGACAATACCATTTAGAGCAGTGGTTCTCAACCTTCTCAATACCGCGTGCGACCCTTTAATACCTCATGTTGTGGTGACCCCAACCATAAAATTATTTTCGTTGCTACTTCATAACTGTAATTTTGCTACTGTTAATGAATCGTCATGTAAATATCTGTGTTTTCCGATGGTCTTAGGCTCTACAGCAGGGGTTCTCAGCCTGTGGGTCGAGAATGGTATTAAAGGGCCGCACGCGGCATTGAGAAGGTTGAGGACCACTGAGTTAGAGGATCATCAACAAAGCAAACTACTTAGCAATCAATTTATCAAATATGTGCAGAACCCGCACACTGCAAACTACAACACACCTCTGAGAGATCAGAGAAGCCTGGAGAGAATGCAGAGAGAACCATCTTCACGCGACATGAGACTCAATATTACTAAGAGGTCACATTTTCCCAAGTGATGTACAGATCCAATGCAATCCAACGGAAATCCCAGCACCGACAAGAGATTCAGGACAGAGCAGAGCTCATATAAATTCAAATCAGAGTGTCAGACCTTGAGTATGTTAAATGTAACCACAAAGAAGATAGCTGTAAAATATATAAAAAAGGAAATGAGAAGGGGATTAAAACATTTCCTATAAGAAATCAGCTGACCAGAGGACAGTGATGTGGGAAATGAGGGACAAAAAGCTATCAGGTACATAGAAGACAAAACAGCAAAGTGGCAGAAATAAGGCCATCTTGTTTATAATTACTTTAAATGTCAATAGATTAGATTCTTCAATCAATTGGTAGACTCTGGCAGAATGGATTAAAAAAACATGGCCAACCTGGTGGGTGTGGCTCAGTGGCTGAGCGTCGACCTATGACCTATGAACCAGGAGGTCACAGTCTAGTCCCGGTCAGGGCACATGCCTAGGTTGCCGCCTCAATCCCCAGTAGGAGGCGTGCAGGAGGCAGCTGATCAATGATCCGCTCCCATCACTGATGCTTTTATCTCTCTCTCCCTTTCCCTTCCTCTCTGAAAGCAATAAAAATATATATTTTTAAAAAAAACATGACCAACTATATACTGTTTACAGAGATCCCTTCAGATCCAAAACCACAAAGAGTTAAAAGTGAAAGGAAGAAAAAAGACATTGCTTGCAAGCAGTAACCAAAAAGAAGAGTGGGAGTGGCTATATTAATATCAGACAAAATAGACATTAAATCAAAAAAGGTTACAAAACACAAAAGACATATGTCAATACAAGGTTCAATACAACAAGATATAACAGTTATAAACACTTACATACCCAATGACAGGCCATCAAAATACATGAAGCAAAGATTGATAGACTTGAAGGAGAAATACATAGTTTCACAATAATAGTTGTTGGAGACTTTAATATCCCACTTTCATCGATGGTGACAACAATCAGATAGAAGATAAGGAAACAGAGGACTTGGACAACACAATTAATCAGCTAGATCTACCCCAACAACAGAACACATTCTTCTTACGCGCACATGGGACATTCTCCAGGGTAGACCTTCTGCTAAGCCACAAAGTAAGTCTCAATAGGCTTAAAAATATACACCGAGTGGCCAGATTATTATGCGTTCAGAGATCACAATAATCTGGCCATTCAGTGTGTGTACCAAGGGCAATGGGATGAAGTCAGTTACCAGCAACAGAAAGGCAACTGGAAAAGTCACCACTTTGTGAATTAAAAAAACGTATTTTAAAACAACCAACCAATGGACCAAATAAGAAACCACAGGAGAAGAGGAAATACTCAGACACCAATGAAAACACACACAACACACGAAAACGCGTGGGGCGCAGAGAAAGCAGTGCTGAGGGGGATACATCAATAAATACAGTAAAAACCAAGGAGGATCGCAAATCAACCACCAGCTTCACGAGTGAAGGAACTAGGAACCCCTCAAAGCCGGAAGGAAATGATAAGGATGAGAGCAGAGAACAGGACGGCGGCGAGAACAGAACAGCAGGTAGGACGTCTCCACGTCTTCCCAGAGCGTTCCTTAGGGACTAACATTCCTCCGCGGCGGCTCTCCTCCCAGCGCTCCGTGCCCGGTTCGCGTGGAGGGTAGGCCTGGCCACACTCCTTCCTCGGCTTCCCATCACCATCTCCCAGGGGATCTTTCTGGGCGGGTCCCCCCTTTCCTGGATCAAATGCCTTTCTCTTCCCGCATTTTCTTCTTTATTTTAGTGGCGCTCGAACCCCAGCAGTGCCCTGCACAGTGGCCGGCGGGATGAAACAGCTGGTAGACTTTGCTATCTCGCATGCTGCCTGACTCGCCACAGCTGGCTGAGTATGGGATCGGCTTGGAAGCATTTTGGCTGAACATGGGATCCGGCTTGGAAGCATTTTGGCTGAACATGGGATCCGGCCTGGAAGCATTTTGGCTGAGTATGGGATCCGGCCTGGAAGCATTTTGGCCGAGCATGGGATCTGGCCTGGAAGCATTTTGGCTGAGTATGGGAACTGGCCTGGAAGCATTTTGGCTGAGTATGGGACCCGGCCTGGAAGCATTTTGGCTGAGTATGGGATCCGGCCTGGAAGCATTTTGGCTGAGTATGGGACCCGGCCTGGAAGCATTTTGGCTGAGTATGGGATCCGGCCTGGAAGCATTTTGGCTGAGTATGGGATCCGGCCTGGAAGCATTTTGGCTGAGTATGGGATCCGGCCTGGAAGCATTTTGGCCGAGCATGGGATCTGGCCTGGAAGCATTTTGGCTGAGCATGGGAACTGGCCTGGAAGCATTTTGGCTGAGTATGGGAACGGCCTGGAAGCATTTTGGCTGAGTATGGGATCCGGCCTGGAAGCATTTTGGCCGAGCATGGGATCTGGCCTGGAAGCATTTTGGCTGAGTATGGGAACTGGCCTGGAAGCATTTTGGCTGAGTATGGGATCCGGCCTGGAAGCATTTTGGCTGAGTATGGGATCCGGCCTGGAAGCATTTTGGCTGAGTATGGGATCCGGCCTGGAAGCATTTTGGCCGAGCATGGGATCTGGCCTGGAAGCATTTTGGCTGAGCATGGGAACTGGCCTGGAAGCATTTTGGCTGAGTATGGGATCGGCCTGGAAGCATTTTGGCTGAGTATGGGAACGGCCTGGAAGCATTTTGGCTGAGCATGGGATCCGGCCTGGAAGCATTTTGGCTGAGTATGGGACCCGGCCTGGAAGCATTTTGGCTGAGCATGGGATCCGGCCTGGAAGCATTTTGGCTGAGCATGGGATCCGGCCTGGAAGCATTTTGGCTGAGCATGGGATCCGGCCTGGAAGCATTTTGGCTGAGCATGGGAACGGCCTGGAAGCATTTTGGCTGAGTATGGGATCGGCCTGGAAGCATTTTGGCTGAGTATGGGATCCGGCCTGGAAGCATTTTGGCTGAGCATGGGATCCGGCCTGGAAGCATTTTGGCTGAGCATGGGAACGGCCTGGAAGCATTTTGGCTGAGCATGGGATCGGCCTGGAAGCATTTTGGCTGAGTATGGGATCGGCCTGGAAGCATTTTCCCTCAGGATCTCACTGTCCAGCTCCACTGGCTTCCAGCTGGTGAGACCTGTCATTCCAACTTCCCATCCCCTGTGGCCTGTTTGGGAACTGGTAGGACTGTCTTTCACCTGCGGTTTCCCTTCATCTCTTGGTGCTAGTTGCTTGACTGGCCTTTTTCATCGTCTCCCATCTTTTAATTCTGAGAAATTTTCTCCTATTAATTGAATAATGTCTTCCCCTTCATTTTAATTTGATATCTTATTTATTTACTTTATTTAATGTACGTGCCCTTGACTGGGAATCGAACCCTCGACTTTTCGGTGCACAGGCCACTGCTCTAACCACTGAGCTACCAGCCTGGGCTTATCTTATTAACTTCCAAGTGCTCCTTTTTAATACAGGGTATTTCAGGGGTCTTCTGAAAGTACCAGCATGCTCTTACGTCTGGCATGTATTGTCTCTCTGAGGACAATCTCGTTTCAAACCCCCCCCCCCCCCCCCCCCGCACCGTCCGCTTCCTTGCCATTTCCCCTCGCTGTCCGTGTGGGCTCAGAATTTCCCACTGGATCCTTCCCTCGCCGTCTCACGTTCTCTGGCAAGCGCTTCACCCGGAACAGGAGGTGCTCCAAGCCACCGGAAGCTCTGTGTGAACCGCCTGGTCTGGTGAGCTTCTCTGGAAGTGCCCGGGGGGGGGGGGGGGGGGGGCTGGGAGGTTCCCGTGGGAGCCTTCCTCAGTGACAGCTCGTCCCTTCAGGGGAGCGCCAGAGAACAAGTGGGAAGGGGGACGGCCTGCCTTTGCCGGGGTGCCACTCTCACCCCTACTGTGTCTATGTCTAGGCTCTAGATCAGGGGTCCTCAAACTTTTTAAACAGGGGGCCAGTTCACTGTCCCTCAGACGGTTGGAGGGCCAGACTATAGTTTAAAAAAAACTATGAACAAATTCCTATGCACACTGCACATATCTTATTTTGAAGTAAAAAAACAAAATGGCAAAAACACCCGCATGTGGCCCGCGGGCCGTAGTGTGAGGACGCCTGCTCTAAAGGCTCGGGTTGGGTTAACCAGGGCACAGAGCCCGCTTCCTGCCCCGGCGGCGAGCGCCTCTCACCTCAGCTCATCGGCACTGAGAGCTACCACGAAAAAGGAGAACTCTGCCAACCTGGAGACAAAGAAAGGCACTCGGTTTACTTATCTGATTTTCTTATTGATTTTTAGAGAGGAGGGAGGGAGGGGGGAGGAAGAGAAACACGTGTGTGGAATGGCACCCGCTTGTTCACTCGGGAGGGTGAGCCTTTTCCAGACATTATTTGCATTTTCGATTTCTTCTTCAGAAATAACCTATTTGTTTCCTTCGTACTGCGTTCCTCAGGGTATCCACCTTTCTTTCTGATTTCCAAGAGTTCTTTATAAAGATTAGAAACATGAATCTTTTATCAAATAAATACATTGTAGATTCCTTTGAGTCTTTTGTGTTTATGAGTTTTTTAAGGTTTTAGTTTTTTTCTGGTAACAAACTCAGAAGTTTCTCATTTTTACAAAATCAGAGCTATCAATTGTGTCTTTTCTGATTTGTGCGGTGGCATCGTGCTTGGAGAAGTCTCCTGACTCTCAGCTCATCACATTTGCTTCCCTTAAATTATTAAGCAACTGAAGAGGGTGCTCCATTTTCTCTTAGAATCCTAGTGCAGGGACCTCTCTGAATCAGTGTGACAGCACGTATTCCAAGAATATGCCCCACTCTGCCTCCCAGGGCAAACTGCAGCCGTGAGTGCCAGTGTCTGACCCGGGACGGGACGGGATGAGACGGGACGGGACGGGACGGGGCAGGCTTCTCCAGGGGGGCGCGGCCCCTGGGAGTCCCTCAGAGCCTGTCGGGGTCCACAGATGAAAACTCTGTTCGTAATAACACTGGGCTGTTTTGCCCTTTCCTCATGAGGCCACATGATGTGCAATGACATCATTGTTCTGATGGCTAATGAAATGTATAGTGTGTATCCTTACATTTTCTAGAAATTTCTAAAGTGGTAGCTGTAGGGTATAAAATGAGTTTTCAGAGATGAACTCAATTGGCTCTCAGTTATGTTACTGTGTACTTACCAGCTACTGGGGCTCACGGCTGCAGCTTGCTCTGGGGGAGATGGTTAGTCCAAGCAGAGTGGGGCATATTCTTGGAATACGTGCTGTCACACTGATTCAGAGAGGTCCCTGCACTAGGATTCTAAGAGAAAATGGAGCACCCTCTTCAGCTGCTTAGTTATATCTGCCGGTAGCTGCACATGTCTGTATACATTATTTTTCAATACACAGATATTTTGAAATCCTTAAGTCTTCCTTGTGCTTATTATACTGACATCTAAGAAGCACACTTTGTCTTGTTTTACAATATTTTACCAACCATCCAGTATAATTTCTAATTACATATTGTTGGCTATAACCCATGTACACGAAGCTCTTCGGGATCCACAGTAATTTAAGACCGTAACAGGGTCCTGACAGCAAGACGTCTGAGAATTGCTGGGTTTCAGGATGCTGTGGTAACAAAAACCCAAACATCCCGAAGGTTTACTTCTTCATCACGCACACGTCCACCTCCGCAGCTAGCGATCGGCTTGGCCATGTCCGCAGGCCCCAGGCTGACGGCCAGCCACCCTCTGGAACCACTGCTGTCACTGAGGCCAAGGGAGGAGCAGGACACCCCGGGGCTCACACCGGCATTTAAATGCCCCCGCCTGAGCTTGACACATGGCTTCCGCTCACATCACTGCTACAGCCAATCACAGGGCCTCCTGCGACCGCCAGGGACCCAGGAAGTACAGCCCTAGCGTGAGCTGGGCAGCGAAGACCAGTAGGTTGGGTGGACACACGGACAGCCACAAGGATGTCACCTCATCCAACACGGAAGACCTACCAGAGCGAGTGAGCAACAACTTAACAGCTCAGACCCACACCCTCCCGAGGAACAGCAAAGCCACCAGGATTTTTGCTGCTGACGCCTCTAATTTCAAGCTCAAACTTCCAGGCGGTATCTATATCGCTGCATTTCAGCAACCAAGTCCCCACAAACTATATTCAATTAGATTTTGGGACGTTTGCCTAATTACTGCAATTGAAGATTCATTACTGTCCATATGCTCCATGACAATCAGACTGACATAAGCTGCAGCAGCTAATAAAAACCTGTAATTTTTTTTATGATGCTTGGTACTCATACAATTTAAAGGAAAAAACAGACTCCGGCACCAATTAGCAGCGAGCCTGGGCCCCGGAGCCGAGGAGCTGCTGCCCAGGAGAAAGCGTGCGGGGGTGATCTGGCGTCACTGAGCGGGCACGAGTGTCACTACGGAGACGAGGCCACCACTCGCAGGCACTAACACGCACCCCTGCATCCCGTGAAGGTCCCCGCCGGCCTGAAGCTTCTCGCGGAGCCCCGCACGCGGACGCAGCTGCCCTGGTCACCGCAGCTCCCGCACGCGGCTTCGGCCTGCACTGCGACAGACCCCCGGCGGCACTCGCCTCTGCACGGGGCATGTGGTCGGGCCGCTCACCCTGGCTGACCCACCTCTGTAAGGAGCTTCCAGGCAGAACAGAAACTCCGGGGCTACCCCAGGTCCAGGGTAAAAACCCAGCTGTCAACTGCCACAAGCCCAAACTGGACAAGAAACCGATGCACCCGACACTGATTCACTCCCAGCGCCATTGCTGCTGCTCGATTAAGGTGGCCAACAAGCAACCCTTCGCCACTGCAACAAGGCAACCAGGGCAGACAGCCCACGTCTGGCCGACGGGGACGGGACAGGCCCCGCAGGGAAGGCCAGCATGGACCGGACTCGGACGGAGGCTCCCGGGCCTGGCTCATCTGGGCTCCAGCATGAAGGATGTGTTTGAATTTGCTCTCTTCCTCTTGTAACTGACTGTAAACAATTTTTAAAAGTGAAAACAAAAAGCCCCACACACGATTTAACCACAGAAATGCTAATGGTGGGGAAGTAAGCTCCGGGCAGTGAGAAGGCCAAGGAAACCTCACGGAGGCGGTGGATCTAATGGGAATGCAGAAGGTGGGTTCTGACTTGCTGAGGTACCAACACAGGCAGGGTATTTCAGGGGGACAAATGCCCTAAAGAAAGGAATATAAGCCCTGACCCGTTTGGCTCAGTGGATAGAGCGTCGGCCTAAGGACCAAGGGGTCCTGGGTTCCATTCCAGTCAAGGGCACATGCCTCGGTTGCAGCTCCTCCCCGGCCCAGGCCCTGGTCAGGGCTCATGCGGGAGGCAACCAATCGATGTGTTTCTCTCACATTGATGTTTCTCTCTGTCTTTCCCTCTCTCTTCCTCTCCCTAAGAAAATGGAAAAATATCCTTGGGTGAGGAAGGAAGGAAGGAAGGAAGGAAGGAAGGAAGGAAGGAAGGAAGGAAGGAAGGAAGGAAGGAAGGAAGGAAAGAAGGGAGGAAGGAAGGAAGGAAGGAAATAAGTAGACAGGAAGCAGGCAGGAAATGAATCCACCTGCTCATTGGTTCAGTAGACATCAGTAAGGGCCACGCTGTGCTGGGTTAACAGTGAGCCTTTTGACTGTCGGACGCCGTGGAGCTTCGTGGAAAAGGCAGAACATCACGAAGCAGGCAGAGTACCCAGCACCTGAGGTGCAGGGGCTTTAAAAAAGGAGCCAAGAGTAGACCCTGGCCCAATAAACCACGGGGAGGCACACAGGTTCCTGGGTAGGAAAATAATATGACCAGGACGCTTGGTTAATATTCACTTGGTACAGCTTAACTAAAATTGTCAAAAATCAAAACCAGAGCGACCGAAGAAAACTACAGCAGAAATGCAGGGTGGAGGGTGTGCAGGCCTAGAAATCACAAAGGAAAAGAAGGGATGAGGGGCTGGAGCGAGGATTCCTGACTGGGTGACCCGTGGGACAGCCAAAAGGGACCCAACACGACACGGAGAAGAGAGAGCAGAGGGCATCCCAGCTTCTGGCTCGGACGCCTGGGTTAGGGAGAAACGGGCGGCAGTCAGGCAGGGAGAAGCTGAAGTGACCAACTAAGCACAACGCCCAGAGGCAGATGGAGATGCTGGGCCAGAGCACAGCTTTAAGGGCGCCTCGGTGTGTGTGTGTGTGTGTGTGTGTGTGTGTGTGTGTGTGTGTGTGTGTGAGAACCTGGGGAATTCTGAGGACAGAGAATGAGCCCCGGCCCGGCAAGGTGACGAGGAGGAGCGAGGAGCACCTGGGAGCTGATCGGACTTAAGGTGGCCAATGATGTCACAAGTGCATCTATACAGACTGACAGCCAACAGAATACTTCCCCTGATGCTCCTCGTTCAGGACTAATAATCACACAGTCTTAAGGCTGGTGTTAGAACCCCCATTTTACAGATAAAATAGTGAGGACCAAAAAAGATTAAATGACTTGTCTACGATGCAGGAGTTTACCTGATGATGAGCCCCTGACCCAGAAGCTGGCTAGAAATTAATAACGTGTAGCCTGGCTCCAACCGAACTTTGGTTCATAAAACAGATCGCTTTTGGGGAGTGAAAGGCAACCTACAGAGAGGGATCAGATATTTACAAAACGCCTCTCAGACAAAAGACATCCACATTATATAAAGAACTCCAACAAATCAATAAAAGCATTCCTTGTAACTTTTATGCTCATGCTGGTAATGAAAATGTACTGGCATTTACTTTCCATAATAACGTGCCCATTGCTACGTTAAGCACCCTTGCTCAGTTTCCCCACAGCCTGACAGTGAACTTCTTGTCTGGCTCTGGCAGATAAAGAAACAGGCCAGAGAGGTGAGGGACTCGCCCCGACGAGGCTGCGAGGACGTCTGACTCACACCGACTGCGAGGGCTGTGCTGTCCAGCCGCCGCCGCGTTCCCAGCTCCGTGGCCGGCCTTTGGCCTTTCCAGGTCACCCCCACGCGCTCCCAGGCGCCAGCATGCGAGGCCCTGGGCTGGGGCTTCCCGCTGCCCCGCGCTGCGGCGGAGTGTAAGGGCGGGGGGACACCCTGCATCTCCGTGTTCTGGAAGCTGCCGCCTGCAGCCATTTTCAGGCTCTTCCCTGGGACAGGTGGGCGTGAGAGATAAACAATCACATCATGAATAAGCCAGGAAAGCAAAACAGAAGGTTGATCCAACAATTCCAGGTTTCTACAACCAGGAATAACCTTTGAACCTCAAGTTCCACTTAGAAGGAAAAAAAATCACAAAATTTACGGAATGCATTAACCCTCAAAATGTGACGTAAGCTCACAAAAGTACTAGGCCGCCCTGGCCGGCGTGGCCCAGTTGGTTGAACGTCGTCCCACGCACAGAAAGGTCACAGGTTCGGTTCTGGCCTGGTTAGGGCATGTACAGGAGGCCACGATTTATGTTTCTTTCTCTCTCTCCCTGCCCCCCTCTCTAAAAATCAATGAACACGTCCTCAGGTAAGGATCAAAAACAACAAAAAGCCCTAGCCAGTTTGGCTCAGTGGATAGAGCAAATGGGATGGGTCCCAGGTTCGATTCCGGCCAAGGGCACATGCTTGGGTTGCGGGCTCGATCCCCAGTAGGGGGTGTGCAGGAGGCAGCTGATCAATGATTCTCTCTCATCATTGATATTTCTATCTCTATCCCTCTCCCTTCCTCTCTAAAATCAATGAAAATAATTAAAAACAACAAAAAAAGTATTAGGCAACTAGTAATGACAGAACTCTATACACACTAAAAAAGCGTGACCTTTAAGGGTGATGGGCAGAGGGTGACCCCTGTCCTCCAGTGCACGTCTCTGCTGACCACAGCGTGTGAGCACGGTTGGGCCAAAACCGCAGAAATTCTGATTCCTGATCAGAGGTCATTCCAAGGGCCTAGGAAATACTTTCCTGCCACCGTACAATTTTGTTTTCATTTCTCTTCCTGGGCACGCCCTTGAGAAACAACACTTAAAAAAAAAAAAAAAAAGGCCAATGTCTTAGAGAAATGAGCTCAAGTTCCTTTCTGGGTCAAAATTAATGGTTTGGATCCTATCTCCACATCCAGAGCGTGGCTTATTTCTCCCTACGAGCCTGACCTTATACCTCCTCTCGTCCGTGTCCATCTGCTATACCTGCCCACGCGTGCCGACGCCTCGTGGTTGCTGTCTGTTGGCATTTTAACGCTGAGGAATGCTCTGGCTCCTGCAAGCCAGCGAGGGAACACTGTGCACTGAGCGTGCAGGCCCGGGTCCAAACAGGAAGGAGGCGCCACTTCAACTACGAGCTCCTCCAGGGGAGCGGGGGCTGCAGGACACGTGCCACGGCAGTGGTAACAACAGCCACGTTCCCAGCGGTCTTTTATTTTGTGTGTGTGGCCCTTTCAAACATTTATGCTATTTTATTTATTTATCCGTAAGTTGTTTTAAATCCTTTCGTGAACAAGGCAGGACATAAATAAAATACGTAAGTAAAATGAAAAGAAAAGTTTAATGAAAAAGTAAACACTAAAATTCCACAGCTGCACAAAACGTGCTGCTTGTATGCCCCACATTTCCCGATCCATTGTTTTATCACTGCACGCATGGCAAACAGAAAAGCTTTCAATTGAATTCTCTTTAAGAAAGCAAAAAGGGGAAAAAAGAAAGGTATTTGGGTAGATAATGCAGAACCAGAGCATTAAACTTTCAAGAGGCAATTGTTCGAAACGCCAAAGCAGCAGAGTAATAACTAGCTTATGGTTCATTAAAGAAAACACATTTTTCAATTTAACCCCTCGATGTTTGCTGATCACATTAGGAGATGTCAGCGGAACGCGCTGGGTCTCCCAACAGCTCCCTCCCCACCTCGAGGCAGGACCACCAGGCGCCCCTCTGGATGGGCCTGGCCCCTCCTGACCAGCTCTGCTGTCTAGTCAGGGCCTGGCAGAGCCTCTGCCTCCGGGAAGTCCTCCTCCCTGCCCGCCCCATCAGAGCTGATAGCGCCCACAGCTGTATCTTCGGGCCCCACTCTGCCTGTCTGGACTATGCCTGCACCCTACTCCCAGGAACCCCTTCCTGCACCCTCCAAGTCAAACTCATGACTTGCAGGAAGCAGAGTTCAGAACTGTTTTTTGAAGAAAAAACCCCCCAAAAACAAACAAAAACCCCCCACACTTGGTACTTTGAACAGAAAGAGCAAAGAAAGCTTTGCGAAGTCAGAGCCTGCTGCTATCCCTAAGTTCTGGTACCAGGTTTATTAGCACAACAGACGGACAGCAAATTTAGCCAGGACAAAGCATACCACCGCTTTCTATGCACATGAACGCCTTTTTAAAATCAGCGAAATCTCATGCTTACCGAACTTCAAAAACTAACAGTAAATCTCATCTGAATATCCGCTTCCGTCAGGCACTGTGAACATTTCCTTACTCCACTGCAATGCTCCCAACATCCAACATCAGTAAGTGCTTATTAATACTTTATTAGATGCTAACTAACACTTCAATGTCAAGGAAAAGGCAAGAAGGTTATCCTACCAGGGGCACGAAATCCCAGAACAGTAAAGGCGGGATTCACGCAGGCCTCGCTGCTGAGCCCCGTATACTCGCAATAGCTCTATGAAGGACAGCTGTCATTAAATGGAGACTTCACGATGACTTGTTCAAGGTCACCCAAGTGGCATCGTGGGCTACACTCCTGCTCCTCGGCCTCTTTTTTTTTTTTTTTAACCCTCACCCAAGGATATTTATCCATTGATTTTTATTTTTTTTTATGTATTTTATTGATTTTTTACAGAGAGAAAGAGAGAGGGATAGAGAGTTAGAAACATCGATGAGAGAGAAACATCGATCAGCTGCCTCTTGCACACCCCCTACTGGGGATGTGCCCGCAACCAAGGTACATGCCCTTGACCGGAATCGAACCTGGGACCCTTGAGTCCGCAGGCTGATGCTCTATCCACTGAGCCAAACCGGTTTCGGCGGGCTATCCATTGATTTTTAGAGAGAGTGGAAGAGGGAAAGACAGAAACACATCGACTGGCTGCCTCCCGCACATCCGGAATCAAACCCGGGACCCTTCGGTCCACAGGCCAACACTATCCACTGAACCAAACCGGCTAGGGCTCCTCAGCCTCTTGACTACACGACACCTTAGGAATGTGATCATCTGCGTGTTAGGTGTTTGGACAACCAGGGCTTGCTTACCACTACCTGCCCAACGCACTGTAACCGGGCTCCCTGCTATAAACGCGGAACTTCTGAACATACTGTAGATGGGAAACCCCCCGAGGAATGACCTTTCAGACCCATCTTTAACTGGCTCATGCAGACCCATCCCGAGGTTAGACAAGCCATGAGTGAATGAACACACGGCACCTCACTGCTTCAGCGGGACCTGTGTGTGCACAGGCCTTAGCTGAGCCCTTTGTGCTCAGTTTCTGCAGCGGGCCGCCCCATGCTGGCTGGGGCGTGGGTGACTTGGTGAGAAATGGCTTTCCTCCCATCTGCAATCCAAACTCAAATGTTGAGCCCCACTCCCTGGTGTGGGCTGAACTTGAGAAACCCAGACAAGCAACAACCGTGGGAAGAACAATGTGCCCTCTACCAGGGAAGAAAAATGCAGGAACTTTGGGAAAATGTTTTATTGGTAGGTCATGATTCTAGTTTCATCACTGTTAGGAAGGATGAAGATCCCAGAATGCTGATCTCAAGAAAGAAAACCTTTTAAAGTTTATTAAACTGTATGTTTTTTTTTGTTGTTGTTTAAAACTTGAAAAGGAATTGGCTCCTTTAAAGCTAAATTGACTGGGACTGAGATCTTAAAACTGGATATGAACATTGCTGAGTGATGTGTAAAAATGAAACTCTTTCAAAAGTAATTCAACATTGATAAGTAGAAATTACCCATTATTTAGAAATAAATTAGGTTTAAAATGTCTAAGAAAACGTACAAAGATCAAAGTAATTTTACTCCGATTTATTGTTCAGGAATCCTTTCTCCAAATAAGTTTTGGAGAATCGTCTCAGAAACCTCAGATTTTAGGCCCTTGTGATGCCTCTGACTACACTGAGGCAGAGACGCTGAGCTGGTTTTGGTGTGCCCAGGTAATGATAAATTATTCCTTCCCCTCAACGTGTGGCAGGCAATGGCCACTCTGTAAACAAGAGATCCAGAACACCAGAGAAAGGGAGTCATTCAAGATCGCATGCGTCTTTTTTATGGCACAACCTGGTGGTCCTGACTAGCTGCTGCTTCACTCTCTGGACCATAATTGAGGGGACGTTCTAAAGTTTAAAACCGGGGGTGATTCTTTTCTTTTTTTTTTCTTAAGGGAAACTTTTTCTTTAAAATATGTTTTTACTGATTTTTAGAGAGGAAGGGAGAGGGATAGAGATAGAAACATCAAGCCTGCGATCCGGACATGCGCCCTGACTGGGACCTGAACCAGTGATCTCTCTTGGTTTCCTGGGTCGATGCTCAACCACTGAGCCACATCAGCCAGGCTCTTCTTCCTTTAAAAAATTTGTTTTCATTCATTGATTTTATTTATTTATTTTTAAAATATATTTTATTGATTTTTTTTACAGAGGAAGGGAGAGGGATAGAGAGTTAGAAACATCGATCAGCTGCCTCCTGCACACCCCCTACTGGGGATGTGCCGCAACCAAGGTACATGCCCTTGACCGGAATCGAACCTGGGACCCTTCAGTCCACAGGCCGACGCTCTATCCACTGAGCCACACCAGTTAGGGCTAATATTTACATTTCTAACTAGAACTCGAAGGTTGCTTCCATTTGAGACTCCCAGGGAAAACTCTCTGAGCGTCCTGAGCACTGCGGGAAGGCTCTGAGCTGTCCGGTGGGAATGCTCTCACCTCCTCCAGTCACACACGCGGCATCAGGAGCCAGCAGCAAACAAAACAGGTGTCACTGTCCACTTCCAACCACACATGTAAGAAGTAAGAGGACTTCTAATTTTTCTCTCACTCTCCAACTAAACGTTGTTTTACCTTCAGGTTGCCCTCTGATTTCACAAAAAGGCCCTAGTAAATGTCAAGTCCAGAGACCACCCTTCAGAGCGTATCTTACAGAATCAGGATAAAGTCAGCACAGCACACCTTCTACATGGAGTTTGTGACAAAGGCCACCAAAATGACGTAAGCAAGAGGACACGTTCCACAGGGATTCGGCGTATAGTCATAAATGTGGGAAGTGCCTTCACTCATTGGTAGTAGTAAACTTTCTAAAAAAATTTTGGGGGATTTTATTTGATTTTTGTTAACCCTCACTCGAGGATATTTTTCCATTGATTTTTAGAGTAGAAGGGAGGGGGTGAGACAGAGAGAGAAACATCGATGTGAAAGAGACACATTGTTTGGTTGCCTCCAGGTTCAGGGATCGAACCTGCAACTGCGGTACATGCCCTTGACAGGCATCGGACCTGGGACCCTTCAGCTCAGGCACATGCTCTATCCACTGAGCCACACCCACTAGGATGGTAGTAGTAAAGCTTTTTAAAAGAAGTATTTCTTTGGCTCCCACCCATCAGTCCAGGAACGACAGGTCCTCAGAGTCCATCGGTTTCAAGATACACTTTTGACAAATGTTTACCTAGGAGTCTGGCTAAGCCTACTAGCATAGCTATTTCTGATTATTTGCAGCTAGTACTCTGTAAGTCTGGTAAACAGGTCAGTGGAAGCTAAATTACTGATACCCCAGACTAACTATAAAGGGATGGTAAGAAAGGATGACTCCAGAAAAGCTAGTTTCATTACCTGCTTTGTTTTTGAGAACTGCAGAAAGCTTAAAGAAGAACTAGCCAGACAGCTTCATTAAAAGGGAAAGAGCCCTGGCCTTGTGGCTCAGTTGGCTGGAGGGTTGTCCTGAACAATGAAAGGTCGTGGGTTCGATTCCTGGTCAGGGCACATACCCAGGTTCCGGTTTAGCCCCCGGTTGGAGCCAGTATGGGAGCCAGCGGATGCTCACATCGATGTCTCTCTTTCAAATCCATGAACATGTCCTTGGGTGAGGATTGGGGGGTGGGGGGGGGGGGGAGAAACCAAAGGCCAAAGTGATTTACCCAAAGCCTCGCTGTTGTTAAGTTACACCAAGCTCCAGGTGCCCTATGACAGCCTAACATGACTTCCAATTCCCAAAAATATTTCCCTGGGGTTTCAAAGTAGCTAACATTTGAGGGATTTTCACGCGGGGTTCCCCAGAACACAGTCCCAGAGCCGGCAGCTCTGTGGTCTGAGGGCCGGGAAGCGAGGGGGACAGCAGGGACAGCCCAGGGCTGAGCTCAGGCTCCGGCACCTCCCCGAGGTGTGCCTGTGGCCGAGACTTCCTCTCGCTCTGCCTCAGCGTTCTCCGCCAGGAGCCAGAATATCCAACACCTGCCTCAGGGCTCACGCCAGAACGACGGGAGGTAGTGTGTTCGCTCGGCAGAGTGGCCCTGCACAAAGTGGGCGCCGGGGACACGTGAGCTGCTGGGCACCAGCAGACCAGCTCTGCCCTGGACAGCCAACCCTGCTAGTTCCGATCCCTGGAAACCCTGAGCTGGCAGGAGGGGTCCGCCGGCGAGGCCGGGGAGACGGGACCCCGCGGCTTAGAGACAAACGCTCCACCTTCTGACCTGACCTTGGAAGCCTTCCTGCCCTTCACGCGGGGCTCGAAGGCACGAGGCAACAGGGACGCTTACGGGGCGCTTCCCCCGTGCCCGGCACCGCGCGGGCCTCTCTCTGTCTGTTGTTCGGAGGGGACGGGCACGGGCACTGGTGTGGGGATCGACGCGCACGCGAGGCCGCGCGTGGGGCTCCGCTCCCTTCCTGGCCACAGAGCTGCTTCCTACTCTGCAGCCCCCGAACCGAGGCTGTGGGTCCGGGGGGCTCCTCCTCCAGCTTCCGGGGAGAGGAGCGCGCCAGGCGTGTGTGTGCCCCGGAGCCCGGGTCAGTCCAGGGGCCCGACAGAGCCCTGCGGAGGCCGCCCGGGGGCTTTGACCTTGATACCCCAGACTCCGTTTCCCACCCTGCCGGCCGGGGGCGATGACACGACACGGCCCCTCCACCAGGGTGGGTGTGCTAGGCGCGCGTGGGCCCAGGTCCTGGGGGACTGGGACTCCCCCGGCGTCTCCTTCCCGGGAGCCCTGCGCCCTCCCGCGGGTGCGGGGCCCCGGCCGCGCCTGGACAGCGCACGCGGCGCCCTGGCCGCCGAGAGCAGGGCACAGGCCGCCGGGGCACCCCCGCGCGAGGGCCCGGGCGGTGGGGGCCGCCCGATCGGCCGGCGGTCGCGCACGTCAGACGGGGTCACGCGGCCTCCTCGCCGGCCCCGGCCTCCCGCGGCGGGAACGGGGCACTCGCCGCCAGCCCGGCCCTCCCGAACGGCCGGGCCCGGCCTCAGCCCTGACGGCATCCCCGCCGCAGGCCTCACCTCCCGGCGCACGTTCAGCAACGAGTAATAGTCTTCATTGTCCAGCTCCTCCTCGCTCAAGGCCGTCGCCATCTTCGCAACCTTTCACCCCGCCAAACCGGCAGGCCGTGCTCAAGAGGGACCGGCGGCCGGCGGCGCGCACAGCGCGGGCGGCCCGGCGGCGCCACAGCGGCCCCTGGCGGCCCGGAGGCGCGTCGCCGCCGCCCGCGCCGGAGAGCAGCGCGCCTGCGCCCTGCGCCCCCGCGCGGCCGAGGGCGGGAGCGGCGCCCGGGGCCCCGCCACGTGCTGCCCGCGCACCTAGAGCCCAGCCGGGCCGCGCTGGGACGGCAAAGGGAGACTTCGCAGTCACAGGAGGTGGTGCTCACCCTCGGGGCGCCGCGGAGCCAGGCCCCTGCAGCACCTCCCTGTCTGCCTGGCCGGCTCCCAGGGCGGGGCGCACCCGCTTCCCAACTAGCCCCACCGGGGCCGCAGCCGCTTGCCGTCTTGTCTCTGCACAGGAAACCTGCAAATGGGATTTGTTCTGCCACCACTTCTCTGGACCGTCCAGAACCTCGATCAGACGGCGGGCCTCCTCATTTCCATTTCTTGTTATCGCCCTGAATTCAGGAGCGTCGGGCCAGTTTTCTGCTGTTTAAGTGAAGAGTCAGGACCCACCTGGTCCTGATCTAATTTGTCTTTGGCAGGCGAGTGCACCTTCAGCCCCATCCCCGAGCCGCTCTCTTGTAAATTTCTACCTTATAATTTAGCGGTGGAGTCTAATTGATTTCAACCTGGTGCCTGCTGTTTGGTGCATTATTAAAGATGTCTCGGTTACAACCATCTAAATAATTTAAATGTCTTCGAACGGAGGCAGTTATCAAGAGAGGGTGGACCGCGGGGCTCCCGGGCTCCGGCCACCTGTGGGACCTGTCCCAGGCTCCACGATGTCCCAGGGACGTTTGTGGTGCCTTACCTGGCCAGAGGTGCAGACCACCCTTGTTGCCCTTCCCCAGCAGGCCTCCGGGGAGGCCCCAAACACCTGCCTGTGGATTTGAGAAGTTGATTTCTTTCTCTTCTAATTTTTGGCCAGATGCGTGCCATCTGGGCCTCTGCGCCTCCCTTCCCCGGGGCCCCACCTCTGAGGCTGTCTCTGGCAGCGTCTCTGGCAGGAGACTGAGGTGCCCTGAGCTGGGTTATTCAGATGCGCTGAGCCCCGTGTGCAGCGGCCTGCCGGCCGGGTGTAAGTGAAGAGCTATTTCTTTGGCTGTGTGAGGCTTCCCCACAATAGCTTTTCACAGATACTCACGTCCCATCTGCTATTCCAGCAATTTTTTAATGGGCTTTGCTTTTTTCTCCTTTGAAGAGCCGTGATTAGGCTCAACGGCAGGCTGACATTGGCTGGTCTTTAAGAATTTCTTACAGGGAGGCTGGGCGAGAGAAACGACAATGTTGAGACGCTCCTTTTTTTCCCCAAGGGTTGTAGACATTCATTGGGCCATACGCTTGGTTGTGGAGAGGAGTTCCCTTCCATCCTTCCCCTGCTTCGGCAAACACCGCCTCTAGGATTCACTCAAACGGGACGGAGCGTGAGTTTCAGGACGCCAGGTCTGTGATCCTGTGATTGAGGATGGCCTGCCTGTCGTCACCACTCGGACAAAAGAACAGTGGCTCCGGGAGGCTCCCCCTCTGCCCTCTCTGGGCCCACGATATGCGGTTTGGTGGCTCCTTGGAGAGTGGGCGTGTCAAATGGGAAATGAACTTAGATCCACACAGGCCTGAGAGTAGTTACTTCGGAGGTTGGCTCTTTTGGTTTCTTCCCTCCCAAATCTTAACCTGTGACGGGGAAAACGCACGAAAACCAGGAGCAGTACACATCCGTAAGTTCACACACACACCGACAAACCACTCTTGCCAGAGCAGCTGACAGAACTCACCACCTTAACTCACAGCCTCGCACTTTGTTTTCCTCTTGTTGGGTAAAGCCAGAAAGCACGTTGTAACTTAGCTGTAAAGCAAAGCCTAATATACTTATACTAGAGGCCCGGTGCACGACACTCGTGCACTGGAAGGGGGGAGTCCCTCAGCCCAGCCTGTGGGGAGTGGGCCTAAGCCAGCAGTTGGACATCCCCCGAGGGGTCCTTAGCGCTGCTGAGGAGGCAGGAGAGGCTCCTGCCACCGCCGCAGTGAGCTCAGCTTCTGACTGAGCACTGCTCCCCCTGTGGGAGTGCACTGACCACCAGGGGGCAGCTCCTGTGTTGAGCGTCTGCCCCCTGGTGGTCAGTGTGCATCATGGTGACCAGTTGTTCCGCTGTTCAGTCGATTTGCATATTAGCCTTTTATTATATAGGATGTAATATATTTATAATTTTGTAATATATACATATATTTTATTGATTTCAGAGAGAGGAAAGGAGAGGGTGAGAGAGAAACATCAATGATGAGAGAGAATCATTGATCGGGTGCCTCCTGCACGCCCCACACTGGGGCTTGGAGCCCACAACCTGGGCATGTGCCCGGGAATTGAACCCTGACCTCCTGGTTCATAGGTTGATAGAGCATCAGCCCGAGGACTGAAGGGTCCAGGGTTTGATTTCGGTCACGGGCACGTCCCTTGGTTGCAGGTTCCCTGGCCCTGGTTGGGCTGTGTGGGGGCAAACGATTGATGTGTCTCTCTCACATTGATGTTTCTCTCTGTCTTTCTCTCCCCCCCGCCATCCTCCCTCCCACCTCCCTTCCACTCTTTCTGAAAAATCAATGGAAAAATATCCTTGGGTGAAGAATAACAAAACAAAAAATAAAATTGGTACCGAGTTTCAGTTTCGGAAGGTGGGAAGGATTCTGAAGATCGGTCCACCACAGTGCACCTCACACTACGGAACCACACGCTTGGAAATGGTGATGATGCTCATTTTTCTGTGACGTGCATTTCATCACAATTAAACAAGGAGAAAAAACGATGTTTGGAGTCAAGACTTGCTTGTCTTGACTTTGTGTGGCTTTGGCATCTCGAGACGCTTTCCTGACCTCAGGGTCACCCAGCAAGCCGAGTGACGAGCAGATGCCGCCCGGGGGTCAGGGGCTGAGCGTCCAGGACTCAGCACAGAGTCTCCGCTGCTCGGGCCACGCCGGGCAGCCCCTGGGGAGGGCCCGCAGCTTGCGCGCCGCCTGTGGTGGCCCTCACGGAGGCTCGGCCCGCGGGAGGCAGCGGCCAGCCCAGCTCCCGCTCTCACAGGTAAAGCTGAAGTCACTGCCAGGCCAGAGCCGGTGCCCAGCCTCGGTGCGGTGAACACGCGGTGCCGGGCGAGACCTTGTGCGACCGCCACCCACCGGCTGTGACAACCAGAACGTCTCCAGGCATCGCCCCCAAACCCTTGGGGGACACAATCGCTCTGTTTGAGAACCTCGGGCTAGAGGTGATGGCACTGTTCGCAAACCCCACGGTTTAATACGTTTTTATTGACTTCAGAGAGGAAGGGAGAGGGAGAGAGAGAAACGTCAATGATGAGAATCACTGACCGGCTCCTCCTGCACGCCCCCCACTGGGGATGGAGCCCACAACCCAGGCATGTGTCCCTGACCGGGAATGGAACCGTGACCTCCTGGTTCATAGGTCGATGCTCAACCACTGGGCCACGCCGGCCGGGCGCTTTTTTTTTTTTTTTTTTTTTTTTTTTTTTTAAATATATTTTATTGATTTTTTACAGAGAGGAAGGGAGAGGGACAGAGAGCTAGAAACATCGATGAGAGAGAATCATCGACCAGCTGCCTCCTGCACACCCCCCACCAGGGATGTGCCCGCAGCCAATGTACATGCCCCTGACCGGAATCGAACCCGGGACCCTTCAGTCCGCAGACCGACGCTCTATCCATTGAGCCAAACCGGTTTCGGCCCGGCCGGGCGCTTTATTTTAGAGTTCCCGCGTAGACGCGCTGTGCCAAGATGCTGTCAGTGACCGCTTAGGCGGACGTTGTTCTATTGCCCGCTCACCAGCCCCGACTCCGACATAAAGTCTGTGACCAGGAGGCAAGGACGCGGCCTCCGTGGCAAGGGGCCCAGCGCCCTTCCTAGCTGTAATGATGCTCAGTGCCCCTTGACCAGCAGAGGGCAGACCTGGGTCCCCCCCACGGAGGCTTGTTCTTGGAGCAGAGACGGAGGTCCCGGGCTGAGGGCAGCTGTACCACCTGCTTGTCCGGGGATGGGGCCGGCTTTTATAACTTGGTGGATGACGTACTGAATTGTCCTCTTCTTTTCAAGTGCATAACCTCCTTCCATAAAGATACTATGAAGTGAAGTTAAAAGACCCCCTGAGCTTTGCTTTCGTATTTCTGACTTGTCACTATTAAGCTGATCTTGGTTTGCAACTATGGTGGGAACAAAAAAACGGCACAGTGCCCTGGCCGGTGTGGCTCAGTGGTTAGAGGGTCGGCCTGTGCACAGGGAGGCGGCGGGGTGGATTCAGGTCGAGGGCACCTACCTGGGTTGCAGGTCCGATCCCCACCCCCGGTCAGGGCGAGTGTGGACGGCAACCAATCCAAGCGTCTGTGTCACATCGATGTTTCTCTCTCCTCTCTCTTGCTCTCCCCCCTCCCTTCTCCTCTCTCTAAAAATCCATGGAAAAAATATCCTCCCGCCTCGGGTGAGGATTTTAGAACAGCAGCAGCAGCAGCAGCAGCACCGTAATGGCGAGCTGCCTTTCAGAGGAGGGCTCCCGCTGCCCCTCCTTGGTAGGCTCTCGCTCGGAGCCGGGGCTGCAATGTGGGGCCACGTGTTCAGACTCCCCAGGCCCCCAAGGCAGGACGCTGAGCCCAAAGGGGATGGATGTATTATGAGGCCGGTTACGCCGTCTGTATGTCACGAAGAAGGAAATTGTCCCCAGAACTCGCAGCCAAAACTCTCTGACCAGTACCCGAGCTTCACTTTTGTTTATTTATTTATTTTCAAATATATTTTTATCGATTTCAGAGAGGAAGGGAGAGGGAGAGAGAGATAGAAACATCAATGATGAGAGAATCATTGATCGGCCGCCTCCTGCATGCCTTCCCACTGGGGTCCATGCCTGCAACTCGGGCCTGTGCCCTGACCGGAAATGGAACCATAACCTCCTGGTTCAGAGGTCGATGCTCAACCACTGAGCCACGCCGGCCGGGCCCAAATCTTCACTTTTCCACACGCACGTGCGTGAAAATCCTGGGAAGGAGGCGCCAGCATCTCCTCCAAGTGGGTTAAGTTTCCTGGAGGAGCAGGTTCCCACCCACGCCTGGCCCTTCCCCAGCTCCTCACTCCCGGGCGCCCGGCACAGCCACGAGATCCTGACCCGCTCTTCCTGTAGAGACTGTCTCTGTCCTCCTGTCCCCATCCTTGTCCTGTCCCCGTCCGTCCCTGTCCCCATCCCTGTCCCTGTCCCTGTCCCCACCCCCGTCCTGTCCCTGTCCCCACCCCCATCCTGTCCCTGTCCCCATCCCTGTCCCTGTCCCCATCTCCGTCCCTGTCCCCATCCCCATCCCCGTCCCTTTCCTGTCCCCGTCCCCGTCCCTGTCCTGTGCCCGTCCCCATCCCCGTCCCTGTCTGGCCCGCAGCTCGGGGCTCCAGGGGTCCAGGACTCTGGAGCTGGCGCTGAGGTGGGAGTGGGAGGAGCATCTCTGTCCCTTGCTCACCCTTCGGTGCGCCTCCTAACGGGTCTGACTGCGGTTCAAGTTTAAGGCTGTTGCTAAGCCGAGGACATTGGCTCTTTGGGGAAAATCCTGAGAATGTCACAGACAGACTCCGGTCGTTTGAGGAAAGAAAGAGGGAAGTTCTGAGCCACGAGTTTCCTCCAGAAACAGCCCCGCCCCCCCTTGGATTCGCGTGTTTCCTGTGATGTCAGAGGCAGGAGCTCCTGGCAAACAATACAAAGGGACCAAAGTTTCAGGTTTAGAGTCACCATGGCAACGCGTCAGGGGCTCTGCTGTGCCCGGGGCTCAGGAAGAGAGAAGCTGGGCTGGCATCTCGGCAGGGGCCAAAGCCCAGGCCCACAGGCCTGCCCGGGGGTGCTCCCCATCTGGGGATCTCCCAGGCGAAGTTCCTGTCCCGTGGGCAGAAGGAGTGGAATGGTGTCCCCCCAAAAGAGGTGTCCACATCGAAATCCCTGGAGCCTGTGAACGTGACCTTATGCGGGGAGCGGTCTTTGCAGATGTCAAGGATCCCACGACGAGATCACCCTGCATTGAGGGTGGCCCACCTCCAGCCACAGGGTCCTTGTGAAATAGGGGCGAGGGGGGTTTGAGCCGGACACACGGGGAGGAGGCCACGGGGCGATGGAGGCGGAAACTAGAGCCATGCAGCCGCAGCCAAGGGGCGCAGGTGCCCCGGAGCTGGCCGAGGCAAGAAAGGCTCCCCGAGTCTTCAGAGGGGGCGCGGCTCCGACACCGGACTGCAGGCTCTGGCCTCCAGGACCTCGGGGGATAAATTCCTGTTTTGTTTTGTTAATCCTCACCCCAGGATATCACCCCAGGATATCTTTCCATTGATTTTAGAGAGAGTGGAAGAGAGAGGGAAAGACAGAGAGAAACATCTGTATGAGAGAAACACATCGATTGGTTGCCTCCTGCAGGAGCCCTGACCAGGGCCTGGGCCAGAGAGGAGCCTGTAAGTGAGGTACGTGCCCTTGACCGGAATCGAACCCGGGACCCTTTGGTCCGCAGGCCAACGCTCTATCCACTGAGCCACACCGACGAGGGCTTCCCATTGATTGTTAGAGAGAGTGGGAAGGATGGGGAGAGACACAGGGAAAGAAACCTCAGTGTGAGAGACACACCCCAGTTGATTGCTTTCCGCGTGCTCGCCCACCAGGGCCGGGGATCGAGGTACGTGCCCTCGACCGGAGTCAAACTGGGACCCTTCCGTCCTCGGGCTGACGCTCTATCCACTGAGCCTAACTGGCTAGGGCCACGAATTCCTGTCTTGTAAGCGCCCCCCGGCCCAGCTGTGTAATGGAGCCACGGGAGACGGAGGCCGCGGGGGCGTCTGGGCCCCCCCACGCCTGTCTGTGCGGAGGCCGCAGGACCCTCCGGTGACCGGCGAGCGCTCTTCTTTCTTAAGAAGACAAAACCAGTCCGTAGAGCAGTTTGGGGACGGGCCACCCAGCCAGGCAGAGCACTGGGATCTACTCTGGGCTCCGCGTGGGCTCCAAGAGCCCCCCCTGACCCCCCGGTCTCCCGAGAGCACCCCCTTCCTAGCAGCAGCTCCGGGTACAGCTCCGGGGTTCCCCCTGCCCCTCCCTCCACCCGGAGCTCCGGGGAACTGGAGTTTCCTTGCTCCGCCTCCTTTCCCACTCCGGGCAGAATCCTCCTTTGTGGCATCATCGATGGTTTCCATGGCAATGAAAGGTTGCGATAAAATGGTGTCGATGTGCACGTCAACTTCAGAAGGAGACAGGGGCCATTGTTTTGCCTGGAGCTTCATTCATTCTGGAGCTTCATTCATTCTGCAGGTGTCACAAGGGATCCGGAGTGTGTTCCCACAGCTTCCTGGTCTCCTGCCACCTTGCAGCCCGCCCAGCCGTGAGGAGGGGGAGTGGTGGGAGACCTGGGACCTCCAGCCCCCTCCCCCCGGCTTGCTATTCTTAGTGCGGGCACGTGTGTGAAAACGCCAACAGGTGACACGGGATTGTTGTAAATAAGCAGATGGTCCCTCCAGGGCCGGCGGTGGGTGAGCTGGAAATTCTCGCAGGAGATGTCACAGCCAAAGACGTTATCACTCGGAACCCGCCTTCCTGTAGTGCCTCAGACCCCGGACCGGCTCGGACCCGAGGCTGGGCGCTTGCCCTCAGGACCCTGGGGACACGGCTGGGAGGGACTCCTGCTTCCTGCCCGCACCACAGGCAGGGCCTCCGGCGTGCAGTCTTCTCCGAGATGCGTTAGTCACCGGGAGAAGCAGCTGTACCCAGTCCTCTCCTGGGCCCCCAGGCCCGGAGCCACGCACCTCGCCGGGGCCCCGGTCACGGTCACTGAGACTCCACGCCCTTGCTCCACAGCAGACGCCACCTGGTACTTCTTGCCTGGGACGACCATGTTGTCACCCAAACTGGAGCCCTTTTTGGAGTAAAAGGAACCACTATTCACCATACCAACAACATGGGCACGGTCTGGAGTGTCCCTGGAAGAGAGGGACATCTGGTAACCCCAGCCTTAGGCCAACCTGCAACCTGCACCCCAGCCTTAGGCCAACCCGCACCCCAGCCTTAGGCCAACCCGCACCCCAGCCTTAGGCCAACCCACACCCCAGCCTTAGGCCAACTTGCACCCAGCGCCACCATAGATCTTAGCCTTTTGCACTCGGATGTCGAGTGTGACTCGACACGGTTAGCATTAGAATAAAGGAATCGAGAAAAAAGCAAGCGAGTGCAAAGGGTTAGAGTTGGAGGGCCCTGGGGCCCAGTGCTCGGCTCTCTCCTCTTTACGTCTCACGCCCGCCCTCGACCAGGCCTCTCCGATGGGAGATGTGATGATGGACATGCTCCACACCTCTGCTGTCCAGGGCAATAGCCACCCGTCAAGTGTGACCACCGAGTGCTTGAAATGTGGCTCGTGTGTCCAAGGAGGTCAAATTTGTTTTATTATTTTTAAAATATTTTATTGATTTCAGACAGGAAGGGAGAGGGAGAGAGAGAGAGAAACATCAATGATGAGAGAGAATCATTGATCAACTGCCTTCTGCACACCCCCTACTGGGGATCAAGCCCGCAACTCGGGCATGTTCCCTGACCAGGAATCGAACCATGACCTCCCGGTGCCTAGGTCGATACTCACTGAGTCACACGGGCTGATCAAGGAGATAACATTTAAATTTAACTTGAATGAATGTAAATTTCAAGGCCACATGTGACTAGTGGCCACATTGGACAGCACAGACTAGGTGATTTCAGCCAGTCTGGAGGCTTGAAATACCGTCAACCGGCCCTGATGTCCACATTTGCATAACCTCCCCCATCTCTCCCTTAAAATCCAGGCCTGTATATCCAATCGTCCATTTGATATCTTAATCAAATGTGTCACAGGCACTTCAAACTTAACATATTCAAAGCTAACCTCTGCCCTAGCCAGTTTGGCTAAGTGGATAGAGCATTGGCCTGCAGACTGAAGGGTCCCAGGTTCAGTTACGGTCAAGGGCACATGCCCAGGTTGCGGGCTCCATCCCTAGTACTGGGTGTGCAGAAGGCAGCTGATCATTGATTCTCTCTCATCATTTATGTTTCTGTCTCTCTCTACCTCTCCCTTCCTCTCTGAAATCAATAAAGATGTATTAAGAACAAAAACCAAAAACCAAAAAACCAAACTAACCTTCTGATCACAACAAGATTCCACCTTAAATGCATTATAATGGCTATCTATATATATAAAAGGTTAATATGCTAAGTGTCTGACCATCAGGGTAATGGCATCACATAGCAACGCCTGGCTTCCTCTCCCTAGCAACTAGCCTCCTTGCAGTTTCTTCAGCCCAGGAATAGGACCTGCTTTATCGCCAGGTGAAAACACTTTACACTGTAACCAAATGTCTGTGAAGCATTTTCCGTGCCTCAGTCTCATTTGATCCTCACAGAAGTCCTGGAGTAGGTAGACAGGAGACTCCGTGGAATCCTATTTTCTTTTCATTAGCCGGAAAACGGAGATTTAGAAAGCTTGGAAACTTGACCCAACTGAAAAGAAGTAAGAAATGGTGGACCTTGAAAATGACTTCAGGTTTTCTCACTGCACAGAATATAGTCAAACACTGTTGCAGTTAAATATTTTACCCTTTGTTCTCCCTGCGTGATCTACAATAATAATCTGCTTCCTGCTGATATTTACTGCTGTGTTGCAGACAATTACCTGAAAGAGAAGTTGGGGTACTTCACTGGGCTGGAAAAAGTTTAGCTAAATCAGAAAGCAGGTCTAATTAAGCAAGTTTATTTTATATCTATAAAAGGCTAAGTTGACTCATGCTTGCGCGATACATATAAAGCTCTTGCTGGCACCAATCGCACGTGTGTGTTTCTATCTGTCATTGTCGATCCTGAATTTGGTTGACACTTCTATTATAGAGAAAGGGCGAATAGCAATATTAAAATATTTCTCCTAATTAATTTCCTTTCAAAGTGCACGAATTTGTGCACCGGGCCACTGGTTATAAAATAAACAGGAAATAAATGTGGGCAAGGATGTGGAAAAACTGGCCCCTTTGTGCATTGCCGATGGGACTGTCTAATGGTGCAGCCACTGTGGAAAATGGTAGGGCAGGTCTTCAAAAACATAAGCAGAAATACCATGTGACCCAGCAATTCCACTCCCAGGTGTATGTCCGAAAATTTGACAGCAGGGACTCAAACAGATATATCTGTACAGCCATGCACATAGCAGCATGATTCACAACAGCCCAAAGATGGGGGCAACCCAAGTTTCCATCAGTGGACGAATGGATAAACAAACGTGGTATATTCGTGTAACGCAATGCTGCTTGGTCTGAAAAAGGGAGGTGCTTTTGACCTGGGGCAACGGGGATGAACTGGAGGCCATGGTGCTCAGTGAAACAAGCCAGTCACCAAAGGACAAATGCCGTGTGATTCCACTTCTGTGGGTTCCTGGAGATGGAGGTCACAGAGACAAAGTGAGTGGTGATGCCAGGGGGGTGGTGCCACGCGTAAGCAGGACAGCGTGCCGCTGGGGAAGCTGTAAACGTCCCGGGAATAGGTGGTGGCGATGGTTGCATCACAGGGTGCACGTATTAAATGCCACAGGGCGGTGCAGGTGAAAACGGTCAACTTCGTTATGTATATTTCACCACAATAAAAACACCACCACCAGGGGCATGCAGGGGGCAGTGGATCATTGATGTTTCTCTCTCTCTCCCTCTCCCTCTCCCTTCCTCTCTCTCTAAAGAAAAAAACAAAAACACATAACACCTTCTGCTATTCCCTCCCAATCTGCTCCTTTTGCCAACTCCCATCTCAACGAATACCAACTCTAGTTTTCCACTTGCTGAAGCCAAAGCCCCCCTCTCCTCTCCTGGCCCACACCCAGCACATCAGTAGATCTTCACGGCTCTTCCTTCAAACACCTGCAGTGAGCATCTCCCACATCACACACCACCCGACAGCTGGTCCTCCGACCCGCCCTCCGCACACCCCTCCACTGGCTTCTCGAATCCTTCAGAGTGGCACCTGTCTGTACCACGACCCGCAAGCCCTGCCCCACCCTCACCTCGTCCCCCGCTGACATCATGTCCCACCTGCTCCTTGCTGCCGCTCGGCTCCCACCGCATAGGCCTCCTCTGTTCCTCAGACACCCCAGAGATGTTCCTACCTCTGTTCCTCAGACACCCCAGGGCCATGTTCTTGCCGTGCCCTCTGCCTGCAATGCTCTTCCCCCCAAATCTGCATGGCTCCCCCCACTTCTTAGGTGTGCACCCATAGCTCAGTGAGCCCTTCGCCGGCCACTCCGTGGAAAATTTCGGCACCTTCAACACTTCCTACTCTTGCTTGTTTAGGTTTTCTGCATTCACACATACCACCATCTAGCGTACAATCTATTTTACTTTCAGTCTTCTGCACAGAATGCATGATGTTTTTATTTTTATTTATTTTTTAAAATATATTTTATTGATTTCAGAGAGAGGAAGGGAGAGAGATAGAAACGTCAATGAGGAGAATCATTGATTGGCTGCCTCCTAATGATGTGGTTTTTTTTTAAGTTGATTGATTCTAGAGAGAGAGAGAGAAACACGGATTTGTTGTTCCACTTATACATGCTTTGGTTGATTCTTGTATGTGCCCTGACCGGGGATCGAACCCCCAACCTTGGGGTATTGGGATGACACTCTTACTGACCGAGCTACCTGGCCAGGGCCCCAAATGTGTGATGTTTAAGGCTGGGGCTTCAAAACCTCTTTTGTTCCCTGCTTTTCCCACAATCCCTGGATCAGCACCCCACGTATCGTTGGCGCTCAGTCACTATTAGTGAAATTAGGAGGGCCCCACCCCTTTCAGGGACCGTTCGGTTGATGTCTGACCGCCCTCCCTCTGTGTATGTGGTCAGTCCTCCAAGCGCCTGTGGAAGCCGGGCCTACTTCTCATTTAGGCCAGGGGTGCTCAATGGGGGGCAACAGTGCCCCAGGGGTCTCTGGCAATACCTGGAGGCACTTTTGGGTGTGACAAAGAGGGAGGAGGCATGCACCGGCATCTCTGGTTGGTAGAGGCCAGAGATCTTGCTACACGTCCTACAATGCACAGGACAGCTCCCTGCAACAAAGCATTTTCCTAGTCCTCCAAGTTCCTGGAGGGCTGTCTCAGGTTGAAATCTGTCTTTTGAAAAAAGGTATGTTGGAGTTCCAATCCCCAATCCCTCGAAATGTGACCTTATTTGAAAATAGGGTTGTTGCCTAGCCAGTTTGGCTCAGTGGATAGAGCGTTAGCCTGTGGACTGAAGGGTTGTGGGCTGGTTTTGGTCAAGAGCATGTACCTCGGTTGCAGGCTCCTCGGTCAGGGTGTGTGCAGGAGGAAACCAATAGATGTGTCTCTCTCACATGGATGTTTCTCTCTGTCTCCCCCCCCCCTCTAAAAATTCATGGAAAAATGTCCTTGTGAGGATTAAGAACAACAAAAATAGGGTCTTTCCAGAGGTAATCCAGTTAAAATGAGGTCATTAGGGTGGCCCCAGCCCTTGTCCAATGTGACGGCGTCCTTATAAAAAGAGGAGATCTGGACACAGACGTGCACCGAGGAAAGCCACGTGAAGACACAGGGAGAAGTCGGTCATGTGACTGGAGGGATGCAGCCACAAGCCAAGGGTTGCCGGCAGCCACCGTAGCTGGAGAGGCAGGAAGGGTCCCCTGTAGAGCTGAGTCCTCAGGGCGCCTGGCCCTGTGACACCTCAATTTCGAAGCTCTGGCCTCCAGACTGCGAGAGAACACGTTCCTGCTGTTTGAAACCACCCAGTTTTGGGCACTTTGCTAGGGCAGCCCTAGGAGCTGGTGATAAATCCAAACTTGGTACTGCCAGGGTCTATGCCCTGTGACAATTCAGTTAGTTTCTCAGAAAAAAATGGGAGATTTTAGTAGGGTGGTGGTTAGATGCCCATATGGGAGGACAGACCAGGGTACTTAGTCATTCGGCATTGTGAAAAACGTGAGCCGCAGTCAGCCAAGACCACTTGTATAATAGATGCTCAAAGCCACCGGTCGCCGAAGCCCTTCACGGGGAAATTACGCCAGCGCAGAGGGTGCTTGCGAATATTAACTTCGGTCCCATTTCAGACCCACGGAGGCCAAAGCCAGGAGGTGCCATCAATCCACTGAGCCCGTCAGAGCTGCCCCAGGGAGCTTCCTGCGGCTAAGGAGACGGCCGCCTCCCAGCGTGGATGTGGGTGGGAGGGGCCTGCTGGACCGCGTGTGGCTCAGGTGGAGACACCGGTCATGCAGTGTTATCTGAAGGTCTTCAGGCTGTAGAGAGGGGTGACACTTTGAATGTGACTATTTCTAGATAGATAGATAGATGATAGATAGATAACGAGGATAAAGTAAAAGTAAACAAGGATCGGATTTAAAGGCCACTGACTGTCCCAGGACCACGATCGATGGTGAGTGACACGTTTTTGAGAAGATCTGTCACCCAATGAGCCGGGCGGGGGCTCCAGCGAGATACTGTCTTTTCACACGTAAAAGAGGCCATCGATTTCCTGTTAGCATCCTCCCGCAAGCGTGCAGGGTGTGTGTCTGTGGAGCAGAGACCGTCTCCGTCACTCTCTTTATGGGAAGAGAATGGCTATTGTATGCCTTCCCATAAAGCATAATCTCCTTTCCTCTGCCCAATCTGCCCGTCCCTCGGGGATTCCCAGTCGTAATCTGTGGGAGTGAATTGGCTTTTGTTTCTTCGTGTGCTAGTGTTTTTACGTTCGGCGTCTCCACATGGTCATTGTGTCTTTTCCAGATTGTTATTCGAGCGTGTCTGAAAATTCTTTGTAAATCAGTGCGGTTGACACACACACACTCACACACACACTCACACACACACACACTCACACACACTCACACACACTCACACACACACTCACACACACACACTCACACACACACACACTCACACACACACTCACACACACTCACACACACACACACACACACACACACAGGCTGGTGGATGGCAGGTGTCCTGTACCTGCTCAGAGGACGCGCCTCTCCTTCATCCTCCACTAGGGTGAGTGCCCAGCAGGCACTGAGGTAGACAGAGGTCAGCTCGCGCATCCCAACAGGACAAAAAAGCAAAAAGCCAGCCCTGGCTGAGAGTCGGCCCGGGAATCGAAGGGTCTCAGGTTTGATTCCTGGTCAAGGGCACGTACCTGGGTTGCAGGTTCAATTCCTGCCCTGGTCCAGCTTGTGCGGTGACAACCAATCTCTCTCTCTCTCTCTCTCTCTCTCTCTCTCTCTCTCTCTCTCTCTCCCCCCCTTCCTTCCCTCCCTCCTTCCCTTCCACTCTCTCTAAAAATCAATGAAAAAAGGACCCTCTCATGAGGATTAACAACAGCAGCAAGGGTGGGGCTCTCAGGTGACCCCTGGGTTTCTTCAGGGTCCACCACGATTCCAGGGCAGAACCTTCACATGGAAGCGTCCGCGATGCAGCATGGCCCCACCTCACCTCGGAGGCCTGCACGCTGCGCCTGCCGTCACTCTCCGCGCAGTCCTTGCTCGATGCTCCTATCCCAAGCCTCCCCTCCCAGCCAGGTGCACCCCTCCACCAGTCTCTCCCTGAGCTCCCAGGTACAGATCCATCGCACCGACCCAGCCAGCTCTTAATTACTACACCTTCTGTCCTCTCTGCGGCTGCACGTGCCCTGTTACAGCCCTCCCCCCCCGCCCCCCTCCCCCCCCGCCCCTCCCCCCCCTGCCTTCAGGCTCCCTCCATTCTCTCTCTCCACTTCTGCACGCTGCCCACAGCCAACCAGTTTATTTTGCACTATTGCCGGATGTTTGTTTTTTAAAAAAAGCATATATAGCCCAGCCAATGTGGCTCGGTGGTTGAGCGTTGACCTATGAACCAGGAGGTCATGGATCGATTCCCGGTCAGGGCACATGTCCGGGTTGCAGGCTCAGTCCCCAGTGTGGGGCGTGCAGGAGGCAGCCGATCAATGATTCTCTCTCATCATCGATGTTTCTCTCTCTCCCTTCCTCTCTGATGTCAATAAAAATATACTAAAAAATAAAAAGCATATATATAAATACATACATATATAAAATACATATATATATCTGAATACATACACAATAAATATAAACCTCAATGTTATGGGCTGAAATGTGTCCCCCCCCTCCCCCCAGTTTTGTGTTGAAGCACTAACCCCAGTACCTAAGAATGGGGCTGCCTTTGGAGCAGGATCTTTATTTATTTTTTAATTGAATTTATTGGGGTGACAGTGGTTAATAAAATTATATAGGTTTCAGGCGTACAATCCTACAACACATCATCTGTACATTGCATCGTGTGTTTATCACCCCAAGTCAAGTCTCCTTCCATCCCCTTTTATCCCCCGTTACCCTCTTCTACCTCCTCACCCCCCCTTCCCTCTGGCAAGGAGACAGGATCTGTAAAGAGGTGGTTTAGGTAAAATGAGCTCATTAGGGTGATGACTGGTGTGCTTAGAGGAAGAGGCGATTGGGACACACACACACACACACACACACACACGCACACACACACACACACACACGGAAGACCGTGTGAGTTCGCAGTGAGAAGGCGGCCATCTACAGCCAAGAAGAGAGGTCTCAGAAGAAATCAACCTGCCAACGCCCCGACCTTGGACTCCTCGCTTCCAGAGCTGTGGGGAGAGGAATGTGTGCTGTTGACCTGTTCCGGTGGCCTTAGAACACGGATAAAATCACTGGCCGGTGACAAAGACAAAGGCCAAATTTCCTAGCTTGACATTCCAGACCCTCTATGTCCTTGTCCCATCCCATATTCCCAATCTGTCTTCTTCCTCCCAAATCGGAGCCTTTGGTCCCCCACTCTGGTCCACTCCCAGGCCCCTCCTGTCCCAGGTGCTCTCCCATCCCAGGCACCCCCCATTGCCAGGCACCCCCCCATGCCAGGCCCTGCCCACCCAGGCCCCTCCCATCCCAGGCACCCCCCCATGCCAGGCACCCCCCCATGCCAGGCACCCCCCCATGCCAGGCCCTGCCCACCCAGGCCCCTCCCATCCCAGGCACCCCCCCATGCCAGGCACCCCCCCATGCCAGGCCCCTCCCATGCTAGGCACCCCCCCATGCCAGGGCCCTCCCACCCCAGGCCCTGCCCACCCAGGCCCCTCCCATGCCAGGTACCTCCCATCCCGGCCCCTTTGCCCTGGTGCATTCTCTTCCTGGACAGCCCTCACCTTCTCCTCCACCCACGCAGACCCAAACCAAGGTCGATCCAAGTCCAACTTTCCCCTGCAGCGTCCTGCTATCCCACCAGCGGGGACAGAGACGTGGAAGCTCACAGGGGACCGTGCAGGGGTTTTCCAACTGTGCTCCCCGGGCCCGTCCTCGGAGCCGCTGCGGGCGGCGGTGGTGGCCAGGAGGAAGGCCCAGCCCCTCCCGCTGGCACCGAGCCGAGCTGCCTGGCTGCTTCTGTGCGGGATGTGCGGGGTTTTCCATGTGTTATTCTGAAAAGGGCCCCGCGGGGTGGAACGCGGGCTGGAGAGCACCACGGAAACTCCCACCCGGGATGTAAGGACGACAGAACGTCCCGGGGAGCTGGTGGTCCCTGCTCAGGACCCGGGAGCAAACGAAGCCCGCAGCGCGTTCATCTCGATTTCCTAGAACCGCCTCCTTGCGAGGGATAAACTCAATTATCAGAACTCATTGACTCCGAAAATGTAAGTCCCATGTACTCCTGCCCATTCCAATTTGTCAGACAGGCAGCTGCTCCGCCGTTAATGCGGCCACGGCCCGCCGCGTGATTAATCTGTTCTCCCGGGATGGAAGGGCGGCCGCTCGGGGCCTCCATACAGATGCGGGCGCTTGCCAGCTCACCTCTGGCCAGGGGTTTGCCGCACAACGACCTCGCGGAGAGGTCAACGCCTGTTCCCGCCAGGTGACCCCAGGGCCGGGGTCTCAGGCTCGCTTTCCTCTCTTGGGACATGAAATTAAGCGCCAGTCTTTGTGACGTATGCAGCCTCACTCCCCCCGGAAGTTAACAGCACATCGCACACGCCAGGAGGAGCGTCTGTAGTCATGGCCTCTGAGAATTCACCCAAGGCCCCTCTCCAAAGCTCGGGCCCTTTTGCTTTCGAGGCCTGGCCAGATCTCCTCACCAAGGGACTTCATGCTTTCTTTCCTTTTTAATATGTTTTTATTGATTCTAGAGTGAGAGAGAAAGGGTGGGGGAGAGAGAGAGAGATACATCAATGATGAGAGAGAATCACTGATTGGCTGACTCCTGCACGCCCCCTACTGGGGATCGAGCCTGCAATTCGGCATGTGCCCTGACCAGGAATTGAACCATCGGTGCTCAACCAACTGAGCCACACCGGCCAGGGCAATGCTTTCTCAAACAGGCCTTTCAATAGCAAATGTCACTCTGAGACTCTACGGACCCATTGGACACCCAGGGGCTAATCGTGTGGGGAAATCCTGCCCATAGAAATGCACCTGTTTTTCCTCATTGCCTGCTCTCTCCCCCACCCTTGCCAACACACACAACAGCTCGGGAGTCTCAGATTCCTGATATTTTTAGGGAGCGAGGCGATTCCCTCCAGCCAAGGTGAGGTTATTTATTCTGACGCAGATGGCTGTTATGTTGAGACGGGGACCCCTCCCTTCCCTCCGAAGGCATAATTCCTTTTCTCATAAAATTCCATCACTAGATGCATAAGTCAGTATCATCCGCTCCGATGACTGTTTCATCAGAGATCCCCGTGCCATAGATTTCCGATGTTTCTGATCAGTTACCATGGCTATGGCTTTGGCTACCTCAGCTCTCAGCACCTACGAGCTGTACTTCTGTGGTCTGCACAAAGCTCAGGATAAACCCCGTTTGTTTGTTTTTAATTCATTTCCGCGGGAGTGGAAGGACTGTGGATCCTGGGGACACGATGGGGAGGGGAAGTGAAACAAATTTGCCATATGCTTGTTTGTTAGCAAACTGTCCTCTCACCCACGCTCCAGGCATACATTGTGAATACGGTCTAAGCTTCGGAGACACTTCCCTCGGAGGTGGCTGCGCTTGGGGGACTTTCTGGATCATTTTCTCCCTCTTCCTTTCCTGCTCGCCACTTCACAGCACAACTGTCTGTCTTTCTCCTCCCTTCCGAACCCTGCAGCCAAGTCCTTGAGAGGGACGGACGTTCATCGTCGCATCCCCGGTGTCTGGCACGGTGGCTCAGGGCACAGAGTTTTCCACAAGTTGAATGAATGAGTGGTTCTTTTTTTATTATTATTATTGATTTCAGAGAGGAAGGGAGAGGGAGAGAGAGAGAGAGAAACATCCATGATGAGAGAGAATCATGGATCGGCTGCCTCCTGGGATGGAGCCCACAACCCAGGCAGGTGCCCTGACCGGGAATCCAACTACGACCTCCTGGTTCATAGGGCGATGCTCAACCCCTGAGCCCCGCCGGCCGGGCTGGGTGGTTCTTTTCTTGTGTTTCTCTCCTCGTTCTCAGCCAAGGAGTGCAGTTACCGGTACATCGAAGATCCCTTGTTTGAAAGACTGCAGGGGTGGGGGTGGGGGTGGGGGCGGGGGGAGGCCTGGGCCAGGTGAGGAGCTCAGGAAGAGCTGGGCGCGCAGACTTGGGGCGGCGGCAGCCGGGCTGCTCCGGAGCCAGGGCTGCGCTGGGGACCTGGGAGCAGGGTGTGGTGTGGGTATCCTGTGTTCTGCCATGAACAGGAGCCAGCCCGGCTACTCGGGGCTCTCTGTTCCCCGCTCTCCTGTTTCTCACCTTTGAAAAATATGTTTCCATTGATTTCAGAGAGGAAGGGAGAGGGAGAGAGATAGAAATATCAATAACGAGAGAGAATCCTGGATCGGCTGCCTCCTGCACGCCCCACGCTGGGGATCGAGCCCACAGTCCGGGCCTGTGCCCTGACCGGGAATCAAACCCTGACCACCTGGTTCAACCACTGAGCCCCGCCGGCCAAGTTCCTCACCTTTAGCGCCCACACCTCTCCTCTACGCTCCTGCCCACGCACGGACTCTTCTCCCTCACGACGTCGTTGCACAGGCCCACCGAGGCCTCTCCGACTTCTTTCCACGTTTAAACGTCAACGTTGATCATGAACTGCCCTCAGGCCTATAGTTTCTTCCTTCCAATGCTTAGAGCCACAGTCTGGTTCGGCTCATCTTTCTACGTAGTCAGTGGATTGGCGGTCCCGGTCAGGGTACCCGAGGTCCAATCAGAGACATCTAGTGGTCAATGTCACATGCGGGAAACCATGGCTTCCCCCGACAGCGCTCACCAGGGATGTGGGCGGGGCACCGGGGCGTCGTTTAGAGGTGTGCCAGCCACACCCTCCCTTGTGTAGCCCAATGTGGTTGGGGGGCTGGACCTCAGCCGAGGGCGAGAGGGCTGCGGAAGCCAGTCACAGCAACTGCACCTCCCCCATCCTGGCTACCTCTTGGTCACAGAACCCGAGGTTGGCCCAGCCGGTTTGGCTCAGTGGTTGAGGGTCGACCTATGAACTAGGAGGTCATGGTTTGATTCCCAGTCAGGGCACGTGCCCGGTTTGCAGGCTCAATCCCCATTAGGGGGCGTGCAGGAGGCAGCCGATCCATGACTTTCTCTCATTAACGTTTCTCTCTCTCTCCCTCTCTAAAATCAATAAAGATACACACACACACACACACACACACACACACACACACACACACACACTAGGGGCCCAGTGCACGAATTTGTGCACCTTGAAAGGAACTGTGGGCCGTGAGGCTGTGGTGGGCACAGGGGCAGGTCTCCGTCCATCCTCTGCACCCCTCTCCGGCCCCTCCCACCATGGCCCCTGGTCCCGTCTGCCGGCAGCCCCCTCCCGCTGCTGCTGCTCCTACACACTGACAGCACAGAGCGATTGGGGCCGGTGCCAGCAGCAGGTGCAAGCAGGGCCAGCGTGGGCAGCAGTGTGAGCACCAGGCGGGACCGTAGTATGTGGGAGCAAAGAATTTTCAGTAACCACCAGAGGCTCGCCCCAATGACAGCGACCGGTGCCCTGCCTTGGTCTGGTGCCCCCACTCACCTGCTCCACCATCTCGCCACAGCCGATGCCCGCCATGTTCCACACAGCCCCCTGGTGGTCAGTGCACATCACAGACCGGTTGTTCGGTTGTTCCACCGTTCGGTCTATTTGCATATTAGCCTTTTATTATATAGGATTAAAAAAAACAACAGCCACTGAGCTCCAGCTGTAAAAATCCCACTGTGTGATCTCAGCCTTTAAAACAAAGAGCCCAGGCCTGGACAGGTGCAGGGCGTTCCGGGGGTTTGTACATCAGTGCCATGTTGGCAGGGGACGTCCTCGCTGCGGGCAGAGCCGTGGAGGGAGGCGGTCTCCTTCCTGTGGACATTGCTGTGCACAGTGTTGGGCTCAGAGCTGTTGAGCCCTTCCTGCGTCCACCCCGAGGATGGCGTCACTGCCCCAGAGGGCAGAACCAGAGCCAGGCAGGGGAGCTGAGCCAGAGCCCGTGGGTAGGCGGGTCTGAAAGCCTACCCTTTCTCCTGACCTCCAGTCACGTGATGCAATACATTCCTATTGCCTAGGACAGTTTGCGTGGGTGTTTGTAATTTGCCGCCGGAAGCACTGACTGAGTGGGGTGGGCGGTGGGCAGGGCGGTGGGAAAGCCTTCGGCACGGGGGGCGAGGGGAGTATGCGTGCTTCACCAGGTAAATTCTGAATATCGGCAGGAGCAGGGCCGGCTTCACACCGGGCCCTGTGCGTGGCCTAATCTCGCTGCTGCTGTCTTGAAATTCCTAAACAGTTACAATGACAGCCTGGCCCGGCCGGCGGGGCTCAGTGGTTGAGTGTCGACCTATGAACCAGGAGGTCACGGTTAGAGTCCCAGCCTGGGCACATGCCCAAGTTCTGGGCTTGATCCCCAGTAGGGGGCAAGCAGGAGGCAGCCGCTCAATGGTTCTCTCTCATCATTGATGTTTCTCTCTCTCTCCCTCTCCCTCTCCCTCTCCCCCTTCCTCTCTGAAATGAATAAAGGTATTTTAAAAACCCGCAGCAGCCTGCAGTTTTAGCTGGCACTGGCCTCACAAATTGTGCAGCCAGCCCCGTGGCGCTATAATGCTGTGAGGAAGGGACCGTGAGCTGTGAAGCACCACACAAGGCATGTTTGCTGGTATTTACACGCCTCTTACCCCTCCCACAGGGGCCAGTGATATGGGGGCACCTCCTACATCTCCCGTCACAGGTCTTCCTGCCAGGAGGGCTCAACCCCACTGTCTGCTGCCTGACCCCCAATAACATGCATGCACCCCCTGGGTTCTCATGGGAATATGGCGAGAGAGGGGGAATCACTGCTGACAAGTCTCTTGCTCATTCCCGGGAGTTTGGGGGAGCATATGGCCAAAGCAAAAGTTTAACTGTTGGATTGTTTAACTGCTAAGCAAACCAGCAAAGCCAACACAGACAGATACAGACACACACACACACACACACACACACACACACACACACACACGTTTGCCAGTCCTGGATTAAATCTACTGGCCTATTTGCAATCTTCCTCTGCCCTTCAGGGACCTATCTCCCATCCACGGGCCAAACTGTCCTCCCTTTCTCCTGCTTGTGTGTGTGTATGCACAGCCGGCCGGGCCAGGCTGTCATTGTAACTGTTTAGGAATTTCAAGACAGCAGCAGCGAGATTAGGCCACGCACAGGGCCCGGTGTGAAGCCGGCCCTGCTCCCGCCGATATTCATGCGTGTATGTATGCACGTGTGTCTGTGCGCTCATATGTGTATGCACTCATGTGTGCACGTGTGTGTGCGTGCTCATGTGTCTCAGGTGGGCAGAATGGCTGTCTGCCTCAGCCTGCCATTTCGTCCTGCTAATGTTGTTACTGAGTGAGTGCTACTTGGGAGATAATTAATGTGTCCCAATTTAGTGCAAAAATATACCTTGTCCCAGGTCACATGACAAATGTAACCATAAAAAGTTTAAAATGCTATTATTTTAAAATTTATTTTCTCATAAAAACGGTCCCTGCAATGATCATCATTTGAATAACTTAGCCTGCAGTTAAGATGCATTATGCCCGGGCGCAGGTCCAGGCGCCGGAGCCGGGGCCGAGCGGGTCTCCGGGAGTCAGCTCCGCGGTCCCATCTCCATCACGCCTGCTTGGGGGCTCAGTTCTGCCTGGTCCACTTCGCGTCAGCCTGAAACCCGGGCTGCAGGCCATTCATCTGACACCCCTCCTGCCCCTCCAATGGCCTTTCTCCGTGAAGCTGCGGTGGCGGTGCAGGGGTTCAAAAAGCGGACTTTACGTCTTAGGTAAGGGACATGCACGACACCAGCTGAACCTTCAGGCCCAGGCCCCCTTGGGCCTCATCGGTGAGTCGACATCTTCGCTTTGGGGATGTCCACAGAAGGATGCCCGGCCCACAGGAAAGTCTTATTAGAGTTCCTTTGAGCCAGAAGCAAGATCTCAACGGACTAAGAAAATCCCCTGGAGAATGGCGGTTTTACAGTGTCATTTACACCAGAGTCAAAGAAGGGAACTAAGGAGGGACGTGACATCCACTGGTGGTAGATTAGGGAGGCGGGAGGGAGCAAAGTGGGGAAACCTCTAGGGTAAAAAGCATTATTATTATTATTTATTTTTAAAAAATATTTTTATTGATTTCAGAGAGGAAGGGAGAGGGAGATAGAAACATCAATGATGAGAGAGAATCATTGATTGGCTGCCTCCTGCACACCCCACACTGGGGATGGAGCCCGCAACCTGGGCACATGGGACCTTGACCAGAATCGAACCCGGCACCTTTCAGTCTGCAGGCCGACGCCCTGTCCACTGAGCTAACCTGTCTAGGCCGCATTCTTCTTGTACGTGGCTGACGCAGAATAGTTAACATTCAGCAATTGGGCGCTGAGCGGTGGTAAGCAGGCAGCCAGGTAACAGTGAGGTGCTTTGGTCTCCCGTTCACCACGTCTTGTGCTCTGTGCCTGCGGTGGTGCCTGCGAGGGTCTAGAGAAGAAAAATCACCCTGACGTTTCCAAGGAATGTTATCCTAGATGCACAAAGACGTGGGCAGGGCTCGCTCCGGGTAAAGACCGACCTTCGCTGAGGAAGCTGCAGGCCTGGGAGTGACCGCCTGCCATCCCTGCAGAAAGAATTACACCCAGACCATCCTGGGTGGTCGGCTACTTTTGGTCACTGAGCTTGTCAAGCCTGCCACGCAGCCCCTGACCTTGCTAGGTTCATTACAGAGCCCCCCTTTCATTTGCCGGGACCCTGCCCCCCAAGCTTGTCTGACCTCAGTCATCAGAAGTGCTTGGAAGCAGGAAGTCCCTGGCCGTCGCTTAGTGCTTAGGGTGAGGCTGAGTCGCCACCCCGCGGGGCTGCACCGATGTAATGACAGCAAAACAGCGGCCCGTCCCTGCTGGGCGCCCGCTGACAGCTGCGGCTTACCGAGTGCCAGGCACCGTGCTGGCAGCCGCGTGGATACATTGTTTCATGAGCCTTCGCAGCCTAAGCCTGGAAACAAGTGGCCTAATGACCCAACCTTACCCCTGACGGTTCTGGGCGAACGGTCACGCGGGTACAATCAAGGCGCCTGCAGACGGGCGCTCCTTCCGGAGGCGCCGGGGAGAATCCGTTTGCTGCTTTCCGGCTTCCAGAGGCCCCGCACTCCTTGGCTGGTGGGCCCTTCCCCCATCCTCCAAGCCAGGAGCACAGCATCTTGGAACCTCTCGCCCTCTGACCTCTGTTCTCATCGTCGCCTCTTCTCGTCCGACTCTGGTCCTCCCGCCTCCCTCGTCTAAGTCTCTTGTGATGGCATGGGCTCACCCGGCTATTCCAGGCCCATCTTCCCAAGTCAAGGTCTTTCACGTAGTCACACCTGCAAGGACCCTTTTGCCACATGAGGTCACACAGTCTCAGGTTCCGGGGATGTACCTCTTCCGGGGCCACTGCTGTGCCCACCACAGAAAGGCCCTATGATCGGTCCCACTTTCCAAATGAGGAAACTGTGCCTGCGAAGGACTCGCCCAGGGTCACACGCTGATGTGGAACATCTGGGCCTTGAACCTCCGTGGGCCAGACTCCCTGGCTTACCATGTGGGTCAGTGTGTCTATATCCTTCTGCAATGAGGCACTTCCCCCGAGGAGTTACTAGGTGCCAGCACCCCATAAACCCACAGGGGGACCTGGAACTGCCCAGGCTGCGTAAAAGGCTCCCACGTGGCAGGCATAAACTCAGGCGGTCAGGCAGCTCCAGGGCTGACCTGCAGGCAAGGCCCGGATTCAGACAACATCCTCCGTCCTGCAGGCCTCACCACATCCCAGCCGCCCGCTGCCATTGGCTGCACCTGCACCCCCATCCCTGTCTGGCCTCTGCGCCTGGTGGGGGTGTTTCACTCCTGCAAACCTGGGCCCTTGTTAGAAACAGAGCGTCTCCCCCTCCCCCACCTGCTGAATCAGCACCTGCGTTTTAGCCAGCTCCCCCGTGATTCCCGGGCACATGAAAGTTTGGGGGACCCTTTCGCACCCGGCTGCCTTCTTGCCACACCCCCTCTCCTCCCCCAGCCCCTCCGCAGGTGTCAGGGCTTTGGCCCCAGCAGCCCGGGAGCAGCAGGAGGGAAGTGTCTATGTTGCTCTTTCTGTCTGAGCTTCTGAGTTGGCAGCGGAAAAGGCACGCCTGGCACCGCTCCCCGAGCCCTGCAGCTGGGTGGGGGCGGCGACGCTGTGGCCGGCTGGCCTGGGGACCCCGCCAGGGCCTCCTGCTGCTGCCTCCGTCCTGGCCAGCGGCTGGCCAGCTGTGTGGGGCAGTGCTGGGCACCTGGTCCCGCCTCCTGGGCGCCAGGGAGAGGCGAGGGGCAGGCGTGAGATGCCTTTGACCTTGGTGTTGAGTCCGATCCGCTCGCTCTGAAAGGCTTCAACACGTTGGCCCGGTGCGTGGTGAGCGCCGTGGAGTTTTGGCACAGCGGCCGGTAAGTATTTTTAGTTCCTTCCTCCTTAATGTTGGCCAGAAAGCCACATCATTACTCAGGAGCAGGGCAGGTTCCTCCCTCCCCGGCGCCAGGAGATCCACGTTTGCCCTCCGATGCCCACCGAGCGGCCGCTGCCCTGGGCTTTGAGGCCAGCGCCGAACTCAGCGCCATGGTAACACCCACAGCAAAGCACGGCACTGTGCCCTCTTGATAGAATAAGCCCTAAGCTCGTTAAACAATTAATTTTGAAAACTGGAGTAAAATGTAGGCAATAGAAAGTTGCCCGTTTTAACCATTTTCAGTGCACGGTTCAGTGGCATCAAGCACATTCACTTTGTTGTGCGGCATCAATCCCCGTCCATTCTCAGAACTTTTTCATTTCCCCAAACTGAGTCTGTCCCCTTCAACCAGCCTGGCCGGCGTGGCTCCGTGGTTGAGCGTCGACCTATGAACCAGGAGGTCACGGTTCGATTCCTGGTCAGGGCACATGCCCCAGTTGTGGGCTTGATCCCCAGTGTGGGGTGTGCAGGAGGCAGCTGATCGATGATTCTCTCTCATCATTGAGGTTTCTCTCTCTGTCTCCCTCCCTTCCTCTCTGACATCAATACAAATATATATATATAAAAAAAAACAAACAACAAAACCCCACTAACCCGGCATCCCCGGCCCAGGCCCTGGCCCCGGCCCTCTGCCTTCTGTCTCTTGAAGTTTCCCTCCTCTAAGGCCCTCTTAGGAGGGGGCTCCTTCAGCGCTGTCCTTTGCGGCTGGCACGTTTCACTTTGCAGTTTTTTTTAACCGCTCATCTCAGTGCTGCAAGCCATGCTAAATCACAGCACACGTCCTTTTTTCGTTTTAGGCAAGTCGTTTCAGATTCGTCCTAGCGCATGTCTGCTGAGGCAGGCAGGGCAGCCGACGGAGCAGGGGCCGAAGCAGAGCCCCCTCAGCTCCTTTGTGGGAACCGGCGGCAGGGGCGCTGGCTTGGCACCAGCAGCCCGGAGCGTGCAGCCCCCGGGAGCCGGGCTCAGACAGCTTCCCACAAATGCCAAGATGCCCATTACCTCTGCCGAGGGGAGAGCGCCTGCATCCTCAGCAGCTTCAGTCCTGGTTCCCCGTGTGGGTCTCATGTGCAATGGCAATACCTCCGGACCACAAGGGACGAGGCTCCCCCACCCCCAAAGCTCTTGCCACTGGGTGGGCGTGGGGGTGGGGGTGGGCGGTAATGGCCCTCAGGATCCAGCTCAGTAAACACAGGGTTCTTGTGTGATGCGCTTTCCAAACACAGCGCACACTTTGGGATTAATTAAACTCCTTTCCAGCCGCCTGCCAGCGTAACCTTTCCTTTATGCCTCTTAGGGGGGCACCCGATGCAAAAAGTCAAATCTATTATGTTCACGACTTGGAGGGAAAGACCTGGGGCAAAATTACCTTCCACACCGTTAAAAACATTTTTTTTTTCTTCTGAATATTGGATCCCACGGAGAGCTCTCTCTCCGAGCTGTGCGTGAGCTAAACGGTAGATTCAACCCCGAAGAAGAGTGACTTCGAATGAAAGTCCCAGGGGCCACTGATGACCGTGGGAACCCCACTTTCTCGGCCCCCTGGGGGGGCGGACGTTAAAGAGGTATGCGCAGTGGAGCTACGCCTGTTCCAGATGTAGCCCACAGCCGGTTCCAATCCTGCTGCGAGGCTGAGTGCCTGACATTTAATTAATTAATTGTACAGTTAATTCTTCTCACCTGTCCTTTCCCGACAGCGTCACTGGCGGAGCTCCTGGCTGGTTGGCAAATCTCTGTATTCCACCCCCGCCCGCTCCAGCCCAGACGGGGTCATCGGGCGGGGGGGGGGGGGGGGGGGGGGCGGGGGGAGGGAGGCACGCGGGGCTGAGCGGAGGTTTCAGTGGGAGGCTGGTTCTTGGAAGAAGCTTGGTCCACACGCTCCACCTCGGGGTTCCTTGAGTCCCCATGGAAGCTTCCCTTTCCCTGGCCTCCATCTCTAGGAGCTTTAACAGATGCTCGCATTTTTAAGAAAAATAATTTTTTAGAAACACTGTATATCAAAGTAACACACACACAGTAACAAATTTAAAAAAGAAAAGATAACGTTAGAAAGTAGCATTCCTACTCCAGCCTCTTCCTAAGAGTGGCTCGAACTGTTGCTGGCTGTAGTTCTGGGGCACCCTCGGAGGGGCTATGGTTGTGCCCCTGTAGTTCGGTTAATCAACTGTGGGCGTTACCTTTTGACTTATAAGTAGAAAGGTAGAGATTTACTTCACTTACCCCACCCCCCCTCCCACTTTGCCCTTGTTAAAAAGAAAGGAAACCTCATTTAAAATGGAGTGAGGAAGCCCTGGGTGGCTCAGTTGGTTGGAGTGTCCTCCCATACACCAAAAGGTTGTGGGTTCAATTCTGGTCAGGGCACATATGGGTTTCAGGTTCAATCCCCAGTCAGGGCGCATATGGGAGGCAACAGATCCACGTTTCTCTCTCATGCGGTGTCTCTATCTCTATCTCTGTCTCTCTGTCTCAAAATCAATAACAACTTCTTTGCGTGAGGATTCAAAAACAAATAAATACAATGGAGCGAGGAAGCCCTGCAGGGGGCGCTCTTACCCGCGGCCATGCAGACCCCACGAGGAGGACAGACGGCAGCAGAAGGAAGCGCTTCCGCTCGTCCAGCGAAGCTCCCGCACCTCTGTCATCACCGGAACCTTACTGCCCTGGCCTCAGGTATGGATTCCTGGTTACAGCCCAGCCAACCAGGAGCCGCCACACTCAGCCAATGAGGAGCCACCACATCAGCCAATGAGGAGCCGCCACACTCAGCCATTGAGGAGCCGCCACATCAGCCAATGAGGAGCCACCACATTCAGCCAATGAGGAGCCGCCACACTCAGCCAATGAGGAGCCACCACATTCAGCCAATGAGGAGCCACCACATTCAGCCAATGAGGAGCCACCACATTCAGCCAATGAGGAGCCACCACATTCAGCCAATGAGGAGCCGCCACATCAGCCAATGAGGAGCCACCACATCAGCCAATGAGGAGCCACCACATTCAGCCAATGAGGAGCCGCCACACTCAGCCAATGAGGAGCCACCACATCAGCCAATGAGGAGCCACCACATTCAGCCAATGAGGAGCCACCACACTCAGCCAATGAGGAGCAAACACACTCAGCCAATGAGGAGCAAACACACTCAGCCAATGAGGAGTCGCCACTCTCTAACTGCCACTGAGGAGCCGCCACCCTCTAGCCGCCACTGAGGAGCCGCCAACCAGGAGCCGCCACATCAACCAACAAGGAGCCGCCACATCAGCCAACCAGGAGCCGCCACACTCAGCCAAGGAGGAGCTGCCACACTCGGCCAACCAGGAGCTGCCACACTCGGACAACCAGGAGCTGCCACACTCGGCCAACCAGGAGCCGCCACATCCGGCCAACCAGGAGCCGCCACATCCGGCCAACGAGGAGCCGCCACATCAGCCAACGAGGAGCTGCCACACTCGGCCAACCAGGAGCCGCCACATCAGCCAATGAGGAGCCGCCACATCAGCCAAGGAGGAGCTGCCACACTCGGCCAACCAGGAGCCGCCACATCAGCCAACGAGGAGCCGCCACATCAGCCAACGAGGAGCTGCCACACTCGGCCAACCAGGAGCCGCCACATCAGCCCACGAGGAGCCGCCACATCACCATTGAGGAGCCGCCACACTCAGCCAATGAGGAGCTGCCACACTCGGCCAACCAGGAGCCGCCACATCAGCCAACAAGGAGCCGCCACATCAGCCATTGAGGAGCCACCACATCAGCCAATGAGGAGCCACCACCCTCTAGCCGCCACCGAGGAGCCGCCAACCAGGAGCCACCACACTCAGCCAACCAGGAGCCACCACATCAGCCTATGAGGAGCCGTTACCACCCTGAACTGAACGTTTGAACCTCCCTTCCTACTTTCCTCCTCTGCCTGTAAAAGCCCCCTCCTTTGTTCCTCAGACTTGCCTATGGTTCCCCATAACTTCGCTTGTCCCAAATTTAAGGTGACCAGATGTCCCACTTTGGGCGGGACAGTCCCGATTTTTAACAATTTGTCCCGCCTCCCGCGGCGTTTTAAAAAAGTTCCAATTTTTGGAAAGAATGCACAACAAGCTAGGGAACGGCAGGAGAAGAAGGGAATATACGGTTTTCAGAGGCCATGTGGCTATTTAGCCAGGATATGAGTTTTATATTATTTTTGTTAATTTTATAATGTTAAACTTTAATAATAACAAATAATTGTTGAGAATTGATTATCGAGAACTGCTTATCGAAGTTCGCATTGTTGATCAGTTGTTAGAATTCGACCACCATTGTTTGGACTTAATGTTAACAATGGCATTTTTTGGGATTGGCAACGACAAAAACATTTTGTAACTGTCTCTCAAATGATACACATCGTACTGCGTGCTAGTAAGCTAGTTAAACAAGTGATGTCATTACAAATCAGCTATTCAGATAATTTAGGTAAGTAATTTATTTATTTATTTCATAAATACATAAATTTTCTTGAATTTAGCAGACAGTACTCTTATTTATATTTTATAGTGGCGGCAAAAAGTCTAGGGCCGGCCTTGAAAGTGACACTTACGACTTACGTTACGGCAAATTCAGAGGAAAAATAATACAAGTTAGTATTGTTATTATTTAGAAAGAAATATAGGATTAAAATAATTTTTAAAATATAGTTACTTTATAACAATCAAATTAATTTAATTTATAAACTAACAAAATATGTTCATGTAATTATGTACCTACTTACTGTGTTTTTAAGCAATATGTATATAATAATTTATAATATAATTTTAAATTATTTTTTTTAGATTTTTAACATAATGAGTAAGAAAAGGATGCAAATTCAACGATGATCTAAGAAGTGAATTTCCTTTTATTAAAAAAACCAAAAGTGATTGCAATATAGACCAAATTTTTAATCAAGAACCCCCCCAGGGCCGAAACCGGTTTGGCTCAGTGGATAGAGCATCGACCTGCGGACTCAAGGATCCCAGGTTCGATTCCGGTCAAGGGCATGTACCTTGGTTGCGGGCACATCCCCAGTAGAGGGTGTGCAAGAGGCAGCTGATAGATGTTTCTCTCTCATCGATGTTTCTAACTCTATCCCTCTCTCTTCCTCTCTGTAAAAAATCAATTTTATTTATATATATATATATATATATATATATATATATATATATATATATATATATATATATATAAAAGACACCCCCCCCCCGGGTCAATGGTGTCCTGCTTTACCAATGTTACAATCTGGTCACCTTACCCAAATTGCAATTCAATCTGTTATTCCCAAATAAACCTATTTTGCTGGTAAAAAGCATCGGCTCTTCTTTTTTTTAAGGCTAATACCCTGTTTCTCTTTCACTTTTATAACTGCTTTATTGAGCTAGAATTCACACACCATAAATTCACCCTGTTAAAGTGTATGTTAATGTAGAAAACATTACACACCTGTAAAGAATTTTGAGCCAAACTGTCGACCATTGCCGGGAAACAATCTCAGCGGATTGAGAGAATGCTCCAGAGCATGGCAGTTTTCCACCTTGTTTTATACATGACAATCAAAGGAGATGAGTAGGTGGGTCACCTGAAATCCATTGGTGGTAGATCGGGGAGGCGGGAGAAAGCAAAGGAGGCGGGGACCTCTGGGATTGGATGAAAAGTAAAATGACCTCATTTAAAATGGAGTGAGGAACACACTCCTTTTACACAGGTGGGTACAGGATACATACGAGTTAACAGTCAACAACATGACAACAGAAACAATGAGGGAATTTGTGGTCTTGCCCTGGTGAATTGGTTGTGCCCTGAGGGGTCAGGAAAAAGGGAAGTTACCCTGACATCCCACAGGTGTGTTATCCTAGATGCAAAAAGACCATAGGCTCAGTTAAGATCAAAGCTGATCTTTGTCAGGGAGGGTACTGGCCTAGGACCTGACTACCCACCGTAAACTACTTTTAGTTAAAGTTTTAATTTCTTTTGGACCACCCTTGGTGGTGACTTTCGGTCTTTGAGTTTGCAAGGCCTCCATGCAGGCTCCCCTGAGCCTGTTGGGTTAGCACAAGGCCCCTTTTCGTCCACGTGTACAGTGCAGTAAGTTTTTAGTATATTCACAGAGTTGTATAGCTATGTCTAAATCCAGTGAGCACATTCTCTAAACCCAGAACATTTTCTCAGTGCCTCCCCGCAAAGAAACCCCCATCCATTGGCAGCCAGTCCTCACCCTTCCTTCCTTCCAACCTCTGGCAACTATTAATTTCTTTATATCTAAATTAGGGGCCCAGTGCACGAATTTGTGCACCTTGAAAGGAACTGTGGGCCACGAGGCTGTGGTGGGCACAGGAGTGGGTCTTGGCCCATCCTCCACACCCCCACCCGGCCCCGCCTGCCACGGCCCCCAGTCCCCAGTCTGCCACAGCTCTGCTCCTTCCACCACTGCTCCCACACACTGATGGCGCCGGCCCTGCTCGCACTTGCTGAAGGCTGACGGCATGGAGCCATTGGAGCCAGCACCAGCAGCAAGTGTGAGCGGTGGCGGCTGCCAGGCCCCAATCGCCCCTCTGGAGCAGGGGGAGGTGGAAAAGCCTGAGGGGTGATCTGGGCTGGTAGCTGTGCTTGCACCTGCTGATGGCACTGAGCCATTGGGGCCGGCACTGGGCGCGAGCAGTGGTTCTGGCACTGGCAGCAGGTGCGAGCGCCTGGTGGGAGCAAAGAATTTTCAGTAACCACCAGAGGCTTGCCCCGATGACAGCAACCAGTGCCCTGCCTTGGTCTGGGGCCCCTGCTCACCTGCTCCACCATCCTGCTGCGGCCGATGCCTGCCATGTTCTGCGCGTGCCCCCTGGTGGTCAGTGCACACCATAGTGACCGGTTGTTCGGTTGTTCGGTTGTTCCGCTGTTTGGTCTATTTGCATATTAGGATTTTATATATATAGATCAGCATTTGTTATTGGTCTTTTAAAAAAAATTTTATTGTCATCCTAGTGGATGCAAAGTGGTTCTGATTGTGATTTTTGACTTGCAGTTCCCTAATTACTAATGATTTTGAGCATCTTTTCATGAGCATTTTGGTCTCTTATAGATCTTCTTTGGAGAAATGTCTGTATATGCCCTTTGTCTTTTTCAATTGGATCGCTTGTTAATTGTTGAGGGATAAGACTTCTTTATCTATTCTACTAGTAGATACTAGATCCTTATCAAATATATGATTTATAAATATTTCTCCCCTTCTATGGGTTGTCATTTCACTTTCTTAACAATGTCCTCTGAATCACAACATTTAGATTTTGACAAAGCCCAATGAATTTATTTTTTCTTTTGTTGCTTAAGCTTTTGGTGTTATATCTAAGAAACCATTGTCTTATCCAAGGTCATGAATATTGACTCCTATGTTTTCTTTTGTATAGGTGTAGTTTTCACTCTTATATGTAGGTCTCTGATAGGGATTATATTAAATCTATGGACCAATTTGGGGAGTTGCCATCTTAATAATATTAGGTCTTACAGTCAATGAACATGGATTCCATTTATTCAAGTCTTTAAAATTTTTTTCACAATATTTTGTAGTTTTCAGATTTGAAGTTGTTTTAAGTTGAATTGTTTTCTTAATTTCATTTGTAGATTGTTCATTGCTAGTATATAGAAATATAATTGATTTTTACATATCTATTTTATATCAGCCTTGTTTAATGCAATTATTAGTAATATATATATATATATATTTTTTTAATTGACTTCAGAAAGGAAGGGAGAGGGAGAGAGAGAGATAGAGAAACATCAATGATGAGAGAGAATCATTGATCGGCTGCCTCCTGCACGCCCCCTCCTGGGGATCGAGCCCACAACCCAGGCATGTGCCCTTGACTGGAATCCAACCTGGGACCCTTCAGTCCGTGGCCAATGCTCTATCCACTGAGCCAAACCAGTGAGGGCCATTTATTAGTTCTAATGGTGTATGTGTGTATTCTTTAGGGTTTCCATGATCATGTTATCTGTGAATATAAAAAAAGTAGTTTTACTTCCTGTTTTCCAATTTCGATGCCTTTTTTTCCCCGTGCCTAATTGCCTTGGCTAGAAGTTCTAGTACAGTGTTGAATAGAAGCGGTGAAAGTGGCTATCCTTGTCTTATCTCTGATCTTAGGGAGCAAGTATTCAGTCTTTCACCATTAAGTATGATGTTCACTGTGGGCTTTCCATAGATGGCCTTTATCAGGTTGAAGAGGTTCCCTTGTGTTCCTAATGTGTTAGGTACTATTAATGTAAAAGATATTGCATTTTGTCAAATGCCTTTCTGTGTGTATTGTGATGATTATGTAGTTTTTGTCCTTTATTCTATTAAGATGGCATAGTGCATAAAATCTTCCATATATTAAACCAACATTGCACTTTTGGGATAAATCCCATTTCATCACAGCATCCTTTTTGCATGATACTAAGCATTCTTCTTTACATCTTTAGTTATAGGACTTCTGTCCAGCTGGTCTGCAGGTGGCTCTCTGGGCGGCTGCTCTATAATTTAGTGGTAATTTCCATGTGGTCGTGGGAGGAGGTGAGCACAGTGTTGACCTGCGTACCACCATCTTGGCTGGAAATCCATTCAATCCTTTTTATTTGTATGTATGTATGTATGTATGTATGTATGTATGTATGTATGTATAATATGTTTTTATTGATTTCGGAGAGCGGAAAGGAGAGGGAGAGAGAGAGAGAAACATCAATGACATTTCTCTCTCTCTCTCCTGCACCCTCCACTGGGGATCAAGCCCATTACCTGGGTATGTGCCCTGACTGGGAATCCAACCGTGACCTTCTGGTTCATAGGTTGATGCTCAACCACTGAGCCACACCAGCCGGGCCGTACAATCCTTTTTATATGTTGTGGGATTTGATTTGCTAGTATTGTGTTGTGGATTTTTGCATCCATATTTAAAAGGGATATTGGTATGTGATTCCCCCCTCCCCCCACCCCCCGTGCTGTTTTTATTCAGTGTTAGTATCAGGGAATGCTGGTCTCAGAATGAGTTGGGGAGTGTTGCCTCTTGCTTTATGTGTTGGAAGAGCTTGTGATTGATTAATATAAATTCTCCTTTAAACATTTGGTAGAATTCACCAGTGAAGCCATCTAAGTGTGGGCTTTTGTGTGTGTATTGGGGAAGGGGAGTTTTTGATGACTAATTCAGTCTCTTTACTTGTTATAGCTCTATTCACATTTTTTATTTCTTTTTAAAAAATGTATTTTTATTGATTTCAGAGAGGAAGGGAGAGGGACAGTGTGATAGAAACATCAATGATGAGAGAGAATCATTGATCAGCTGCCTCCTGCACGATGGAGCTCGCCACCCAGGCATGTGCCCTGACGGGGAGTCCAACTGTGACCTCCAGGTTCATAGGTCGATGCCCAACCACGGAGCCCTGCCGGCCCGGCTTTTCTGTTTCTTTTTGAGGCCCTTCTTGAGTTTTCCTTCTTTTAATTTTGTTGATATTTGCATTGTTTTATATTCTTCTAACATTAAAAATGGGCTTATCTCTTGATTTTTTATACACCAATCATCCACAATTTCATTTGATCCTTCATTTTGTCAGATAAGGACATACACACTTTTTCTCCTCCCTCCTTTCTTGTGATGATATCTATTATTTACACTTTCGTGACTTCAAGGTTGGTAGCATTTGTATTCTGTCCTGACAACACAACCAAGTCTCGGGTGCTAGGTCTGCAGTTCACATTGGAAAGTTAAAAACCAGTAAGTGGCTTTACACTATAGCAACATCCTTGAAGTGTCCCATGCCTGGCCTAGGAGGGAACTGTGCTATTTTTCCAAATGCAAAAAAATTATTATATTCCATTGATTGCTTACAATTATGACTCATTCTGTTTGCTTTGTATTTGAACCATTATTTCTTATATACTTTTGTTTGTTTTTCCTGGAGTGTCTAATTGGCTTTCTCCTCCTCTTCCTTCTTTTTCTTTGTTGTTGTTATTTTGTGTGTGTGCTCGACTTGCCTTAATCCTATTTTCAATTCTTTTTCAAGCTCTCAATTATTCCATCTGTTTTCACCACAGGTATTCTTCCTGGAGTTCTCTGTTTTCCTGCTGGATTTTCAGCACTTTTTTTTTTTTTAAGAAAGATCTTCTTTTCCTTTTTTTCCCCTAATATTTTTAAATTGATTTTTAGAGAGAGAGGAAGGGAAAGGGAGATAGAAACATCCATGAGAGAGAAAGTCATCGATCGGCTGCTTTCTGCATGGCCCCCACTGGGGAATTGAGCCCCCAACCTGGGCAGCAACCTGGGCATGTGCCCTGACGGGGAATTGAACCGGTGACCTCTTGGTTCCTGGAGCAATGCTCAACTGCTGTGCCACACCAGCACTTTTGAAAGCAGCTCTCCCTGCTCCATCATTAACCGCTGAGCTCCCCCATCTTCTCCATCAGGTCATCTCGGCTCCTCTGAGCTCTGGCTTTTCCCTCCTCCCTGGTTAGTCTGTTCCTGAATCATTTCTTTTTCACGTTTTTCTTCCTGTCATCACGGAACTTTGCCTCCCTTCAGTTTTCCTGTCTCTCCAAGGAAAAGTCTAGATCATTCTAGAATATAACTTCAGCAGAATTCTAAAAGAAGGCAATGAGTGCCTATTGAAAATCTGCCTCTCGAACAATGCCCAGGAGAGAGAGGTGTGACACAGAATCAAGGAATCGATCTCATTGTTAATTTCTTGTGACTTTTCCCCGCTTTTGACTAATTACCCATCCTGCGGGCTAGATTAACTTCTGAATTTAATATCATTATGTAGCATTCAAACAGAAAAAGGGAGAATCAGGGTTAAAATTGTTGTATAATGAAGTCACAGGTTGCCTTTCCTCTGCAAAGGGGAATGTTAAGGATTTACTTCTTTAACATTAAAATTAATCCAAGTATTGATGAGTTTATCAGCATGTTTTTGAGGGAGATCATGGGCTGCTGAGCCCTTGTGAAGCGTAAGGCTGCCGAGTTGAGTGGGCACAATTTGTACTTGAATCCAGCAATTCACTGGAAAATTTTTGGTTAAATTCAACACATTTTTTTTTTAAAAGGGGAAAACAAATTGGATGTGCAAATCTTCTTTGCAAGAAAAGGGAAGAATCATTTTATTATAAGCAATAAATCAAGAAATCAAACTTTTACAGCTCTGCGCTTTAGGGGCAGGCTGAGTAGGTGCTTGGATTCTAACAGGTCTCGTGGTATCTCCCTTCCTCTTATGAAGCAAATGGCAGTGATTCAAGTTCTTAAATTTGCAGAAAAAATTTAGGCCAGACATGTATTAGGGGAACTTAAAGGACATCAACCTCAGACAAACACTAAGCTGTTTGGCATCATCTGTGACTTTTAAGATTTTCACGAAGTCTTTTTTGCCTTTATCAACACAAACCTTTGGACCACTGGGAGGTCAGATGTGTAAGTCACCACAAGGAAAATTGCCAGCTCATAAAAAATGCTTTACGCACCTGCCGGTCCCGCGTGCGGTAAATAAGGGGGGAAACCTGACCTTTGACCTCCCTCTCAGGCGAAATAGTTAATAGTTCTAGGCAAGTGGGCTATTTGTGAAGCGGAGTTCAGCGGATGCCATCCCAAAGATAATGCGTATCACTTGAAATTGACACGCCACAGCTTTCCCCTCTTAATTTATAGCGTCATAAACGCGGTAATAAATGCAGGTGCACTCCACCCTGGCAGAGAGTTAGCGTTTTTTACGATTTGGACAAGTTCACACGCCCGGTTTTACCCTCGCACTGTCCTGGGCTGGAGTGTTTAATATTTAACAATCTGTATCTATAAATAATACATGCGCCCGTCTTCACAACTGAAGATCAGCAGCTGATTTTATTGTTGACAAGAGCGACCATGTTCTCTCACCTTCTTAACTTTTTATGGGACTGTTAATTCCCCCTTCGTGGCTGGGAGTCGAGGGAGGAGGTGGGTCGTTCTGGAGAGAAATGGGCTGTAATAATCCAATTGGAACGGAGCGCCGGGAGAAGCTTGGAGAACTGCACGGCCACTCGGCAGTTTGAGGTCACGGACGCGAGCAGATGCTGGCGCTGCAACACACCCCGGCAACCCCCCCCCCCACCTTCCTCCACACAGGGAGGCAACCACAAGGCTCCCCCGCAAATCCTGGAATCATGCCTACCACGCGCCGAGAAGACCCTGCGGGGGAGGTGTTGGTGATGGGATTGGGCCAAGGTCACCTGGCTAGTATTGGAGGAGTGGATGAAATTCAAGTCAATTCAATAAATGCTTGGACGCCCTTGAGAAACAGAGTCCTGGCTCGCAAAATGTTTATACCACGTGATTCCCCCTGATGCAAATCCTACCCATGGACTTCAACCACCTTTATAATAAAACCCAACCTCCTCGCCCGGGCCAGCAAGTCCCCTTGAGTTCTGGCTCCTTCCTCCGCTGCCTGGTGGTCGTATCAGCTCCTTCCAAGCTCAGGGCCACCGTGCAGGCTGCGCCCCTGCCTCGGATGCACTTGTCCCAGAGGATCCCGCAGCTCCGGCTAAAACAGCACCCGCGCCCAGCACCCCAGCATCCCAGCGCCCACAAAGGCATTCTCCACCCCGTCTCCCTGCTTGGTTGGCTTCAGAGCATTTATCATGCAGGACACTACCGATGTGTTTGTTTTCTCTCTTGTTGTCCATCTCCTCTTTTATTGATTTTATTTTATTTATTATTTAATATATATTTTATTGATTTCAGAGAGAGAAAGAAGAGAGGTGGAAATATCAATGATGAGAGAGAATCGTTGATCGCCTGCCTCCTGCACGCCCCCTACTGAGGATCGAGCCCACAAGCTGGGCATGTGCCCCAAACCCAGAATTGATCCTGCAACCTCATGGTGCATGGACGATGCTCAACCAACTGAGCCACACCGGCCAGGGCGATAATGGAAAATTTGATGTGTCAGCTTGACTGGGCCATGGGATGCCCAGATTAACCATTATCTCGGGGAGTGTCTGTGAGGGTGCATCGGAGTGAAGGTAGCATTTGCATCTGTGGACTCGGTAAAATCGATGTGTGAGGGTGAGCATCGTCCAATCCACCGGAAGACCTGAATGGAACACAAGGCGGGGGAAGGCAGAATTCGCCTCCTGCGGCCTCCGGCCCGTCGGCTTCACCTGGGACGTCACATCGCATCGGCTCCGCCCTCAGACGGGCTTTTAACCATCCGTGCTCCTGCTTCCCAGCCTCTGGACGCGGAGTGAACGGCAGTGCTGCTGGGAGGCGGGTGACACACAAAGGCAGCGGAATGAATGGATTGGGCCTTTGGATTTTTGTCCTCATTGTCCTCACGAGCCATGAGCTTAGCGTCGGTGGCTTCAGTTTGACCTGCCTTTTACTCAAAAGGTGATGCTCACGACGCCTGCGTCTCCCTCTCGCTTTCCGAAGTCAGAATGAACGCAGCCTCGTTCTGTTACTTTAGCATGACGGGCTCCACAGGCTTTGCAAACCAGGACACAGCGTGGAAAAAACAAACAAACACAATGCCTTTGGGAAGTCTCCCTGAGGTGTGCAGGGCGGGCCTGGTTAATTCCTCTGCCCTCAAACAAGGGCAGGACAATTGCAAATGAAAATGCCTGGTCCTGCCGAAACCGGTTTGGCTCAGTGGATGGAGCGTCGGCCTGCGGACTCAAGGGTCCCGGGTTCGATTCCGGTCAGGGGCATGTGCCTTGGTTGCGGGCACATCCCCGGTGGGGGGTGTGCAGGAGGCGGCTGATCGATGTTTCTCTCTCATCGATGTTTCTGACTCTCTATCCCTATCTCTTCCTCTCTGTGAAAAATCAATAAAATATATTTAAAAAAAAAAAAAAGAAAATGCCTGGTCCTGACTGGTTTGGCTCAGTGGATGGAGCATGGGCTTACAGACTGAAGGGTCCCGGGTTCGATTCCCATTAAGGGCATGTGCTGGGTTGCAGGCTCCATCCCCAGCAGGAGGCAGCCGATCAGTGATTCTTTCTCATCATTGATGTTTCTGTCTCTCTCTCCCTCTCCCTTCCTCTCTGAAATCAATAAAAACATATTAAAGAAAGAAAAGAAAGAAAATGGCTGGCCAGCGGGAGAGCTGCGCGGATCCCGCAGGAGACAGAGCCACAGCTGCGGGGCCGCCCGTCCCAGGGTCGCTTCATCTTCATAAACTCTCACAGGTCGTCTCTGAAGTTCGAAGCAACTGGTGACACGCCGCGGTGGGAATGCTGGGCGTTTCCAGATGAGGAAAGGAGCTCAGGGCAGGCGGCTGACTTGGGCAATGTCGCCTGTCAGCTCGGCAGAGGCAGGCCAGGATCCAGGCCACGGGCCAGCGCCTTCCATCCAAACCCTGAGCTGTGCCCTCCCGGGGTCATGCCCGCACAGGGTGGGCCCCTGAGGGCGGGCGCCTCTGGACATGCTTCCCCCGGGCGTCTCTCTTGCCTCCCCTCGCCCTGGCCCTGGCCCTGGGTCCACAAGGCCGGCCGGCGGGCAGGCAGCGTGCTGGGCGGACAGGGCTGTGTGCGGCGGAGCTTGGTCACCGAGGCCCTGGGTGCTCCTCGGCATGGCCCCTCCGGGTGGCAGCGTCTCTTTTCTATTCACCTCCAGGCCCCCTCCCACCCTGTGTCCAGGAGCGGACTCCGTTTGTGCCCCGAGAGGGAGAGCTCTGACAGAGGGGCCTCCTTCCTGTCCCCAGAGCCTGGCATTACAACCCGGGACGATTTTCATCAAGAAAAAAAGGTGGGCTTTCGCCCTGAACGGTTTGGCTCAGAGGTTAGAGCGTCGGCCTGCAGACTGAAGAGTCGAGGGTTCGATTCCGGACAAGGTCACGTGCCTCGGTTGCAGGCTCCAGGCCCAGTCCCGGTTGGGCACGTGTGGGAGCAGCCAACCGATGTGTCTCTCTCACATTGACATTTCTCTCTCTCTGTCTCTCCCCTCACTTCCACTCTCTCTAACAAAGTCAATGGGAAAAAACTGCCCCCGGGTGAGGATGAACAAAACAAGAAGGAGGAGTTCTCCCTGACACAGACCCGGTGCTCACAGTGTCCTCTGCGACCAGGGCTCCCAGCCCTGGAGATGGGCAACAGCCGGGGCCTGTCTCTAGGGCTGATGACTCAGCCCCCACTGCTCACACGAAATTCCAGGCACAGCCTTTCCCCTTCCAATCCCAAGGACATTGCCATGAATGGCAAGACGGTCACGTGAGAAGGCTGGGCCACCAGTCCGTGGGACCGTAAGAAGGAAGAGCTCCACGTGGTTCTGAACACACGTGTGGACCGCGTGGCAGTGTCTCATTAAACATACGGCTGCACCGCTGTAAGGGCTCAACCGTTTATTACAAAGCAAGGAAGAGATCTGAGTTTTGAGGCGAGCTCAGAAGGGGTCCCCGGTCCCCGTGAAGACAGCCATCCGTGTGGAGACGCCACGCCAGAGGAACAGTTGGTTTTGTCTGGATCACACACACACGGGACACGTGAGCCTCCTGTCTGACGCGTGTTGGAAAAACAACACTTGGCATTGTTGTCACGTTTCTGAGAAACCTGTCACTGGCAGGAGAGGGAAAGGGTCCGATACCCCATTCTCGCCATTAGACACTGAGAGCCCTCTGGCCGCGTGACGCTCACAGGGCCCTGGCCACGTCGGCGTGTAATTGACTGAGAGCCCAGGACACGACGCGTGGATGTGGACCCTGCTGCTCCATGTGCGCGTTAAATAAGCAGCACCACTCTGGCAATTGAGATAGCTCCAGCCCTAACCGTATGGCTCAGTGGATAGAGCGTCGGCCTGCAGACAGAAGGGTCCCTAGGTTCGATTCCAGTCAAGGGCACATGCCAGGTTGCGGGCTCGATCCCCAGTAGGGGGCGTGCAGGAGGCAACTGATTCATGATTCTCTCTCATCATTGATGTTTCTCTCCCTCTCCCTTCCTCTCTGAAATCAATAAAAATATATTTAAAAAAGAAAGAAAGAAAGAAAGCTCCAGACAGGATGCCCAGAAGGTAAAGGCGTAGAAAAGCTCCCTTCCCAGCCCACCCTCCAGCTTCCTGGTGTCTACCCCTCCCACCGGGAGGGATGCCGGGGGTGGGCACGGAGAACCTGGGGCAGTCAAAGGGCAGTGTGTGTTGGAGTCGCCCACGATGGCTGGTCTCCTCCTCAGGGCGTTTCTGGCTCAGTAGGTCTGGAGGGGGACCCCGGGATCCGCACGTGTAGCAGTTTGCCGGGCCGGACAATGCTCAAGCAGCTGGTCCAGGGGCCCCCCACTGAGAACCACTGACCTAGAGGCACATCCCATCAGAAATGGGGCATCTCTCACTTAGGGGCACCCCCGCTCAGTGGTTGAGCGTCGACCTATGAACCAGAAGGTCACAGGTTCGAGTCCTGGTCAGGGTACATGTCTGGGTTACAGGTTCGGTCCCCAGTGTGGGGCAGGTGCAGGAGGCAGCCAATCAATGATTCTCTCTCATCATTGATATTTCTCTCTCTCCCTCTCCTTTCCTCCATATTCTGAAGGTGGCCAGGGATTTGAAGAACTGTCCACACGTAATCAAGAAAAACGGAGGTCACCCCTTCCCTCTTTCCTGGCACCGGAACCACCTTCACACCGACTCTCATGGGCGAGAAACGATGGAGCTGTGTTTTGGCTGCACCTGGTTCTGCCATAAAAGATTATTGATAAAAAGAAAAAAGATTATTGATAATCACCGGGTTTATTCTCCAGGTACTGGTGGCAGAATAACAGGAAAGTGCATTCTTAATGATGAGCGCGGGGACATGGCAGAGAAACGCCCATCCACACCTCCTCCGCGTGAAGCTGGGGCCCGGGGCAGGAAGGAGTCAGCGCGCCCAAGGGGGGAACGGCCCAGGGGACGGGGCAGCGTCGGGCGGCTTCATCCTCCTCCACCCACACGCCTTCCTTCTTGGACTCATTCCCTGTTTTTGGGTAAATATTTATTTCTCATTTGATGAAAGGAACATTTCAGAGAGGAAGGGGGAGGGACAGAGAGAAACATCAGTGATGAGAGAGAATCATGGATCGGCTGCCTCCCGTGCCCCACACTGGGGATTGAGCCCGCAACAGGGCATGTGCCCTGACCAGGAATTGAACAGAGACCTCCTGGTTCAGAGGTCGATGCTCAACCACTGAGCCACGCCGGCCGGGCTTGGAATCAATCCTTCTTGCCGCTTCTCCGTTTCCTGCATTCCACTTGCAACCTTCCAGCAGATCTAGATTGCTCTGCCTTCGAAACCAATTCAGAGCCTGACTCCTCCCCCCCATTTCCCTCCCCCATCCCCCCCCCCCCCGCCACTGTTCTCATTCTGGTGCGACACCCCCCACTCCCTCCCCCATCACCTCTGGCCATGATTGTGCAATTGCTTTGTAACCCGTCGGCTTTCCCCCTTGCCGGCCCCTCCAACTGTCTATTCTCCACACTGTGGCCAGATTGAGGATTCCAGCCCAGGCGTCGGGTCACGCCAGCCCTATTCCGGCTGCCGGCTTCCCGTGCACGCAGAATGAGAGCCCAAGCCCTCAGCAGACCTGCTGGCTCGCTCCTTTAAACTCTGAGCACATCTCCCCTGTGCTCCCCTGTGCTCGCTCAGCTACAGTGCTCCAGCCTCCCATCCACAAGGGAAGCGCTCGCCACAGGGCCTTTGCACCGGCTCTTTCCTCTGCCCGGGGTGCTGTCCCCCCAGAGACGCCCGTACCTGCTTTAGTCTTTGCTCAACCATCACCCGAGGGCTGCCTTCCCCGACTGCCCTTTTTGAAATTGCAGTTTCAACCCCCACTCTTGCTCCCCACACCTCGTTTTCCTGCCTTATTATTATTTTTTTTTTTCTGTAGCACCTACCACTGTCTGACATAGGCACTTAACTTCAAACTTCACTGTCTATCTCCTGCTAAGAGGGTGGTAAACTCCACAGGGGCAGGAATTTCCACCCCCTTGTTTCCAGGGCCTGCCATCTAGTAGGTGCTAAGAAATGTTTGTTGCATGAACTCCAATGTCAAATGTAAGGGTAGGTGGGCCAAGGAATGGGAGTGTTGGGAGGGCCACACGCGAGGGGAGGGAGGATGGGAGGTAAGGTGTGCGCGTGGGAGCTAGTAGAAAGCACACGGAGCTGCTTGGGCTCAGACAGCGAGAGGCCGGCCGGCATCCGCAGTTCTGGCCCCGAGAACCTGGTGGCGTCCCGGGCAGTTGGCCCTCCCCTTCTCCAGGAGGGCACTGGCTCTGCGTGTCTGTTTCTGACCAGCCTGGCGTGGAAGCCCCTGGGCCTTGTGTTTGAAAGCCTCGACCCACAGGGAACGGAAGAATGTTCCCAGGGGAGGGGAAGGGAGGGGCAGGGAGACTTGGGAGAAGCAAGAAGGTCCCTTGGGAGTGGGCATGGAGCCCCCCTCGGGCCTTGGCAGTGGCAATGATCCTGGCACCCAGGCATAGCTAAGGGCACAGAAAGGCCCGGGGATGGCTGACAAGGTGCTCCCACCCGTGAGCTGTCACCCCACTTTCTCCTACCTCTGTAGCCACCTGTGTCAGAGTCTTCACGTCTTACTGCCCCCCCCCCTTCCTTCTGTCATTCCTTAACCCCCGGAGTTGGGCTTCCGCCCTTTCACCTTCACAGGAACTCTGCTCATCGAATCCCTAGGAACTTCCGGTTGAATTCACATCCATCCTCTAACTTGATTTTTCAAAAATAAATTGTGGCACAATAGACATATAAGATGAAATTTACCATTCTAACCATTTTTAAGTGTACAATTCGGTGGCATTCAGCACATCCACCAGCCATCTCCCAAATGGAGACTCTGCCTCCATGGAACGCTCACTCCCCATGCTCCCTCCCCCGCCCCTGGCATCCACCACCCTACTTCCTGTCCCTATGAATTTGACTACCCCAGGGTCAGGAGTGGAATCATAGAGTAGCTGTCTTTGTGACTCGCTTATTTGCAACTTAGTATAATGTCTTCCAAGTTCACCCACGTTGTAGCATTGTCAGAATTTCATTCTTTTTAAAGATGAGTGGTGTTCCCTTGTACGGAGAGACCACATTTTGTTTATTCATTCACCCATTGATGGACACTTGGGTTGCTTTTGCCTAGTGGCTGTTGGCAATAATGCTGCTGGGAACACAGATATCTGAATAACTAACTAATTAATTAATTTTAATCCTCACCCGAGGATATTTTTCCATTGATTTTTAGGGATAATGGAAGGGAGGGAGGGGGAGAGAGAGAGAGAGAAACATCGATGTGAGAGAGGCACATCAATTGGTTGCCTTCTGCACTTGCCCTAACCCAGGCTGGGGATCGAGCTGTAACCCAGGTATGTGCCCTTTACCAGTAATCGAACCCAGGACTAAACCAGGCCAGTGCTTTAACCACTGAGCCAAACCGGCTAGGGCTCAGTTCCTGCTTTTAAATCTTTTGGGTCTATGTCTGGGAGTAGAATTGCTGGATCGTATGGTAAGTTTATGTCTCATTTTTGAGGAACCACCATATTACCGTCCACCACGGCCGCACCATTCACACTCTCAGCAGCAATGCATAGGGTCCCATCGTCCCACTTGCCAGCACGTGTTACCCTGTGCTTCCTCTGTCTCTTTGGCAACAGCGGTCCTGGTGGGTGGGTGTGAAGTGGCTCCAGTGACTGTTCTGCGGCATTTGACTCGACGGACACTTCCTTCTCACCCCCCCCTCCCCCCCCGCTTCCTCCACACTCTCTGGGTTTTCTCTTCTACTTTCCTGTTTGCTTTTTCCTCTGTGTCCCACTGCCCAGGGCCTCTCACTCGATGGACTCGTCTACTCCATGTACTCAAGTCCTCCATAGACTCATGTGCTCATAGACTCATGTCCTCTATGTGCTCATGTGTTCCATATGCTTGTTACTCCATACACTCATGTATCCCATATACTCATGTACTCCATGTACTCCATGTACTCATGTACTCCATGTACTCATGTCTCTATGTACTCATGTCCTCTATGTACTCATGTATTCCATATGCTTGTTACTGCATACACTCATATATTTCATATTCTCATATACTTCATATACTCATGTACTTTATATACTCATGTGCTCCGTGTACTCATGTCCTCTATGTACTCATGTATTCCATATATTCATGTACTCCATATACTCAGGTACTCCATGTACTTCATATAGTCATGCATTCCACATACTCAAGTACTTCATAGGCTCATATATTTCCTACTAGAGGCCTGGTGCATGAATTCATGCACCAGTGGGGTCCCTTGGCCTGGCCTGCGGGATTGGGCCGAAACTGGCTCTCCAACATCCCCTGAGGGGTCCCGGATTGTGAGAGGGCGCAGGCCAGGCTGAGGGACCCCACCGGTGCATGATCGGGGCTGGGGAGGGATGCGGGAGGTTGGCCAGCCAGAGAGGGACTGCAGGAGGGCTCCAGGGCATGTCCAGCCTGTCTCTCTCAGCCCCCATCAGCTGGACCCCAGCAGCAAGCTGACCTACTGGTCGGAGCATCTGCCCCCCTGGTGGTCAGTGCACGTCATAGTGAGCGGTTGAGTGGCCTTAGCATATCATTAGCATATTACGCTTTGATTGGTTGAATGAACGACCAGACAACCGGAAACTTAGCATATTAGGCTTTTATTATATAGGATACTTGTATACTCAAATATTATATACTCCATATCCTCATACTCCACATACTCATATACTCTGCTCTAACTTCATCGATATCCTAATCTCACCTCCTGCCTAGATGGTGTGAACTTTCAAATCTATAGCCACAATCCAGACCCTTTCCTGAGCCCCAGATTCATGTTTAACCACCTACTAAAAACAGAAACAAATACATCTGAAAAAACTAAGATTTAACTGCGATGAGAGGGTTGTAGGCAGCTTGTTTTTAACCATTGGACATTCTCGCCAACTCTGTGATATATTTTCTTTTGTAAGAGAACATTTATTTGGTAGGTTGTAGAGGTAGAAACAATAATTCCTAAGGAAACAAGTTCTAGAGGTAAAGGAAGGACCGTTGGAGCTTGGGAGTGAGGAAGCTAATGGTAACATGCCTGGGGCAGGGGGTGGGGGTGTGGCGAGGGGAAGGGAAAAGGGAAAGCATGGGTGGGCATGCTCTGGGGAGAGCCTGGCCAATCCAGTTACCAATCCCTTATTGCCACTGAGGAAACTGAGAAGTAACTTGCTCAAGGTCACTTGACTCCAGAGTCCATGTTTTCACTCCCCCATCATGTGACCAGTACCTGCTATTCCAATGACCTTCGATTAAACCCTTCTCACCCTGAGTTGCAATTATGTGTTTCATCTCTCCTTCTCTATCACTAGACTAGAGTATCTGAGCACAGGGACACAATTTTTTATTTTACGTTTTTATTTGGTTCTGTATGCACAGGTCCAAATGTATGCTCAGTGTCAGTGTGCAAGCCCAATGAGTGCTTGGTCAATATCTGAACCAGTGAGTGGACTGCGATCATCTCAGACCATATTCATTCATGACCTCCTAGTGCCAGTATCCCTGCCCCACGCACATACGTAAGCTTCCACTAAAGAAATTAATATCATTCCACTTTTGTTGTTCTAGAATTAAATTTTTTTAAAAATATATTTTTTTATTGATTTCAGAGAAGAAGGGAGAGGGAGATAGAAACATCAATGAGCCCTAACTGGTTTGGCTCAGTGGATAGAGTGTCGGCCTGCCGACTGAAGGGTCCCGGGTTCGATTCCAGTCAAGGGCATGTACCTTGGTTGCGGGCACATCCCAGTAGGAGGTGTGCAGGAGGCAGCTGATCAATGTTTCTCTCTCATTGATGTTTCTAGCTCTCTATCCCTTTCCCTTCCTCTCTGTAAAAAAATCAATAAAATATATATATTTTTAAAAAGAAACATCAATGATGAGAATCATTGAGCATCTGCCTCCTGCACGCCCCCTACTGGGGATCAAGCCCACACTTGGGCATGTGCCCTGACCAGGAACCAAACCGTGACCTCCTGGTTCATAGGTCAGTGCTCAACCACTGAGGCACACCAGCTGGCTAGAATTAAAATTTTATGATGAAATGTTACTTGCAGGGAGACTCTCACAGGATGTGAGATCAGAAGCATTTTATTTTTTCCTGGACAAGCAGAAGGATAGAGAGTAATTTGCCAATACCAAGAAGAAAGTTAAACTTCTAATTTCACTAGTAAGTAACTCATATTTAATAGTTATTGTCCAGTATTTCATGTTTTTCTTCAGAAGATCACTGTCATTTGAATAATGGTAATGGATGAATTTTACAATCAGGACGCTGCTTTGAAAAACCATGCTTTAAAACTAGGCAGTGCTTGTGTTGAAAACCATCAGGCCGGATGGGAGGGTTTACGTGGGTCTTCGTCCCTCCCCTCTCCTGGCCCCAGCCCTGATCTCAGAGGTGACCCTGTGATGGGTTTCCCGCGTATCACGCCCAAAGCATTTACAAATGCCTCCACACCTTTAAAAGAACAAATGGCAACACCTTGCTTCGTGCCTGGGTTTTTTCCCTTTGTAATATATCTTGGCAATTGTTCCATATCGGCACGTAGAGAGCAGCCTCATACATCTTCACAGGCATGACCAGCATCGCCTAAACTTTCCGACCAAACTTCCTTTCTTTTTTAAGAAAAGTATTTTTATTGATTTTAGAGAGGAAAGGAGAGGGAGAGAGAGAGAGAGAAATATCAATGATGAGAGAGAATCGTTGATTGGCTGCCTCCTGCACCCGCCCCACACTGGGGACCGAACCTGTAACCCAGACATGTGCCCTGACCAGGAATCGAACCTGTGACCTTCTGGTTCATAGGTCGACGCTCAACCACTGAGCCACGCCAGCTGGGCTCTACCAGACTTTCCACCTGGGGTGGCGGAAGCACAGGCCGCAGCCAGGACACACCTTATTTGACCTCTTTAGTTGTATTTGCATTTCACGCCAATTTTCCATCTCACTTCCTAATGCGCCTGCACTTGCGTGAATAGGAAGATCACATTCTAGAAGAGACGCTGTGGGAAGATGGGCCTCGTTCCCCCTGAGGTTTATACTCCTCTGCAGGCACAGGCACCCCGGTTAACACAGACACACGGCGTTGTGGGGCAGGAATTATTAAGACCTTTTTGAGATTGAGGTGACTGGGCTCAGCAATGTGGAGTGACTTACCCCAGGGGACCCAGCCTGGGGGTGCACAGCCAGGGGGTCACCAGCACCCGTAACACGTCCCACTGCCTCTCAGGACACAGAGGAAAGAAGACGGACAACCTGGGTCTTAAAGACAAAGTGCAAAGGCTTTACGCTGAGGGGTGCTGCATCACATGTGGCAGGAAATGGAACTCATTGTTAAAAATATTATTTTAGCCCCAGCTGGTATTTAGCCCCAGTGGCTAGAGCGTCAGACTACGGACTGAAAGGTTTGATTCTGGTCAAGGGCACATGCCGGGTTTCGGTCTTGATCCCCAGTAGGGGGCGTGCAGGAGGCAGCCAATCAATGAGTCTCTCTTGTCATTGATGTTTCTATCTCTCTCTACCTCTCCCTTCCTCTCTGAAATCAATAAAAATATATTTTAAAAAGATTCAACCAATGAATGCATAAATAAGTGGAACAACTCAATGTCTCTCCCTCTCTTAAATCAATAATGTGTTTAAAAAAATTTTTTTGATATATTTTTATTGATTTCAGAGAGGAAGGGAGAGGGAGAGAGAGATAGAAACATCAATGATGAGAGAAAATTATCAATTGGCTGCCTCCTGCACGCCCCATACTGGGGATGGAGCCTACAACCCGGGCATGTGCCCTGACCAGGAATTGAACCGTGACCTCCTGGTTCATGGGTTGATGCTCAACCACTGAGCTATGCCAGGCGGGCCATTGGTTGATTCTTGTATGTGCCCTGACCAGGGATCGAACCTGCAACCTTGGTATATGTGGACGATGCTCTAACCAACTGAGCTACCTGGCCAGGGCCCCATGCTTTTGTATTGAGAAGCAACAAAACACTGAGGTTTAGTCTGAATAAGTTGTGAGCTGAACTGTGTCCCCCCTGCCTCATGCGTGCCCTGGGTACCCTAGAATGTGCTTGCATTGGGAGATGGGCCTTGAAAGAGGTTAAAATGAGGTCACTCGTTGGGCCCCAATCCATCCCTAGAAGAAGAGGACATTTGGACACAGACAGACACCATGAGTGTTTGTATTCGGTGGGAACAGCAGGCGAGGACACAGGGAAAGATGGCCACCCGCAAGCCAGGGAGAGCGGCCGCCGGAGAAACAAGCCTCCGACACCGAGACCTGGGACTCAGCCCAGCACCGGGGGAACCCACTTCTGCGGGTCCAGCGCCCACGCGTCTGCGCTGCTCTGCTCCCGCAGCCGGCAAACAGCGCCGTGTCCTTCCAATGGCTACTTCCCTCCCCTCCCCTCCCCTCTTTTCCCCTCCCCTCCCCTCCCCTCCCCTCCCCTCCCCTCTTTTCCCCTCCCCTCCGTGTGCGTTTTCTGCGGAGCATTCACTCATCCACTCACTCCTTGTTCATAAGCCCTGCCCTGTGCCCGGTCCATTCCAGTGCTGGGCACCAGCAGTAAGTGTGACAAAGTCCCTGCTGTCCTGGAGCTCCCACCCCACGCCCCACCCCACACCCCATCCCCTACCCCACGCCCCACCCCACACCCCATCCCCTACCCCACGCCCCACCCCACACCCCATCCCCTGCCCCACGCCCCACCCCACACCCCATCCCCTACCCCACGCCTCACCCCACACCCCATCCCCTGCCCCACGCCCCACCCCACACCCCATCCCCTACCCCACGCCCCACCCCACGCCCCATCCAACACCCCACCCCACACTCCATCCAACACCCACCCCACGCCCCATCCAACACCCACCCCACACCCCATCCAACACCCACCCCACGCCCCATCCAACACCCCACCCCACACCCCATCCAACACCCACCCCACGCCCCATCCAACACCCCACCCCACACCCCATCCAACACCCACCCCACGCCCCATCCAACACCCCACCCCACACCCCATCCAACACCCACCCCACGCCCCATCCAACACCCCACCCCACACCCCATCCAACACCCACCCCACGCCCCATCCAACACCCCACCCCACACCCCATCCAACACCCACCCCACGCCCCATCCAACACCCCACCCCACACCCCATCCAACACCCACCCCACGCCCCATCCAACACCCCACCCCACACCCCATCCAACATGACCCAGAGACACGCTGCAAGCATGTACCAGGGCAGAGGGGGAAGGAAGACATTGCAAGTAGCTTAAATGACACAAACATGACTTCCAGAGGGACTTCTAGGTGGTTTGCCTGTTTGGCTGTTTGTTTTTGTCAGAGAGACGCTACGTTTGCAGATTTGCTGAACATGGACACGTGAGAGAGCAGTGAGGTGGTTCTAACCCCGCTTCCCCATTCCCGGGGCTCGGGGCGCCTGGCACAGCCCCGGGGAGGCGGCCCCTGCTCGGAGCCATGGTTTCCGGTGCTCGTGGTCCCAGAGTCAGCCAGAGCCGAGAAGAGCGAGCGTGGCTTCCACCAGCGCCGCCTGCGATCGGTGTCCCTCCTGGCACGGGAGGCTTCCGAGGGGTGAGGCCAATGGCCACACGGGCTGGCTTCTCCCCACCAGCCGCCCTACCGGCTCCCAGGCCCTTGTGCTCCCGGTGCCCGGAGGGGCCGGCGTCCAGGCGATCCCGGCCGTGGCGGCTGCCTCCCGGCTTTGCTCTGGAAACGTGTTCCACTTTCCCAGGCCGCCCGGCCGCTCCTGCCGACGCCGTCATTACCGTGCCTTTCACGCTTCTTAGCTTCTAGTTCCCTCCAGAACTTTCACAGCCGCGGCACACACGGCAGGGGATGCTTTCCGGAGAAAGACATTCATCACACCCGCACCCAACCCAGCCTCCTTCTCCGGGGGGACGGGGGTGGGAAGGGGAGAGGGGGGGGGACTCCAATTGCCAACAGAAAGAGGGAGCAGACAGGTATTTTAATTTTATTTAATTAATTCATTTTAAAAATATATTTTTATTGATTTCAGAGCGGAAGGGAGAGAGAGAGAGAGAGAGAAATAGAAACATCAGTGATGAGAGAGACTCATTGATGGGCTGCCTCCTGCACGCCCCACACTGGGGACTGAGCCCGCCACCCGGGCCTGTGCCCTTGACAGGGAATTGAACTGTGACCTCCTGGTTCATAGGTCGACGCTCAACCACTGAGCCCCGCCGGCCGGCCCAACAGGTATGTTTGAAGCGCCTCTTCCCACCGGGGGAGCTGGAAGAAAGGCGCCTTCGGCGTTCGGTCGCACACACCCAGCAGACAGCAGCTCCGTCTCCATCTGCGCGGCCGGGCGTTAGACGTGGTCCAGCGACGGCGGCTCCGCCTGGGAGGGCACAGCGCCGGCTGCGCGGGCCGGGCCGTGACGGACACAGCACGCAGCCAGGCGAGGGCGGCCGGGCTGCGGTTTTAAAAGGACAGGACCATTTCCCATGATTTCTGGAGCTTCTTGGCGGCAAATCTGCCCGGACATTTGTTCTAGTGGCCTGGCCGGCCGGCCGGAGCGCGCGCGCTGGCCCCGGGCCCCCGCTCCCGTGTGCCAGGGACCGCATCCCGCCTTAGGGTTTCCAAGCTCCCGGCGCCAGGAGGGCAAGCGGCCCGCTGGTTTTGGAGCCCAGACAGACGGCGGCTGGGTCTGCAGAAGCCGCCGATGAAGACGCCACCCGCCCCGCTGGGAAGGACACGGGGATGCTAAGTGGAGGGTCAGCTCGGGGGCCTCAGAGCAGACACTGCAGGAGGGGCCGGAGGCTGCTCAGTGGAGTCCCCAGGAGGCCCAAGGGGGTTCAGAGGTCAAAACAACCTCCTGTGTGTGCTTGATGGTGACGCTCTCGGGAAAGAGGACGGGGGACACCAGCACAAAGGGCTTCTGGGTCGGGTGACCAAGGCACGCGTTTCTCCAGGTCCACAGGGTCAAGGCTGGGCCACGTGGTAGGACCCCCAGCGGCTTTCTAAGGCGCCGGTCCACGCCTGGCCAAGTGGGAGCCTTTGGTCCGAGGGCGGGCGAGCCGAGGTTTGATTGTTTCCGATCCGCAGCCCCAGCGGCCTGGGAATCCTCGGGGTGCCGATCCCCAGCCCCGGCGGCCTGGGAAACCTCTGGGTGGCCGATCCCCAGCCCCGGCGGCCTGGGAAACCTCGGGGTGCCGATCCGCAGCCCCGGCGGCCTGGGAAACCTCGGGGTGCCGAGGAGTGGTTCCAGCCCGCCCCAGAAACGCGTTAGGCCGCCGGCAGGAGGAAACAGCCCAGCGCGGTGGCAGGAGCAAGCTGACTTTATCGCGAGCGATTCTGTCTGACAAGATGGAAGAGAAGGGAGTCTTTGTCCCTGAAGAAAACTGCTTTGAGAAACGGTGGCGTGAGCCTTTGGGCTCTGCTTACACAGTTTGAATTCAAATGAAAATCATCCCGGCCCCCCAGCCCCCCAAATAAAGAGCAGAGGGACAGGACCTCCTCGGCCACCGTTCACTGCGGCCGGGACCTGGAAGCGGGGTCGGGGGTGCCAGGTCCACGCCGGGCGGCCTGCCCTTCACCAGCGAGTTCTCGTTCAAGAAGCCCGTTTGTGAACTGCTCTGACCACTGCCATCTAACTTTGCCTCCAAGTGCTGTCACGCGTGCAGGCTACTTCTTTGTGGGTGGGAGAGCCAGGCAGATGGGACTGTCCCCCAGCAAAAAAGGAGAGGCGACGTTCATTCGGAGGGGGGGACAGATCAGCAGGCTCACACCATTCTCCCGATGTCACATTTCGCTCGTGCTCACAGCATCTCCGGCTGCTTACAACTGGGAGGAACGCGTCGCAGCAAACACACACACACACACACACACACACACACACACACAAAAATTGTTTTGACTCAATCTATGGCTCAAATTTTACTACTTACATTTTTTTCTTCGCTAATTTAAAACAAAATCAATATTTAAAACACTTTGAACTCTTTTTATATTTTAAACCGTCTCTCCAACAGCCACATGGCAAAGGCCCTCATCTTCCCGTTTGGCCCAAATGTCAAATTCCTAATGACGCTTACACCGACCATGTCTATTTCCGAGGCATTTCCCCAGCCCAGGGTCAGACGCTCTGTGTATGTGCTCGGCCGAGGAGCCCACGGGCAAAGCTGCCATCTGCGGGATCATGCCGACAGGCCCCCAAGTCAGTCCCGCCCCGGCAGAAGGCTCGGCAGCGAGAGCCTCGGTTGGCCTGAAAGAGCCGGTCCCCACCAGTGGGTGGTGGCCCGTGGCCTTCCCGGTGTGGGGTGCCCCGCTGCCCTTGAGGTCAGGTTGGCGCAGAGAGCCCCTGGTCCCGGGAAACGGGGCACGTGCTGTGGGGGGACCTGGAGCGAAACCACCCGTGGACGACCTGCTTCCGGGGGCGCGGGTTTCGTTCTTCGCAGCAGCTCCCTCGCTGAGATCGACTGAAGGTCAGCCCGCAACACAAGCGCTTCTACAATAAACAAAATCAAACGCGCCTTCCCGGCACGGATAGTCCGGTTCCCTTTGACCTGCTCCCCGTCCCACGCTGGCCTCCACGCACCGCAGGATACGTGAGTTATGTGTTCGGGCCCACTGGAAGGTAAGCAGGTAGAGACCAGGGGTCTGCATTTCGGTCAGCCACGTAACACAGAACGTTGCAATCACCTCCTCGGTGCTCAGTAAATGTTGAATGACGATGTCAGGAAAACTTGCTGAGCTTTGGAAACCAGCAAGAGCATCCTTTTGGCCAAGTGCTGGGCATTGCCGCGTGGATCCTTGGGGAGGATCTGATTGCAGAGCAGTGAGGACTTGGTAGAAGTAGAAAACAGAGTAAAGCAATGGTTCTTGCCCATACATGCAGCTGGTTTTTAAAAGAAATAGTTATTACTGATTTCAGAGAGGAAGGGAGAGGGAGAGAGAGAGAGAGAAACATCAATGATGAGAGAGAACCATTGATCAGCTGCCTCCTGCATGCCCCACACTGGGGATGGAGCCCACAACCTGGGCATGTGCCCTGACCAGGAATCGAACCATGACCTCCTGGTTCCCAGGTCGATGCTCAACCACTGAGCTACACCAGCCAGGCATAGCTGATTTTTTATCCTGTAGAGAAGATCACCCCAAATACAACACTCTATTGCCCTATAGATATGAACCAATTTTGCATCTTTTAGCAAACATTCTTTTTTTAAAAAAATCCTAATACGAGGATATGTTTTTTCATTGAGTCTAGAGCAGTGGTTCTCAACCTTCCTAATGCCGCGACCCTTTAATACAGTTCCTTATGTTATGGTGACCCCCAACCATAAAATTATTTTCGTTGCTACTGCATAACTGTAATTTTGCTACTGTTATGAATCGTCATGTAAATATCTGTGTTTTCCGATGGTCTTAGGCGACCCTGCTAGCGGTTCTCAACCTGTTGGTTGCAACCCAGAACCGCTGCTGTAGAGCCTAAGACCATCGGAAAACACAGATATTTACATGACGATTCATTAACAGTAGCAAAATTACAGTTATGCAGTAGCAACGAAAATAATTTTATGGTTGGGGGTCACCACAACATGAGGAGCTGTATTAAAAGGTCTCGGCATTAGGAAGGTTGAGAAACACTGCTCTAGAGGGAGAGGGAAAGAGGAAGAGAGAGGGAGAAGGGGACAGACAGAGAGAGTTGAGAGAGAGAAAGAGAGAGAGAAACATCTATGGATTGGTTGCCTCCCGTACACCCCTGACCAGGGATGAAACCCGAAATCTAGGTATGTGCCCTGACCGGGAATCCCACTGGAGACCCTGGGTGCAGGGGACCACACACTCTACCCAACGGAGCCACACCACACGCGCTCTTGCTTGCCTGGAAATAGCCCTCTGTTCTTCAGTTCTCCTTGGAAGCAGTTTGAACATCTTACCAGTTCCCTCGTTAACGTGAGAGCTAAAGAAAATTCTTGACACATATTCACTTCATATTTGTGTGAGCATCATGATTTTTTAAAAATCTTTTTGAAAATTATGATTGAGAAAAAAAAATTGCACTCCCTCCCCCTAGGAGACCTTCTCTAGTCCCAGGGTTTGAGAGACCAGGGAATGCTGATTAGTCCCAAATTTGTGTCTCCGGCCACAACCTCTCTGTGCCTCGTGTCTACGTGGATATCTCACATGCACGTCAGAATTAGGGTGTCCTAAGTGGGATTTGGATGTCTGTCCTAAACTTGCTCCTCTCCCACCCCCAGTCTTTAAGTGGCAACACCATTAACTCAATTGCTCGGGACAAAATCTTCATCGTCCAACCTGGGCCCAAAGCGTTTCTTTCTTTCTTCTTCACAGCGAATGCTTCAGCAAAACGCGAGCAGTATCTCCACCTTCAGAACATATTCCAAATCCACACACCTCTTCAGACCTCCTCCTTGGTCTAAGACCTGCTGCCCGTTTTTGTAAATAAAGTTTTATTGGAATATAGGCATGCCCATTTGTTTCCATATTGTCCACGGTGGTCTTTGTATGGCAATGGCGTTTGTGACAGTTGTGACGGAGACCACAGGGTCTGCAAAGCTTAAATATTTACTATCTGGCCCTTTACTGGGGGCAGGGGGTGGGGGGAGCCAAGTCTTGTGTGGTAGATGGACTAATGGCACCCAAATGTAATGGAACCTGTAAATGTTTCCTTATTTGGAAACTAGGTCTTTGCTGATGTGATTAAGTTAGGAATCTTGAAATGGGGGAGATTACCCTGGCTTATCTGGGTGGTGTCCAAATGGCACCACAAATGTCCTTGTAAGAGAAAGACAGGGCGATTTGGTGTGTACACACACACACACACACACACACACACACACACACACACCTGAGAGGGCAATGTGAAGATGGAGCAGAGAGCAATGTGAAGCTGCTGACCTTGAAGACTGCAGTGATGTGGCCACAAGCCAAGGAATGCCGGCAGCTACCAGAAGCTGCAGGAGGAGAAGAATGGATTTTCCCTGGAGCCTCTGGAGAGAGAGCACAGCCCTGCCCACACCTTGATCTTGGTCCAGTGAAACTGATTTTGGATCTGGCCTCCAGGACTGTAAAATGATCAATTTCTTTTGTTTTAAGCCACTAAGGGAATTTGTTACAGCAGCCACAGGAAGCAAACACGCCTTGTTTAAGCCACCATCAAGTATTGACTGCAGTAGTCTCCCAACAAGTCTCTCTGCTTGCCCCCTTGAAGTCTGTTTTCTACATCATGGTGGAGTGGCCCTTTCAAAACACGAATGAGATCATACTCCAGCTCCATACCCTCCGTCGGCTTTCTTGGACCCTCAGAATGAAATCTAAAGACTTCACGGTGGAATTCAAAGTCCTGTGAGATTTGTCCTCAGCTTTCTCTTTGGATTCATGTCTCTGTGTTCTTTCTGCATGGCCTCATTGCAGGACCTACAACACCCCCGTGTGCATTTGCCTCAGGACCTTTGCAGGTGCTGTTTCCTCTGCCTAGAATGTTCTCCCCATCCCCTTCCCACCATAACTGCATGGCTTCTCCCACTTTCTGCAGTCTCAGATCCACCCTATCTAAAATAGCACCCTCATCACTCCCCTCTCCTCCTACTTGATTTTTCTTCAAACACTCTCTAACCTCCGATCCTATATTTGTTTCCCATCGTTTCCCACTTTTCAGTTTCATGAGCGCAGGGTTCCTCGTCTGTTATGCTCACTGCTGTATTCCCGGGACCTAGAACCAGTGTCTGGCCCATCGTAGGCAATCAGTAAAGATCTGTCGGAAGAATGAACATCTTAAAAAAGTGAAGGCATATCAAATGAAGAACAAGCCTTATTTTTTTTTCTGTTCCACCCTCAAAGGTCACTATAGGTAATAGACTTCTTGTTATTCTTCCAGAAACTTTTTCTGTATATACAAGGATATCTGCGTATATAATAAGCACTATATCTATACCCCTACGAGAATAGTGTACATGAAGCCTGTGCCTTACTTGTTTCGATAAACATTTAAGCCAGAGGAACTTCCACAGCAGCACACTTTGATTCACCGCCCCCCACCCACCTTTTTTTTAAACCTCACCCAAGGATGTTTATTGATTTGAGAGAGGAAGGAAGAGAGGGCCATACCTGCCCGATGGGTGTTTGAACCCACAACCTTTTTGATGTACGGGATGACGCTCCAACTAACTGGTCCTCCCCCACCTTTTTAAGGGCTGCAGAATATCCCACAGCTTAATATTTAAAGAAAAAGAAATCGCTCACCTAGCTGGGAATATGGAAAAGCTGCCCTGGCCGGGTGGCTCAGTTGGTTGGGCGTCAGTCTGTGCATCAAAGGGTTGCCGGCTTGATCCCCCGGAGGGGGCGTGCAGAAGGCAGCCCATCCATGTTTCTCTCTCCTCCTCTCCCTTCCTCTCTCTCTAAAAAATCAATAGAAATATTTTTTAAAAAGTAACATGGAGCCCTAACCGGTTTGGCTCAGAGGATAGAGCGTCGGCCTGCGGACTCAAGGGTCCCAGGTTCGATTCCGGTCAAGGGCATGTACATTGGTTGCGGGCACATCCCCAGTAGGAGGTGTGCAGGAGGCAGCTGATCAATGTTTCTCTCTCATCGATGTTTCTAACTCTCTATCCCTCTCCCTTCCTCTCTGTAAAAAAAAAAAAAAAAAAAAAAAATCAATAAAATATATTTAAAAAAAAAGTAACATGGAAAAGCTAACGAGGATGAAATGCCCCCGAGCCCCCACCCCCCTTTCTATTTCCTCCCCTAGATGGTGGTGGATGGTTTTGCTCTCCGCTCTTTGGTAACGTCCAAGACAGTAGAACTCATACAACAGCAGCTTTTTCCTTCAGGGGTCTTGACAGGCATTTTACTTTCAACAACTTAAACCCAGTTCCCTGGGGAAGACTGAGAGTTGAAGTAAAATGCACTGGGACGTAGAGAGGCAAGTAAGTACGAAAACAGAACAAAACTATGAGCCCCCAAACGACCTCCCCGGCCTGCGGAGAGCCGGGGGGCCACCTGCACGATGTCGCTGGGTCCCCGGAAGCAGAGGTGGCGTCCTGGTTGCCTCCATCTGTCAACTTCAGGAACCAAGAAGCTGTCCGCACACCAGGAAAACCCCATCTCGTTCACCTTTTCCCTCTTTAGACAATAAGCTATTTCTTTGGTCCTGAGTTCAAATTCAAGAGCAAAACCTATCAGGTTGTAATATCAGAAGGCTCAAGAGAGAGGGGAGAGGCTCCAGTTTTAAAGGGAAAGTCCAGAAAAAAAATGGGACTGATGCTCCCAGCGGTGTGGCTCAGTGCTTGAGCATTGACCTATGAACCAGGAAGTCACGGTTCAAATCCGGGTCAGGCACATGCCCGGGTTGCGGGCTCGATCCCCAGGTGGACATCCCCTGTGGGGTCCTTAGCACTGCTGCTGAGTCGGGAGAGGCTCCTGCCACCACCACTGCACTCGCCAGCCCCCTGTGGGAGAGCACTGACCACCAGGGGGCAGCTCCTGCATTGAGCGTCTGCCCCCTGGTGGTCAGTGCGCGTCATGGCGACTGGTTGTTCCCCTGTTCGGTCGATTTGCATATTAGCCTTTTATTATATAGGATGATATCCCAAATGAGTTGAAGTTCAGCCCTAGGAGTCCCAAAGATCTTATTACATGTGGCGTGTCTGGCAAGTTTCCTACTAAGAGTAGACATCCCGAGATAATAAGGGCTGACATACTGTGGGGTGAAGGCGGGTGGGGTGCAGACGGGAGGAAAGGGGAGGGTTTGCAGGATAGTGCAAGGCTCGTTCTAACTCAGCTCAGGTTTTCATTATGTTTCATCTTGAAAAGGCAAGGGGGTACAGGAGCTCTCTGTATTATTTCTTACAACTGCATGGGAATCTACAATGACCTTAAGATAAAAATGAAAGAAAAAGCGAGGGGGAAACTTTTTGAAAGCAGGACTTGGGGAGAGCGTCAGATTTAAAGGGCAGCCTTTCAGAGCCAAGGCTGGCAGCGACAGAGGGACTCTTTCCCGTCGGGGGTGGGTGGAGGCGAGCGTGCTGACACCTGTTTCCCCTTCAGGAGTCTCTGAGCCTCTGAAATGGGTTCCGCCCAGGATTCCCTCTCTCAAGGCAGCAATTCGGAGCTTTCCTAACCCCCATTGACGGAAGCAAGTCCAAACACCTTTCTTATCGTCATCACCAGGAATAATAAAGTTACTTTAATTACTTCAGAAAGCTGACCAGGAAAGAAAGCTGGTTTTAAAATATATATTTTTAAATATATTTTTTATTAATTTCAGAGAGGTAGGAGGAGGGAGGGAGAGAAACATCAATGATGAGAATCATTGATTAGCTGCCTCCTGCACACCCCACAGGAGGGATGGAGCCCGCAACCTGGGCATGTGCCCTGACTGGGAATCGAACCATGATTTCCTGGTTTATAGGTCGACGCTCAACCACTGAGCCACGCCGGCTGGGCTTAAAATATTTTTGAGGTTAAAAACAAACACTCCAGTATTTTCATTATTCACCCATCTCCACCCGTTCCTGGACAGTGGCCTCTTCCCTGGAAGAACAGCAGGACCCAGCTGGGCAAGGACTCTGGGTGCGGGTCCAGCAAGCATGTCTTCCCGTGCTGAACATGCCCACCCCTTGGCCACCCTCCCACGCAAGGACAAACACCAGCTACTGTGGACTAGATATCTGTGTCCTTCTCAAATGCACAGGTTGACCCTTCACCCCTCAGGTGACAGCAGTAGGAGGTGGGGTACTGGGAGGTGATTAGCATTAGGGGCGGTCATGAAGGGGCCCAGAAAGGGATTAGTGCCCTTGTAGGTCAGGAGAGAGCGTGCTGCCCGCCCTCTGCTCTGGGACGTGTGAGGGTATACCCTGGTTTCAGACTCGCAGCCTCCAGAACTGTGGGAAATACATTTGTCGTTATAAGCGACCCAGTATAGGGGACTTTGATACAGGAGCCTGGACGAGACCCTGCCAACCAGCCCCGGAAATATCTTAGCCTCTGCCCAGCAGTTCTCAAACGTATTGATCTTAGGGTCCCTTTAAACTCTTAAAAGGGATGGAGGACCCCAAAGAGCTGTTGTTTATGTGATCTACCTATAGTTCATCTACTGTATAGAAATTAAAAAAATATTCATTAGTTCATTAAAAACAAGCCCCTTACGTATTAACATACACCATATTTTTTGATAAATAGCTAAAAATCTCAAAACAACAAACAAGAGTGGCATTGTTGCATAGATCTACTAATCCTTTCCATATCTTACTTAATAGAAGATGCTGGGTTCTCCTGTCTGCTTCTGCTTTCAGGCCGTGCGGATATCATATACTGTGTCGCCTCTGGAGAACCTGGCTGTACACGCACCAGAGACGGACATAGTTTCATCCGGAAAAGTTTGACCTGTGGATCCACAGAAAGTGCCTTGAGGGTCTCTCCAGGTGATGTCAATGGTGAAGGCGATGCTGTCTTGAGGCCCCGGTGAAGTTCATTACAGTCTGTGTCTGTCCCCACTGCACCTTGACCTGCTGTGTTAGCCCCGGCTGGGCTAGGAGCCCCTTGGAGGGAGACACAACTTCATTCACCTTCACAGCCTCAGGATCTAACAGTGTCTGGTCTATAGTAGGCACCGGGCTTAATTATTTTTAAATTGAAAGACATATTTAAAAAAATGTATTTTTATTGTTTTCAGAGAGGAAAGGAGAGGGTGAGAGAGAGAGAGAAACATCAATGATGAGAGAATCAGTGATCAGCTGCCTGCTGCACGCCCCACACTGGGGATCGAGCCCGCAACCTGGCATGTGCCCCAACAGGGAATCCAACCTTGACCTCCTGGTTCATAGGTTGACACTCAACCGCTGAGCCACGCCGGACAGGCTACATACACATTTTAATGATAAAAGCTGTATAGTTCTATGATGACTGTATTACAGAAAATAGGAACAGTAAGAAAAACCACACATAATCACCCAAAGGGGTGTAGTATTTTCTATCAGTCTTTTTCTAAAGTGCTGTTTCTTTAGGCCTAGAGTCATACCATGTACAATAAATGAATACTGTAAATTTTAATACCTTTTTGTCCCCATCTAGCAATAGGTAAGCTTTCCTTTCTGGCTCTGGTGTCCGTGACTACCATAATGTTTCATTGTGGGGACATAACACAACTTACTTACTAAATATCCAACCTTTGCCACGTCTGGGATGATCCGGTGACGAAAACCTTCACACATGGAGCTTTTTTGGCATTTAGTGTTATTTCCTTAGAATAGGTTCCCAGAAGTAAGATTACTGGGTCAAAGGATGCAGACTTTTTTTTTTTTATGGCTTTTAATACATACTGTAAAATTGCTTTTCAAAGGGGTATACGGACTTTCAATGCCACCAGCACTTTCAAGAATATGTTCCACAACACAAATTGTCAACGCAGGTGCTGTTGAGAATGCTAATTGATAAAATATTGTACCCTCGTTGTTAAAATTTTGTATTTTTTGAGGCTCATAAAATTAAAGTTTGTTGAAGAATGCGTGGGTAACACAAACCGTTCTTTCGGGACATCTTCATTTCTGGAAAACGTAGACATTTTTTGCTTGTGAAGACTAGAAAAAAAGAACACATGTTAAGATTGGCACAAAATTTACTCTGACAGCCATTCTTGATGCCAAAAACACTTCAGGGAGGACCTTTCGCTGATTCTGCTAGTTGCCATCGACAGGAGCAAAGGAGAAAAGTGAAATGTAGAGGCGTGCAGCGTTCTCAGTGCAAACCACACAAGATCCACAGAGAGGGGTTGGAGCTCTGCTTTTCACTCCACTTCTCCTTCAACTTTGAGGGTGCAGCCCTCTCCGTGGTTTTTGGCAAGACCTGTCCACGTGCACAATCCCTGAATTTCTGTGGGTGCGGGCATCCCATCCGGGCCATCTCATCGGGCTATCGGCTTCTCGGTGCTGTGTGTGCGGGTCCACGAGGTGTGGACGGAGCTCCAGAAACCTGCAGCCGTGTCTGTCCCCCCACGGGCTGATGCCAACCTGCTTGTAGGCTCGCTCTCCCCGCCTGACACCCAGCTGGTCTCCCCACTTGGCACGGAGCGCGAGTGAAGTGGACGCTGGGGTGTGCGTGCGGGAAAGCCACGGAGCGGAGCCCGGGATGGAAGGAAACTTGCCTCGCCGGGCCCTCCCCGCAGGCGCGCCGAGGCGCACCGTTTGCCTGCGATTTTGCTCAGCGGCCTCATCCTGGGACAGGCGTCTATGAGTCATCCGCTCTGCGGGTCACATGGCCAACGTGACCAAAATAAAGTTTCAGTATTTTAAGCAGCTAGAAAAGGGGACAACGGGACACACCACGGGTGGGGAGCGGGAGGCGGGCCCCGGCGGGATGGGCACCCGCGCGTGGGGCGGCGGCGACGCGGGCCGAGGGCGCCGGGCGCGGGGGGCCCGGGAGGAGGGAAGGAGCGGGTCCTGGCGGGAGGCGCGCCCCTCCCCCCCGCGGCCGGCAGCGACGCCCCGACTCCCGGGCCAGCCGGCTCCGGGGAGAACGGCGCACGGCGGACCTCAGCCGCGAGGCCCGCCGGTCCCCGCCGTCCCCCCGGCTGCGCCAGGCCTCGAAATTCTGGAGATGCCGCTGCGCCCTCCGCGGCCACCGGGACCCCACGCGCCGGCAGCGGCTTCCCCGGGAACGTCCTTCAGCCCCGGGAGCACGCGGGAAAAGCCCCCGCGCGCCAATGAGCGAGCGCCTGCCTCATGACGGTCACGCTCGAGGGCGGGGCTTCCCTTCGCCGCTCCCGAGTTCCGGGAACCCCCTTTGATTGGTCTGGACGGCCTGGGAAACACTGTAGTGACGCCCAATCAAGACGCCACGTCTCGGCCTCGAGGAAATATTCCGTGTAGGCCCCTTTTGGATTGGACAGTTCCTTCGGGCTCTGGCCACTGGGAAGCTTTGTTTAGGTCCGGAAGGCGGGCTTTCCTGAGAGTGGGTGGGGAGGGGGCGTTGATTCTGAACCAATCCTTTCATTCCGTTGGGTGGTGACCAGCCAATGGGCCGGAGGGATAGGACGCTCCTCCCGGAGAGTAGTGAGACCCCTGGTGCGAGGCGATTGGTGGCGGGACTGATGAGTGGCAGCTCGCTAACCCAACAGGCGTAGTGCGTGGGCCGCGGGGCGGGGCCAGGGCGGGTGCGCGGCGGCGGCGGGGTGGCTGGGCCGGCGGCGGCGGCGGTACGAGGCGCGCGCTCGGGGTCCCGGTCGCGAGGAGGAGGAGGATGTGGCGCGCGGAGGGGAAATGGCTGCCGAAAACAAGCCGGAAGGTAAGAGCCGGAGCGTGAGGGCTGGGGGCGGCGTGGCGGGCGGCGGGACCCGGCCCCGCCGGACATCCCGGGCATCGGCGGCGCCGGGAGGGAGCGCGGGGGCGCGGCGGCGGGGACGGGCGGCGGGTGCCCCGGCCGGGGAGGGGGCGGTGGGTGGGGGGGCGGAGCGCGGCTGGTCCTGAGGTGACTCGCGGGGCGGTGGAGCTCGGCACCGCACACCCCCACCCGGGGGCGGGCTGGGGCCGGAGGGGCGGGGGGCCGGCGGGCGGGGGCCGGGCCCAGCGAGGAGGAGGAGCCGGCGGAGGGAGGGCCGGCGCCTCCCCCACCCGGACCGGGCATCCCCGCCGCTCCGGGGCCCGTGGCGCGGCCCCCGCCCCTCGCCCCCCGCGCCGGCCTGATGGGGGCCGCGGGGCGGAAAGTTTATCCGCCTCGGGCCCCCTCCGGCCTCGCGCCCCACTGCCCCGGGCCGGTCCCCGTCGGGGCACGGCCGGCGCTCACCCTCGCCGCCCCGGCTCTCGGGCGGCAGGGCCATGCGGACTCTGTCCAGCATCACCCTCGAGCCCTGTGGGCGCCTCCCAGAGCCGGCGGGGTCCCCGCGTTTCTCCCCACCAGGGGGACCCCGTCCTGCTGAGCGTCCCCGGGCGGGAGGGCCTGGTGTGACCCCTCCCCCTTCCCTTCCTGGGAGGGGTCCTGCGCACATCCCCGCCCCTCGCCTGGTTCCTCTCCTACTCTTGCCCTTGCACCCCTCGCAGCCAGGAGGGTGGGGTCTCCATTTCAATGGCAAGTGAGGACCTCCATACTTCCTTGCCCTTTACCTTCTGTGACCCTGGTCCATCTTTGGCAGAGGGGTCCGTCTCATCCTCATCTCCCGTGGAATCTTTTGGGGCCTCTGCACACCATCTATTGACCCTTTTGCCAGGACAAGGGGACTCGGGCCACCCATGTTCTTTCCTTCCTCACCCAGCGGTTAGTGGGGGCCTGTGCAGCGCTGAAGTCATTTCTAAATGGGAAAGCAGATACTTCGTTCGGATTGTGCACACTTTCCTGGGCGAGGGTGAGCTCATTTCCTGCATACCCTCTGAGTTGTCCTCTTTTCCTTTCGGGAGAAACTGGACATGCCAGGGCTCCCTGCCCGGTTTGTCTGTCTCCCTTGACATGTTCTCTCTCCTCGGAGTTCCTTGGGGTGAGGGTGCCCATCAGATGTAGGGCAGGGCTTCCATTGTGCCTCCTACTGGAGTAAGACGGGGCCACGATAATTACTCCGATGTTGGAGGAAAACCGGGGTGTCATTTGCTTCCAGTTCACTTTCCCCCTGGGTGGGGGCAGCGTGCACCAGTTGACACTACCCCAGCAGGAAGAGAGTCTCGGGCCCCTGTTTTTGGTGTTCCAGTTACTGTCTTCCGTTCAGGAAGAACCAGACTCTGTACACCCTACATTCAAGAGTCTTTGAACCTTCCCTGGAAATAAACTTCCCATGTCTTTTTTAGGAGAACTTATATCCTCCTTATGGCTTCTGTTTCCCAGTCAGCCATATTTAGGGAGCCTGTTACCTTGACTTTTTCTAATTTTCTTAAATTGTATTCATGTTGGCTGGGTAAGAAAGCCATATGCCTTTCCACCCAGAAAAGGGAGTGTAGACACCCGTGTCGCCCACATGCCTTTCGGGAAGGGGTTGCTAGTGTGCTCCTGGTACTAGAACCTTCCTTTGGCCCTGGCGTTGTCCCTCCTGGGATCCAAACATTTCTTTTGATCTTGTAGCTTTCAGGTGAAGGGGAAATTTGGACACGTTTTTCTGCTTCTCTCTCTGTTGGCAAAAAAAGAGATTACAATGATGCTATGTATACGTTTATGTATACATACATGTAAGGTTATATTCATAGATGAAATCACACCCTTGACATGTGCAGAAATGTGCAAGGGTTATATGACCATCTACATTTTGGGTGTTTCTGGGGACTTCGATGTGTAAGAATATATATATATATACACATAGATATAGATAGATATAGATAGATATAGATATATAGATATAGATATGTAATCTTCAAGCTTAGAGAATCAGAAGGCTCATTGATAAATGGCCAGTTCTTACCACTCTTTCATTTGTCATTTGTACTGAACTGAATAAGCAGAATGACATCCTGAATGCTCACATTAAGTGCAGAGGGCTTGCTGATGCTCACCCGGACTGGCATTCTGAATCCAGGAGCAGTATTCTCGGGTTGGTCCTTCATAGGGTTAAAAGTTCTCATCTTCATGTCTTTCCTGCCGTGTAGGGGAAAGAGATTTTCATGTATTTGGGGCAAACGAGAGGAGTGGGTGAGAAGAAGATGTGTTTCTGTGACGGAACTGGAAGTGAAGGGCCATAAATATGTGGCTGTTTTATTTTGGCCATTTAAATAATTGAGAGAGGTTGTGGACATTAGGACGAGGTACTTTTGGGAGGGCCTGGGACACTTGGGACAGGGCGGGAGGGATTGTTCTCCAGGCTTTCCCTGAGTGTCACGGTTTGTGTAAGTCTGATTGCCCTTGGCTCCGGGGCAGGGGCAGTGATGTGAGTCTCCTCCGGTCCCCCCACTTCCTTCCCTCACCAAACTTGGAACGGTTGCTAGCTGCTGTCACTTCTTGACAGGCTGAGTTTGGAGCCTCATCCTCCCCAGCAAGCTCTGTCGGACTCGAAGCATTTGGACCTTCAAGCGCTTTTCTAGCAAGGGCACTCCACCTGGGCTCCCGAGGAGGAGACAGGGCTGCCTGGTGGGGTTGGCCCTTCAGTTAATATTGAGTTATCAGCGGCCATAATACCCATCGCCTCAAAGCACTGCTGTGACCTCAATTTGCTTTTCTTTTGGCTTTTAAAAAGTTCTTATTTTTTTATCCTCTCTGTATCTATACTCAGCTTGATGGAATTGTATATTTTTAGGGTGTAGTATTTACTGACCCTTGGAAAACAAGGTGACAACCTGCTGTATATGTTGGCGTTTTCCCAGTAGAGGCATCACTTCCGGTGGTGGATCCTGGCCTGCCGACTCCACACCACCGATGCCTTAGAGAGTTTCCCTTGCTAATCGGGTGCTCCATGCACCGGGCAGTGGAAGGACATGGTAAAGGTCAGAAGAACACACTTGAGGTTAGTGTGTAAAGTTAGGCTCTTTCCTTTGAGTTCAGTACGGTTGTGCTTCGGGGTCACCCGTCCCCATGGAGTACTGGAGCTCAGCTTTGCTGCTCTTCCAGGGTGATGTGTTCTCTTGTAGCTAGTCAGGCAGGATGGGTTCTCCTGACCTCCCTCACTGTCTCCTCCCCTACACCCTTGTACCCCAGCTCTTTAGGCAAGGTTGGGTGGCCCCTGGAAGGTCTCTTGAAGACCTGGCTTATCCTGCATCTGGGAAATGTGGGTTTCTCCATCTCACCGCTCAGTGGATTCAGAATGTTGACGTGGTCACAGCAACCTCTGCTCAAGGTCAGATTGGGTCAGATTTTCCTTTCGGAAGGGGAGGGATGCTCTTGCTTGCTCTTTGAGACATATTTATATATCCTGCTTATGTGTGTTTTTCCATTTCTTTAGTTTTTAGGCTTTCCCCCTAAAATAGCCTATCCTTTGGGGTCAAGTGGCATTGTTTTAGTCCTCTGCTTGTCCTAGGTGTGGCCCATGTGCTGGTGGGATTATAATTCTTTCTGACTGGTTGTGAGGTAGCCCATATGATGGCTTTTTCCCCACTTCTTCATTCCTTTGGGCCATTCTTTGTTTCCTGTTTCCTAAGGTTTGGAGGAAGATGTCTTTGTGTACAGTTGTACTTCTTTCTAATTTCCTTATGGGAAAAGCAACAGAAGGCGATTCTCGTGTTCTCTTCCTTTCCCCTCATTGTGCCTATTGCCTCCTTTGGGGGGCCCTTGAATTGGTTATTCTGGAGGAAGTTGTTTTTACTCCATATTTCCATCACTGAGCACATTCATTCCAGAGACGTGTACTGAGCTGTTGTGTGCGAGGATCCGGGGAGGGGGTGTTATCTGACTACCTGAGGCCATAGGGGTCTTGTTAGCCTTTTAATACAAACGACATTTCAGTGTATCTTGTACTTGTCTTTTTATATAATCTTGTAAGGAATTCTTTTCTGTATTTAATTATTTGGATTATCATCATACAAAAATATACTCTAATAGTGTACTATTCCATTGAGCTTTTCCAGCCCTGCAGGACTGGAGAGGGTGGAGGGGACCTCTAGAGAGACATTTGACAGTTTTCCCTTAGACTGCCTGTGTGTGTGTGTGTGTGTGTGTGTGTGTGTCTAGAAAAAAGTAAAGTCAACCTTCTTTTTAAATGTGTAGGCATAACTTTTAGGTCATTTGGACATACAGTTGGTTGGAGTGCCTGTTTAACATTTGAACAGCAGCATTCGGGGTATTGTATAGGACATGAAATCAAATGCCCCCTTTACAGAAGGAAGTGATAGAAAAATGACTTTGTCTTATGATTACCTGAGATGTTTCATATTATCAGAAAGTAAGAACTACGGGAGCTGCTGTTACATTTTCACTGCCTGGAATATTGTATCCAAACTTAATGCCTGATTGTGGTGACCATTCTTAGGCTGGGTTTCTGGTATAATCATCACTGCTTTTGTTTATTATGTGACTTTTAATACTTTACACTTTTAAATGGCGCTGTTATTGGTATCTCCTCCTCCTCTTTCGGTAAATAGCCTCAGATTATTTTTGGATGCAGGTATGGTATACATAATGATGACAATAATGGTAAAGAATTGACCTGAAATGCGCTTTTTCTTTTTCTTCTATGTTAAATCAGATTTAACTTCCACTATGTCTGCAGAAACCAGTCCTGCTAGTATTTCACTCTTAAGAAGAACTCTTGTTGAGGATCGTTGTGTCTGTGGTTTGGCAGTGCTTTATTCATGTGAACATGTGGCTGAATATTTTTTGTGGTGACATGCAATATGTGTTTCTTTTGTATTTCCATTAAAACAGATAATTTCTTAAAATGTTCGGTATCTTCTAGAATCACTTACCATGCTCATTTTTTTTTTCTAGATGATTTCAATCCTATTTCCCTTTCCCACATAAAGAGGTTTCTTTATTGCCCTTGCCATCATCATTATTATAAGAGAGTATTTGTAGCTCTACTGTATTCATAGCCTATCATTCAGTAAAGAGGGGTGCCCCATTCCTTTTGTCCTGTAGTAAGAGGCAGTGTTACTTCTTGTTTCCCTGAGTTTAGGGTGATGGGGTGGGGTTTAAGCCACTAGGTGGAGGGGTGATAGTCATATCTGCAAATGGATAGTCTCCCTGGGTGGAACACTGTGTCCTTCAGGCATCTCTCTGGGCCTCGTGTAGGGTTCTGGAAATTGGTTTTTGCTGCATTTAGCCATCCTTCTGTCTCTTTGGCTTGACAATGGTAAATTTCTTTGGGCACAGCCAACAAGTGTACTGCTCATTTGGGGCCTTCATTCCCAAGGACGTGTGGGTCTTCTGATGCTGCTTTGCCTGTTAAGGTGCTATGTGTCGTCCTTGTGTGCTTGAGTAGGACGTGTTCTCACCCTACTTCTTTGTCCAGGTAACATGAATAAGAGCGCACGGTCATTCCCTCTATTTCCAGGTTGTAGTGTGTGATGTAGGGCTTTTTTTTGAATACCTAATCAGGTTTGGATATGGGCTGATCCTTGTATTGTGTGCCATCAGTGGCTGTGGATCCATCAGTCCTGTGTTAAGATGTGTGACTATCTGTCGTAGAAAGCGGGGCTGGTAAACATGTAGATGGTCTCCCATCCCATGGATACTCGTCATGTATTTGTAAGCAGAATGTTCTGTATATATTGACAGTGGACAGCAGTCCCCGATTTTTTACGTGGTGAGACAAAGCAAGGTTTTCTTTTCTTTTTTCCTTCTTTCCCATCAGTATGCTGGCTGTGTGCTTCTCAGGTTGTATTGCATCTCTCTGCTTTGAACGCCATTGCTTGTAGAAGGTCATGGGCCTCCGTGTGTAAAGGTTGGTAATGCTTCCTGAGCATTTTTAGCTCATTACCCTGGACTAAAAGAGAAATATTATGTACCCCACTGCAAGCAGAGGCCAAGTGTCAGCCACGTTCCTTCCCTTCTCACTTTTTTCAGGGGGTTGTTCATTTACCTTCACTGATGGACATCAGAGGTGGGACGACCAGAGATCTTTTTTACATGGTGCTTCTGGGTTCCCCCTGCGTTTGGTTTCTTCCTGGTAGGGTTGCATGTCCTCTTATCGAGTCCTTTGCTCATTTGCAGAAGTGCAGTCACTTTTTATTTTATTTTTTCAGACTTAGCCAGGCCTTTCGAGTCATGTACTGTACTATGTTCCTTCCGGAGAGCGTTAGGGAGCGTGACTGCGGGGCGATGGCGGGTTTGGGGCTGTGCTCCTCTGCTCTGCCGTGTGGTTTGTAGTTACAAGTGCGCAAAGTGACGCGCCTGGAAGGAAACGTTTGGGACTGAGTTCTTAACGTTTCAAACACGTCACCACCCGGAGACCATTCCTCACCACTGATCTCACTTCCTAATGTCATCTCAAATCTCTCCCTGCCTTCTCACAAAAAGAAAATCCAGAAACAACAATCCTAACAAAACCCCACCAAGGCAAGCCGGGCAGGCCCGCCCTGACTGCTCCGCTCCCCGCCCCGCGCCGCCCCGCCAGCTTTGGACACGCCGCTGAACTGGTACTTTTGTACCTGCGGTCTTCTCTGGTTGACAGGTGAAAAGCCTGTTGGAACACAGCGCTCAGGCATTGACTAGACTAGGCATTGTCTCCATTTCCCCTTATCAGTTACCACAGGTAAGATTATGTATTTAGTCACTTAAAACACTTGCAGAGTGAATCATTTTCCTCCTTTGTTCCCACCTCACCGTCGGACAGAATACTGGGATGTGGCTTCTCATATTAATAGTAAATGACCTGTCCCTGCTTTGTGTCCAGCACCTGTGAGGAAATGGGGAACTCACTCCCGACAACGCAGTCTGACAAGTCCGACTCGGACGTCTCTCTGGCCTGTGTATGATGGTGGAGGTGATTATTCCTTCAGCTAAACCTAGTGTCGGTAACTTGTGATAAGAAACACAGATGTTTAAGTTTATTTCATCTTTTTTACACTGTTTAGCAAGATGTATCTCTGTGTTGTATTAGAATGGTACTCTTGCAACTAAAATTAAAGAAAAGAAAAGAAAGAAAAACAAAGGCTTTTTTTCCAGTTTTGAAAAAGGTTTTATCTTTTTTTCTTCTTCAGCAGGGTTGATTTAGAGTGCCAGGAAGCGTTTCTGAAGGCACAGCAATACAATCAAGAATTAATCTTTTAAAACTTAGATTTGGTTCTCAGTCCTTGTCTGAAAAGTTATTTCTGAGGATGTATGTGCCCCATTGGCTTTCTGGGGCACTTGGATATGAAACCATTTGGAAGCGATAAAAAGAAATTGTTACAGAGTGTGAAATTATCAAATAGAAAGAAAAAAGATGCAGTAGTGAAGAAATTACCCATTTATCGTTAAAAATAATCTCCAAGTGATGATTGGGAGTGTCAATTCAGGTATTCTCGGGAAAAACGGAACGTTGACGTGCTTACCCTGTTGAAATCGGCAACTATCCCTGTTATACGAAGAACTCTCCAAAATGGGGCTGCTCAGAAGATAAAGAAGCTGATGGGATTGCTTATTTTAAAATGTTAAGTGTTTTTTCTCTTTTTAAAAAGTAATTGAAATAAAATAACCCTTCTTAGTGAAGAAAATGTAAACTCTTAATGGAAGTTCAGCAGAATGAAACATTTGAAGAGTGAAGATTGAAGATAAGGGTTTTTTATTGCTAATCCACAAGGGGGTAGTGATGCTCTATCAGAGACTTGTGGTGGAAATGGGAGGTGATCTCTTAACATTTTAGATTTACAGATAAAACCGGTCTGTTTGCATTTTCACTTAGTAAGATTTCCTTTTTAAAATCTTCCTTGGCAAAATTATTTATTGCTTAAATTTTTATAAAATTCATTTTGGGGGAATGGTTACATTAAGCCACCTGAATGGTAAAGGAGGGAGAATGTCCTTGTAGTTTTGTGCTTTGGAGATGTTACCAAGGATCTGAGGTCACTTATAATCTTCAATTTCCTGGGAAACATTAGGAATCTAGGAATCAGTTATTTAAGTGACCCGAATAAAAGGATTTTAGTGTCTAAACTTTACAGAAGTTTTTATTACTGGTTGTATTTTCAGTTCTGCTGAGAGATGAAAAATGTGAATAACCGATACCACTAGCTGCTTTTAATAGTTCTAAGTAAATCAGATTTTTATAATCTTTTTTATTAGTTTATACTACATCATTAGATGAAAGCATTTTCCCCTCTCACATAAAGATTCCAGTAGCTTGCCTCAAGTCATGAGCTTCATCCCATTTTATTCAGAATTCCTTAAAATTAGGGGTGGCTTGGCAATGCCAGGTAGTTTTCAAAGAAGAAATCAAACTGGGTATATTGTGTGCTCTTTTCTGAATGAGAGGGCACGTGGTGGGCTAAGGATTTAAGGTGAGGATGGGACTACATTCTGCTGGTTTAGCAGCAACTAAAATCTTTAAAAAAGTATTTTTAACAAACATATGAAATAGTCCCATGGTTTAGAAGTTAAGCTTGTTTGTAGCATATTCTAGTATATTTTTCATTTTTGGTTTAGGGAAAAGGTTGTTAGTACAGCTTTTCTCTCTCTCTTTTTTCCCCTCCACCTTCCCTTGGTCTGAGCAAGGGCTTTTTCTGTTTTATCTCCTTTATTAAATGACTGGTAATTTCACATCCCCAACGATACAGTTTCTTCACGGACTATCCTAAGCTCTGCTGGGAGCTGGACTATGACGTCAGCATTTCCATTCATGAATTTGATTTTTCTAAACCTCTTTTCTTCTTTTGTATTCCTGAGCTGCCTTCTGGCACACGCACAAATCAGTTTACCATCAGTCAGCCCATAAATCAGCGATAAAAGGTAAAACAAAAGATAAGATGCTGGGGCTGTTTCGATAGAACTCTAGTTGCTCATGCTGATTCGAATCAGTGTAGTTTGGACAAGGTTTCTGGAGAAACAGATTGAAACCTAAAACAGTCAGCTTAATTATCCCATGATTTGGTGGGTTGAGCTGTATTGTGGCCATCCTGACACTACGTTTTTGTACTCCCATGAAGTTCAGAGAGCTGGGCTGTCGCTCCTTTGTTATAAAGGAATGTTTCTGTTGTAATTTGACTAAATCAGAGCATTCCGCTTTATTTCGGAGAGCTTGGGCCTGGAGATTAAATTAGGTTCTACTCAAAATACTTTTGGGATGCATTTGGATTTTTGGGGGGATATTTTGTCACTCTTGGAATATTTATTTCATTTCAATTTTTGTTGTTAATTTTCACCTGAGGACATTTTTCCCATTGATTTTTAGAGAGTGTGAAAGGTAGGAAGGGTTGGGGGAGGAGAGAGAGAGAGAAAGAAAGAGAGAAGAGAAGAGGAGAGGAGAGGAGAGACACATCAGTTTGTTGTTCCACCTATTTATGCATTCTTGAGTTGATTCTTGTGTGTGCCCTGACCAGCCACTGAACCCGCAGTCTTGGTGTACCAGGATGCTGTGACCAGCTGAGCTACCTGGCCAGGCTCTGGAGGTATTTTAGATGACTCTGTCTGGTACATGCATTTTGCATGGGCTGCAGTTGTGGCTGTAAGCAGCAGAGTAGCCCTAGCGTTGGAGTTAGGTTTCATCTCCCCGAGGTTGTGCATTCGCGGAGCTGTTGACTCCGGTTTCTCCTCCAGGGAGGTCACTGCTTGTAATTGAGTGCTGCGTGCCAGCAGTTCTGGAAGCAGTCTGATGTGGAGTTTTCCTCTGCAGGCCCAGTGCGTTTGAGGCTGAGCCTCTGGCGTGTGGCATCTTGCGAGCCTCCTGTAGTTGATGAATGGTGAGCTTTACAAAAGTTCATTTTCTCCGCTTTCTTGGGGGTTTGTTGACTTTCTAGACATTAATTGCCAAGAAACATTTAGATGTTTCAATTTAGAATGTGTTCTATTTAGAAATCACTGTAGCTCACTTACAATTTCTGGTGAGAGTAGGTGATTCAAACTGCAACCATTTTGATTGATTCCCAGGGTTACTCCTGAGATGACTTTAAGGCTCATGACAACAGCAGCGATGCCGGCTCCTCCCACCCTTAAATGAATCCAGGGCTTTGTGCTCCTTCAGGTTGAACCGAGTGGTCGGATGGGGGACAGGCATGTGTGGTCTGCTCTTTAGCATTCTCCTTGGAGGAGGTGCTCTGAGGAGAACAGTCAGAGCAAGGGGACATGAATAGCATTTGAAGATGATGTAAATGATACTCATTTTCTCTAAGAACTGAATTGTTTTAAAATTATTTAAATACAATTTTTAGGAAAGATTCTAATCGTAAATATTATTTATTATGATTTTTTAATCCTCACTGAGGATATTTTTTCCGTGATTTTTAGAGACAGTGGAAGGGGCGGGGATTATGTTGGCTGCAGCTGTGTAGGAGGGACATGAACCCCCGTCACGGAAGTGCCTCCTTCCTGGTTACGTAGAGGGCCTGACTTTTTAGGTCTGTCTAACACTTTGAGAGTATTTACTTTAAAAGTGTGAAAAATTGTTAAAGTTGTTGAAAAGATGTACAGCACAAAAATGTTCATTCTGCTGTTACTCCCTATGACACATTTACGCTCTTTATTCTGATAGGGTGAGTGTTCATAGTTTTGGAAAAACAGACTTAAATAACATGCTTTCAGATGGAAAAGTGTCTGTTAACCCCAGACTTTTTATGTTTAAGGTTGGATTGTTTATATTTGTTTAGTTGTTTTTTTCTGGAGTTGATTAATACAACTGTTATTAAAATGTATTGATTGCCAGTAATTCAGTAAATAGCTTCCTATTAGGAAACGCGTGGGGGTGGGGGCGTTTCGGTGGACCCACAGTCATTGATCACGTAGCGTCTTCACTTGGGCGTGCTCCCTGGGCTGCTACAGGCCTGGCATTTGGAGATGGCTTGAATATAATTTATTTTTTGAAAGTTTTGTTCATATTTAAAGCTACTGAGGGGCAAGTTAATGTTTCTTGTGTTCTTGCCAAGATTCTCTGCTTGATGCTTTCCGTCTCTGCCATTATGAAAGGTGCTGGCTGAATTATTTGCTTTGACAAAGCTTCTGGTGGAGGTCTCTTCCTCGTTTAATTTTATTGATAGAGGCTGTTGTGCTTAAAAGGAAAGGATGACAAGCAGAAGGCGGTGAGTGGGTACTCAGTATTTTGAAGTACTTGTCTTTCTTCTGAGGGGTCCTCCAGAAATTGATCCCAGCTTACTTGACCAAATTCAAGGCCCAGAGATTTATTCCAGACGTCCTGGGCGGCGAGGAGCATCAGTCTTTCTCCCCTGAATCTGATTATTCTGCATCTGACCCAGGCTGCCTGGATGGGTGTCTTCTGATGCAAATCTGGTGATAGTGGCAACCTTTCTAACGGGGCCGAGTATCCTTGACAGCTGTTATCTGTCCTCTCCAGGTATTTTTAGTCTCCAGCCTCTGTGGCCACGTCTGGAGGAAGGGAGGATGGATTTAGCTGCTCTGGTGCCACTCCAAGTTGCTGCGGGTGCTGTCCGCTGCCTTCAGCAGCCTGCCTTCGTCTCGGCCCGGCTCTGATGAGGCTCTTTGCCCTTGTCATCGGGTGAAAAAGCAAACACAGAAGTCATTTGTTTAATAAGAACGAAAGCCATGAGTTTCAGAATGCTTTTAAAAATAAACAATGGTTAGTGGTGATGGTGCACAACAAGGTGAATGTAGTTAAGGCCACTAAATTGTATACTACAAAAGGGTGAAAATGGTAAATTCTACATTATGACTATTTTACCACAATTAAAAAAAAGACTCCAGGTGGATTCAAAATCTAAGGAGCAAAGTAGCAATGAGGTCCTAACAGTAAATATATGGCAATATTTTCATTACCCCATTGGGGGCTTGTGCCTTAAATAGGGTCAAAATCTCCCTCCCCCCACTGCCCATCTCTTCTTCTCTTCCCCTTCCCCCTCTGCCTCTCTGTCTCTGTCTCTCACACGCACACGCATACGCAGTGGTAAGCAGGCTCTGAGGTCCATTTATACAGTGAGCTCTAAGGAGGAGTGGTGAGGATCCATTGGACTGCTGATCATTTCGAGGGGGTAGGGTGAAAGGAGATTGGGAGAGAAAGGGACTGCAGCAAGGGGTCCTGGCACCTCAACCTGTTTCCATCAAACAGCATAAAAGAAAGAATATTAACTCCCAAGTGGATTTGTGTTCAGTTGTTGCAGTGGGTAAACTTTCTGCAGAGAATATGTCCACTGTAGCTACACACATGAGGCCAGGCACCGTCAGCCAGCGGCCTGGGGGTGGAGTGAATCAGCAGTGGGCATGTGCTGAGTGGTGGCGAAGCAGGCAGGGCACACTGGCTGGAGGTGGTCTTTGCAGGCTTTGCCCTGTGTGGATTCTCAGGTTGAAGCAGTCCAGTCTCATTTGGGGGATGTCAGTCCAGTTTGAATACTTGGGGGGTCCTTGCTTTTCCCTTGTTGTGGACCACTAAACCTGAAAGGTTGGGGGCAGCCGTCCAAAGAAAGGGAGACGTTGCCTTGGAAGAGGGACTAGGGGGCTGAAAACAGCAGACTGCCTCTGTATGAGCGTAGGTGGCCACCTGTATGCACGTTTGTTTGGCTTTTCCCTGGCATATCCTTCCTGCCTCTATTCTCTGGTTTTTCTTGATTTCTCATGGTAGAGGAAGGCATCAGATTGTAGTAGACAGGTGGGAGACTGTGAAGGAACAGTAGTTTGGAGGTTCTTTGTAAGGGCTAATAGCCCGTATGCCGTGAATCTTCTGAATACTACACAGCTGTTTAGTAATTAGTGTCTCCTAGTGATGACCTTGAGTATATTCAGAAAAGCAACACTTAGTATGTTCTACTTACCAAAAGAGGAAAGTATGTAATGTTTTAAAAACACAGCCATCAGAGTAGCTTTTAGTACTTAAAGGGATTTGATTGCTTTTTTAATAACTTTATTAAGATATAATTCATATACCATAAAATTCATTCTCTTAAAATATATAATTCAGTGGTAATTAATATGCTTATACAGTTGTACAGCTATCTGCACTCTCTCTTTCCAGAGTATCTTCACTCCAAAAAGAAACCTGTATCTATTAGTAGGCACTCCCCCTCCTCCCCTCCCCCATCTCTAGGCAATCAGTAATCTCCTCTTCTTCATGCATTTGCCTGTTCTGGACATCCTATCTAATAAAAGAGTAATATGCAGATTGACCATCACTCCAACACACAAGATGGCTGCCCCCATGTGGTCAAAGATTCTGCCCCCATGTGGACACAAGATGGCTACCACAAGATGGCCACCACAAGATGGCCAGCAGGGGAGGGCAGTTGGGAGGGACCAGGCCTGCAAGGGAGGGCAGTTGTGGGCAATCAAGCCTGAAGGGGGGAGGGCAGTTAGGGGTGACCAGGCCGGCAGAGGAGGGAAGTTGGGGGCAAACAGGCTGGCAGGGGAGAAGTTAGACATCAATCAGGTTGGCAGGGGAGTTGTTAGGGGGTGATCAGGCTGGCAGGTAGAAGCAGTTAGGGGCAATCAGGAAGGCAGGCAGGCGAGCAGTTGGGAGCCAGCAGTCCTGGATTGTGAGAGGGATGTCCAGCTGCCCGTTTAGGCCCTATCCTACCGGGATCGGGCCTAAACGGGCAGTTGGACATCCCTTGAGGGGTCCCAGATTGGAGAGGGTGCAGGCTGGCCCCCCCCCCACGTATGAATTTTGTGCACCGGGCCTCTAGTTTTATATAAGTGATATCTTACAATATGTGGTCTTTTGTGACTGGCTTCTTTTGGTATAATGTTTTCAATGTTCATCCATGTTGTAGCATATATCAGAACTTGGTTCCTTTTATAGTGGAACAATCTATATCATAAAAGGCCTGTCACGGCATCACGACCAACTACTGGACTCACCAGGAGGTGCATTGATGGGTCCCGCGGCAGCCGCGACTTCTGGAGTGTCTCGGGCTGCCGGCAGCGTCTGCGGAGCGTGTGAGGCTTTGCGGGGCAGCGGCCATGGCCCTAATGGCAGGTTAGGCCTAGGGGACCCTACACGTGCACGATTTAATCGTGCGCTGGGCCTCTAGTACTCGATAAATATGCCACATTTTACTTCTCTCTTCTTCAGTTGATGAACATTTGCGTTATTTTCACTTTCTGGCTATTTTGAATAATGCTGCTATGAACACTGTGCACATGTTTTTGTGTTGTGTACATATGTTTTCAGTTTTCTTGGGTGTATAGCTAGCATTGGAATTGTTGGGTCATGTGGTAACTCTCTTTCATTGAGGAACTGCCAAACTGTTTTGCAAAGTGGCTGCATCATATTACATTCCTGCCAGCAATGTCTGAAGATTCTGATTTCTTCACATCCTTGCTAACACTTGTTATTATCTGTCTTTTTGATTAAAGCTATTCTTGTGGATGTGAAGTGCTATGTTATGTGGTTTTGATTTGCATTTCCCTAATGTCTAATGTTGAATGTCTTTCATGTGATTATAGGCCATTTGTATGTCTTGTCTGCTCTGGAGAAATGTCTTTTGCCCATTTTTGAATTGAGTTGTTTGGTTTTTGGTTGTTAGTTGTAGGTGTTCTTTATTCATTCTGGGTCTCAATCCCTTATCAGATATATGATTTACAAATATTTTCTCCCATTGTATGGGCCGTCTTTTCACTTTCTTGATAGTGTCTTTTGAAGCACAATCAAGTTCAATTTATCTTGTTGCTTATGCTGTCATCATTAAGAAACCATTGCCTAATCTAAGATCATAAAGATTGACACTTATGTTTTTTTGTAAGTCTTATAGTTTTAGCGCTTACATTTAAGTCTCTGATTCATTTTGAGTTAATTTTTGTGTATGTTGTGAGGTGGGTAGACTTCCAGCATCATTCTTTTGCATGTGGATATCCAGTTGTCCCAGCACCATTTGTTGAAAAGACCATTGAAGTATCTTGGCACCCTTGTCAAAAATCACTTGACCATAAATGTGTGGAGTCTCGATTCTAATCTATTGATCTATACACCTATCCTTATGCCAATACCACGCTGTCTTCATTACTGTAGTTTTGTAGGAAGTTTTGAAATCAGGAGGTGTCTGTCCTCCAGCTCGATTTTTTTTAAAGATTGTTTTGGCTATTCTATGTCCCTTGAATTTCCACATGAATATTAGGATCAACTTGTCTATTTCTAAAAAAGAGGCAGTTTTGATATTGATAGGGATTTTGTTAGGTCTGTGGAACAGTTTGGGGAGTCTAAAGCCTTTTTATGGATCTACTCTTTGCTTAACTCAAGCACCCAAGTGGCTTGCCTTAACATTTTTTTGTTCTAATTTATTACTATAATAGGCTGCCTTGGTAAGACATTGTAATTCTCTGGTAGGCTGGAAATGGACTTTTCAGGTTCCAAGAGAGCAAATAGCTAATTCATACAGTCTGCAGGTCTGTGTTTTTTTGATGTGAAAGTTTGCTGATGTCTTGAATGTTTAGAAAAAATGTAGTATTCTTGTTAACGCTTGCTCTGATTAATAGAGAATTAACAGATTCCACATATGAATATATAATTATCAAAGACTTAGAATATGTTACAGTAAAACTGACATTAAAATTTATATTATTCTTATTGGAGGTGTCAGAGATATTTTAGGATCTTGTACTCCTGTGGGGGCCATGTGAATAACTCTTATACTCTCAAGTCAGTTCATTTACTCAGCAAACAATACTGAAGTGCCAGACACAGCGGAGGACAGGCATAGTCCCTGCCCTCATGGGGAAACTGACATTAATCAAGGTGCCCTGTGAAATTACAGCTCATACGGGGCTGGGAAGAGATGAATGCTATGAAGGGAAGTACATGTGTCATAAAAGGATTTGACTAATCTGAGAGGCTGGGGGAAGATTCTTAGGTTAAACTATGAAGGAAAATGGGAATTAATTGAGGGAAAATGAGGGAAAGAAGTTGTAGGTAATTGGGTGGGCTGGCTAGTGAGATGTGTGGGATACTCTGATGCTATTCGGGCTGTTTATAGTTTTTGAGAAAGAGTATCTGAAGACTTGACTCTGGTCTTATTCTGCCCCTTAAGTGCCTCGTGACTTTGAACAGGTAACTCAACCTTCCTGAGCTTATTTGCTTACTGTTTTTTAACCTTATGAGGCAGTGTGCAGCTGTTTTTATTTAGAGATAAAACATACATATGAAAAAATACAGAAATCTAGGCTGTTGATGGATTGTATTAGTATAACTTAAAATAATTATTTTCCATGACCTTCTGTGGTTGGTTTCTTAGGAATGCAATATTGGTAAATTGAATATTTTCTGAAAATTTTCCTAGTTTTTGTGATTAAGATTCACTTCAGTTCTGTATACTCTAGAAGCCTCCCATCTGCGGGGAGCAGATGTGGATGGGACTGATTCAAGGCTGGTCATGGTGCAGGCTGGGATCAGGCCCTGGAGGGACTGGGAAGTCTTGAAGGAGGTGGAATTTGACTGGCATCACTGACAGCAAACATGGTAGTTGGAGGAGAAATTCACTCAGCGGAAGCGCAGCAAAGGCACAGAACAGAGCCAGGAGGGCACGGGGTGGCTGGAGTTTGGTGCATGTGTGTAGATGAGCCTGGCACAGAAGGGAGGGGTCAGGTTGCGGGGGCTTGGAGAGTCCAGCTGGGAGTCTGGATTATGTCCTCTGTTCTCGGAGAGGCTCTCAGAGGTGTGTGTGGCCTTGCTCAGGAGTGGGGTTGATGGGGTAAAAGTCTAGTTTCTGTGAAGGTGCTAATAACGGCCGTGTGCTTACCTCTCCAGCTCTCTCTCCGCTGGCCCGGCATGTGCACGTCTTTCCGAGTCTGATTGTGCCCGAGCACCATGCCCCCCCTTGGCTTTGGTCTTTGCACTTTGCCATCGCCTCGACTTAGAAGGTGCGCCTTCCTCCGGAACACACGCACGCGTACTCACAGCTGCTTTGCTTCGCTGGCCCTCTGGCCTCTGGGTTGCAGCGGAAGTGAGACTTGTTTGAAAAGCCTCCCTGATCTTGCCTCTCCTTCAGTCTGGAGTGCATGCCCTTGTGTGCCCCGTGGTACTCCCTGGCTTTCCTGCCCATTGCATACTTTAGTTGGTATTAGAATTGCTTGTTCACTTCTCTCTCTCCCTCAATTAGATTATATCTTTTGAGGTCAGAGACTTGAGTATCTGGCACCTAGGATGGGCTTAATAATATTTGTTGGTTGAGTGGATGAATGAGCAAAGAGGAAGAATTGGAGCTGGGAAAATAGCTCTTGGCAAGAGTGTCTGTAGCAGTGGGCTGGAGAAGGGAGTTAGTGTGACTGAGTTGTGTGTGTGAGAGAGAGCTACTATTTTATGACTGCTAGACTGGACCTTGAGGGATGAGGAGAATTGAAGGTGACTCCTAGCTTTTGAACCTTAACTGGACTTAGGTGAGGCCGTTACCTGAGGTGGGGAATACAGGAGGGATCTGTTTTGGGGAGACTGGATGCCAATGTACTGGTTCTAATTGGGTAAGTAAATGACATGAGGTAGCCTCAGCATGTTGGTATACAGCAGGGGTGGGGGCCCTTTTTTCTGCCAGGGGCCATTCATAACATACAAAATTACCAGTTTAAATATTAGCCTGCTATATTTGGTCAAACGTTTAATTAACTTACCCCTAATGCCTTGGCAGGGCCAGACCAAATGATTTTGAGGGTCTTATACGACCCACGGCCAGGCGTTCCCCATCCCTGGTATACAACATGACATTGGAAATGTGGGTCGAAGTCATTCATATTGCCTGTTGTTGTCTTCTTCATTGAGCTTTCAGAGAGCAAGGGAGCCTGGTCATGGAGTCCATAGAGGTCAGCTTCCTTGGCACAGGGCAGGGTGGGGAAGGCTGGTGAGTAGATCTGGAGGGGCAGATAGAGATAGCCCGCACAGCCTGGTAGAGTGCATAAGGTTCATGGGACTAGGGACTTTGTTTGTCTTGCTCATTGGACACCTCTGCCCAGAACAGTGCCTATTGATTAAAAGGATGAATGAATCAGTTCAACAAATTAGGAGAAGTCACAGTAGGAGTAAAGTTGTTATGAGAAAAGGGAAGGGACTTGAGGGCAGAAATGTGGGGAATGCTTCCATTTAAGTGTCACCGGAGGGGAGAGCACCAGTGGGGACTGAGAAAGAATGGTCAGAGAGGTAACAGAACAAGAACATAAAGTCAGCGGTGCTAAGTGCAGAGATTGTGAGGAGGTTCTCAGTTGTAATGCTGCAGAGTTTGAATAGAATGAAGACTGAGGAAAAGGTGATGATTTTGTCAGGTAGTGAGGCGAGAGAATGAGAAAGAGGTAGCAAGAGAATAAGATAATTCTTTCAAGGATTTTGTGGTAAATGCAGAGTGCTGGTAAAAATGGTAGTGAAATGATTGATTAAGTCCAAGTTGAGAAAAGAAATCCCTGGGACCTGATGGACTATGGTGTATTAGTTATCTATTGCTGCAGTAACAAATTGCCAAACTTAGTGACTTAGAACAGACACATTTATCACCTGATCCTGGGGTCAGGAGTTCAGGCTAGGTCCCCTGCTTCAGGGCCTCACAGGCTGCATCAGGGTGTTGGTCGGGCTGGGCTCATATTCAAAGGCTCCATTGGGAAAGGCCCCCCCCCCCCCCCCCGCAAACCCGCACGGTGGTTTGAAGGATTCCGTCTTGTGGGCTGTTGGCCAGAGGTACCCTCAGTTCCTTGCCGTGTGGGCCTCTCCAGTCTGGCAACGAGCTTCATCAGAGCCGGCAGGTCCGAAAGGAGATGCCGCCAGCAAGACAGGAGGCACCATCTCTGTCCTCAGCACAGCAGTGACGTCAGCACCCGTGCCCGTTCTGTGGTGAGAAGCAAGCCACTGGGCCCGGGCTCACCCAGGGGCGGGGCTTACAAAGCTGTGTGTTTAAACAAGAGCTGGGGATCACGGGCCCACCATGAAGTTTTCCTACAAGTAGGGAGGGGTCTGGCACTAGGCAGCATTAGATAGAACAGTTCGTCCGAAAGATGCAGAGGTCAGGGTGGGCGCTTTTAGAGAGGGAAGTCTGGGAGGGGAAGTTGCAGGTGGCACGTTCACATACAGCCCTGTGGGTGTGGTGACCCTCTCAGCAAGCCTTCCCTGCCCTCTCTGTTCTGACCAGGGCTGGGGGTAGGTGCCACTCCTGTGAGGTGAGTTAACAGACTGTGTGATAATTGCCGTTGGTAAACCCTTGGTCTTGCTAAGGTTGAATTCTTTCCCAGCAGATTCCGGGCCAGTGGAGGTGTCTGTGCGGCTTGCCTTCGGTGTTGGTGAGGATCACGTGAGGTAGCACACACGGATCTCTTACGTGAGGAAGGGGCACGCAGGCCGACGGGTCCTCTGGTCTCCTTCCCCGTGCTCTGCGGCCAGGCCCCTGTTAACGTGGGTTCACTGTGGTGCGAGTTATTGGACTGGCCTGTGTTTAACACTGTGATGTTGTTAGGGCCTTTCGACTGGACTGTTGGCTTTTATGATAAACGACCCCACACTGCGACACCTTTCAAGTCCTTGAAGTTTTCATTTCTTATTTATTTTTTAAATCTGTCCTTGCTATTCCTTGTCACTCTTTTACTTCTCCCTCTCTGTCACTTTCCAGCTATCCTTGCCCCTCCCCTGTGTGGCTTCTGATCTTCTCTGGGCGTAGCAGCCTGACTATTAGGACTGTGAGGAGTTGAGTAGTAATCAAGCCGGGGATTCGGGTCTGGAAGCCCTTCTCACGGGGAAGCACGTGAGCGTTTGTGGGTGACTTTGTGAAGATCTCCTGGCCTCAGAGTGCATCTTGGCTTCCTCACTGGCTCTGGCTGCGCGTGGATGAGGTGGGGTTTCCGTGGAGCCAAGTTCCATTTGGGAGCGTGGCTGCCGTTTTCCTGCTCTGCAGTGGGAATCGGTGCCACTCTCCCCCTTGGCTTTGGTGAGCTTTGGTGTTTTGGGCTGTAGCGGCTAGTGATAGGTGGCCTGCAGTTTGGGCCAAAACGTGTTGGAGAAGCAAGGGAAGCCTTCCCACCAGGTGACACCATGCGCTGCAGCCTGCCTTTAGGACGGCGAGCCCGGCTTCGGCTCCAGGAAGCTGTGACGTTCCGCAGGGTCCTCTGTGTCTTCTCAGTGCTGGGGCTTTTCTGTCCCAGCCACTGGCCTGGAGTTCGCATTGTTCCTTTGGGGAAGCATTAGTGCCTTCCTAGGGTGAGGGCCTGTGTTCTTCGCAGACAGCACAGCGGCAGTGCGGGGGGCGGGGGGGGGGGCCCGCTCCCGCTCCCGCTCCCCCTCCCGCTGCTCCCGCTCCGCTGCTCCCGCTCCGCTGCTCCCGCTCCGCTGCTCCCGCTCCCCCTCCCGCTGCTCCCGCTCCGCTGCTCCCGCTCCGCTGCTCCCGCTCCCGCTCCCCCTCCCGCTGCTCCCGCTCCGCTGCTCCCGCTCCGCTGCTCCCGCTCCCGCTCCCCCTCCCGCTGCTCCCGCTCCGCTGCTCCCGCTCCCGCTCCCCCCGCTCCGCTGCTCCCGTTCCGCTGCTCCCGCTCCGCTGCTCCTGCTCCCGCTCCCGCTCCCCCCGCTCCGCTGCTCCCGCTCCCGCTCCCCCTCCCGCTGCTCCCGCTCCGCTGCTCCCGCTCCGCTGCTCCCGCTCCCCCCGCTCCGCTGCTCCCGCTGCTCCCGCTCCGCTGCTCCCGCTCCGCTGCTCCTGCTCCCCCCGCTCCGCTGCTCCCGCTCCGCTGCTCCCGCTCCCCCCGCTCCGCTGCTCCCGCTCCCCCCGCTCCGCTGCTCCCGCTCCGCTGCTCCCGCTCCCGCTCCCGCTCCCTGGCCGGTGCCCTTGGCAAGCGTCTGTGCCGTGCCTTGGCGTCTCCTTTTCTAGGGTCGGCATGATGTCTGCTCTGCTCCCCATGGGACCACAGCGGGATTTTCTATGTGACAATGCTTGTTATACGTACATAATACCAAGTAGAATGCCTGCTTTGTTGGGTTGGTTTTGTTGATATTTTACAGGACTCTATTTTTGAGGGCTTTAAAAAATGGTTATCATTGGTACCAGGAATGACAGTGCTGCCTAAAACAATGTCATTTTAAATTCTGTGTAGCTTTTTTCTGAATATGCCCTACTGGAATGTATTTGTACAAATGTGGACACTTAATAAGTGCTCTTTGATTATTTTCAGAATATTGAGTATACTGGCTTCCTAGCCAAATTAAATTTATGCAAGTTCTGTGATCCTGTGATTCATATCTGGAAAGAATAATTTTTTCATTCTGAAATCACTTTAAATACGCTTTACATGAATCTGGTAATAGTGAATCAATTAATGTGATTTCTCAGGTCATAAATCAGGCTTGAACTATTGTAGTATTAATTTCTGTGTAAGCTTCTTAGAACGTCAGTAGTTTTATGGTCTTTTTTAGCTACTTGTTTGCTTTTGAACTCAATTCTAGGCGTTGAACTCAATTTGAGAGCCTAAAATGGTCTGTGCCCCAAATACCATAGAGGTTACTCTTCACTTTCTTATTAGCCGGCCTTTGTAGCGTGAAGTCATTCACCTACCAGGCTTTTCCCTTTAACTGGGGTACACACTTTAATTTTGTCTCTATCCCATAGGAATGTTGCGAAGGTTATTATAGTAGCACTTACGGTGTATTTTAAACTTCTTGAAAAGAGGTACTATGTGAGTAGAAAATATTTTTGTACTGGAGCATATGCTCCCCTCCCCCTCCCCCCACTACCCTTTTGGGGCTCAGAAAAGGATGAAGTTGCCGTGTTTGGAGAACGTGTTGGTTTTCCCGCCTCCGAGGTCGTTGGCCCCGTGCTGTGGAGGGTCTCCAGGACGTGGCCTGTGCCAGACCGCGTGCCCTTTGGTCTAGCAGCCCTGTGCTCAGCCACACATGGGAGTGTTCCTTCTGGTGGTGTCTGTGAATAATACTGCGAGTATTTTGTCTTATTGCTTCATTGTTCAGAGACCAGAGGATGGGTGGCCACTCAGGGTGGCCGTAGGAGAGGGAGAGAGGTTCTTAAGATGACCATGGCCTTTAGTAACTATCCTCATCAGCAGGGCAAGAGATGGGGCCACTCTTGTTCCTTTCCGTGCACTTCTGGGAATGTCTTCATCCAGGAATTTAAAAAATATTTGAGCTTCTATTATTAGCCAGCCCTTAAGTACTGGAGATACCAGAATGAAAAGCCAGACATCCCTTTAAGGATGCCCTTGTTACTGTCTTATTCTGAATATGTTAGAAAAATAGTTATCAGAGAAGAAAAACTGCTCGGTTGGTTTTAGATGCTGAGTGGCGTTAGGGCTTACTAATGGTGGAGTTGTAGATTAACAGGAGGCATTTCTGAGAGGAATGACTGTTCTGTAATTACCCCCGCCCCCCCCCCCCCCCCCCCCCACACACACACACATTTACAAATGGCACCGTGGCGGAGGCTGCCCGCTGATTACGAACTCCATCTCCCTTCCTGGGCATGGAGCCAGACTGCATTTCCCAGCCGCCCTTGCAATTAGGTGTGGCTTTGTGGCCAAATCCTAGCCAATGGAGCAGGGGGAGCAGAGAAGTGGGCCACTTCCAGGCCTGGCCCGTAAACCCTCCGGGCACCGTTGTCTGTGCCCTGCCCTCCCTGCTGGCTGGTGCAGAAGCAGCCGGTGCCCCAGGAGGGCTCCTGCCCCAGGATGGGGGCAGCGTCGGTGCCAGAGCCTCTGCTCGGAGGAGAGCTCGCTGCTGGTCAGGCACACCTGGTTGGGACTTCACATGAACAAGTACATATTTATGGTGCTTGAGCCATGATACAGTTTGTTCTGAGCTAGCCTCCCTAACTGATGGAGGCATGATGCCTGGAATGCTAGGCCAAACTGGTGAGGTTAGTGAAGGGGCTAAGGATTTGAGACTCTGCTTAATTTTGATTATTTATGTGTCAGGTAATATGTACTGACCAGTGAATTTTAAGAATCAGTTTACGTCATGGTAAAATACATGAAAAAGTTTTTTCAATGCATCACTTCTAATTGATACAAGTGGTTTATTGCATTCAGTGTAGCCTCTCTCCGTCTTTGATTTAATAAGCTCTGTGGGTCCTCAGTTAGCTTTAAAGGGACTCTGTGGAGACTTAAACATTCTCAGTCCTTATTTCAAAGAACTGTAAATACAGTTTTCATCATGCTACTTCTCTGTTTACAAGCCTGTAATCACTCCTTATTACATAGCATTTTGTTCATTTATTGCAACATCCAAAGACTATATACATCAGGAATGTGGCTACATGTGACGTCCTGGACGGAAACAAAAATGAAGAAGACAGTTCATGTCTCCGCGGACGTTGTGCTTGGTGCACAGGTGGCTACTGGATTCTGTACTGCTGCCATGTGCCCCCACGTCAGCCTTTAATAAGTCATGCGTTATTTCTTCATTCCATTTTAAAAATTCTCATCCAAGGATATGTTTTTTTATAAGTTGATTTTTTAGAGAGAGAGGAAGGGGGAAGGAGAGAGAGAGAAACATTGCTCGGTGGCCTCCTGTATGCACCCTGACTGGGAATCGAACCCACCAACTAGGCATGTGCCCTGACTGGGAACTGAACCTGCAACCTTTTTGGTGCACAGGAAGACACTCTAACCCACTGAGCCACCCGCTGGGGCTCCTCATTCCAATTGATAGTGCACTTTTTGAAGGCAGGGGATCTACTTGACAGAGCGGCTGTCTTTCCCCTCTTGGCCACTTCTTAGAGACACTGGACATTATCACAATCAACCATCCATCTAGTTTCTTTTAATGATCTTGCTTGGATATTCTGGCATAGTTTTGTATTACAGTTGGTGTTAACTGATAGAAGTAATTTCATGGAATTATGCGGTTGCGGAATGCTAGGACTGAAAGGGTCTTTTTTATATTTATATATTTTATATTTTTTTACAAGAGGAATTTTATTTAGAAAGTTACAGGGGTGCCATGGCCAGTGTGCTCAGTGGTCAGAGCGTCGAGTTCAATTCCAGGTCATGGCCCTAAACTTGAGTTGCAGGTTCGAGCCCTGGCCCTGGTCTGGGGCAACCAATTGATGTGTGTCTCTCTCACATCGATTTTCTCTCTCTCTCTCTCTCCCCTCCCTCCCTCCCTCCCTCCCTTCTACTCTCTCTGAAAATAAATGGAAAAAATATCCTTGGTGAGGATTAACTCAAAATAAGTAAATAAAAGAAAATTACAGGGACACAAGAAGGGCCTGGAAGGGTCCTTTTTAGATCGAATGCCTGATTTTTAGATCATCTAGTAGTAGCTGATACTCGGGGCGTAGCACGGGCTTCACCTGGCAGCGTTAGAGGCACAGCGCAGGCTCCACTCAGACCTGTGAACCGGAACCCGCCTCTTAGCTAGGTCTCAGGTGACTTGCATGCACATTGAAGGTGGACACACTGCTCAGGTCAACTCCCATTTCACTCTGGAGAAAACCAGGACAGTTAGGGTTGCCCGGAGTCACATGACTATTTATTTCAGTGGCTCCCGAGCTTGGATACACCTTGGTTTACTTGGGAACCTTAAAAAATCCTGATGCCTGGGTCCCACGCCCACACATTCTGACTTAACGGGTCAGGATTGCAGCCTGGGCCTCACAGTGTGAACAGTCTCCTGGAGTGAGTGCTGTGCAGCCCAGCCGAGGGCCGCGCGGCGGGCTAGTGAGAGAACCCAGGTTTCTGGATGCTCCACGCCGGGTTGTACAGCCAGAAACATGCGTCCCCGACCTGGTGTTTCCCCGGCACGCCGCCCATGTTCTTTCCTTCACAGCGCTATCACCTTACACTCCCCACCCCCCACTGGGCATGTACCCCACAACATTAGGACCTTTGTCTTTTTATTGCTGGGTCCCACCTCTTAGGATGGTGTCTGGCACGAGTTAGGTACTCTGATGTTTGAAGAACAAATGGAAAGAGGCTACGCAGGTGGCACCAGCAGGGCCTAACCCGGTCAGCGGGCGGAGGCTCCTGAAGGATCAGGGATCTGAGTTGGGATTCAGAGGCAGCCAGAGAGGGCAGCGGGAGGACTTGAACCCAGACCTTCCTGCCATTGAGCTTGTGCTTCCCCCTCCCTGCTGTTCTGTGGGCAGAGAGGTCAGCTGTTTGCCTGGACTTCTCAGCTGGGGTGGTGGAACTGGGGTGCTGGGCTCCAGTTCTCCAGACCCTCGTATCGGGGCCACTTCCGCTCAGTGTCGTCAGCAGATGTCAAGGGGTCCAGGGAGAGGACCTCCCTCGGAGTCTGGCCCCGGTTAACACGAGGCAGTCCCTTCTGGTGTGGGTTTCCTGTGTTTTAGGCTTGTCTTGAGAACCTGGTTATTTTGAGGCTAGAACGGCATTTGTATCACTCACTTGTGGGAGTGAGTTTCTGTCCTGGTTAAACTAAACTATTACAGACACTTTATTATGCCAGTGCTTAGAGAGATCATGGTTGGTTGTTCGTGATATTTCTGTTACATGTTATTTTTGGTGTTTAATTCTTCGGATTTGTTACTTGGTCTATTTTGCCACTGGTTTATCTATCATCAAACTTTGAAGTAAGGTATCAATGTCCTTTTTGGGAAGCCATTTATTAGTGTGTTCCACTACACATTAGTGATTTGTAAAACTTCTGATGTTAAGGCCATTGTTAAAATGTCTTGATAAGTGGTAAGCTCATGCTGTCTTTTTTTGGTAATAGGAAGCCAGAAAATGTTAAGCCTTGAATGTAAGACATTCGTTTTAACATGATGAAATTTCGTTTCAATTCTGAAGCCACATTAAGATGAGATGTTGCAGTAATGCGGTGAGAAGGCTGTTGCTGGCGGCTCTTGCACGTGTTCCGTGAAGTAGGGTACTGCTGACTTGATGTGAACCACTTCTCCTAATGTGCTCTCATTCCACGCTCACAGTCCCGGGAAGGGACGTGTGAATTTCCCACAGGGACTTGGATTCTGAGGTTTGCCCGTAGTTCCTAGGGAGCGTCCTCGGGCCCAGATGCTAGCTTAGTAACAGGTGGTTACTAAAGATGCTGCCACAGGTTGCCAGTCAGCAGTTAACCACTATCGATTAAATCGAATAGAAGGCTGGTAAAAGTCCTGCAACAAGAACTTTCTGGAAACAGAAAGTAAGTAGGAAGCGGATCCTTATCCTGGTAGCTAAGAGTCACATTGTGGAGAAGGACTTACTTATGGTGAAGCACTTGACCATGAATATAAGGAGGAAAATTAAAAATTTGTGCAAGTTAACGTTAGTCAGATTTCAATTCTTTTTGGCACAAAATTTTAGTTCTTAGAAAACGTTAACATTGTTGGAGATTACTCTTATTGACCTTAGTAACATTTTATGTTGGTGTGGTACTTTTGAATTGAAAGCACTATTGTATGCTTTATCCCATTCAATTCTCCCAACAACCCTGTGATCTAAGAGAGAGGGCTGTCCTTGCTACCTTAAAAAAAATACACACACACACACACACATACACATATATATATGTATATTAGAGGCCCGATGCATGAATTCATGCACCAGTGGGGTCCCTTGGCCTGGCCTGTGGAATCGGTCCTTAACCGGCTCTCCCAACATCCCCTGAGGAGTCCTGGATTGTGAGAGGGTGCAGGCCAGGCCGAGGGACCCCTCTGGTGCACAATCAGGCCAGGGAGGGACATGGGGAGTTGGCCAGCTGGGGAGGAACTGTGGGAGGACTCCAGGGCATGTCCCGCCCCTCTTGCTCAGTCTCGCCCTATCAGCCAGACCCTAGCAGCAAGATAGCCTACCAGTCAGAGCATCTGCCCCCTGATGGTCAGTGCATGTCATAGCGAACAGTTGAGCTGCCTTAGCATATCATTAGCATATTGCACTTTGATTGGTTGAATGGCCTACTGGATGACCAGACACTTAGCATATTAGGCTTTTATTATATAGGATTTTTATTGATTTCAGAGAAGAAGGGAGAGGGAGAGAGAGAGAGAAACATCAATGATGAGAGCTAATCATTGATCAGCTGCCTCCTACATGCCCCCTACTGGGGATCAAGCCTGCAACCCAGGCATGTGCCCTGACCGGGAATCAAACAGTAACCTCCTGGTTCATAGGTCGCTCAACCACTGAGCCATGTCTTGCTACCTTTTTTGATGAGGTAATACAGAGGTAATTACATTCCAAATGACAGCTAGTAAGTGAGAGAACTGAGCTATTTATATTGTAGAGAAAAATGTTGAAGTGGTTGTTGAAAGTCTAAATAGTCCTTGGTTTTCTAGGTATGTAAATATGTTGTTTTAATGCAGGATGAATAATCTAAACATTTAATACTGCAAGCAAAAGAAAAGTATATTAGGACTGAAAATAATTGGTTGGCAAGACTCACAGAGATGGTTTTCCTTTTTTAAAGTTACCATTGTGCCGGTTCTTGTATGAACACTAAAATTTTACCTACATGAAGCAGCCTGGGAGCAGAGACCTGTTCTCCAACTTCCTGACCTGCGGCACCTGCCATTCTGTTAGCTGGCACTCAGTAGATTCTCTTGAATGAGTTGGGTGTTGGGTTTACTCTTGGGAAATGGTTAACATTGTCATTGAATATGGACTGAACTGCAAAATGAATATGGCATTGGTTCTTCTTAGTAAAGATTTACTGTGTACATCACTTAATGCTTCCTTTAAAATTTTTTTTACAAGTAATGCATATTCCCTGCATATGTCTTTTTTCACACACATAGATTCTAAATTTCGTAACATTCAAGTCTACAGAATAATTGTAGGTGTGGTGCAAAGAACTCATTTCCCCTTGAACTGTGTGAGAATAAGTTGCCAATATGTTTCACCCCTTCCCCCCCTCAAATGCTTTTGTATTTCCTGCAAACCAGAGCATTTTCTCCATCACCATAACATAGTGATCACCCAGGAAACTAACATCGAGACATTTCTACCATCCCACCCTCAGATGCTGTGCCCGTTATGCCGGTTGGCCCGGTGGTAACCTCTGGGCCGCACTCGGTCGTCTCCTCTGTCTCTAAGACACAGCAGTCCTCTCAGTCTGTGGCTTTCATGGCCTTGACACTCTTCATCGAAGAGTACAGGCCAGTCATTCTGTAGACTGTCCCTCCTTTGGGGTTTGTCTGATGTTTCCTCATGATTAGGTCCACGTTGTGCATCTTGGGCAGGAAGATCACAGAAGAGCCAGTGTGTATCTTTTGCAAAGATTAGTTTTACATTTTATTTTCTGTTTCCTTAGAGCGTTTCCCAAAGTGTATTCTGCGGAACTAGCACCTACTGTGTTCTCAACACCGTGCCACCTCTAGAAGGTAGGATTTGAAAAGCTTTTGACTTACAGGAAGGGGTGGGCTTGGCAGCTCGAGTATTTCTGGCATTGTAGTGTGATCAGGACTTAGAAGACCTGAGGTTCTGCCTTTAACTTGTTGTGTGATCTTAGATGAGTTACTTAATCCTTCTGGGGGTAGCAAATAATACTCCCCTTGTAACCTTTATGTGAGGATTAAAAAAGGCAAAGGGTTTAACCACATGGGAAATTCAGAGCACTCTGCAGTGTTACATATTGAAACAATGATTCTGTAACTCTGGTGTCAAATTCCGGGAAAAGCCACAGGTCATGTTTGAATCCCATCTGAGCCACTTACTAGTTGTGGATCTTGGGCAAATTAATCTGAACCTCTGGCTCTTCATCTGTGAAATGGGGTGATTATGCCCTGATGGGTTCTTGGGAGGATTAAATGAGAGCATGCCATGTAAACTCCTCCTGGATGCCTGATATGGAGTCCCACAAATGTTTACTCCCTCAGAAATAGCAGAAAGTAAACTTACCTGGTCACGTGTAGCTCCATGGACATTGAATGGGATGAAGCAGGAGAAGATGCTCCCAAACTCAAATTGACGTAGTCGATTACAAAGCTCCAAACCCCACTTTAGCTGCCCCTGCACACATATTTTAGATGGAAATGTAAATGCAGATAAATAGAAGTTTATTGAGCCTGGGTTATGAGTTGACCTAAACCTGGGGCAGAGATTTAATAATAAGATCAACAGAAAAAAAGCATAAATCTGGGCCACCTAAGAATAGGAAGGGTCAGGTTTGATGATCACACTCTGTAAGAAGAGGAAAGGGGTTGTTAAAGAGCAAAACTAGTTATGTTTTTCTATTAAAAAACTTATTTTTTAAACCTTTAAATATCTTTTGGATAATTACAACGGAGTTTAATTCATTTTGGAGAATCTCTTTGGAAAAGAATAAAGAGAAATCCTACCAATGCTGGCACATAGTTGGTGCTTAATTAATATGTATTTTGGATGAATAATGATTTGAAAGTCTGACATTAGTAATGGCAGTATTTGCTGCTGTGAGCACTGTGCTGACTTGAATAGAACAATATGTGGCTATGTTTCCCTGAATCAGTTCCTATCCTGCTAATTAAATCTAAGCACATAATAATTAGAGCTAAACAGAAAATTGTAGCGCTTCCTTTGAATTTTACCACTCCAAGTTGATCAGATATGTTCCTGATAAGATCTAGCAGTTTGATATACTGTTATATCGACTTATTTTGAGCAGTTTGGTCTAGAGGTTGAGAGATTAACTGTAATCAACTTGATTGAATAACAGAACCAAAGTTATTTAATTTTTATTAATTATGAACAAAAATAAAATGGATGCATCATTTCCAGGTTAGAGTTGATATAGTTATAATTTCCCTTGCAGAAGTCAACAGGGTGTTCCAAGGAAAAGGTCACATGTATTTCTTTGGATTTAAATAAAGGATTTGGCAATGTGAATCTCAATTCTTAGCAATAAAACATGAAAACAAGAACTTTACTTCTTGCCTTATTAAGTGACTGCATATTTTTGTATATTTTAGAAAGTTTTAGTTAAATTATACTGTGTCTCTGAAGTTATTATTCAGAAAATATTTGAAGGTTGACTGGAAAAGATGGTTCATTCTCTAGAATTATAGTTGTCAGCCAAGCAAATCATCTGTCAATTTCAGGAGCTTCACTAGTTATTTTTATTGTGAAGGAGGTTAGAAAATAATTTTTGAAGTCATATATCAGACCTGAGTATTATGCTAGATAATGATAATGAAGTGTTTCACTGGATTTGGTTGGCACTTCCATTTCGCGGTGTCAGTTGAACTATTTACATTAAATCCTGAGATGCATTTGGAACCAGTGTATACTTCAGGTTACTCTCAGGTGCTGTTACAATCCTGGTGCCGAGACAGGATTTAAAAACTGGCACATGTATTTATCTAATTATTATGTCAGTATAGTTATTCCAAAAAGATGAAAAAGCAGTTCTTTTCCAGTGGGAAAGCAAAGTTACTTTTTATGACACTTTTAACTGGAAAACAGAAATTTGAAAATAAGAGTCTTAACATTTTGCCTATATGAGTTCCTATTTTTCCCCAGTACTAAAATTGCCATCTTCATAATGCATAGTGGGAAAATTTACCCGTTGTTATGTTTCTTAAAAACATCCAATTTATATTCAGCATGAACCTAAAATTCTGGAATAGCACAGTTTAAAACTGATTAAGGGGAACTCATTGGCCTGTCATACTTCTGTTCCTTTGAAGCCCTGGCTGTACAGCCCCATAGCGCGCTATATTTAGAAACTTGATTGAGACAGTGCTTACACAGCCATCCTCCTTTTCCTCTCTAAAAGCCCTCGGCCGACTCACCTCTGCCTGATTCCGTGTCAGAGGGAAGACGAGGCTTTTCTATAGCAGTTACTGGTGCTGCTGAGAAGAGTGCGCTCTCGCTCTCCCCCCCCTCCCCCCAAGTGTGCAGACATACCCGTACATAGATGCGCTTTCATATGTCACAGGGACGGCTGGTTCCTCAAAGAGGCTGAAAGGACAGACACTTGACCTCAGGTTGTGATCACAAACATAGAAATAGAAGCTGAGGCTTAATATTCTGTTAGTATTGTTCAGAGTACTTCTTAAGTAGTTTTCTCAGCGTATGATACGCCCAGACATACATACAATTCAGGGTCTGCCCTTTATTTAGCACCTAGCATAGCACTGTTTTCCTAAAGGCACCCTGTAAATGTGAATGTTTGAATTAAGTATAGATTTTAGGATTCCTCCTCTACTTCCAGAATTGTATACAACATGGGAAATTTTATAAAGTAAGAATAAAACCACTTTAGGGGCGGAGAGAAGGGACGGGAGGTAAAGGCTCCTGGGATTTGGTTTTCTGCTCTCTAAAGTCTGAGGGCCCTCGGTCCCCTCGGGGCATGAGGTGCAGGGAGCACACGTCAGCACGTGAAATTACAGGGTTTTGTAGGGTGCAATTAATACAGAACTTTCTAGGAACATTCTCTTAGTTTAACATTCTTGGTTATATAGCAAGATTTAAAAAAGTTTAATTTAATTTCACCCTTAAATTAAAAATTTGGATTCTTAAAAGCAGTCAGTTTTGAAGTTTTTATACTGCTTATAGAAATGGAAGATGGGCATTATAATTCAATCGGTTATGTAGTTCATGGACCAAAAAAGATTTAGTATGCTAAAACTCTCCTAAGTTCCTTTCTACAAAATATTTCCATATGATGTAGTAAATTTTTTTAGACTTTATTTCTATGCCCAATATTTTCCTGTTAAGATATTTTCCTTGAGGAGAAATGTGTAAATTAGATGAAAAATGCTTGGAGAGGATTTTATTGTGGCTGTAGAAAATACTTTTATTCTGCTATGGTTTTCACATGTTCAAAAAATAGACCTATGCTAAGTAAGCAACATTATAGTAAATGACTAGAAAGATATGTTGTTGTATTTCACTTTTGACATTATTGACTAATACCAGTGTGCCTATAAAGGCTGTTTAATTGCCAGATATGTGAAGTCATTGAATTACAGCCGTTCTGTAGGGGCTTACGGAGGAGAGTTAGAGGTAGTCTGATTCTCCTTGATTTAGGAAAACTGAAGATATTAAGTAACTTACCCAAGGTCACACAATTAGAAAGTAGCAGAACTGGGACTGAAGCCTGGACTCTTACTTGGAGTTCAATGTTTTTATTATATCTTGCTAATATCAGAATACGTTATTTCAACCGTGCTTTCTGGAGCAAATTCAGTGTTTAGTATTTAATGCATTGCTCCTTTGTACCTGGTTATGCTCTGCATCCTTTGGATATTGGGGCTTCTATTTAACATAAAAACAAAACAAAAGTGGAATGGGTACTTTGAAACTTGGAACTAAATGTGCCAAAACTGGAAAGAAATTTTGAGCTAGGCAAAGGGGACTTTGTTACAGGAATGAAATAGGAAATGATGTGCAAATAAATAAATTAATGAAATGATACATAAAGGAAATGATCTCTTCTAGAAAGTATCAGGGAGGCCAATTATCAGGTAGTGAGACATACCATCTAGTCTGAAAGGAATAGATTTTTCTTTCACTTAATTTAGAAGAGTTATATTTTGATGAAATACATTAATGATATAGATATATATGTAAATTGAGTTAATTAAAATGGTATATTTCTACATTTAGGCCAGAAAGGCCAGCTTCTATATTACCTAGCTAACTGCAGCCTTGAATTCCTTATAAGATGTGTAACTTGCTTTTGAAAGGATAAATCTCATTTATATTCTAGAGGATGAAGTGGTATTAGTTTATGAATAAAATAGTCCTCTTTTATTAGAGTTCTTCTTTCCTAAAAAAATGTAAACCTTTTCAAGTGGTTAATAGAGGATCTCGGGGTTGTGCTGTGAGGTTAAATCCTTGTGCAATTTTGGTGGACTTCATGGGAACCTGGGCAAGAACCTTTGAAAGTAACGCCTGGTCACGGGCAGCTGCTGGGGTCCCTGCCCACTGCTCGCCAGGGAGCAGGAGCTCTGCTCAGAGGGCAGGTGAGGCTTTCGCTCGGAGCAGGGGCTCCTGGTCTCTGACGAACCCGAGCTGCTGCTTCTCACCTTGCCAGTGTACTTCAAGGGAGAGTTTCTCGTATTTTCTCTGAATTTATTGTCTTCTTCTTTATAGATGATCATGGGAACAGCAATAGTAGTCATGTAAAAATCTTTTTACCGAAAAAGCTGCTTGAATGTCTGCCGAAATGTTCAAGTTTACCCAAAGAGAGGCACCGTTGGAACACTAATGAGGTAGATAATTTTCTCTTTCTAGGGGTATAATTTCTTGAAGGGCAAACTTCTTAGGTCATTTTGCATATTATTACTTTATATTAGCTTTACCTGGAAATATTGAACTAGGAAATTGTAAACAAGAAGATTATTTAATTTGGATTTGACAGAAACCAACATGTTTCTTGAACAATCTTTGCTCTGCTTGGCTTGCTTTGAACAATATAAACTGTGCACGCTGACTGACTAACTGAGGGAGCCTGGCTTCCTGTATCTGTGTTTTCCTGCATTTTGGCGTCTTGCATTTGGTGGTTAACTGCCTGCATCTCCACTGAACACCAGCGCGTCTGTTGTCACGAGTTAGCGAAGAGACAGCTCAGTGCCCATAGACCGTGCGGTGTCTTGACGATGTGACGTTTCTGTAGAGTTGGGGCACGTAGGCTTCCTGCTGGCAAAACAGCTCTTAGTCCTGCGATGAAGACAGTTTGCACGGAGGCTAGCTGGTTTACCGGAACGATAGGAATCTTTATTAAGAATGAAGACTGTTTAGTAGACTGGATACAGGGTGGGGCAAAAGTAGGTTTATAGTGATTTGTATGGAAATAATACAATAAATAAAACATAATACAAGAATAAACTCTGTTTCTCGGACTCACAACTGTAAGCCTGCTTTTGCCCCACCTTGTATTTGGCATCAAGTTAGAAAGAAATTTGATGAATTAGAATGAATTAAAGTTTATCTTCTTGGGTGATGTTTCTTTCTTTCTTTCTTTCTTTTTTTTTTTTAGTAAATCTTTATCTGGGAGTCTTAGAACACTTTAACACTGGGTTTGATTGCTTTCTCTTCGTTCTTAGTTTGGAATCTGAATATTTGAATTTAGGGTGATAGCCGCTTAGTGTGGTGATAAGAATTGAGTATGTGTCCATAACTTGGGGAGTTCTATTCCTTAAATTCAAGTGGCTGGGTTACTGGTTTCCCAGAGTTGGTTATAATCAACTAGAGGCCCGGAGCACAGATTCGTGCATATTGAAAGTAAATTAATTAGGAGGTGGCCAGAGGGGTGGAACTGGGCAAGACGGGCAGGATGTGCCCTGGGGCCAACCTCCCTCGGTCCCTCCCTGGTCAGCCACACCTGGGGTGGCGCTGGGGCTCGAAGGGCGTCTGCCGAGTGAGCGGGCCTGGCCTGCAGGGATCAGGCTGAAACTGGCCATCTGACATCCCCTCAGGGGTCCCTGAGTGTGAGAGGGCACTCTGCAAAGTTGCTGTCACTTGGCAGCACCTGTGTTGAGCGCCTGCCCCCTGGTGGCCAGTGCGCGTCATAGCTACTGGCCAGTTCGTCAGTCACTTAGGCTTTTATATATATAGATGTGTGCTACCCTGTTAGGGTGTTATATTTAACTAAGACAAGAAGAAAACAGTGTGTCTGTTCACCATTATTTTTTGAAGATTATTTTGCTCCAGCTCCTCAATTTAGAATGCTTTCGTTTTGAGTTGTGAGAGGTTATATGGATGAAAGTTTCTTTACTTTTCCCAGTTTACAGAGTTAAATACTCTATAGAACCCCATAGCTTTGTTACTGTATCTCAGCTGACTTTAAATTTCTTTTAAGGTATGTATATTTTGATTATTTACATAAATTATATTTCTCCTTCAGACAGAATACTTTTGCTTTGACTAACATTAGCTAGTTTAGAGGCCTATTGTTTCATGTGGTCATTTATTAGCTGTTTCAAACATTTAAGACAGATAAAGTAGATATGTTGTAAATTAGTCTTTACCATAGGTTATTACTCTACCAGCAAAATAGTATAATTTGGGAGCCATTCAGTAGGTTACAACTAGGTTATGAACTATTTAAAATTCAGTATATGTCTTTGTAAAATTCAGTCTGTTTCTGCAACATGGATTTGACTCCATACTGTTATATATTAGCTCCAGTTTATTTGTAAATGTATCAAAACATATAATAGGTATGTACTTTTTAATTTTATATGACGTTGGCAATTTATTTTAATTATGATTTGCAATTATATTTGAAACCAGCTATTGCTTAATTAAAATCAGTGGCCTTAAGAATCTTATAAAGCTAGAGGTAACAGTGTTAGAAATTTAGTTGGTAGTTTATTTAGATAATTGATTGCAGGTTTTTTGGAATGTTGGAGCACAGCTCTTCAACTGAGTTCACATTTTTACTTAGAGTTAAAATACCCTAGATGTTTTACTTTTACCTTTTAGATACAGTATAAAATACCCAATAAAGGACATTTATAGAGATAAGATTAAAAGGACAGTAAGTTCCGTGTTTGGTCCCAGCACTCAGTCCACACAGCTCCCTGGAAACCGCTGCTTTAGGTCCCATGTTGCTCACGTCCAAGTTCACAGACAGGCGGGGGAGCACTTGCCTGGTCCCATGCTCTCTCCGCGATTTGCCCGCTCCGCACTCAGAAGCTGGGCGTGGAGGCGGGGCTGGGAGGCTGGCCTGCACTCCTGTGGAGAGGACGTTGGCCTTTTTCTTGTTCCTTTTTGGCTTCAGGAAAAATAGGGGAATTTAGAGTGACAGCAGAAGGCTCGGATTAGTTGTTAATTCTGTGGCAATGGACCTGTCATTAAAAACACTTAAAAATTTATTTTATTTAAAAATTGTTTTCAGTTACAGTTGATATTCAGTATCACATTAGTTTCAGGTATACAACATAGTGATTAGACATGTATATTCCTTATGAAGTGATCCTCCCAATGAGTCTAGTGCTCACTCGGCACCATGCATCGTTATTATAATGTTGTTGACTATATTCCCCATGCTGTACTTTATATCCCCGGGACTATTTGTAACTGCCAGTTTGTACTTCTTAATCCCTTCCCTTTTATATCCAGCCCCCCACCCCCTCCCATTCATTTTTTTTAACTGGCTCGGATAATTGGAGGAGTAGATTGTTAGTATTCCCATCAAAGCACTTACTTCTTCGTCCTAGCTGGGTGTCGTCGTTTTCCCACGTCCTTCAGCCTGCCACTGGAACCTGGGGACACGCACATCGTGCACTTGTCTCACTGGGCTCGGTGGTCCTGTGAAGGCAGGGTCCCTTTCGTCAGGGAGTCCCTTGAATTGCTCCTCCAGTAAAGTGTGGCCATTCTACCCTTCCCAAGCGCCGTGTCCTTCGAGCTGGAGCAGATGGCTGTGCTTTGGTGGAGCGCCGCTTGAAGCGGTCTGCTTGTCCTCAGGAGCTGTGCTTACACACATGCGTTTCCTTAGATCTCATCGGCCCAGGCGCTGTGGCTGCAGAGGCGCGTGTTTCCATCTCACCCTCTGCGCAGCGTGTTCGCCGCGTGGACTGGCGGCCTGAGTTGCCAGGACGAGATGTCAGCTGTCCTCTTCTCCTCCCCATGTTCTCCCCACCTCTCTGCGCGGCGTGCACAGTTGAATTCCTGGGAGTAGTCTGTAGAAATTTGGAGAAATTCCTTTATTCAGGTCCGACCTGTGTTGTAATAGTCATGCTTATTTGAGAAAGCCTAACTTTTATACTGCGTGTGTATATTAGTTGAGGGGGAGAGAGATTGTGCCCATTCAAATGCTGCCATTTGTGGAGACCTGTTCTTTGCTAGTGGCTGAGGACTGGATATAATTATTCCTAAGCCTTGTAACAGTATGACAAGATGCGTAACCTTGCCTTTGATGATGAGGGACTGTTGGTGAAAAGTAGTTAAATTGGTCAAGATAGCTCACTTGATAGGGCTTGCCTTGGTCTGACCTTCATTTCTTTGAGTTCTCAGGAACATTCGTTCTATTGGGTGTTGACTTGGCTTTTGATCAAAGAAGCATAACTCTGAACATCAGTGTACTCAGCAAAGCCCTTCTGGGATTTAGTTTTGGGTTAAAAAGAATTAATAGCGGGTTCGTATTGTGGGTTCGTTTGCCGATATTTGGTGGAGCTGAAAGTCACTGGGAAGGAAGACTGTTAGAGGGTAAGAGAGATCTTAGGGCCCAGTTAAGCTGCTCTTCACCTTTCCACCTCATTGGGATAGGGAAAACCTCCTTCCTTTCTTGAGTGCTATTTGCGACTGCGAATCAAATGTTGTGTCTAAAAACGAATCAGTTCTAGATTACGCTTTCCCCACCACACACCCCCTCCCCCCGGGTTCCGAAGACGATGAAGGAAATGAGGCTGATGACGGCAGTCATGGCCGCGAGCATTTATAGGACATCTGCTGTATGCCAGGCACTAGGGGCGCCTGGGCGCGAGTAATCGCACGTACCCCCTGATGAACCCTATGCAGTAGGTCCTGTGATTATCCTCACATAAGAGAAGAGGAAATTAGCTGGTGGACGTGGGAGTCTAAGCCCGTACTCGCTCCATGTCTGTCCCAGAGAGTAACTTCCCATCGACTTCCCGAGACCTGGCAGCTGTTAGTGACCGTGATCCTTGGTTTTATAGAACTGTTTGGCTTCTTTATTTATGTGCATTTGAAGTACGTATTATACATAAACTTAATGTATTTTTGCATGAAGGTTTTTTTTAAAGTAGCACACTCATTTCTTGTGGAAATCGTTTTTATTCTTAATGAATATTAATATAGGGGCTCTGGATAATGAAGAATATGTATTACCAGTAGGAATTTTGTGCCTCTAGGTAGCTGGAGGGTTAGGCTTGATGTTTATATCCAGGGCAGGAGAGAGAGAAAGTATTAAACACAGAGCGCATTTGTCAAAGAGCCAACTCTTACTTCATGACCCATTTGGTATTCACATCTTTATTGGGTGAACTATTACCAGGTTTTTTTCGTTTTAAGTTAATATTTTTAAGGCCCAGGGCCAGAAATAATTATGCTAATGCAACTTTCTGATTGCACAAATGACTACTTCATAATTACACATATTAGTACTCCATGAATGTGGTTGGGACTGAAATCTCTTTTGTTTAGTCATTAATTAGCTGTTTGACTGGAAATGGCACTCCTGGCCCCACAGTCGCCAGGTCGCTTCTTCCGCAGGCAGCTAAGCAATGGCGCCCGAAGCCCTTTCCTAATGAACATGTGCTCCCGAACCCCCCTCATCTCTGGGTTTTACTGGTAATGCCCTTTCTTTTGCTTGTTTTCCCTCTAATACAAAGTTTCTCCAGAGTAAGCAAACAAAATAGAATTCTAGTTTGTACTGATCTTAAAGTTTCATCAAAGGTTTTTATTTGGTGGTCACTTCGGAAATCTTAAATGGTCATTGGGTATTTTCAGTGGTGAAGATGTTTATGTAGAGAGCAGCACAGATAGAGACTGATGCCCTTGAGGGCACACCACACAAGCCCAAGGAGAACCCCCTTTTATGGGGAGAAATTTATCCTTTTCAGTGGTGAATACTCCCCTCCCCATCTTTTTTATTCAGGTAAGAAAAGTGAACTGTAAGACCATGAGAATTATTAAGTTATGTTTCATTTAAGTGATTTTAACAACAAGAAGCCACTTTACTTAAAAAGTCCTGGGGGGAGGACAGGAGGAGTGGACTGGAAGAGGTTAATGGGGGAAAAGAGGACCCGTGCAATACTTTCAACAATAAAGATTTAAAAAATAAATTCCTTTAACCACTATTGTGTGTGTGTGTAGGCATATATTCTTGTATTTTTAATTTTTTCTTGGTATAACTTATAAAATCAGTTATAAACTCAGATTTTATAAACTCAGATTTAGGGATGTAATTTTTTTAATGATTAGTTTTGCTAGTGTACTTATATGTTATCTTTTGGAAAAAGTTTTTTTTGGGATCATTTAGAACTTTTCAAACTTCCAAAATGTGAGCTAAACTGACAAGCACGTAATACGTGCTCTGATTAGAAAGGCGAGTGAGCTGCTTTGCCTGATGACTCGGAAAGCAGTTAACCCTGATGTAGAGCTTCGTTTGTTTTAGTGTTCGGCAGTGCCAGCCATTGGAATGGCCCCAGGTTATCCTCGGAGTCCAGGCAGTGCTTTTCAGGTGAAACTGCAAGTAGGAAAATGCAGATATGAACACGGAGAGCCAAGTTTTCAGAGTGACTATTGATTTTTGAATACAGTATATGGTACCAAACTTCAAGTTAAACATCATTTTGTAGCAATTGGGTTAACTACAGTTCCTCTGTTTAACTTGGTATGAAGTGAGGTGATGGATCCCCAAATCCACGTGAGCGCGTGCCTGCTTATCAGCCTGTGTCAGTCCAGCAGGGTAGTGGCCCAGGGAGACTGGATGTATTCACACGCATCGGTGAGGCTGCCAGCTGAGGAGGGGTCAGTACTGAGGAACGGTAAGGAAGCAAATCTTAATGCAGAGAGTAGAGTCATGTTCATGAAATTGGAACATGATGCTTCCTGTAAAGGAAGCAGGTTCCTGTGGACACGCCTTCATTTTAACCTAACTCTTTCTATTATAACACTAGAGGCCCGGTGCACGAAACTCAAGCAAGGGGCTTGGCCCTCGCAGCTCTGGCTTCATCCAGAAGGTCGTTTGGCTGTCCGGTCTGATTTACATATTACACTTTTATTATTATAGATTACTTCAAAAATGAAGCACTTAGAAGACTACTTGGCTCATAGTCAGTGTTCAGTAATACAGGGTGTCCCAAAAAAATGTATGCACGCATTAACAGCTGATAGCTCAGTTTTGAAAATGAAACGTATTTAAATAAGTACTGTCTTTATAATTATTCAAAGTGTGTGTGTGTACATTTTTTGGGGACACCTATATTTGTTGAATGGATTAAATCCATAAAAACACAAAAACTTAATATAAATTCTTGGACTTCTGTAATCATAAAGCTCAGTAGATATGTACACTGCATGACATCACAAACCTCATAAACTTTATATGAACAATATGAATTAAATCAGCGCATGATGATTTGCCAAGACTAAATTGTGTCTTGCAACATGAATATCATGCCGCCTGTTCTCAGGCAGGTTCTTTTGAATTTGGTACGTGCGCTGTCATGTGCCCTGCAGTTATCTGACACCCCCCCCCCCCAACCCTGCCGAACGATCCAAAAACCGTTTGTGCTCAGCAAGCATTTCTGTAAGTCTGCCGTTAGGCCTTGGCACAAATATATCACCTAGTCTTAAGTTCACTTCTGGTTCTTGTCATTAGTCCAAGAACAACTTCAGTGACCCTCCTGGGTACCTAGGCGATTGTAATCACAAATCAAACGTGAGCAATGACTTCGTGCGTTGGGACATATTTGTCATAGGTTGTACTTTTTCAGATTACAAATTAAATTAAGATGTGAAATGCAGACTTGCTTGGTGAACCCAAGCGTCACTGATGTCTCGGAGAAGATACGGAGCTGGCAGAAACGGGGCAGAGGTGGCTCTGCGCCGGTCACTGAGTGCTCGGTGGGGCACCTGCCTCGCCTTTTCAGTCTCTGGAGGTTGTGCTAAGAGACCTTTCAGGATCTGCCTTCAGCCCAGTTCTGCAGGAGCGGCTTTCGGAGTTGTTTGGGAGTGCAGGTGGCTTTGGTCTAGCTCGGGAGTTCATTTTTATTTTTAAAGTGTACAATCCAGTGGTCTTGAGTATATACACAAAATTGTGCGACCATCACCACCGTCTAATTCCACAACATTCCCATCACCCAGCCCCTAAGCGTTTCTGGCCCTCTGACTTGGTGGCGTTGGCGCCCTCAGGGGCAGTCAGCCTCTTTTCAGGGGCTCCAGGTTCTTTGGTATCTTCTCCAGGTTTCTATACGTGTCTAGCACTGGAGTTGAATATATTTGGTTATGTTTTTATTGATTTTTTTGAAAGAGAGAGAGAGAAACATCGATGTGAGAGAGAAACATCAGTTGGCTGCCTCCCATATATGCCCAGCCAGGGATCGAATTTGCATTCTAGTTATATTCCCTGACCGGGAATCAAACCTGCAACCTTTTGGTGTTTGGGACGACACTCCAACCAACTGAGCCACATTGGCCAGGGATAGCCCTGGAGTTGAAATTTGAACAGTGTCTTTTTGCCTAGGTCTTTTTTTATTTTTATTATTTTTAAATATATGTTTTTATTCATTTCAGAGAGGAAGGGAGAGGGAGAGAGAGAGAGAGATGGAAACATGAATGATGAGAGAGAATCATTGATCAGCTGCCTCCTGCACGTCCCCCACTGGGGATCGAGCCCACAACCCAGGCACGTGCCCTTGACCGGAATCGAACCCGGGACCCTTCAGTCTGCAGGCTAATGCTCTTATCTACTGAGCCAAACCGGCCAGGGCTTTTTGCCTAGGTCTTAATACACAGTGCTGTTTCCTGAGATTGTTTATTAAAAATGTTAAAGTGCAAATGAGGATCCAGTTTGGGCCCAACTTTTCTAAGTTGGATGAAGAGGGCTTGAGGAGAGAGTTCAGTTGCCTTAAGACTGTATTCTGTGCACACTCTGTTGACGGGCTGCGTGGGGTAAAGTGTCCCACTCTCTTCAGTGACGGTGGTACTGATGTTCGCTAAGGAGAAGCGGAGTCCTGAGGGTCAGCCGAGACGGACGGGAAGATTCGTGGGAAGGCTGGCATTCTTTAGCTTAGTGGTTTCAAGCTGAGCTGGCATCTAAATCACCTGGATGGCTTGTTAAAACACAGATCACTGCCTCCCCCCCCCCCCCCCCCCCCGAGTTTCTGCTCCTGTAGGTCTGGGGCGAGGCCTGTGAATGTGCATTTCCACCACATTCCAGTGAAACCATGTCGGCGAAGAATCGCAGCCCCTAGAAGGAAGTTCTAACTACCTCACTTGACTATAATCTCAGCTCTACTCCCACTGTACGTACAGTCAGAGTTTGGTGTACTTGGCTGCCTAGAGTACAGCTGAGCTTCCTGGAGTCTTTTCTCATGGCTCATGTACTAGAAGCCAGGGGATGCAGCGTTATTTTTGGTATCTAAAGGATTTGTTAATGTCTTGCTATGTGGGAAGCCCTTTTAAAGGATGGTGGCAGTGGTGGTGGGGGTATGTGGAAGCATAGTGCAGTTTTTGTGATTTTTTTTCCCCCGAAGAGTTAACATCTTTAAGTATAGCCTCCACCTGCCTTCTTTCCACCAGCATTTGGCCCAAATAGCTGCAAACAGCAGACCCTAAAGCTACATGTCATATCTACCTACTTACCTACCTACCTGTCTCCCCACCGCCCAGTCCTTTTCATACTACCTACCTAAAGGCCTGGGTGGCGGCCCTTCATCAGACCTGTCTTCTGCAAATATTTCCTCCCAGTCTGTGGCTTGTCCTACTCTTGGTGCTGTCGTTCATAGGGCAGACATTTTTAATTTTAATCGAGTCCAGCTAATCAATGATTTCTTTTCACGGATCCTGCCTTGGTGGTGTAACACTATACCCAAGGTCATCCAGGCTTTCTCTGATGTTATCTTCTAGGAGTTTCACGTTTTGTGTCCTACATTTAGGTCTGTGGTCCATTTGGAGTTAATGGTGGTAAAGGGCATAAAGTCTGTGACTGCATTTATTATTTTCCATGTGGCTGTCCAGTGTCCCAGCACCCTTTGCTGAAGAGACTCTCTGCTCCATGCGTTCCGTGTGCTGCTTTGTCAGAGACCCGCTGACTGTATCTGTGTGGGTGTATCTCTGGGCTCTGTCTGTTCCACTCTCTGTCTGCTCCTTCACCACAACCACCCTGTCTGGGTGACTGTAGCTTGTTAGTGGGTCTTGAAGTCACGTAGTGTCAGCCCTCTGACTTGGTTATTCAATATTGAGTTGGCTGTTTTGGGTCTTTTGCCTCTTCGTGTAAGCTTAGGATCACTTTGTTGATTGATATCCACAAAATAACTTGCTGGGATTTTCAGTGGGATAGTGTTGACTCTATAGGTCAAGTTGAGAAGAAGGGGCATCTTGGTAATATTGAGTCTTCCTATTTAGGAACATGGAATACTTCTCCATTTATTTAGTGCTTGATTTTATTCATCAGAGTTTTGTAGTTTTCCTCTTGTAGTTTGTGTATATATTTTGTTAGATTTATATCTATTTCATTTTGGGGGGGTTGCTAATGTAAATAGTATTATGTTTTAAAATTCAAATTCCACTTGTTCATTACTGGTATAGAGGAAAGCAATAGACTTTGGTATGTTAACCACGTGTGATTGCTTATTAGTTCCAGGAGTTTGTCAGAAGGCCCAGCCATTTGGAAAAAGAGAGACCATCATTGTGTGTGTGTGCAGTGGTTCCCTCTGAAAGGGGTCAGGGTGGGTAGCTCTGCAGGGAAGGGGGAAAGTCCCGGCACAGAGGCCAAGGACAGGGGTGTCCTTGTGGGGACAGGAGCTATTCAGAGAAGCTGGCCAAGGCCAGGCCATCCCTTTGGAGGCTGGGCTCTTGTTTAGAAAGGGCCGCAAGAGGCGTGTTTTTTGTTTTTTTTGTTTGTTTGTTTTCAGAAGAAGGGAAAAACCCTTAAACTATACTGACCGTTTTAAAACTAAGAAAGAGTTGGAAGAAAGGGAACATGCCATTCATTTCCCATTTCTGAGAACAGATACATTAAAATAGCTTGAAATTAATAAGCAGGATCCTTAAAATTGAGGTCAGAGTATAGTCATTTCCCATTTTTCCTGACATGTCTTTAAACTCTGTAGCAAGTCTCTCCTTTCCTGGCCTCAGAAGACAGTTGTTAATGTGGCTGGTAAAGTTTTATTTTAATATTTGTACTGTGAACAAAATTTAGAATCCCTAACGCTAATTGTTTTATTTAAGAATAATTTTTGTTAAATGCCTTAATTGTTATTAATCAAAAATTTTATATTTAAGCATTTTCCAGTAATTTTTAACAATCCATTCCTCAAGCAATTCAGAGCACCTGCTGTGTGATGATTATGTATTTTTTATTTCATAAATGAAGATAGTGAGACATGAGTGTTTGGGAATTAGCGTTTGTCATCATCTAATATACTGTGTAATTCAGTTCTTCTTGTTGTGAGCTGTCTGGTTGCCCGTGCTGGACTGGAAGGTCTAGGTGGACAGGAATCTTCATGGCTCTGGTTACTGATGGGGCCCGGGAGCTCAGAACAGTGCCTGGCACATAGCGGGTGTTCAGTGACTGTCACCGAATGGATGAACGCATGAGGACTGGAGCAGCAGACACGGTGCAGGCCTGCCCTCAGGGTGCCGCTGGTACGTGTCTCTGAACTACACAGCCTGGCTGAGGAATCGTCATTGGTAGCTCCAAACGCATCTGTGGAGCCACCCCCCGAACTTGTGATGTGGAGGAGAGGGGCAGGATGTGTGCTCCCGGCATGCACGCAGGTTCCCCAGCCATGGGAGGGAGGATGAGCGCGCACTCAGTTCTTTGTCCTAGCTAGCTGTCGGAGAAGTCACTCCTGTCTACCGTGGGAGTGGGGGAGGCAGGAAGCCAGGCGTGTCCGCCGGGGAGAAGCCCTTGCCATGTGGCAACATGAAGCTCTGTGGCCCAGAGGGAAGGCCGAGAGGCCAGTTAGGCCAGTGGTCGGCAAACGCCTTAGTCAACAGAGCCAAATATCAACAGGACAACGATTGAAATTTCTTTGAGAGCCAAATTTTTTAAACTTAAACTTCTTAACGCCACTTCTTCAAAATAGACTCGCCCAGGCCGTGGTATTTTGTGGAAGAGCCACACTCAAGGAGCCAAAGAGCCGCATGTGGCTCGCGAGCCGCAGTTTGCCGACCACTGGGTTAGGAGGCTGTGCAGTAATTGGTGATCTCATTAGAGATGATGGAAGCACATGCAGCCTCCCTCTTAGGATGTGGCTACTGTTGGGGCCCACTGTTCTTTCTACCACAGAGGACTAGTCAGAGTCACAGAGGAGCCCAGTACAGTGCGGATGGAGAAGCCGCCATGGGATCGGGCGCCTGCAGGCTCTTAGCAAGGGGCTCTGATGAGTGGTGTGTGCGGTATTGCGTGCCCAGGCCCCGTGGAATGGGCTGAAGAGGGAAAGTGAGGATGTGGGGACCACAAGTATCAAAGATTCCGGGTGGAAAGCAGGAGAGGCACAGATGACCAAGGGGAAGCACAGAGCGCAGCTCGGCGAGTGAAGTGGGAGCCCTGTGGAGCCCAGAGGTTCGGGGAAGCCTCCAAGGAGGGCGCGTGAGGATAGTGTGTCTGTTGGAACAGGTTACCCGCCTGAGGAACCCAGAGTGAAACCAAGAAATGGTGCCTAGAGATGGAGGTAGCTGAAGGAAGAAGGAACCGGCTCTTCTGAAATAAGCAGCGTGCACCGATGACTCTTCTGGGTGCCTCTGGTCAGCGGCCGGACCACGGTCAGCAGCCACTACTGGCCCCACCCCGCCCTTGGCGGATGCACCCATCATCCCATGGGTGGTTGGCTGAGTCTCTGAAGTCAGCGTAGAACGTCGGCCTTTTATTCCTGTGGACTAGCTGTGGGCTGGCCACAAGTCAGTGCCATGGTGGAGTGCATCCTACGTGCAGCTCAGAACTGCTGTCCTTTCCTGCCTCAGTTTCTTCATTCCGTTTGGTGACATTCATACTCAGATGCCTTTATTAAACATTAGGCTCTGGGCAAAACGGCGTGAACCGAACAGATCCCTGCTCGGTGGTGCTGGCATTCTAGAGGACCCCCCTCAGAACTAATAGGGCGTCCAAGCTGTTACCTCCTGGAGGTCCACTCTCTCCCGGGGATCCCGGGTTCTCTTGGACCTTCTGCTTACCTCACTGTGTGGCTACCTGCTGGAGCGACGGTGTTTCTGGCTGCTGGCAGAGCTGCTGCTCCTTACCCACAATTACCCTCACTTCTCCAGCTGATTCCCTAGTTACTCCTCATGGCCTTCCTTAGACAGGTCATCTGAACCTCGAGCTACAGAGTCCCTCTCTGCCTTTCTTTTTTCTTACCCAGCTTAAATGCCAGGGTCCACAGTCCCTGATCACTGCCTTAAGTTCCCTGCCTGTCCCTGCCCTCTCTCCTCCTGCCAGCCCCGCTGAACAGTCCCAGTCCTGAACGAGACCTGGCTCCTCTGCCCGAACAGATCCCAGCTCAGTGTTGCTGCAGGAGAACAAGGTCATGAACCAGACTTGAATCTGGGAATTCTTCATCACCAGCCTCAAGTGGGTTGTTCACAAGACCCCACAGTTCTCTAGGGTTCTCGCCAACCCCATGTACTCGGACTCTCTGGGATGTCTAGATCCTTTCTGCACCCTTCACATTGACCACCCACCCCCTTGCCCTCACCACCACCCTGCCTCTCAGCGGCTGAACTCACTTCACATGTAGAAATAGAAGCGAACGGGAACCCCAGGCCTTCCTACCACTGAACCCTGAAAGGGTCTTCCAAGGCCAGTCTGTTCACATGAGCTCTGGACCCAACCCCTCCCTCCTCTGAAGGACTTCAGTCCAGGGGTCACCTTGCCTTCTCTATCCTGATTCCTCCACTTCTACCAGGTCATTCAGATGGCATGCAGAGGCCCTCTGGAGTACCCCTCTTGCACCAAAAAGCAATAGCCTCCCTCTCCATCAGAAGCCCCACTGTTCTAAGCTTCAACATGGAAACTTTTCTAGCAAGTAGTCCACATACTTCCTCTGCTTTTGCAGGTCCCAGTTACTCCAGCTCTCCCTGTCCATCTCTGCCAACACCGTACAAATCACCAAACCCGGCACATTCTGGAGCCTCTTAACAGCTTCCTCCATGGTTGCTCATCCTCCTTCCTGAGACGCTCTTCTTGGTTATGACATCGGCTTCTGCCCGCCCCCCCCACCCCCCGCCCCGAACCCCTAAATCAGGCCTTCCTTCTCAGTCCAGCCTTTTGTTAGGGTTTTTGAACAGTGACACGGGCTGTGAAATAATCCACAACTAAAAGAAGAGATAGACGCAGAGAGAAAGTTTATTTTACTTTTCCCGAAGGGAAAGGGCCAGTGCATTGCTAATCAATACAAGGGCAAAGAAAGCTCCCCCTTTTAAAGCCTTGGCTGCTGTTGCTAGGTGACAAGGAAGGGAGGGGGATTTTTGGGCTGGAGTTGAGCAGACATCAGACTTGTCTTTGAAAAGTTGGTTTATTTTTTAGGAGACAGTCCAGGCAGATGTCCTAGGGAAGTGCCTTATCAATATTTTCCCCAAGCCTATAAAACATGCTTGGAGTAAAAATTATGAAGAGTTCAAAAGAGGCTTGCTTACAGAGGAGGGGGGAAGGGAACTTACTTCTTATTATCCCTGAGTTGTAAAACCAGCAGGGAGGAGGAGTATGTATGCAAGAATGTAGCCTTAAGAGTAACTTGTCTTGTAGTTTGAACAGAGTGCCTGTTCAAATCAGAGGAGCTAACAATCTTGGGGTTTAATTACCGGGTGCTTCCCATACATTGTGGAAGGCCACAGCAAAGAAAAAGATAGGCCTTTTTTTCCATCCCTGCACCTTTCAAGGGTGAACTTTCTCGGGGCTCCTGCCCCGCAGTATCTCTTCACACAGTGCACACTCCTCTTTAAGTAACCTCATCTCTCCACATCACCCAGACACCATCTCTGTGTTCTCAATTCAGCCTGACTTCCTCAGACACTCACGCGGATGATGTACAGGTACTCTGACCCGTCGTACAAACTGGGCTCTGGCTCTGTTCCCACATCTGCTGCCCTGCACTTGCCTCATTTTCTCTGTCCCACCACAGAGTCTCCCTCTGCCTGTCTCTGTCACGCATTGCTCGGGTCCTTTTCCAGTGGGGTGAAGACGCCTGTGGATGCCACCCCAGACTCATGTCTTACAGCAAACCACGCACATGTGGGGTTACAGAGGAGGCCAGTTGTGTTGAAACAGTTATCCAAACAGGAATAAAACAGATTTGTGATGTGACAGTGTACACACTACAGATTTAGTGGTGGGTCTGAAACTACTATAAAATGAAGAAATGATACATAAATGATTCTTCATATTATGACATTGGTAATTGGGATTTAAAAATCTGAGATTAAAAAGTTACAGGTAGTGCCTATCTTGCTGAGTTTTGTTGCCTATACTACAGGTTTGGTCGATGTGGCTCAAGTTGGTTGAACATCATCCTGTGCACCAACAGGTCGCATGTTCTATTCCCAGGTTGCGGCTCGATCCCCAGTAGGGGCATGCAGGAGGCAGCCGATTGATCTTTTCTCTCATCGATGCTCCTCTCTCTCTCTCTCTCTCTCTCTCTCTGCCTCTCCCTCTCCCTTTCTCTCTAAAAAATCAATGAAAAATACTACATTTCATTTGGAGGTTAATGAAATAAAGATGTAGTCCTTTTCTCATCCAAGTTCATGGACCCTGTCCTATCTTCACTGTAATTCTTCCTCTTCCCCATCATCACTGTCCCACTGCTCGTCTGGACACTGCAGCAGCCTCCTATGTGACCCCCTTGCCTCTACTCTGGACCTCCTCTAGGTCATTCTCCCCACAGCAGCCAGTTATCTTTAAAATAGTAAGAGGCGAATCGAATCATGTTTCCCCCCAGCTTTACACTCTTTAATTGCTTTCCACTGTTTTCTGGACCTAAATTTAAACATGTTAAGATGGCCATCAAATCCCCCCAGTCTGGCCCCGCCCACTTCTCTGGCCTCATCTCGCGCCCTCATCCCCATGCTGTCCTCCCAGTTGCGGCTGGTGGTTCCGACGGACTCCATCACATGAGACTGGAGCATCCTTCTTGCTAGGACGCCCTCTCCTTTGCTGGCTTTGAGCCAGCAGCCATGTTGGGAAGGCATAGCTGCTGTCCTCCCAGTTGTGCTTTGTTCTCCCCACCATAGCACCTTGACATGTGCTGTTTCCATCCTGTTACACACGGTAGTCTATTTATTGCTGCACGACTGTATTACCATATCAACTTAGTGACTTTAAATACCCTGCATTTACTTAGTGGCTTTAAACACCATGCATTTACTGTCTCACAGCTTGTGGGTCTGGTGTCTGCACTCTGAGGTGGGCCCTCTGCTTTAGGGACTCCCCAGGCTGTGGCCAGGGTGTCTGTCAGCCAGGGCTGGAGTCTCATCTGATGGCTTGATTGTGGAAGGGACCCTCTTCCTGGTTGATGGGGTTGTTGGCAGTATTCCTGGTGAGCGTTGGACTGTGGGCCTCTGTTTCTCACTGGTTGTCAGCTGAAGACGGCTGTTAGCTCCTGGTTACTTATGCCTTCCCAACATGGCTGCTGGCTCAAAGCCAGCAAAGGAGAGGGCGTCCTAGCAAGAAGGATGCTCCAGTCTCATGTGATGGAGTCAGTCGGAACCACCAGCCGCATCACTTGGCTGTTCCAATGGTTTAGAACAGGGGTCCTCAAACTTTTTAAACAGGGGGCCAGTTCACTGTCCCTCAGACCGTTGGAGGGCCGGACTATAGTTTAAAAAAAACTATGAACAAATTCCTATGCACACTGCACATATCTTATTTTGAAGTAAAAAAACAAAACGGCAAAAATACCCGCATGTGGCCCGCGGGCCGTAGTTTGAGGAAGCCTGGTTTAGAATCAACTCAAGTCCTGTCCACACTCAGGAGGGGTTTACACTGGAGCCCCATCTCACCCTACCCTCCACTGCACACATCTGTACTTGTACGGGTCCTTGAAAGAAGAAACAGAATTTTCACATGCATCTCCAGAGAAATGCCTCAGGCAGACTGCCCTGTGGACACGCAGGAGCTGAGTCTGCGTCTTAAAAACGGGGAGTCCAAGACGGGGATCAGGAGTTTCCCATGTGGTAGGTTGAAACAAAGGGAGAACTTTTTCTTCTTTTTCCTCCTTTTCTTTCTTTCATTCGCCATTTACAAAATTCCTACCATGTGCCCAGTGCTGGGGTGAGAAACGGGAAGAAGGCAGTTTGGAGTTAGTTAGTGCAGGTCAGGGCCGGGCCTCCAGGGGCTGCTGCTGACCCTCACTGGGTGTTGAGAAAAAAGTGGGAGAGCTTTGTGGGTGTCATAGTGAGTGTGCGCGTGGGGAGTGTGTGTATTCTTCTATACAGAACGGTAAAAATGCCCTCACTGAGCAGCTTGGAGAACCAGCCTGGCTCCAGACCAGTGCTCTTTCCGTTCATGGTTCCCATCCTCGGCCCATATTAGAATCGGCTTTTTTAACATTCCGGGGGTGGGGCCCAGGCTGGGGGTTTTAAAAAGCTCCCTAGGAGATTCTAAAGTGCAGCTAGGATTTAGGATCGCCACCTTCAATCTGCTGTTGACTGCTTTCAGAGGAAACCGGCTTTATTAAATATACAATTACGTTATTAGAACACAAGATTGTTGGAACCCCCTGACACTTCTGAATTTGGCTTAAGTCTCACAAGCCCTGGGTAACACTCAGCCTGGTGTCAGTTAGGGCGGAGATTGCCCATTGGTTTTCCTGCAGCCTTCTTTATCCTTTTTCCTTTCTGAATATTTCTGCTCAATATGATGAAACACCGATTGGTAACACATTCGTTTTTCTCCTCTCCATAGTTCACCTCCATCAATTAGCTACTCTCTTCTGTCCATAGCTTAGGGTTCCTTGATGTCTGTTATATTTCCCACCCAACCCCAAAGCACTGGGCCAGTGAGCACTCCTGATAAAGGAAGCGGTCATGCAGTTCAGAAAAACTGTATTTTGCAAGATGATCAGTTTCTGAGAAACTTCAGGTATTAGAAAACGTTCTGTTGTTGGTGTAGTCAGGCAGAGTTCTGGAAAGATGACCAAGAGGTTAGCTCAAACCGCATGTAGGGAGTTCTCAGAGTAGGTATTGGCTACTAATGATTCCTCTTTTTTTCACAAATTTTATTATATTTTAATATAATGTCCATATAACTGGTTTCTTTTTTATTTTAAAAATTATTCTTTATTAATTAAAGTATTACATATGTCTCCTTTCCTCCTCCCCCCCCATTGACCTCTCCCAGCCACTCCCACCCCCCAGCACATGCCTTCACTCCCCTAGTGTCTGTGTCCATTGGTTATGCTTATATGCATGCATGCAAGTCCTTTGGTTGATCTTTTACCACCCCCTCCCCCTCCCCCGCCTTCCCTCTGAGGTTTGACAGTCTGTTCAATGCTTCTCTGTCTCTGGATCTATTTTTGTTCACCAGTTTATGTTGTTCATTATATTCCACAAATGAGTGAGATCATGTGATATTTATCTTTCTCCGACTGGCTTATTTCGCTCTTTTGCATTTTCTTAAAAAAATTATTTTTTAATCTTTATTGTTGAGATTATTACAGATGTCCCTCTTTTTTCCCTCCATAGCTCCCCTCCACCCAGTTCCCACCCCGCCCCAGGCCCTCACCACCCTATTGTCTGTGTCCATAGGTAATGCATACATGCATATAAGATCTTTGTCTAATCTTTTCCCGCTCCCCACCCCCCTTCCCTCTGAGAATTGTCAGTCTGTTCCTTTTCCATGCCCCTGATTCTATTCCATTCACCTGTTTATTCTGTTCATCAGATTTTTTATTCGTTTGATTTTTAGATTTAATTGTTGATAGTTATGTATTTGTTGCCACTTTGTTGTTCACATTTTTTATCTTTATCATCTTCTTCTTCTTCTTCATAAGGAATACCCTTCAGCTTTAATATAATATTGGTTTCGTGGTGATGAACTCCTTTAGCTTTTTTTTGTCTGTGAAGTTCTTTATCTGACCTTTAATTCTAAATGATAGCTTTGCTGGGTAGAGTAATCTTGGTTGTAGGTTCTTGCTATTCATCACTTTGAATATTTCTTGCCACTCCCTTCTGGCCTGCATAGTTTCTATTGAGAAATCAGCTGACAGTTGTATGGACATTTCCTTGTAGGTAACTAACTGCTTTTCTCTTGCTGCTTTTAAGATTCTCTCTTTGTCTTTAGCCCTTGGCATTTTAATTATGATGTGTCTTGGTGTGGTCCTCTTTGGGTTCCTCTTGTTTGGGACTGTCTGTGCTTCCTGGACTTGTATTTTTCTTTCACCCTGTAGGGGAAGTTTTCTGTCATTATTTCTTCAAATAGGATTTCAATATCTTCCTCTCTCTCTTCTTCTGGCACCCCCATAATTTGGATGTTGGTATGCTTGAAGTTGTCCCAGAGGCTCCTTACACTATCTTCACATTTTTGGATTCTTTTTTCTTTTTGCTCTTTTGGTTGGGTGTTTTTTGCTTCCTCATATTTCAAATTGTTGATTTGATTCTCAGGATCCTTTAGTCTACTGTTGAATCCCTGTATATTATTTATTTCAGTCACTGTATGCTTAATTTCTGACTGGTTCTTTTCCATTTTTTTGGCATTCTCACTAAGATCCTTGAAAGTCTCACTAAGTCCCTTGGAGGCTTCTAGAAGATTCTTGAGCAGCCTTATAACTGATAACTGTGATTTTGAACTGTATATCGAGTAGTTTGCTTTCTCCCATTTCTTTCATTTGTGACATGTTTCTTTGTATCCGCATTTTGGCTGCTTCCCTGTGTTTGTTTCTATGTATTGGGTAGAGCTACTAAGTCTCTTTGAGTTGATAGAGTGGCCTTGTGTATTAAGTGTCCTGTAGGGCCCAGTGGCTCAGCCTCCCCAATCACCTGAGGTGGACACTCTAGGTGCACCCCTTTGTGGGCTGTGTGTACAGTCTTGTTGTAGTTGAGCCTTGATTGCTGTTGGTATCATGGAGGAATTGACCTCCAGGCCAATTGGCTATGGGGACCAGCTGCAACTACAGTGGAGAGCTGCTGTGCAGGAGACACCTTATGGAACAGGACTTGCTTCAGTGGGCTTTGGTGCTCCTTGAGTGTGTAGCTTATGGATGTGAAGAGTTGTAATCTGACACTGACCACTGGGTACACTGGCTCTTGGGTCTCCAGGGAGGTGCACAGTCAGCCACTGCCTGGGGCCACCCAGCAGGAGCTACAGAGAGATCTGCAGATTCTTCCTTTTGTATTGGGTTTGGAAGTGCCCAGACGAGGCCCAGCAGGGAAGCAAGACAGGCTGGTGCTGGTGCCAGTCTTGGGCCTTTTATTGATAGGTTTGGGGCTCCCTGACCCAGCTGCAATTTGTTTGACAGGTTTTAGCCTGAGAAAGGACAGGCCATTCATATGCAAAAGCCGCTGCAGGCAGCTTGGGTGGGGTTGTAAATTGGGTGGGGTGGGGTCTCAGGGAAATCACCAGGGCAGAGCAAACATAAATGGCTGCCAGTCAGCCCTGCAACCTGGGAGGTCCAGCATAAGAACAATGACTGCTGAGAGCACCTCCATCTGGAAGAAAGCCGCTCCCCCAGTTTCTCCTAGTATATGTCTGGGACCCCCAGAGCCTTGCCTGGCACTGGAGCTGAGAGGAAGTGGGAGCTTGTAAGTTTAGTTCATGGTGCCAGCATTTTAAGTGGAGCAGCTGGATCTCCAGCAGCCTCTGTGTCACTGAGCCCCAATCCCCACTGGTTTTTACAGCCAGTAGTTCTTACTGCCTGTAGGGACTTCTTTTCCCAGCTCTGGGACCCTGGGCTGGGTGTCTGGTATGGGGCTGGGACCCCTTGCTCCTCTGGGCAGCCTCCACAGAGGCGATCTCCCTCCCGATTAAAAAAGCGGCAAACATGGGTGCTGGACCAGCCAGTTCTGTGCCTCTGCACCTCCTACCAGTCTCAGTGTGTTGTCTTCTTTACTTCTCTAGTTGTAGGACTTCCATTCAGCTAGCTTTCCCGCGGTTCTGGATGGTGGTGGTTCTGTATTTTACTTGTAATTTTGATGTGGTTGTGGGAGGGGGCGAGTACAGGCATTTGCCTATGCTGCCATCTTGGGTCTCGCTCTACTAAGGGTTTCTTATAAGTTTTTCATTGAGGATGGTCAGTATGAGAGTAATTATAGCCACCTTCATTGTAAATTTCCAAGTTTCTTTCACTGTACTAGTCCCATCTGACACTGACATGATCTCATTGCCCACAGATTTAGTTGGTTTTTAACATATTTCACAAATACATAGTGAAGATTAATTTTCACTTTGCTTTCTATCTTTTACCAAAATAGTTGTTTTCTTTCAAGCCCACTCATTAGCTTTCGGTTTTCCTACTGTTTACTTTTTTTGCATTATTGATCTGTGCCACTGAATTATCTTCTTAGGATTTTGTGCAAATTGATGCCATCGTAATGGTTGAGCTCTCTCTCTTTTCATTCTTTTATGAGATTGCATTGGAAATGCAACTTATTCTGTAGTCATGTTGGCTTCTTCAGTTTTTGAAATGAGGACTGGAAATGTTACATGTGTTTGTGTATACATGTGTGTGTTCTCTGCATGTGGGTAAATGATGCATGTATGTATCTGTACGTGTGTGTGTTCTGTGTATGGGGTGAGGACTAGGTGTGGATATAAGGGCACTCTTGGTGGGAGTGTTGCTCTCACTAGTGGACACGGCTTGGTGGGCAGCACTGACTCTAAGGGTCTGTTGGCTGGTCTGGCCGCCTCCCCTCTGTTCAGTGCACCTCCAGCACTCCGCGCCTCTGGGATAGTCATACTTTTAAGGATGGTTTGGAGGATTCAGTGTGTTAACAGGCACAACACCTAACATAATCCTATGTAATAAAACTCTAATATGCAAATCGACTGAACAGCAGAACTACTGGCAGAACGACCGGTCGCTATGATGTGCACTGACCACCGGGGGCAGACGCTCAATGCAGGTGCTACCCCCTGGTGGTCAGTGCGCTCCCTCAGGGGGAGCACTGCTCAGCCAGAAGCCAGGCTCACGTGTGAACCTTGGGCAGACCCGGAGATCCTGGGAAATGCCACTGACCAAAACCTAGGGGTGAAGCTGCCACAGCGGAGCCTGTAACTCCGCGCCCTGAGTGCTCTCTGTATATGAAAGGCATCTCATTAAAGCTGTCACTGAAACAAAAGCTGCCACGAGTTGAAAACTCTAAAGAAAAGCAAGGGGACACTTAGAACACAAGTCAGGAGTTGGGAAAAGGAGTTTTGGGGTGAGAAGACATTCTCCTTATTGTGGCTTGGGGTTCCACCAGCGCCTTGCTGGTCGTGCATGCGCGGGCTGCTGTAGATGCGGACTGCAGTGCACGGGGAGAGGACTCCCAGCTCAGCGAGGGAGGCCGTGGCATCAGCGCCATTTATTGTGTACGGGGCACAGCTTCTGGCATAATGGTTAGCCTGGGCGATTTAAATGCTCTTCCTTGGGACCTAGAAGTGGGGTGGCCATTGTTTCTTACAGTTTGTACCTGTGTAACTTTGAACTGCTATTAGGGAAGCCAGAGGGTAGTGATCTGTTTGTTAACAAGGTCTCCAAGTCTCCTGGCACATCTGGGAGGAAGTTTTGAAACTCAGTTAATGGAATATTTTTATCACTTTTTACTGTATATGTGTGGCGTGTGTGTGTGTATGTGTGTGTGTTTAATCCTCACCTGAGGATATGTTTTTGTTGATTTTTAGAGAGAGAGGGAGAGAGGATGGAGGGGGGGTAGGGGGGAGGGAGAGAGAAATATTGATGTGGGAGAGGAACCTTGATCAGTTGCCTCCTGTATGCGCCCTAGCTGGGGTTTGAACCTGCAACCTTTGGTGTACAGGATGACACTCCAACCAACTGAGCCACTGGCTGGAGCTTTACTGTATATATTTGATTTCAAAATTGGAATTAAGATTTCTTTGTACTTAAAAGTAGATTTTACAGATGCATTAACACTTCCATATCAAATCTGTTTTGATAATCTGAGCAATGAAAACATTCTCGTCATCTAAAGCTTACTAGCAGACGCCTGCATCTGCTTCCATTGACACGGAGCCACTTTTCACGGGAACGTTGCTTATGGCTCTTTTTATTCTCTTTGTAATGAGGACACAATTGTCCAAATAAAGCGATGCAGCTCTCCTGCCCGGGGCTGTGGCTGTGCCATGGTTAGGAAAAGGATGCGAAGGCTTTTACAGAAGTGGAAAACAGAGCATCTTGTACCAGATGTCTGCAGAGACTGGGAATACTTTCCCTGTAGTTCTGTGGACTGTTAGCTGCTTTTGGTGTAGAACATACATAGCAGGTTTTTTGAGTGAGGTGATTCACTTAACTAACAGGAGCCCCCACATCCTTATTTCCACATGGGTTAGATTTATAATATGAAGCTCATTAGTATTACTTATAGTGCCTCTGATCTACAAAACTTCAGAGATACATTTGTTACATGAGGGTTTTATGATTGAGTCAGATGTCACTCTTTATAGTTTTCCATTAAGAAATACATTTTTTGATAATTTTTATAAACCACTTGTTAACTAAGCATTGTGCCTGCTAATCTTTTTGCTCAGTAACCGTTTTGAATACCTACTGTGTGCCCCAAGCCCTGAGTTAGGCCTGGCCATTGGAAGTAAAAAGGGGGCGCAGTCATGCAGGGAAGACAGACAGACAAAGCATAATTGCAGTATGGTTCTATAAGGGATACAGTGGAATTGTGAAGTTTGTATGTACAAGGTAAACGAGGCATGTGAGTGGTGGATGTGTTCTAAAACATGACACTGAAGCTGTATTTTGAAGATGACTGGGCATTTGCTAGGCAGAGAGTCAGCAAGAAAACTTGCCCGGCTGAAGGGACTGCTGTGCCGAAGGATAGAAGGCAGGAATTTGACTCGCCCAGGTACTTACGTGTGGCTGGCTCAGGGCTCAAGGGCAGAGATGGATGAGTTAACGTAAGAGATAGACAGCAGCCAGAGCACAGAGAGCCGTACATGCTATGCTGGGTTTACATTTTTACCTCCTAAGCCTGTGGTCGGCAAACGGCTCGCGAGCCACATGCGGCTCTTTGGCCCCTTGAGTGTGGCTCTTCCACAAAATACCACGGCCTGGGCGAGTCTATTTTGAAGAAGTGGCGTTAGAAGAAGTTGAAGTTTAAAAAATTTGGCTCTGAAAAGAAATTTCAATCGTTGTACTGTTGATATTTGGCTCTGTTGACTAAGGAGTTTGCCGACCACTGTCCTAAGCCATGAGGATCAGTTGGAAGATTTTAATCAGAAAAGTGAAATGATCAGATTTTCATTTTACACAGTCACTCTGTGGGCAGTTCAGAGAATGGTTGGAGGGAAGCTGGAAATCTGGTGGAGTGCGAACCAGAGATGATAAAGACGCGTTTGTAGGCACTGCTGGCGGAGAAGAAGCTGAGCAGAGATCTAGGATCAGTAGGATTTATCGTGGCCTCCGAGATGTGCTAGCGAAGGAGAGAAGTTACCAATTCCGGCTCGAATGATAGTGATCCTGTAGATGATAACATACAGGGAGAAGAGCGGCTTCCGGGGACACTGAATTCCTGTTTGTATAGCGGAGCGTGGAGCGCCAGTGGAACATCTAGATAGAGATCCCAGAGGCAATTGGATGCAGATCTGGGAGCTCCGGAGAGAGCCCGAAGCGGCTGCAGTGCAGGTGAATTTCCCGAGGAGAGTAGGGAGAATGAGAAGCAGGAGAGCTTCTAGAAATAAACTGTTTGGAAAATGAGGATGAGAATCAGAAGGGAATCGAGCAGGAAGGAGACTCAGAGGGAGTAGTTGGCGAGAAATAGAACTGGCAGTGGGTTACAGAAACGTAGGGAGGACCGCGGCAAAAGGAGACTGGCCGTAGGGATCAGCAGTGCTAGATCGCAAATGAAATGACATAAACACTAAGAAAACAGTTTCAGTTTCTAAGTGATTAAGGTAGGAGGAAATGGAGGGTTATTGACTTAAAGGGATTTGGGACAATTGGCTTACCAATCAAAAAAATAAGCTTAGGTCTCTATCTCATACTTTATATATAAAAAAAATCTAAACATTAAGTGTAAAAAGAAATATAATACTAGGAGGAATACGAGTCCATATTTGCATGGTGCTCAGTGTTTTTATCATGACACCAAAATTAGAAAGGAAAAGGCTGGTAAATTGAACTGTACATAAGTTGACCATTCCTTTGTGATAAAAATACCATTAAATGTAAATGACATATTGGGAGAAGTATTTGCCACATGTTTGACAGACAAAGGTTTACTATCCTTAATATATAGAAGGTCTATCAATAAAAATGAGTAACTGGAGATCTCTGGTTAAGCAATGATGAGTAACTGGGTAAGCAATTACTCACTGAAGATGTATTTTTCTCCACTTCCAACATTTTTATAAAATAACAAAACGAATCAAAAGGTATAAACCTGTAAAAATAGAAAATATTGGAGTGGGGAAAACTTGCGTAGACTAAGCGGTTGGGCCCTCTTTCCTGCAAGTAGAAAAGCTGGACAAAATTTAAAACAAAATTTTTGTGCAGGTAATTGAGAGCTAGCACAACAGTGAAGCATTGTGGGGCCAAGATCTGGGGGAGTAGGGAAGCTCAGAGATGTGAGACCGGATTTGCAGATCTGCTGATTACAGAAGAGGCAGGCAAATGAGAAGCCGGGCAGCTGAACAGAGATTTTGATGGACTCGATGGACTCGAGGGGCTGGAGGGTAAAGGACAGCAACTGGAGTCTGGTATAGGTCAGGGAGGAGGGACCGTGGGAAGCTTCTTCAGCTCCGAGTAGAGGTCCCAGAGGCCTGTCTCCTGGACCAGTGGCCTCTCACCGTGCAGCTGCAGATGCATTCTCTCAGTCCCTGATTGGACCCCGGTGACATGGACAGAAGCAAATGGGAATACTTTGTGGAAGAACGTTTCTCTTAGGAAGTGACATTTTTATGACATGAGGGATGAGGAGTGAGCTTGATGAGATCAGTCATCAGCGAGAAAAGTGTTCTGTGCAGAGGATGCTTGTGCGAAGGCTTTTCAGGGAGAGGAGCTCGGTGCCTCTGAGCAGTGAGGGCAGGAGGAGGTAGAGGCCGAAGTGCCCGCTCCAGCATTTCTGGGGCTTCCCGAAAGGAGTGGAGGGCTGGGGAGGGGCTGGGCTGGAAGCACTATGTTTTGCTTCACAGATGGGGAACGAATGGGCGGCTCTGTTGGGAGGGGCAGACCTTAGAGGGAAGGCAGATACTTGCGTGTCTCTCTGGGAGTTGTCTAAGCTTTTGGAATACAGAAGACATAAGGAGCATCCCTGTCTACAGGGGGCGCATGTTCTAAAGGGGAGACTGAAAAGAAATAAAGTGAGGCGCTGAGTGCATTGTGAACAGGAAAATAGAGCCTATTAGTGGGGAGGTGCAGGAGCTGAGGCGGTGGGCAGAGGGATAGGGGGATGTAGTGAAAGTGGGGGTGTATTGGTGTATTTGCTGCCACTGGAATGTGAGATACAGCAGGCAGAGAGTTTTGTTTTATTCACTGCTGCATCCCCAGAGTTTGGAATGATGCCTGGCAATAGAAGGTGCTCAGTAAATCACTGTTGTGTGGATGAATGAGTGGCTCAGGATCCCAGGGATGGGATGAGTTGTGGGATGCCAAGTGTATTGGGAAAACTCTGCTCTCCTGTGTGTTGCCTTTCCTCTCACACCACCCCCACACTCACACTTCAGACACCAGATGTGTGAGGCCTTTTCCCCACCAAGGATTTCTCTGCGACACCAGCTGGGTGTCCTACATCTTAACTCACTTCTGACAAATCTGCCTGGAGAAAGTGTCAAACCCCTGGAGGGCTCAGGCCCACAAGACCACAACCGCACTCCCTCTCCGCTCGTAGAGGCCCGTCACAAGTCCAGCTTGTCACCTGTACTTCTGACCCATTGACTATAAATCTGAGGTTCCCACAACCCCCTCCTTGGGTTGGATTAATTTTCTTAGAGTGCTCACAGGACTCAGAGAAACACGTTACCAGTTTATTAAAGGACATGATAAAGGACATGATGAGGATACACAGGGTGAGGTATGGTAGGGTTCCCAGCGCAGGAACTTCTGCTCCATGGTGTTGAGGTGTGTCACCACCTTCCCTGTGTGGATGTGTTCACCAACCTGGAAGTTCCCCGAACCCTGTACTATTGGGATTTTGAGGAGGCTTCCTCATGATCAATTACACTCCCTTACTAGCCCATCTCCCCTCTCTGCAGAATGGGAGGCGTGGCTGAAAATTCCAATGTTCAAATCATAGCTTGGTCTTTCCAGTAACCAGCTGCCATCTAGGAGCGCACCTAGTCATCTCATTAGAACAAAAGATGCTACCAGAACTCTTAGCGCTTAGGAATTCACAAGGGTTTTAGGAGCCCTGTGTCAGGGACGGGTCAGAGACCAAACATTTTAACAAAAGATGTTATTGCTCGGCCGGTGTGGCTCAGTGGTTGAGCATTGACCTATGAACCAGGAGGTCACGGTTTGATTCCTGGTCAGGGCGCATGCCTGGGTTGTGGGCTCGATCCTCAGTAGGGGGCGTGCAGGAGGCAGCTGATCAATGATTCTCTCTCATCATTGATGTTTCTGTCTCTTTCCCTCTCCCTTCCTCTCTCTGAAATCAATAAAGACATATTAAAAAATAACAATGAATTAATAACAAAAAATAACCTGTTGTTTAAAAAATAATGAAGAAGAAGATGCTCTTATCATTTGGGAAATTACAAGGGTTTTAGGAGCTCTCTGACAGGAACCTGTGCTGGAGACCAGTATGTATTTTCTATGATCTCACACTGAGGAACCAAAACAGCATCAGTCGTGGATGAAGACATATTGTAGGGAGGGGTCTGCATATTGTAGGGATATTAGTACCGATATCCCCATTCAGAGTTTAATTATGTTTGTTTTTAAAGGATTTAACTATTCAATTATATTTTGAATTCTTTGAGTTAGCTTAGTTTCGTGGCATTAGTTTTGTTCACTGTGTATTTCTCAGCTGTATTAGTGTAATTTACAGATCTACTTATCCTTCAGGGCATTGCCCAATTGGGAGGGGGCTGTTTTTAGTAATTTTAAAATCAAATTGGAATTATATATGCTGAAGTTCTTTTACAGCCTGTCTTGCTTTAAACACTATATTGTCTGAACGTGATGGAGGAGGTGGAGGTGGTGGTGGAGGTGGAGGTGGAGGTGATGGTGTTGGTGGTGGTGTAGGTGATGGTGGAGGTGGAGGTGATGGTGGAGGTGGAGATGGTGGTGGAGGTGTTGGTGGAGGTGTTGGTGGAGGTGGAGGTGGTGGTGGAGGTGATGGAGGAGGTGGAGATGGTGGTGGAGGTGTTGGTGGAGGTGGAGGTGGTGGTGGAGGTGATGGAGGAGGTGGAGATGGTGGTGGAGGTGATGGTGGAGGTGGAGGTGGTGGTGGAGGTGATGATGGAGGTGGAGGTGGTGGTGGAGGTGATGGAGGAGGTGGAGATGGTGGTGGAGGTGTTGGTGGTGGTGTAGGTGATGGTGGAGGTGGAGGTGGTGGTGATGGTGGTGGAGGAAGAGGGGTGGTTGTCTTATGGCAATTAAACCAGTGGAGCTAGAGTTCAACTGCAGTATTTATGTATTAAGCTTAAAGTTATAGTCCTTGCAGTTACTCTTCTGATCTGTTAATTGGGCTGATCTTATAGTGTTTCATGTGGCCATTGCTAAGTTTAGCCTCATGAAGATCCTGTTTGCTTGAAATCGTATAACTGCTTCTGTGTAAGGTCTGCATGAAGAAGATGGTCTTCTCTTTGCTGGGTCTCCAGGCCATATAAAACTTTGTCATAGCTCAAGATCTAACATTTTATGACAGCTAAGTTAGGGCCTTCCTTTCTTGAAACTAATTTTATACAGATGTTGTAAGACCATACAGTCATACCTGGAAGTTGGCTTACATTTGAAGAACTTTACCTATTAACGAGGAAAAGGGGAGCATTCAAAATCATCTACGTCCATTTGCCATAGGTAAACTACTCTCTCCCATAGAAATTGCTTTATTATGTTTTTTGTAGAAAGGTGTATAAACATATATTTAGTTATAGAAGTAATAAATGGTCATTGGAAAAATGCTAATAAGACAGGAGTATAGAGATTAAAATTGAAAACTTTTTCTTAAAATTGTACACCCTAGGTGCTCATCAGAGTATAAACATTTGTCACGTGTCCGCCAGGGAGGTGCACTAGCTTGTACTGTCAGTAGTGGAATATGAGTGTCCATTTCCCAGACCCTAACTGACACCAGGTATTACCAGTTTTTTAAGTCTTAACCCATTAGGTGAAAAAATTATGTCTCCTTTAATTTGCATTTGTATGCTCCTGAGATTTTAGCATGTTTGGGCCACTTGCGCTACTGTATTGAGTTGTCTGTTCATTCTTTTGCTCTTTTTCTAGTAAGTTCTTCATCCTTTTTCTTTCTGATTTCTATGTGTTTTTCTCTTTAAAAGAATGTATGCATTTTTTTTCTGCCTAGTCCACCTGTATTTTAGTATTAATGTTCTTTAATGTGCTCCTGGCAGACCTATGAGTCATGCAGTCAAACTTGGAATTATTCTGGCCTTGATGGCATACCTAAGAAAGTTTCCACCTATTTATGAAGTATTCTCCCTACATTTTCTTTTCTTTTTTAGAAAAAAATATTTTTATTGATTTCAGAGAGGAAGGGAGAGGGAGAGAGAGATAGAATCATCAATGATGACAGAGAACCATTGATCGGCTGCCTCCTGCACTCCCTCTGCTGGGGATCGAGCCCGTAACCCGGGCATGTGCCCTGACCAGGAATCCAACCGTGATCTGATCTGACGCTCAGCCACTGAGTCACTCTGGTTGGGCTACATTTTCTTTTGTTTTGAATTTTTATCCTTAGATGTTCAATATAGATAAACATTTTTATGTATGGGCAGGGTGAGGTAAAGCTCTGACCCCCCCGCCCCCCAGATGCTTATTACGAGTCATTTATTCTTTTCTGCTGATTTGAAATGTTGCCTTTACCGCGTGGTTTATCTGGATGTTCTCTGTTCATGGATCTCTTTATTCTTGGCCTGCATCAGTAACACTTGTTTTTTCTCTTTCCTTATGCACTGATTTAATTTTTGTCAATCTAATGTATTGTGAAGAAAAATTGTTGTTGTTATTCTATTCCTAAAGATCTATCAAAAATGGAGTGTAGTAAAGCTTCATTTGTTTCTCTACTAGTAAGTGATCTGGTACTAGTTTTTATCAGTTGAGATCACACTCTTTTTTTCTTTTGGCAGCAGAAGTCGTGGGTTGATGAAGAAACCCAATGAAAGTGACTTTCCTTACACTTGAAAATCAAATTGACATAATCTCCGATCGTCCTTTCTGTAGTCACCGCTTCCCGGCCTCTCTCATGTCTCAGGACACATACAGTGCACACAGGGCCAATGGGTGAGAGCCCTTGTGGTCAGAGAGCACTGGTGGCGGCCAGGGCGGCCTGGCCCCTGGCAGAGCACCAGGGATGAGCACCTGTGACACGTGTGTCACCCAGCGTTGGGCAGCGCTGGGCTGTGGAAGCGCTCAGCCTGCTCTTTCCATGGTAGGGCATCCGAGCTTGGTACGGCGTCCACATTTTGGGAGCTAGAGTTCTTTTTCTTTTAAGTTTTATAATTGTGGTAAAATATACATAGCATAAATTTACCACTTGAACCATTTTAGGTATGCAGTTCTTTGATATTCAATAAATTCATATTGTTGACATCCTGTACTCTTTTCATCTTGCTAAAGGGACCCTCTGTCCTCGTTAAACACTCACACCTCATCCCCTCCCCCCCAGGTACAGTCAACCTGCATTCTACTTTCTGTTTCAATGCATTTTACTACTGAGTACGTCATCATGCTGGTATTTATCCTAATAGGACTGACTTACGTTATGTAGTATAATGTCCTCAAGGTGCATCCACATTGCAGCACACGTCAGAATCCCCTTCCCTTGTAAGGCGGAATCGTGTTTCCTCAGGTGCAAGCTACACTTTGCTTAGCCATCACCCAGCGATGGACACTGGGTTGCTTCTGCCTTGGGCTGTGAGTGATGCTGCTGTGAACATGGTTGCACAAACCCGAGAGCCAGATTTCCTGTCAGAGTTCTTTCCCCCAGTTCCTCATCTCTTACTCAAACACTCCACTCCACATTTAGCTTCCATTATTCTGTTGAAACTTCTTTGTTGGCTCGTGAGGGATCTCAGAGTTGTTAAATATGAGGAGAATTTTTCAGTGCTTATTTTACTCGCTTTTTCAACCATATTTAAGCAAGTGGACCATGCCTTTCCCTTGGCCCGGCCCGGTCTTTCTCCCAGCGCTGGATGCTGCTTCTTCCTCCCCTCTCCCCGCACCTCGAGGTAGAACGTCAGCAGAGCCCGAGACTAGGCCTCCTCCTCCGTCTGACTGCTCTGTGGGCATTCTCAGGACTCGGACTGCGGCGCTTCACGTCCTGCTGTCCGTTCTTTCTCTGGAAGCTACCGCCCTGGTTGCCTGCTGAGGCTTCCAAATTCGTGTTTGGAGCTGAGCTCTCTGCCAGACTCCAGCCCAGAGCTGCCTGCCTGGGCCTGACAGGCTGCTCCCTCCCGGCCTGGAATAGAAGCCCCGTTTCCTCTGTCTCCGTCTCAATAAAGGGCACCTCCCAGGTGCGCGACTCAGGCCTGGCGGTTCGTGTTAAAATAAACTTGACACTTACAACACTTTGAGATTCACAAGGAAGTTGCTAGAATGTCACAGAGAGTTCTTGTGTCCCCTGTACCCAGACATTACTGGGGCGCATTGTCAGCCAGTATTGACGCGGCATTATAAACTAAACTCACGTTGGGTTTCCTTAGTCACCCCCCCCCCCCCCCCCCCGTGTCCTTTTCTGTTGCAGGACCCCTTCCAGGATGGCACGGCCACTTAGTCCCGCTGCGCCTTAGACTGCTCCGGGCTGGGGCACTGCCGCAGACTTGCCTGGCTTTTGTTGACCGTGACCGATGAGTTGTGGCGTGCGCTGCCCTGCAGTCTGGGTTTGTCTGCTTCCCTCGTGATTAGGCCGGAGGCCGGGGTTTGGGGAAGGAAGACCCCAGGGCGCAGCGCCTTTCCCCTCCCTTCGCATCGGCATGACATCACCGCGCTGTGACCGTGAAGCCCTGGCTGCTGGTGTGGTCAGGTCCTGCCGCAGAGTTGCTAATTTCCCCCATTAGCGTCATTTTGGACCCCCCCTTTTACTCCATATTGAACCCAAACATATAGGTCAGTGGTCGGCAAACTGCAGCTCGCGAGCCACATGCGGCTCGCGAGCCGCAGTTTGCCGCTCTGTTGACTAATGAGTTTGCCGACCACTGACCTAGACTCTCGATTCCAATAATTACAGGCTGTTGTTGTTCCTTGTGATTAAGCCCCTATCCCAGTGGTTGGCAAACTCATTAGTCAACAGAGCGGCAAATCTCGGCTCGCGAGCCGCAGTTTGCCGATCACCGATATAGGTTGTATTCCCAAATAACTTGCCATCTATCCCAGTCCCTCTTTACAGCCACCGCTCCAGGCCACGCCAGACTGCTCTGAGGGATCTCCTGACTCCTGTCCCTGCTCTGCCCTCGTCCCCTCCCAGCCCTGTCTCCTCAGATGCCAGAGTGTCTTACAAAGATGCCTGTTGGATTTTGGTACCCTTTTCCCCGAACCTTTGAAGGCTTTCCTGTTGTGCTTGAAGTCATGCCCACCCTACAGCCTCCTGCCAAGCCCCCTCCCCTGGTGCTCTGTTCCGGCCACTGGTGTCTCCCCTAGTCCTGCATGCTCAGGTCCACGCCGCCACGTTGCCTTTACCTGCCATTTCTTCTCTTAGAAGAGGGTCACCCTCCAGCTTGTCACCATCCACATCTCAGCTAAAGGGTATTTCCTGGGGGAGTTTCCATAGTATCCCGTGCTTCTCCTTCGCTGTGTTCGTGGGCCTGGCTGACCTGCTGTGTCTGAGTTCTTGCCTCCATGGCTCAGACAGACGAGCAGCCTGGCACCCGGTCCAGAGTCTGTCCAGAGTCCAGTAAGTGCTTGTTGATGAATGAACTTAGTGAGTAGAACTGCAGAATGGAAAATAATTATTCTTCCTTTTTTGCATACAAATATGCAAATAAGTCCTTGAGTCTATTTCTATTATTTCACTGATTTAAATCCCACATGTATCCTTTTAAATGTATCGTGTCGGTGCTATAATAGGTGCAGCAGTGGGTCTAGAAGCGTGAATCATCCTGCAGGCCCTACCTGCTCATCCTCCCCCACCGCTTGCTGGGAGCTCCGCGGGCAGCCCTGGACGGAGTGGGGCAGACAGACTGCCAGGCTGGGGAATGTCTTCCATTCCCTTCAGGCTGCGGGTGGCAGGTCTGACCAGATCTAGCTTGAATTCTAGCTCGGCTGCTTTCTAAGATGTGTGTCTTGAACTAACCTTTGCCCATCTGCGAACATGGGGCTAGCAGTATCCCTCTTGTGAACCCTGGGAAGAATCGGGTAAGAAAAGGAATGCTAGGTGATCATCACACAGTCATTGCAGCCAGCGCTAATGCTTATGGCTTTCCAAGTCCTAAGCACCATGCCGGCAGTTCCATCATTATTTTCACTAATTCTCTCAGCATCCCCGTGAGATAGGGATGCTAATACCTTTATGTGATAAACGAAGAAAGTGAGATTAGTTAAAAAATGAAGTAATTTGTCCAGTGTCATGGAATTGGAAGTGGTAGAGCTGATACCAGAACCCAGAATCGCTTGGTGTGACTTTAAAACCCCAGAAAGGACTCCATATTCCTTGTAGAGCCACCCTGCCCTGTCACTATAGCTTTATTACTTTGGGTTTTAAAGACTTTATAGGCATGTATTGGCATTTAAAAAAACTTGATAGGCTTGGGAGGGAGGACCACTGACAGCTGTTTCCAGCTGGAATTTGTTTCTTACTTTACACCTTTGCAGCTGCCAGCTGTGATTGGTGCCCGAAGGAGGCAGGGTGTGTGTGGGGACCAGGGGGTGGGGATGGCGTGGGACCTACCGTCACAGTTGTTCTTAAAGTGAGAATTGTGGACTCTTCTGGGAGTTTTACTGAAAATGCATATTGTTCAGCTTCTCTCTCTCTCTCTCTCTCTCTCTCTCTCTCTCTCTCTCTCTCTCATCTTTATTGTTGAAAATATTACATATACCCCCCCCCCATTGACCCCTTCTAGTCCATCCCCCCAGGCCTTCACCACCCTATTGTCTGTGTCCATGGGCTATACATATACGCATACAAGTTCTTTTGTTGATTTCTTCCCACCCACCCACCCCTGCCTTCCCTCTGAGATTTGACAGTCTGTTCTATGCTTCCATATCTCCAGATCTATTTTGTTCATCAGTTTATTTTGTTCATTAGATTCCACATATGAGTGAGATCATGTGATACTTGTCTTTCTCTGGTTTATTTTGCTTAGCATAATACTCTTCAAGTCCCTCCATGTTGTCTCAAAGGGTGAGAGATCCTTTTTTACTGCTGCACAGTATTCCATGGTGAAAATGTACCACAGCTTTTTTATCCACTCATCTACTCATGGGCACTTGGGCTGTTTCCAGATCAATTGTAAATTGCACTGCTATGAACATAGGGGTGCACACATTCTTTTGATTGGTGTGTTGGGTTTCTTAGGATATATTTCTAGAAGTGGGATCACTTGGTCAAATGGCAGATCCATATTTAATTTTTTGAGGAAACTCCATACTTTTCCCCATAATGGCTGCACCAGTCTGCATGCCCACCAGCAGTGTACTAGGGTTCCCTTTTCTCCAATCCTCGCCAGCACTTGTCATTTGTTGATTTGTTGATGGCAGCCATTCTGATAGTGTGAGGTGATCCCTCATTGTGGTTTTGATTTGCATCTCTCTGATGATCAGTGACTTAGAGCATTTTTTCATATGTCTCTTGACCATCTGCATGTTCACCTTGGAGAAGTGTCTATTTAGGTCCTTTGCCTATTTTTTAAATTGGATAGTTTGTCTTCCTTTTGTTAAGTTGTATGAGTTCCCTATATATTTTGGAGATTAACCCCTTATCGGCTGTATCATTGGCAAATATGCAGTGGGCTCTCTTGTTGTTTTGTTGATGGTTTCTTTTGCAGTGCAGAAGCTTTATATTTTACTGTTGTCCCATGTGTTTATTTTCTCCTTAGTGTCCATTGTCCTAGGACAGTGGTCGGCAAACTCATTAGTCAACAGAGCCAAATATCAACAGTGCAACGACTGAAATTTCTTTTGAGAGCCAAATTTTTTAAACTTAAACTTCTTCTAACGCCACTTCTTCAAAATAGACTTGCCCAGGCCGTGGTATTTTGTGGAAGAGCCACACTCATGGGGCCAAAGAGCCGCATGTGGATCGCGAGCCGCAGTTTGCTGACCACGGTCCTAGGAGATGTATTGGTAAACATATTGCTGTGAGAGATGCCTGGGATCTTAGTGCCTATGGTTTCTTCTGGGACTTTTATGATTTCACATCTTACAGTTAAGTCTTTTTTATCCATTTTGAATTTGTTTTTGTTTATGGTGTAAGTTGGTGGTCTAGTTTCATTTTTGGCATGCATCTGTCCAGTTTTCCCAGCACCATTTATTGAAGAGACTGTCTCTGCCCCAATGTATGCTCTTGCCTCCTTTGTCAAATATTGAGCATAGTGGCTTGGGTCGCTTTCTGGGTTCTCTGTTCTATTGTATTGATCTAGATGCATGTTCTTGTGCCAGTACCAGGCTGTTTTAAGCACAGTGGCTTTGTATTATAACTTGATATCTGGTATTGTAATTCCTCCAACTTTGTTCTTCTTTCTCAAGATTGCTGCAGCTATTTGGGGTCTTTTTTGGTTCCATATAGATTTTTGGAGCATTTGTTCTAGATTTGTGAAATATACCATTGGTATTTTAATAGGGATTGCATTGAATCTGTAGATTCCTTTGGGTAATATGGACATTTTAATGATGTTGATTCTGCCCTTCCATGAACATGGTATTCCACTTGTTTATATCTTCCTCTATCTCTTTTCTCAATGTCCGGTAGTTTTTGGACTGCAGGTCTTTTACCTCCTTGGTTAAGTTTATTCCTAAATATCTTAATTTTTTTGTTTCAATGGTAAATGGGATTGTTTTCTTAGTTTCTCTTTCTGAGAGTTCACTATTGGTGTATAAAAATGCTATGGATTTCTGAGTGTTAATTTTGTAGCCTGCTATGTTTCTGAATTCCTTTATTAAATCTAGTAGTTTTTTGGTAGAGTCTTTAGGGTTTTCTATGTACAATATCATATCATCTGCAAATAATGAAAGTTTTACTTCCTCTTTTCCAATTTGGATACCTTTTATGTTTTCTTCTTGTCTGATTGTTGTGGCTAGGACTTCCATTACTATCCTAGATAATAAAAGCCTAATATGCTAAGTGTCCAACCATTCAACCAGTCGCTATGACACGCACTGACCACCATGGGGCAGATGCTCCGACCGGTAGGTTAGCTTGCTGCTGGGGCCCGGCCAATTGGGACTGGGCGAGACAGGTCGGACATACCCTGGAGCCCTCCCACGGTCCTTCCCCAGCCCTGATCGTGCACCGGTGGGGTCCTTTGGCCTGGCCTGCACCCTCTCACAAATCCTGGACCCTTCGGGGGATGTCAGAGAGCCGGTTTCAGCCCGATCCCCGCAGGTCAGACCGAGGGACCCCACCAGTGCACGAATCCATGCACTGGGCCTCTAGTGTTGAATAAGAGTGGTGAAAGCAGACATCGCTGTCCTGTTCCTGTTCTTAGGGGAAATGCTTTTAGATTTTGCCCATTGATTATGATATTGGCTGTAGGTTGTCATATATGGCCTTTATTATGTTGAGGTATGATCCCTCTATTCCTTCTTTGCTGGGAATTTTTATCAAAAATGGGTGTTGGAACCCTAGCTGGTTTGGCTCAATGGATAGAGCATTGACCTGCAGACTGAAGGATCCTGGGTTCGATTCCGGTCAAGGGGCACATGCCCAGGTTGTGGGCTTGGTCCCCAGTGGGGAATGGGCAGGAGGCAGCCAATCAATGATTCTCTGTCATCAGTGATGTTTCTATCTCTCCCTCTCCCTTCCTTTCTGAAATCAATAAAAATAAAATTTTTAAAATGGTTGTTGGATTTTGTTGAATGCGTTTTCTCTTGTCTTTTGATATGATCATGTGGTTTTTGTCTTTCAGTTTGTTTATGTGATGTGCCACGTTTATTGATTTGCGAATATTGTACCAGCCTTGCATCCTGGAATAAATCCCACTTGGTCATGGTGTGTGATCTTTTTAATGTACTGCTGGATCCGATTTGCTAATATTTTGTTGAGAATTCTAGCATCTATGTTCATCAGGGATATTGGCCTGTAATTCTCTTTCTTTGTAGTGTCTTTATCTGGTTTTGAAATTAGGCTAATGCAGGCCTCATGAAAAGATCTTGGAAGTGTTCTTCCAGTTGGATTTTTTGGAATAAGTTGAGGAGTGGAGGTGTTAGTTCTTCTTTGAACGTTTGGTAAAACTGCCCCGTGAAGCCGTCTGGACCTGTTCAGCTCTTCCTCTGATGCACTAAACTGCACTCTTGGGGGCAGGACTTGGGAAACGATTTTTACAAATGACCGGGCTTAAATAGGGGATTCTTATTCCATCTGAAGTTTGAGAATCAATGAACAGAGGAAATGGGAAATGTAGGACTTCTAATGACCCTGACCGGTGCAGGAAGCCAGAGGAGCATTACAATAAGCACCGGCTTGGGCCTCAGCGAGCTTGGAAACACCCAGCACAGGAAGAAGGCAGCTTCCCTGGTGTTCTGTTCTTGTAAATTTGTATGTGGAGGAACGTGGCATATATTCTGTTACTCCTTCTCCCTCGTGGAATAGTCCGGAAAGGAATGGGGTATTGGCTATGGCAGAGTTGACGTAATATAGACAAATCTGAGGGGGAAAAAGGTAAGACTATTTGGTGAATTTACATGTCATTTGCAAAGCTAGGAGAAGGTCAGAAGCCGATTTCCAGTAGTCTCTTCTTAGAGGAACTATGTCAGATTGCCCTGCTTTCGATTTAGAAAATGTGATAACTTCAGGTTTGTGGCTAATCTGAAGGCGATCAATATAAAATGTTTGAACTATTTAGTGTTTGCGTATTTATTTATTTCAAACGACGAGGATTCTTTTATGTCACCTAACAAGACCAGCGGCAGTGGGGGCCGGGAGGGGGCTCCTGCTGTCTCCCCCAGGCCTCACTCACTTTCTCTGCATGGGGCCACGGGAGCGGGCAGAGCCCTGCCTGGTGCCTGCCTCCCCGTTCTCACCGTCTTTTGAGGTACAATGGACATGTAAGTGCACAGGCTTTAAGTGCACGGTGGATAAGCGTGCACCTGTATGCACCACACGGCCGGCACCTTCCCCACAGTGCGCGCTCTGGGCCCCTCCCCTCTTCGTCCTTTCCTAAGAGCTTTGAAGCTTTTGGGGAAACTTGACTTTGTTGAGGATCAAGCACTAGCCGGAAAGGTATTTGATTTGTAGTTTTAGCTTTTGTTTTCTTGAGGACCATAGTGGAAACAGTGGGATGACTGTAGGGATCGATGGCTGTATCGTTTATAGAAAGCATTATGTTGTTGAGTTAATAGCCATTTTGAGAAACTGTCTTAGAACAGACGCTCTGAGCAGCTGACAGAGGATGTGTTTCCAGAGAGGCTGACGCCGGCGGGATGGCTCCTGTTGGGTGGGGAGGGGAGTCCTCCCGCTGCACGCGCAGGACTCACACTGGAAACCAGTGCTCTTGTCTGAGCGTTGCGGTGGCTGGTGTGTCGGTGGCTGAGCAACTACCGCCACTGCCAGCCTGGAAGGAGGAGGGAAGTGCCGTCCCGCTTGGCTAGAGGGCCGTCTGCGCTCAGGTGCGCTGTAGTCCAGTGAATTGTTCAGTGAGCTGAAGGACACATTGGTGATTTATTTACTTATTTTTATAGATTAAAATAATTTTTTTGCTCCGTCCCTGTGTAGAAAATTTTTATGAGTTTATTTGAACCAAATTGACAATTGCCAGGAAGCAAAATCTCAATGGATTGAGAAAATGCTCCTGAGAATGGCAGTTTTGCACCTTATTTTATACATTAGGATAAAAGGAGAAGGCGTAGGGCAGCATGTCAAACTCAAAGGCTAACACGGGCCAAATAAATGAGGCACACGGCCCGCAGGCCACAAGTTTGACATGCTTAACGTAGGGGGTTACATGAAATCCCTTGGTGAGAGATTAGGGAGGCGGGAGATGAAATGTAAAACGACTAGATACACAGGTGGGTGCAGGGCAGTTAGCTGTTACCAATTACACTACAACAGTAACAACGAGGGCTTGTGGTCTCTGCTCTGAGGCAGTGGTTGTGCTCTGAGGTCTGGAAAGCGGAATTACCTTGACCTTCCAAAGGTATGTTATCGTAGATCCCAAAAGACAATAGACAGGGTCAGTTGAAGTAAAGATGGACCTTGGTCAGGGAAGATCCGGGCCTTGGACATGACTACACCATGACTCACTTTTAGTTAGGAAGTTTTAATTTCAGACCATCCTCGGTGGCACTTGAGGTCTCTGAGTGTAAGGCCACCATGCAGTCTGCCCTGAGCTGGTCAGGGTTAGTATGTGGCCCCTTTTCGTCCACACCGGGGACAAGCCTTTGGCTGGACATTCCTCTCTTTAATCTTTGCGTCGCTCGCTGAGGTTCGTTTCTGCTGCAGAAAGCGTGTTGTTGAGTTACTACCATTTTGTAAGGAATTAGTAAGCTCTCCGGGCTCAGTTGCCCTGGGTTTCTTCCTGTCTCCTCGCCTCTTTGGTTCTCTGAATTTTCTTGGCTCTTCATTTCCACTGCTTTCTGCTTTTCTCACGTGTTTTGTTTAGAAACTAATACGCTTGAGGTGAAAATGGCAGCACTTCTGTCAGGATTTCACCTTATTGGAAATGGTGTCTTTGCTCTGTGTCTGTTAATAGTTGAGGAATGAACCAGTTCTCTGTGCTTGTAAATGCTGGCTGGTCCGGTGCCAGAAATGAATGAGCGCAGAGTAAAATCGAGAGCGTTGGAAACTCCGTGTACAAGCTGTCCAGGCATGGAGAGCCTCAGTGTGTCTCTGACTCTCTGCCAGAACTCTGGTGACTTGATGGTCTTGTGGAGTGACGCGCGGTGGGTTTCTCTTCAGTAACATAACACAGTGTGGCGGCACCGCCTTCCAGCGGTCGATTGTAGAGCGAGATGCTAGCCGTGCCCGTCAGCCGAGGGCTGGTTCGTAGGGTTTCTGAGCAGTTCCTGGGGGCTCTCCCGCATAGTAGCCCGCTCTTCCCCTGATGTAAAGATGTCGGTTGTACCAGGTAGGGGTGTGGTTTGGGTTAAAGAAGCCCCTCAGCCTGCATGCACAGGATTCATCAAGGCAGCCCGCGCGAGGCCCAGTCTGGCCTTTCTGAAGAAAAGGGCTCAGGGGGGAGAGGGGGGTCCTTTTGCCCATGAGGCGCACTCTGGCTGGGCCCGGGAGGGGCCAGGAGAATGCTGGTGTCAGAAAGCTAGGCCCGTCCTGGGGAAAAGCACAAAGCTCCCCAGGCCCCACCGCCTCTGGAGTTTGGAGCGAAAGTGTCACAAACAGATTCGAGGGCAAGTGGGCAGCTGGCAGCTGCGTCTGCGGGAACGTGTGTGCCAGGCACCTGCTCGCGGAGGGCGCGGCGCTCCCGGCTGCAGCCAGGCAGGTGCGCCCAGGTGTGCGCTGGCGCCAGGCCTCCTGACTGAGTCATCTGCTTCCGGGGGCCTTGAGGGACATCGGCAATCCTGGAGCCTTCACCTGCCTCCAGCCGAAGAGCAAACTCATTTGAAAAATGTTGGCTAAAGTCCTTCACAGATTTTTAAAAATGACCTAACATGTGGGCTAACATACTTTTGTGAGTGGGTGGCTTTTAGAAATGATTTAGAAGACTTTCGAAAAGCTTCTATGAGTACTTTACACTCTTGTTTTCAAGAAGAAATTACGTAATAAATACGTGTGTTTTGGCAATAAAAGGGTAGTTACATAGAGAAACTTGATCTGAATACTAGACTTTTTCTCATTTTTAATAGGAAATTTTTTAGTGAAACAAAATTTGACTAATGTTATATTGCCAGCTTCTTGCCTTTTCTTACCAAGATGCTGAAGTGGCCTGGATAACAATGCTACTAAAACAACGCACGCATCGTTTTGATGGGGTATTGATTCCTTCTGTAGTGTGCAAACTGCTTGCATGCCTCCCAGCAACAAATACATATGTGACAGACTTTATGGGAGATGCGCGTTCCAGAGGAATGAAATGCTGGTTTACTTCTCAGTAGCTATGGAACTTTAAAAAAAAATCATGTTTTTAGAAACGAGGCCTCGAGGCACTAACACACTTGTGTGGGAAACTGCAAGTTATTTTTAACAAAACCTAATCACGGGAAGCAGAAAGCGGATATTTAAGGAGTTTATTGACAGGCAAGACTTCGGAGAGGTTTCGGATTGGGGTCTGGTATCTCAATACAGTGAGTCGTAATCTTTTTGCTGGTGGAGGGTCTTGTCTTCAATTTGTAAAAAAACAAAAACAGAGAAAAAAGTGCAACATCTGTGAAACGCAGTAAAGGGAAGCGCAATACAGTGAGGTCTGCCTGGATTTATTGATTGCCCTAAGCTGCCAGAAAGGATATCCTGGTCCTTTTCATAAAGCCCGTCTGGGCACTTGTCAGTATTAAGTCTAGAAGTATGTTTGGAGTTTGATGTTAACAAGGTAAATGCAAATGGTGGGCATTGTGGGATGAAACTGACCGAGAAGATGGAGGAAGGGGTGGGACTTGAAGAGCTTTTCCGGAAGTGAGGCTCCGTTCCCTCTCCTCATGGGGAGCCCAGGAGGTACTAAGGAATTTGGGCTTGGGAATCAGGGAAGGTAGCCTCCAGTTCAGTCGTAGCAAGGAGACTAAAGACGACTGTCCTCATGGCTGCGTCCATCTTATTTCCCAGTGACATGGACATGGAAATTACTTAATGTAACTACGGCTACACCTGCCGTTGCTGCAAAGTTGTGTTCGTCATAATTTAGGTCAAGCATGTCAAACTCGGGGCCAGTGGGCCGCAGGTTTGACATGCTTGATTTAGGTGGTAGCTGTATGTTGTAAAACAAAACGTTAGCTCTTTCTGTTCTTTTTGAAACATAAACTATTTTAGTTTGTTAACGGGGAAGGTAAGTATTAACGTTTGTTGAAGAAATTGAAGCCTAACCTGTCAGGTACTTTTCCCTTGTGAGATGGGCCTCATGTCAGGCTGCCGTTAGTTCTGTCTAATTCCAGTAGAACTAGCAAATTATTTTGCTTAAAATGTCTTTTTCCCCCTGTGCAGTGTGAGTTGATGTGAGAACAGATCTTAATAGATATAGTTACACAGTTTATTTTATCATGTATCACTTTATTGCTATCTTCTAGAACATTGTTATATCAAATGTTCCAATAATGGAAATTTTATGCAGCTACTTCAAATGAAACAAATTTGCAAAACTCAATTTTGGAACTCATTCCTTGAGGAGAGGGGAAAAAAACCTCACCATGCTGTGACCAAATTAGATTTCTCATATGTTGGCAACTTGTCAAATACAGTCGTTTCCAGAAAACAGGGTGTGGGGTCCATGGAGGTGTCAGTACTTCAGTCACTTACAGTTGGGCTGATTATGGGTTTTAATACGATTGAATTGTTAGCTGTGTACAGAAACTGCATTGGTAACAGGTAATTAAAGTTCGGTTTGTACCTAAATCAAAGCGGCTCTCCACGGAGTGCGGAGTGGCTGTCAGTCACAGGGAGTCTGCTGTTCAAGAACTGAATTGTGATTTCTCCGAGATGTCAGTTTCACTTACTGGAGCTCCTTTGTTTTGCAGAGATCATGATGCAGCCGTCCTTTTGGATTTCTTTTTAATAATGTGTGACCCTTCACCTTTGATCCCCTGACCTGCATTACCTTGGTAACCATTTCATTTTTTAATTTAATTTCATTTTTTAATTTTGGTGTGCAAGCTGTAACATTTCATCTCTCAAAGTGTAACATGCTGATTTTCTCAAATAGAGAGATCCCTTTGAGCGATAAATTTGCAAAATGCTGTCTTCATTTTCTGTATTAAAATTCATTTCAGTTTTTAAAATAAAGTGTAATCTGTGTTTTCATCCTTTTAAAATTTTAGTTTAATGAGTACATTTCCCCATACAGTATATCTTCGTTTTTATTCATATTTTGCAATAGCTAAATTAACTTGTGGTTCACACAGACACCTCTCCCCCCCCTCTCTCTGACACCTCTCTATTTCTCTCTCTCACACCGACTCTCTCTCTCTCTCTCTCTCTCTCTCTCTCTCTGACACACACACACACACACACACACACACACACACACACACCCCAGGCTCCAAAATCCCTCCCCTCCCACATGCACACCTTCATCTCACCCTCCCATCCCCTGTTTTTTTGCGGATTAATTTCGGTTTCTTTCAAAAAACAGTGGCAACTTGAATTTATTACCCTTAGCTGCCACATTCTACCACCGCAGATGACATTTTGTATTTTCAAGTATTACTGGAAGAAAAAGTTTAGTTCTTTAATTCCATGTATGGAAGATAAGAAAGTTGTCTCATTTCCAAAATTCACCTTTCTCCTCTTTTAATATTTTATTTCTTTATTTGAGGCCTGAGTTAAGAATAAGCACATTTTATTAACACAATCAAAAGTGTCCTTTTGTCTCTGCTGAAGCTGGTCAGTCAGCTGTGATGCTCGTATACCAGATTGCTTGATGCCATATGCTAGTTTGGGACTGTTTTTCAGACGATGCATTTTTTATTGTATTCTTCTTTTTAGAAAATTGTATTCCTAAGCAAAACAAACCAACATCTAAAAACAAATGTCAAACTTGAGTTTATTCTTTGCACTGGCAAGATATTTGTGAGAAATCATGTCCTTAAAAAAATGGTGTGAGATCTCGTAGCATGGTCTACTGAAGCACAGATTATTTTTTAAGTGTCTCATTATTTTATTCTCTAACATTTAATGCTGATGCTTTAATTGCACACAGCTGAAGCTGCTAAATGAGCACCGAAATGGATGTACGTCCTCTCTGAGCGTTGTTGTTACCTATAAAAGTTTATGTCATTCATTAGAACCACAAATTAAAGTTAGCTGCAGTGAGCTGTTCACTGGAGAGTGGAACTCGCATGAACTTTCTCGAGGCGCGCCAGCTCGTTTTGTCTGTAACACACATACCTGGAAAGCTGCCTTTGGCCTGTTGGGTGTCTTTCCACAGAATCGCAGATGCTAGAGCTGAGGAATGCAAAGAGGTGAAACATCCTATGGTCATAAAGCCAGAAAGTACATGGAGTAAATGTCCCAACAGTTAGGAGCAACTTATTACCAAGCCTTGCGTTTGCAGGAGCGTTTTAATGAAAATGCTGTCAGTGTTGTGTGGAACGTTTCCCCATCCCATCCTTGACCCGTGCCTCCCACGCCATATGCTTCCAGCCCCGGAGGCTGTCAGCTCGGAGCCTGTGGAACAGGCTCGCCGGCCGGAGGGCTGCGCACTGCAGTTGCTCCACTCCTCTCGCTTAAGCAGCCCTGCACCCGCCGGGCCCGAGGGTGAGCTGGCTGGTGGTCCCCAGGGTCACCGCTCCCTGTTGACAGAATCGGGGCCTCCTCACACCTCCCCCGTGGGCTCCCCGGTCCCCTGGAGAGTGTCTAACTTTATTCAGAGGTCCGGCCAGTAGGAGCTGGAGGTACAGAAGAGAATTTTTAAATTTATTTTGATGTTTTAGTTTGCAGTTAGGTCAGATGTTCTTTTACTGTTTTCTGCTTAATACATTGTAAATTAATCTAATTTTCTAAGAGATCCTGTGTGTAGGCACGCTACTTATTTTCAGTGATCATTGCTTATTTGGTTAGTATTTAGGGATTCTAGCAGGTTAGGCACGTGGATGTGGCTTTTGTAAGCATGATCCAAGGAGAAAATCCTGGGTCCCTGGTCGCCACTGGGGTCTTTTCAGGCAGCCACACCGAGCTAAACACTCAGGCTGAAGGCTTCACACACCTGCACGTTGGTATTGAAAACAGTGCGTTCGTTGTTTGGCTGCCTGTGCAGGATTTGTTAAGCATCCCGTTGGTTCTACGTGAGGGCCCCTCTGTGCAGTGTGGACGGTGTGTCTCTTACTTGCTTTGTAGGCCTGTGCGCAGGATAGAGGAGACACTGATGGCGGAGACTGGGACCCCAGCAGAGGTGCTGTTGAACTTCAGGGCGCCCTGTGGCTGTGCTGATGGCAGCTGCAGTCCTGCTGAGAGGCAGTGGGGGCGAGCCTGCGGGGAAGGGCCAGGAGCATGGCTGGGCCCTCGCAGAGGTCTGACTCAGACAGAATCCCTCCCCTCTTGGTGCCTCAGTTTCCTCCTCTTTAAAATGGGGATGATAATAGTACTTACTCTGAGGGCCAGGGGGAGGCTGAGGTGGGCTGAGGTGGGTAAAGTACTTGGAGTGGCCTGCGTGCAGTGGCCGTGGCCTCCCGGCCAGGCCCTCTCACCAGAAGCCCAGCAGGAAGGGCTCGCTGGGAAGTGGCGTCTGGGGAAGAGAAGGTTAACTGTAAAGACTTCCCTGTTGGTCTCTGCCGATGTCTTGGAGCTGGTGTCTTCTATAGAGAGGAGCTGCATGGTTTATGGTGATGACGCGCCTCTAAGAGAGGCCACGTTCAGGTGCAGAGAGGTAGATCTGGGCTCCTAACCTTTGGGAAGGAAGGTTTAGATGATCAGGACTTCCTTAACCCGGTGCGGATAGGGGCTTTGGTGTTGGCTGTTTGGGCTGTGCAGACTCCGGAGAAGGGACCCGCGGGAGACCCCCAGTCGGCACTGCTCGTCCCTTTTGCCTCCGTAAGCTGGCTCCCTAGCTTTGAAGACATCAGAAAGCCTCGACCTGATTAAAGATTTTTACCCAGAGGCCTCAGCGCTTCCTCCTGCTAGATCACATGTCCTTCCAAGTGCTTCATTGTTTTAATTACCCAGGTTTCCCTGGGCAGTAGGTGGTGTGTTAACCCTGTTTGCTCCCGAGGACACTGACGTGCAGGTGGTTAAGTCAGCTCTTGCGGGTCATGTCCCTAGCGAGGCGCAGCTGGGCCTGAAGTCCCGGCACCTGCCGCCCGCCGCCTGGCAGCCCTGCTGCACCCGACAGTGGTTCTGCCGTGTGGGCACAGGGGCCTGGGCTGTCTCACTGCCGTCCCGCCCTCAGCACGCCGACTTCGTGAGGCCCCCAGCAGCCTGCCCCAGCGCCACCGCCACCGCCAGGAAGGCTGTCATTCGTGTGGCCCTTGCAGGGACTCCGCGGCAGCCGCTCCCTCAGTTGTGGCGCACATCCAGGGTCGCATGTACAGCCTTGAACTACAGAGCACCGGCCCCATCCAGTCTCGGCCGAGAATCACTGACCAATAGGACAGGAAGACAGGAAGTGCATGTTGTAAAGAAGACCTGTGCTTCCAGAACGTGGGCCAGTGCTGTTCATTCTTAGTTAGCGACATGTAACCTAACACGGGCCTCTGTGGGCAGGGTTAGTAATCCAGGCACCATAATCGGCACCCTTTCTGTGGCAAAGTCCCAGCCATCCACCCCGTAGACTGTGGTCTCCGGTAAGGGGGCATTTGACCCCCCAAAAACCAGGCCAGAAAGGAGTCCTGAGCCAAGTGAAGGCAGAGGACCACACTGCTTCCTCCCTCCTGCTTTTACCTTTCTTTTCCCACCCCTCTTTTTTTATCCTCACCTGAGAATGTTTTTCCCATTTATTTTCAGAGTGGAAAAGACGGGGGGATGGGGGAAGAGAGAAACATCAGTGTGAGAGAGACACATTGATTGATTGACTCCTGCATGCGCCCTGACTGGGGCCTGGGATCAAACCTGCAACCCAGGGATGAGCCCTTGACCAGAATCATACCTGAGACCCTTCGGTGCGCAGGCCGTCGCTCTAAGCACAGAGCCACGCCAGCCAGGGCTCCCCTCTTCAACACAGTTACTTTGTCATTCCTTCTTCTCTCAACTCCTCCTCCTCTCCTTCCTCGTTTTCTCTTTGTCCTTCTATCCAGCACATGCTTGTGGGCGTATCTGTCATCAGACAGGAAAGCAAGTCTTCCCAGGGGCCCAGCACATAGTAGGTGTTCAAACAGATGTTTCTTGATGGTCAGAACCAGCCTTTTAAAGGCGTAGGCACTGCCCCTCTTAGTGGTCAGATTGTTTGTGAATGTCTATCGTAAATGGGTGGTGATCTTGAACATGTAGATGATTTAGCATGACGGATTTAGATGGTTTGAGAAATGCCAGTCTCCAGCCCTGAATAGGACAGTGTTGGACTGTTCTCGAGGCACCCTCTCAGGCTTTCAGAGGACCTGCGGCCTAGCCCTGAGAGCTGGAAGGTCCAAGGCCATGGGTCGGACCCCACCTCTTGGTGATGAGGAACCCGCTCCTGAGGGGAGAGCCCTTCCTCAAGGCCCTTCCCCCGAGAGAGGACAGGGAAACTGAGTCACCGTCCTGCACGGCTCCCTCTCCTGTCGCTCCCGGGAGCAGCTTCCGGATTCCCGAGCGAGCAGAGGCCCTGCTCTGTCAGGTCTGCTGGCAGCAGTGGGGACGTCACCCTTTGTTCTTGTCGGTGCTGGTGGTCCGAGTTGCTGTGTGACTCGCCTCAGAATGGCGGCCTGAGCCGGCCTGGCACACCCTCCTGCGGGCCCGCTCTACGGCGGCCGCGCTTCTGCCTGCCCCCCGTGGTGACGTTCAGGCTCGACCACCCAGCCGCCCTCGCTCTCCTGCGCTGACCCCTCGGAGGGTTTTGCTCCTCCAGCCCTCAGTCTCCCAGACAGAAGCCTGGGACAGTCCCGCCTTCGGCATCTGTCACCGCGAGGACTGGCGGGAAGGCCGAGTCCTGCCGAGGCCCTTGCTCTGGGTGCCTCACCTGCCAGCGCTCGCACATAGTAGACACTCAGCCAACGTTTCCTCTGCCGCCGTGCTCATTAGCACAGGTAATTAAGAACAGGAGCGGACAGGCTGCACGGGCCTGGCAGAGATATACCTGTAATTAAAGTTTTAATTAAAGAAACACCAGACCGGGCAGATGGTTCTTATCCCCGCATCTTGTAAAGCAAACAGCCACGGCTTTTCCCTCCTGCAAACCAGCAAAGCAGCGAGCAGTGGCACTCTGGGGGTGCTCCCGCGGGGAGGGGTGCTCCATTAACTGGCCATAATCTAATTTTGGGAGCACTCTGTGTGATGCCAAATCCAGGGGTGATCATTGCAGTTTGAAACGGAAAGACGATATATCACCGCTCTGCCCAGCCGAAGCGCTTAAGCCTCCAGTCAAGGGCACTGCCAGGCCAGCTGGGATATCACAAGGCGTGTGGTTTGCTCGATCACAAGAGCTGACAGAGTGTTATTTAGGCTCCTCGGCTAATGCGGGGTTCAATTAGGGCCCAGCCTGCGCTTGCAGGTTTCCCACCGCACAGCAGTGTGGGGCTGAGAGGGACGGGCCAGCCGGCTCACGCAGGTCCTCCGCGCTGTCTGTGTCACTGTGACCTTAATCACCAGCCAAGTGCAGAGTTTCAAAAACAAGCACAGGGTAAGAGAGACAGCTCATCACTTCCTAGGCCCTTCCGCCGTGAGCCACAGCTCCGGGGGAGGAGGGGAGGGGACCCTGCTGCTCACCTCCTGGGGGCCCCTCAGCCCCTTCTTACCCTCAGGGTCCTTGACTCCGCCCCACTCACGGAGGTGTGGTGTGTCCAGTGCAGGTGGGCAGCCACGCAGCGGAAGTCCACAGCAGCTGCCCCAGTGTGCTCCCTGCACGCACTCCTGGCCGTTCTCTGCGGTGGAACCTGTGCTGAGGCTGTTACTGTTGCCTTCACTGGGAACAGCTCCGGTGAGAGGCAGGAGAGTAGTGGCCCATCTTCCCCGTTTGTAGTGTTTGAAGGGGGTAGGCCTCTCACTGCAAAGAGTCCTTGTTACACGGGGACACACATAAGTTCTCTTCACATGAAAGACCTTGTCCCCACACGGCAGAGCCCGGGAGTGCGGTCACCGCCTTAACACCCCGTAAGTCAACTCGGATGTCCCGCAGGAGCGCCGGGCCCCGTGGGTGACGGGCAGACCGGAACGTTCTCACACCTCCGGCTCGGGGCGGACTTCCACGATGGGGTGAGATGGTCTTTGTTTTCAGAAGTCAGTTAAGTATCAGCTCCTCCGAGTGAGCAGTCTTCCGCAGGCCCAGGAAGCACTGCCAGGCTCTGCCGGGCTGGCCTTTCACAGGCGCACTTGAACCTGCCCCACATCAAGTCGGTGTCTCTCTCATTAGGACGGGTAGCCTTTGAGCCCACAGCACAGCGTTAGGTTGGGGCGGGGGGTATCTTGTGAGGTGACCTAGGTGGCGGCTATGCCTCCCTTCAGGGCAGCACGTGAACAGCAGTGGGGCTGCCCGGGGGCGAGGGGAGAGGGGGGCTTCTCTCTCTCTAGCGGGTCTGCGGGAAGCTTGACTTCCCTGCTGTCTGTGGGATGATGGGCGGGGTGGTGAGGATTCTCCCACCTCACAGTGACTCAGCTCAAACCCCTATTCCTCTGTGCAGTAAGTAGCTACTGAACGCGAGCACAGCCCTGTCCGGGGTACCAGGACCCAAGCCGGACAGAACGAGGCGCTGCCCCTCCAAGAGGGTGGCGGGGAGGTCGAGAACAGAAATCAGTCACTAGGCGTGGAGTCCTCCTCTGCCCGGTGAGCTTGGTAACGCATTCCCTCCAGGGCTCTGCGCAGGCAGGCGCCTTCTCCTGCTGCACAGGTGCGGACGGCGGTGCTCAGGGTCACCCCGCCATCGAGCGGTGCTGGGCACACCGGCCAGCCATGCGCCTCCCGTCTCATCCCCTAAACACCAGGCTGTTTCGTTTCTGTTCAAAAGCGGCCTAGTCTGTGAGGTCCTAAGTAGACAAAGGGATGAATGCCAGATGGTAGTACACATGGCAGAGCAGGGAAGCCAGTCAACTGCACAAAGGGTTGTGGCTGTCTCAGGGTCTGCTTTAGAGAGGGGCTTCAACAGGGGGCTCACTCGGTGATTTGGAGGACATGGCACCCTGGGTATCTGAGGAAAGGGTGCTCCCAGCAGACGGAACAGCAAGGCCCAGCCCCCCCACCCCCCCCCGGGGTGTGGTAATAGCAAAAGTGAGGCGAGGCGAGCAGGGCGGCCAGTGGGGCTGCTTTGAGTGTGGGCGGAGGGAGGAGGAGAGGAGGTAGTGGGCCCCGAGGTCATGGGAAGGTCTTCCGTGTCCCTGAATGAGAAGGGAAGCCACCTGAGGTCTGAGCAGGAAACGGCGGGATCCAGAGGGTCGCTGTGCGCAGTGCGGGGAGGAGTCCAGGGCAGGGGCTGCACCTACGGCCTCGGGGCCAAAGTCAGCCTGGGGCCTGCTTTTGTGCGGCCAGCAAACTAAGATGCTTTTTACGTTTGCCAGTTGTTGGGAAAAAAGATGAATAATAATATTTTGTGGCACATGGAAGTGATACGGCTTTTACCAGTCAGTGTCCATCTCAGTTCCTGTTCTATGGATCGGGCCGCGCTCCTCACTCACCTATCCTCGGAGCTGCTTTTGAGCTGGAAGCCAAGTTGAGTAGTTACGACAGAGACCATCTGGCCCGCAGAGCCCCACCTGTTCCCTGTCCGGCCCTTTAAGAGGAGTTTGTGGCTCCCTGGTGTAGGGATAGGGATGGAAGCAGGGAGACCAGAGGAGACATGTTGCAAGGGCTGAGGGTGCTGGGACCGGCGGAGGGAGTGGTCAGAGCTGGATGTGCCTCAGAGAGCGAGTGGATAGGCCAGATCAGTGGTCAGCAAACTGCGGCTCGCGAGCCACATGCGGCTCTTTGGCCCCTTGAGTGTGGCTCTTCCACAAAATACCACGTGCGGGCGCGCACGTACAGTGCGATTGAAACTTCGTGGCCCATGCGCAGAAGTCGGTTTTCGGCCTGGGCGAGTGTTTTGAAGAAGTGGCGTTAGAAGAAGTTTAAGTTTAAAAAATTTGGCTCTCAAAAGCAATTTCAATCATTGTCCTGTTGATATTTGGCTCTGTTGACTACTGAGTTTGCCGACCACGGGGTTAGGTGCAAACGAGGCGTCGGGGTGGTGCCCTGGTTCTGCACTGACACCTGGAGGGATGGGAGCACCTTGACTGAGGCTGGGAGCCCGAGGGCGCCGCAGGCTGGGGAAAGGCTGAGGGAGAGCCGGGGTTGTGTTGTGGACGTGTTAGCTCTGCCTGCCGCATGGAGGTGTTGACATGGCAGCCACACAACCTGAGTCTGACGTGGAGAGGAGGGCCTGGACTTGAGCTAGACTGTGCGGTTTTCAGCATGTAGCACGCTCGTTCTTCAAGCTCTCAGCGGTGGAGTCCTGTGGGTGCGAGTGGATGGGGAGGGAAGTTCCCACAGGGCAGGGCTGCCCAGTGTTAAGAGGCAGAAGGAAGCAAAGGAGGATGAAAGGGACAGCAGAGGCGGGGAGCCTGGAGGGTGGGTGTCAGATGCGGCTCAAGGTCACTAAGAGCCAGACTGAGAACTCACCACGGATCTGGCAGCCCGGAGGTCATTCGTGACATTGGCGAGGTTCGGAGGACAAGAGCCGGCTTCCCGCTGGTTCACGAGGAAGGAGGACAGGAAGGGGCGTGGTGCCTGGGGCTCTGCTTTCTAGAGGCAGAGGGGGCACTTGAGTTTGTTCTGATGAAGAGCAGATTCGTCTGGTTCACGTCGAGGCCAGGGCAGTGCTGTCCAATAGAATTACAGTCCAGGCCACAGGTGCAATTTTTAATGTTCTAGTAGTCATGCTTCAAGAAAGCATAAAGAAACAAACGAAGTTAATTTTAATAATATATTTTATCTAACCCAATATATCTAAAGTATGTGGACATGTAATCAATATAAAATTATTGAGGTATTTTACATTTATTTTGTACGAAGCCTTGAGCTCCAGTATGGGTCTTACACTTCCACACATCTGACTTCACACGAGACACATTTCCAATGCTCAATAGCCGTGTGGCTCGCGGGCTTTGGGGATGACGGTGGAGGTGAGTCCAAGGTCGTCAGAGGGGAGAGGGTCAAGGATCAGAGAGGCCAAGGTTTATAAAGATTTTCTATGTGGATCTGAAAGCACTGATGCCTCCTGGTGAGAGGACCAGGGATGGAGAGGCAGGAGGGGAGGCCATGGCTCTTACAGGGGCCGGTGCCTCACGGCACTGCTGTGACCTTCTGCCCACCAAGCAGGACTTCCCGACCCTGACCCTGTCGCGCTTCTCCAAGCACCTGCCAGGGTCTTGCCTCATTAGAGTGGCACCTCCTTGGAATCATGGGTTTGGGGCAAGATTTCTGAGTCAGAGTAAGATTTCAGGACACAAGGCCATAGTTTTGACAGGATCTTCCAAAAATGGCACCTTTCCACTTGGGGTTTCGCTTGTATCCAGAAGTCCGTTCATTGAATCACCGATGAAAACGCCAACTCAGTGTGAGCCCCTCACCGCAGCGCTGAGCTCCCTCCGGAGAAAGCGCCCTTCAGATTCCTGTCGTTATCTGTCGCGTCTTGGGTCCCTGCCTTTATTTTGGCACAAGCCTCACCTTCTCGGAGCTGTACGTAGCTCAGCAGTCCTGCGTGTGAGTCCCGGCAGAGGCCGCCTGCGGTAGCTCTGAGGCAGGCAGACAGACACCACACACGAACGCGCCTGCCCTCCCAGGGTTGAGAGGCTGCATGGTCACCCTGTGCCAGGCAGAGGAAGTATATCTATTTTGATCCACGTCGTGTCTTTAAAGGTTAATGAAAATCGATGCTGGGGTCAGAACGCTGTTTTTTAAAAAGCTTGCCATCAGGAGGTGGAGCCGGTTTGGAAGGGGGAACAGAGCCCCGGGCAGCACATGCTGCTCCCCTGCCGCGCTCCCAGCACCCCGCCCCCATGGGTAACTTTATCAAGTTCAAACGACTTTAGGTTCCCTTCCGTTTGTTTCCTGCTGTTTTAAGATGAACCAAGAAATTGTCCCAAATCCTGCCCGCCCCCGTGTTTAGGAAGAGCCCACGCAGAGCCAGGTGTTTATGAACCTCATGTTCTTGGATGACTTCCGCGGTGGAGGAGTAATGAGCCAATGTCACAGGCGTGAGACCTGGGCAGTCTGTGTGGTCAGCGTCCAGACTGGTCTCCCCGGGGAGCTCACTGGCTGTGCACGTTTAAATAGAATGTCCTTCTCGCACCCTTGCATCCACCTGAAAGAGGCTCGGTAAACACCATTTAGTAATAGTGAAAGCTCACTCGTGACACAAGTTTTCCTACACTCTCTTTATTCTAATTAAAGTGTTTCCATCTGATGGGGAAGAGTATGAATACCAAACACTGGAAATTAAGCAAGAAATTAAAAGAGCATTAATGGCTTTATTGCAATTTGTTTTGAGGTTTTTCTCCCCACTGAGCGGTGTTTTGCTTATAAAGTCACTCCTCCTCACATAAATCTTTATGACATCATAATGTATCCCAGCACAAGAAGAGCTATTTTATGTTGCCACTTGTAAATTATAAGACATTATGTAAAAGAGCCAAAGTATTAGCTTTTCAAAAGCATTGTGGACATAATCACTTCATTTGGTGCCTGCACAGTCCCAGCTTCTGTGGAAGGGAAGGTCGGAGTGGCCCGGAGACAGGGCAGTGAGCGCGGTGACATTTGCTCAGTGTCTTTTATTGAGACCTGGGTCACTAGCATCTTTTCCTTATAGTTTTTGCCTCAAAAAAGCCTAAGTATTACAACATTTACGCTTGTAATTTATTCCTTCAGAAATTTACTGCTGAATCTTCAACTTTAACCAGCATAGCCAGATAGCCTTCACCAAGACAGGTGTGTGACTACCGTAGGCCAGCCCTTGCCCCGTCCTCAGGGGACACAACGGGGTGCTCGCCTGCTCTCTGCGTGGTTCTGTGTTGTCCTCTGGATGTGCCTTTACCAAGTATCTGTGAATTAGTATCATTAGCCCGAAGCCCCATCCCTGGATGTAGCTGTAGGTGAAGGTAGAGAAACACCAACCCCCAAGGCCGTCATGGTCAGACACAACCACGAGCCTCACCTGCCCCTCCCCCTCCCCACCCGGAAGCAGGCACTCAGCTCTAACCTTTCGCACACCCTGTCCTCTCCACTCTCCCTCCGCAGCTCTGCTCTGCCTGGCAGGCAGCCTCGTCAGGCGGCCCCGGGCTCATTTCCCAGGCCTCTGCCCAGCCTGTCCTCTGGTTCACTCTCACGCACTGCTTTCCTTTCCGCCGTGCACACTGCACCTTACCTCTTTCTGGGGCCTTCAGTCCACTCAGCTGGGAGCTCCTGGGAGCAGGTGCGGGCCTCACCTATTTCTGTTTCCCTGGAGCCCAGCCCAGCGTCTGTTCGTGGTTGCGGGGCCTGGATGGGGCGGGTGAATGGGGAAAGTCGCACGAATGAGGGAAGGCTAATGTACCTTCCAGCCAAAAACGTAAGCTTAATAACTGTTGTGGGGGAAGAGAATGAATATTGTCTTTGTTTATACAGGTCTTAGAATTTTGGTGGCAAAATTCTCCCACATGTGCAGAGAGTAATGGAAAACCAGTCAGAAGCTGCCGATTCTGCAGAGATGATCGCATTTTATGTAAAAAAATGTAGTTTACATTTGATCACCCTGAAACCTTCAGTTTGTTGTTCTGGTGTCTTAATGAACTGCTTCATTCATTGAATAGCCCCTAGGGAAGTAGGTCACAAATGTCATGACGAGGACTTGCCTCGTAAGTAGCCCCGCTCCTCCTCCAGTGCGTCCTTGTAGTGCCATCATCTAGCTCATGGGTGGGTTGACTGGCACTGAGCACTGGACACATATGCCCGAGGACGATGGTTCTGTCACTGAACTTGATCCCCTGCAATTCAGTAGTGATGCTGAGGGTTAGCCATTTTGAGGGTAGAAGTCAGTCCCAAACTGGGCATCCCTCCCAACATGCTCTCAACTCGCCCTGTAAGACTCGTCAGCACAGTGTTCAGTGTTTTGTCCCAAATCATTCCCTTTGTGGCTCTTCCTCCAGGAGTACCTCAGCGGGGGAGGTGCCGAGAGGCGGTTACGAAGGGCCGGTCTTCAGGCTGCCTCCCAGCATGCATTAAGGTAGTTCTGCGCTGCTGTGGAGTCACCTGTAGCGTGCTAGCATCACAGATAATTGAGGAATGCTAGTCCCTTTCCTCCTGCAGTATCCCTTTAAATACTGGATTTTTCCAACCCGTGAAACTGGCCTAGGAAGTAACGACCGGACATGCTGGGGATGACATGGGAGCTGTCCACCGAGTCCTGTGCGCTGCGCGGCCTTTAGCAGGGGCCGCTCTGGCGGCGCTGTTCGGGCACAGCAGTGTGTGCTGGCACACGCTCCTCTGGGTCAGAGAGCCCCCGTACACGCTCCCGGGGACGCTGTTAGAAAAACCAACCTAAAACTTAAGTAGTTTGCTGAATAAGTCAGTAAAAATTACTATAAAATTAGCGTTCATTGAACCTTCACCTCGATCATCTTTGAATCTTTAATTTTTAATTTGATCCTTTAAGAAGTTTTGTGGCCTTATAAAGATACAACCCAATAAAATTATGCTGTAATAACTTTGTAATGATTGCAAAAAAGCCGATTAGAAAAGATCCCATTTTGAGTTCTTGTAGGAAGAAGTCAGATATGTGGGTAGATGTGTCGTAGTGTATGGGGTATGTATATGCATGTACATATGTTTAATGTGCACTTCAGTTTAATGTGTACTTCAATTTGCCTTTATCCAGATTTCTCTCTGCCTCTGGAAATGGGGCAAATTTTCTTCAGTTAAAAACAGAAATAGAAGCGATGGTCTTGACCCATTTTGCACTTGTTTATTTCAGGCTCTCACCACACACTTGTTCATGGGCGCAGCAAGAGGAGGGTCCACAGAGCTGGAGCCGGGAGGGCTGGCAGTGGAGAGAAGCTGGCGGACTCGTAGGGGGAGCTCTGCCATCCTGCCAGCTCAGACTGGCTCCGCGACGATTCTATTAGTGAATTAATTGTACTCAAAACCCGAAATTAATTTGAACTGAATGTTAAGAAGAATGAATAGCTTGAAGTGACCCGCTCTGGCTTCATCCAGAGTTATTGTGACGGAGATCCCACGGCCTGGCCTGGCTCTGGGAGAGCAGGTCTCTGTCCACACGCCACCTGCTCACGAGGCCTCCATGCCCAGGTGCCACTCCCCGGCCCTTCGGCAAGCTTCTCGGCTCTTAAGAGCGCTCACCGCCCGAGCGATGACGTGTTTACATGCTGGTTACACGTGTCACCCACGAGAATGGAAGCTCCACGGAGCAGGGCCTCTGGTCACCCTTGGATCCAGCAGGAGGACGGTGCCCGGCCGGCGTCAAGTCTGAGGACTGCTGTGGGGTGGGTGGTGGAGGGCTCCTTTCTGAACGTTTTTCTTTCCACTTGCCTTTCACAGGGGACTTTAAAAATGACAAGGCGGCGAGATTTGGGGTAAATGTGAATACTGGGTTGAGATTGAAATGACTGGCGGCCCTGCACAGGGTGCCTGGGGCCTGCCGGGCACAGCAGGGCTCTGGGACGGAGTTGCAGGTGCCCTCTGTGACGGCACCCCCGCTCCTGCTGAGGGGGGAAATGGAGAAGAACACGAGCCATGTCTCTGATGACTTGACTATCAAGCCAGCTAGTCGGTAAAGAAACATCGAGAAATCTAGACAGGGAGGTAGGAGGCAGGCAGGCGTTTACAAGATTTCTCAACATTTAATCATTTAAAATAATAAATTAGGCATCAATTAAAAAATAACCCCAAATATATCCTAGATCAAAATGGCCATTAACAGAGGCATAGGCTGGAGGCAGTTATTTAGATAATGCTAATAGGACTTGTTCCAGATTACCTTCAAGACGTCAGAGTCAGTCCATCTTTAGTCTTTGGGGGGTAGGCCAGATACCAACACTGTTCTTGAAAACCTTTGAGGAGGGCTTTTTCTTTTTTTTAAATATAAAGAGCAAAACCAAAACCAAGGAGGCAGCATCCTGTGATGCAGGCTGTTACCGCAAGGTGAGTTTATTTGTGGTGCGAACTTGTGATGAATTGTGTAAACATTTCTTCAGGTGTGGCATATATTATTTGTCAGATTTTGTCCATTTCAGTCTAAACTTCGGTTATTCATTGCACACCGAAGGAATGAACTCAAACCAGAGGAAACAGGCTCAGCTGCTCCTGAATTTCCTTTCCCAGAGGTTAGAGGTGTTTCTGACGAACTCAGGGATACGTTTCAGTTTCGTGTAAATAAAGTGTGAAAAGCGAAGACCAGGTTTTTATGCACCACGAAGCAAAGCGAAAGCAAAAAATCTTTCAGGGCCTGACGCATTTTTCATCAAACTTCCTGCTGAACTGTTGTGACCATGTGCTCTCACCCGCCTTGGAAGTATCAGGAGTGTGAATTCTGGGGTGAAGAACTAATTGCAGAAGGTGGTTAATTAGGCAGAACTCACAAATCTGCATTTACAGTTTTGTGGACAAATAAATCATCAGTGGAGGATACAACTGTAAAAAAAAAAAAAAATTCTTGATTGCATTCCAGAAATGCAAGGTTGAACTTTTTACCAAAATAGCATTTTTCAGCCTCTCAGAGGGACGTTGTGAGTATTAAGTGTGATGTGCTCAGCATAGCAGCCCATGGCGGTGTGAACCCTAGTAAATGTTCGCCGTTTATTCTTCCAAGGATTGTCGTACGAAAGATTCAATCATGTCTTCATCTCGCATAATAAACTGTGCTATGATTTTATTACGGTGAATGTCCACTTTTAATTCACTGGAGAGTGGCTTTCTAAAGTGAAGAAGCAGCGGAAATGTTTTTCTTGGTGCCCTTCTGTGTGTTCATGTAGAAGATGCGAAGGTTTCTCTACGTGACGGCAAAAGGTGCGGGAGCAAATGGGGAACTCTTGGTTTTCTTTTCAAAATCTGGACATTGGATTAACTTACTGTTTTTAGAAACCCCCCCCCCCCCAAATCCTCCCACCCTGGTGCTGCATGTGACTTACAGCTTTTATGGGGTTCAGTGGACATGTATGACCAACAGATGCGTAAGCCTCTGTTAGATCACATACTTAGGCCTTCATTGATTTGAAATCTAGTTTTCATTCAACATTCCTGCAGCTTAAAATGTGTGACGTAAGCTTTTCAAGAGTGATGATGTGGGTTAGTGCCCTCTGATGGCACTCAGGACATCAGGCAGAGAGGGAGGGCCCCTCAGCCCCCCACAGCTCTTCTGGACAGCAGCCCCATCGTGTGTTCTTCCTGGGAGCTTTGGTTCTGGCGGGGGTTGGGAAGCCCCGGGGTGGCTAGTGTATGCCCATCTAGAATGCTGTTTCTCAGCTTCCCGCTCCCTTCAGCCCTGGCCCCGGAGCGCCCCGGCCTTCCTGGAGCTGCAGCGAGCCCCCCACCCTGTGGGAACTGGTGGTGAGAGCGTTTGCAGGCGGACTTGCTGTCGGAAGGCCGTTCCGCCTTTCCTGCGTGGGTCCCTCGGCCAGACTCAGCTACTCTGGGCTGTGGGGCCAGGCCGACCAGGCACTGGATCCACCCGCCTGTCTGGAAGGGCGGGGCCCTGGGAGAGCCCTCTGCCCTTCATGAGCTTGAGCTGCTGCTTCTGGCCCATCAGGAGATGGTGTGAGGTTGGAAGGAGCTGACACGGGAAACAGTCTTAACACAGTGACCTGCGGGTGCTGTTAAATACGTGCTAATTTCCTTCTCCTCCTAGAAGCTCCTCCACCTTTACCTTTAACAATAATTTATTTTGGAATAATTTCATATTTCCAGCCAAGTTGCAAAGACGGTACAGAGTTCCCATACCCCCGCCCCTAGTGTCTGCGAGCATCGCTGAGCGGTTGAGTTTTGCTGATGACTTTTCTTACATAACCCTGTGAACTGGGGTCAGATTGGCTCACGGTGCCAGCTTAGCACTTGGCTGTGCTGCGGCTGAGATGGCTGCCTCGCGTGCCTCAGTTCTGCCGTGGATGTGGCACTGGCTCCCAACCATCCTCTCTCTTTACCGTGGTCCATAGCCGTGCCCATTTGACATTAGAATAACCTTTGATTTTCCAGGATCTTACACCTAAACACCTTCCCTGTTTATGCCGCTAATGAGCTGTGGGACCGAAGGAGAGGCCGGTGGGCAGCTCGTGTCAGGTCTCAGCCGGGCATGTCTGCAGTTTCACGGCCACTCCTTGTGCCTCGAGACCTAAGTCAAGGCAGAAGCACATGTGGCCCCCTGTCCCCAAGATCCCAAACCATTCCTTATACTCAGAGATGAAAAAGGAACGAACAGGGCTTCCCAGTGAGAAGTCCACTGGCTAGTTTTAATACATAGAGAATCTATAAATTGTTGTAATAGAAACAAAAAATAATAGCAGCTCTCATTTTGTGTACCATTCTAGTTTAAGAAAATCATTTCCCAGGCAACATCTCATTTGGTTTATTTGAAAACCATGACAGGGGAGGGGCAGGCTAGAAGGGGTTAGTTGGGGAAAAGGGACATATGTAATACTTGCAACAATAAAGATTTTAAAAGAAATCTATACTAATAAAAGGGTAATATGCTAATTAGATCAGATAGACCGGACGTCCTTCCTGACAAAGCTGGGGCCCGGGCGAAGCCGGGTGCCTGTGGCAGGCCGGAGGGAGGGAAGCCGGGTCCTTGGTGCCTGTGGCCAGCCAGAGGAGGGAGGCCTGGTGTGCAGGGGCCGAGGCAGAGGCGGTTAGGGGCAATCAGGCAGGTAGGTGAGTGGTTAGGGGCGATCAGGCAGGCAGGCAAGCAGGAACCAGTGGACCCGGATTGCGAGAGGGTGCAGGCCGGGCTGAGGGACACCCCCTCTCACCCCCTGTGCACGAATTTCATGCACTGGGCCTCTAGTAACTAAATAAAAATTAGGCAGGGAGAGCTGTGTCACTCCTGCATGTGTCAGGGGGAAGTAAGGGAGACCACATTGGAGACTCAGAGCCCAAGTTCACGGAGCCATTATGCCGAGCGGCTGAGCCCCAGCCTTGCCTCCCAGCACCTCCTGCAATGATGTGGCTTTGAAAATGTTGCTTCCCCCTTTTAAACTGGTCAAGTCCTACCCCAGGGATCACACTCACGCTTTTAATAGGCATAACGGTGCTTTGATACCTAATTGCCAACTTACATATTTTGTTCAGCCAGATCCTATTGAATATCCTGAGGTCAGCATCACTAGGCTGATGTAACAGAACCGCACGGTCCTGTGCCTCGGGGCATCATGGTCTGTGCTGCCCTGCGCGTCCACAGGCCCCGGCACAACAGCAGCCTCCTTGAGGCCACGTCCTCTTTGTGAACTTGGGGCTACACGTTGTGCTGCAGAGAAACCTTGACATTCGAGTCACGGGCGGTGTCTTTTTTACGAGAGCCACGGAGACACTTGGCTGAGGAGATGATGTTTGAAAAAGTGATAAATGGGCCCCGTTCTTGAAAGGGAGCAGAGCGTCTTATTTAAACATTTGGGTCCCGTCAGAGGTAGAAGTGAGCGTCGTAAAATGTTTGCGCGAGGATGGCGAGGGCTGGGGGGGGAGGGGGGGGCTCTTCTGTCCAGTCTAACAGCTCCTCCCGAGCCGGAGGCGTTGGGCGTGGTCACGCTGGCTTTGTTTCGGGTCTGTCTCCACGTCGGGCGGCCTCTCAGTGGTCCTTTCTGAAACCGGGAGTGGCAGCTGTCTGACTGTTAAGTCGCACTGACCACTTTTGCTGAGTTTGGTGGGTGTCTTTTTTTTTTTTTAATCAATAGCTTAGACGAATCTACAAAGCCAAAGTCAAGTGTAAGAAGTAAGGTATTTACAACCTTTTGAAGTTCTAACAGTCTCATTAAAGAACCATCTTTTCTATTTTTTAAGCTGACTGAGCATCCAGGTGCCTGCCTGGTTCTAGCCTGGCGCCTGCGGATTCGGGGGCGGCCTGGTGGCGTCCTGTGCCTCGAACAGGCCTCGGCTCCTCTCCCTTGGGCAGATTTGTACGGAAGCTTTGCTGTTGTGGGTCCCTCGTCAGGTTGGGTGCTGGGAGGAGGTTACACAGCAGGCGCCGGCTGGCTGGCTGAGGAGCTGGGTGACCATTGCTCGGAGAGCGCCCTGTTGGCGTGTGTGAACTCCAGACGGAGGCGCCAGCGTCGCGTGCACGTTCCGGGGGAGTCGCATGTGGTGCTAGATGCGTCCCTCTGGGATCCCCTGGGACTCATCCCGAGAAAGTTAGATTAGCTGGGGCCCTGGGCTTCCATTGGCTCGTGGACTTGGCTGTGGTCACTGCGTGGTTCTCACCCCTCCCCGTCCTGGAATGTTGGAGTCCTGTGACCCAGGGCGCCTCTCTGGGAGGGAGGTGTTTGTGTTCATTTGTAGTTTCCTGACACCGACTGGGAAACATGGGGATTTGAGTTGTATAATTTACAATCATGACCAGAAACATCGAGCCCGCTGCCTGTAAGTCAAATGACCCAGCCAGCCAAATATTTATTCAGCGTGCACATTTCTTTCCGCCATGGGTGGATTTTACTTGCCGCCTTTTCCCTTTCTGTTTTATTTACGCACCAGATAGACTCACACTGAGAAATGAGGCAGGCCCCAGTATTTGCATGTGGAAAATGGAGATCTGTGCGCGGCGGTGCGGGGCCGGCGTGTGCGCGCAGGCTGGGTGTGACCAGGCGCGGGCTGCTCTTCAATGCCTCCTGTCTGTCCTGGCCCGGCACCGGCCTTCCGAGTAGGCTTTGCATTTTCAGTTCAGTCTGAGAACCACGCACTCACCGTGAATGCGAAGTTGCTGGGAAGTTTGTTGCAAACATGATGCCACCCTCTATTTCTGTGACTCTAATAAAATCCAATAAGAAGAGCACGGGCTGAAATTTAATTATGCTGTGCTGAATATTTCATGTGGAATTAGGGGCAAGAGTTGCCTTTAAAAAGCCTTAGGTTTGGAAGGAATAAAGGCTCCGTAGGTTCTTTGCAAGATACTATAATGAAAAGATTGGCTCAAAAGTATTTTTCCTTTTTTGAAGAGTTTAAAGCAATCCATCGCTGTCTTCCTAAATTGATTGCCTCTTAAACATCAGCCCTGCTCCGGGAGGTGCGCAGGCTGCTTCTGTTAAATGTAAAGTAGGTTTAATCTTCTGGTTTAGATGTTTAATAGAAAGTAAATGTTTGACTTGCTTTGCTTTCTGCTGAACCTGTATTTAAATCCACACAGACGGTTTGAATTAAGTGAAAACATCACCGGACTAGCTATTTTAAACCTTGCAGGATGTACGAAGGCTAAATGGGGTTCCCTTTTAAAAATAGAAATGGCTGCGGCATTTCCATAATTACTGCTAACTAGCAAACATTTTAAATGGTGGCAAACTCAGGGCAGGAAAATACCGGTTTAAAGCAGCCTGGTAACGAAGCTGGAAATGTTCCGTGAGCAGCTGCTTTGTACCGAGGGCCTTCGCGAAGCCAGGACACCGAGGCCTTTCAGTGGGACTCGCGGTCCTGGGAGGCGGGGCTCGCTCGGGCAGCTTAGGGCCCGGACACTGACTCGCCTTCCATTCTGAAGCCGATCAGAGTGTGAATCCCCGACCAGCCTTTCCCTTTGAGAGGGCGCGGTTTCTCTGCTGTTAAAGGTGCGGGTTGAAGTTCAGGGTTGGCAGGCACAGCATGGAAGAGTATTTGCGAAAATGAGGACGAGGGTTGCATTTCAAGCCCGAAGCTCAGAAGAGCCGGGATTCTGCCTTCTGCATCCCGGGCGCGAGGTCCCCCCTCGGGGTTCTGCCTGGACACCCCCCACTTCCCTGCGTGGACTCCTCATCTGCAGGCTCGCGCCCTGTGCGGGGGCAGGGCAGTCTGTAGAACTAACGAGGGTGAGGCCACTAGCTCGCCCATGCCCTGTGCTGATGGTCCGTCCGTGCGGTTGGCTCAGGCAGTTTTTCTTAAAGGTGGTGGAGAAATGTGAACTGTTCGTGTGTCCTGATGGAGCGGAAACCGGCCACTAAGTGTACTTTCCAAGTCCACCTGTGCCCTTGGTGATGGAAGGAGATGCTACTACCCGGGTTTCAGGCAGAGGAGGTGAAGCTCATGGACGTGAGAGCCGGGGCCAGTGTCGGGGCCAGTCCTGGGCGGACTTGGCCTGTGGTGCCCTAGGGGGACAGGGTTTCCAGGGGCCGCTCTGGAGGGACTGGATCTCCTTTGCTTCCGCTGGCCCGTCTCTCCTGCCTCCTGGCGGGACCTCTCCGCACATAGCGAACCAGACAGGCACCTGCTGACCCAGAGCCCCGGTTGGTTCTGTTTGGACAGAGAAGTGGAAGCTGCAGACCAGCCCCAAGGTGCTCCTGACTTCCATCCCTCCTGCCCCGCGGGCTCTCACGCGGATGTGGAGCGAGACCCGGCAGGGCTCTGGGTGCCTCTTGGGGTGGGGGCCCGCGCCATCCTGCAGGTGTGCCAGGCCGCTGCTGTCCCCCGGACGCACTGCGGGTGATGAATGGCCGTCACTGCGTGTGACGGCTGAGAGGCAGGCCCCCGCCAGCGCGTGCCGGCATGTGGTGTGTCCTGATGGATGGCGCCTATTCTGGGAAGCAGCTTATTGTCTCACGTGAACAGGCGTCCTGAAATAAATGACTGCTTTCTTAATATTTTGAATCATTTTCTTCAGCACATGTTTTGTAGCCGTGGTTTGAAAGCTGGCCAAATATATGCCTTCGCACACCTCCCCGTAGGGCTGGATGTACAACCAGACCGAGCAGTGTGATTTAAGGGCGAGCGTAACGGGAAACTCAGCAGTCACTTGCCTTGCATTTGATAGAACGGCAGTGGAGGGCTCTGGAGTTATTTTTCCGTTAAAAAATTATATAGATAACACACAAATGCACACAGGTGTACAGGGTGGGGCCAGGGTAGGTTTACAATTGTATGGAAAATAATGCAGTAATTAATAATATGAGGATAAACTGTGTTGCACATACTCACCCCTACTTTTGCCCAACCCTGCATAGTTTTACTAGCTTCTAATAAAAAAAGTCACGCCTGAACCACTGGGCAGAACACACTGGCGTGATAAATAATTACTTGACTTTTGTGATGGAGGCAGTAATTAACTCCCACAGATCCTAGGTGACACCATAGATGTGACTGAGGACCGGGGTCAGATTCCAGAGGGTGGCAGAAATACACATGAAGTCTCAGCCCTTGTCAAGTCTCTCAATGTCGGTCTGCTCCCTTGTTCTGTGCATTCATTGAGCCATAAACGTGGCGCTGACTCCCTGTTAAACAGCGTCTTTGGTTTTTACATTCCACACACTGCTGTGTGTGTGATGGTTGGATTGTCAGTGCCTAGAATGGAGACCTTTGCACAGCCCCACGGATGAAATCGAGAGCTACATGTGAGACCCAAAGTCTGTTTACGAGGCCAAGAGAGATCCTATTACCGGAAGCTTAGGGCACGTACCCGGATATTAGAGGCCAAAGACACCCAGCACCACCTGCTGCGTGCGCTTAGGAGAAGGAGCTGCCGTGGAGGAGAACTTAGAAACTGTAAGTTATCACAGCCACCAGAGTCCCCGACGATGGCACCGTTGCCACCCCTGGAACAGTGTCCATCCAACAGGAAGAGGATCTACACCTCCGAGCTCGAGACGTCACTGTGTCCACTTGTGCAATCAAAGTGATGCTCTCCGTGTCTCTTCTTGCCTGAAATTTCTGACACTTCCCAGTCATTGCAGAGCACCTAGCTTTTGGAGTTTTTAGACAAATTAAATTCAGAATGGAACTAACCGTTATTTGCAAACAACATGATGATGAAAAATCTTTGGGGGATGTATGCACACATGCTACCTGAACAAGTGGCTTCAACCAGGCTCCGAGATACACGGTCAGTTGTTTTTCTACAAATGAGTAAAAAAAGGTGACATTAAAATGTCAGTGCCATTTGCAGTAGCTTCAAAAACATCACTACCTTCGGATAAAACAGTAAATCTGTGTAAGACTTATACACTGAAAAGTACAACACATTGCTGCTAGAAATTAAATCCAACATTGAGAGAGTCAATGTTGTTAAGATGTTTATCATCCTAATTTGATTTACTAGTTTAGTGCTATCCTAGTCAAAACTTAGTCAAGCTGATTATGAACCTTATATGGACATGCAAAGGACCTAGAAAAACCAGATCAATTTTTTTTTTTGTTTGGTAATCCTCACCCGAGGATATTTTTCCATTGATTTTTAGGGAGTGGAAGAGAGGGAAGGACAGAAAGAAACATGGATGTGAGAGAAACACATCGATTGGTTGCCTCCTGCATGTGCCCTGACCAGTGCCTAGGCCGGGGAGGAACCTGCAACCAAGGTACGTGCCCTTGACTGGAATCGAACCTGGGACCCTTACGCTCTATTCACTGAACCAAACCGACTAGGGCAAACCAAATCAATTTTGAAAAAGAACAAAGCTATACAGACAACGGCATTGTCTGATTTTGAAGGCTTCCTCTAAAGCTACAATCAAGACTGTGGAATTGTGAAAAGGTAGACACAGATCAAGGGTCAGAATAGAGAGTCCAGAAAGAGACCCACATGTGCATGGTCAGTGAATTTTGACAAAGGTGCCAAGGCGGTTCATTGGAGAAAGGGCAGTGTCTCAACAAAGCCTAGTGGGACAGTTGGGTAGCAAGAACAATTGGGTGTCATATGCAAGAACCCATGCACCTCAACCCACACCCTGCACCGTATACAAAATTAACTCGGAATGGATCATGCAGATACCTAAGTTTAGATTCAAAACTATGAAGCTTCTAGAAAACACAGGAGGACGTTTTCATGACCTTGGAATAAACAAAGATTTCTTAGATACCAAAAGCACAATCCGTAAGAGAGAAGGATTTCAGACTTCATTAAAATGTAGAAGTTCTCTTCTTCCAAGGATACTGTTAAGACACTGAAAAGACAAGCCACAGTGTGGGAGGGAACATTTGCAAAATGTATGTCTAAGAAAGGACTTGTATGCAGAATATATGAAGAACTCTTAAAACTTAATAACGTACAAGCAGCCCACTTTAAAAAAGGGCAAGAGATCTTGAATAGACACTTGAAGATGTACCGATGGCAAGTAAGCACACGGGAGATGTTTAACAACATTAGTTACCAGGGAAATGAAAGTCAAAACCATGAGATGCCAGTACACACCTCTATTAGAAAGTCGTCAAAACAAGACAACTGAAACCCGGATAGCACCAGCTCCTCTGTGCTGGTGGGCATGCAGCATCCGTTTTGGAAAGAAGTTTGACAGTTTCTTATAAACCTGGTCTTCAGAAAACGCTTAGATCTGTTCCATAGTGTGACCCAGCTTAGATCTGTTCTATAGTGTGAGGAGTGTGGTCCTTCAGAAACTCAGACGTCAGTGACTACAGGGCTTGACTCATGATTTCCGAAAGCTGAAAACCCAAATGTCACTCAGCTGGTGAAGGGATCACCAACTCCATGGGAATACGACTGAGCAGTAAAAAGAAGGAAATGGTGTGACTGCATCTCACAGTGCGTTACGCTCAGTGAAAAGGCTCCAGGCTCCAAGGCTACCCCTGCCTGGTCACCTTTATGTGACACTCCGGAAAAGCAAAAAAGAGGTCAGTGGTTGCTGGAGGGTTGAAGGCGGAGGTGAATTAACGATGAGAGGGCACAAGGGGACTTCTTGGGGTGATAGAAATGTTCTATATTTTGATGATTGTTGTGATTACACAACTGTATATCTTTGTTAAAATGTGTAGACACTTTTAAGACGGACTTCACAAAAGAAGATCTATGAATGCCAATAAATGTGGAAGGATGCTTGACATCACTCATCAGGGAAGTACAGTTACAACCACCGGAGATACCGCCCATTAGAATGGCTAAAATGAAAACCCACCAACGACTGGTAGGTGCATTGAGTGGTGTAACTTCTTTGGAGACTTGTTTGGCCATTTTTGTGAAGTTGAACGTCTATGATCTGATCCAGCAAGTCCACTCTTAAGTATTAGCCTTAGAGAAATAAAAATATATGTTCACAAAGGAACTTGCACAGAATGTTTATATAGAGGCCCCGATTGGAAGTGGCCCAACTATCCATCATCTGAAAAATGGATAAACGATCCCAATGGAATGCTACAGAGCAATAAAAAGAATGAGCTGCTGAGACAAACCAATGGCTGCATCTCAAAAACAGAAGTGCATTGACCCTTGAGCAACATGGGTTAGGGGCGCCTCCCCCTCCCCCACACAGTCAGAAATCCACATATAGCATTTGACTCCCACAAAACTTAGTTGTCCGTCAGTATCTGCAGGGGTGGGTTCCAGGACGCCCTTGGATACGAACCCCGAGAATGCCCAGGTCGCCCATATGAAATGGCCTTAGATCGACACCTACAGCCGGCCCTGCCCGTGCAGATCGCAGGCAGCTCAGGTATTTATTGAAAAGACCCACATGTCCGTGGTCATGCACGGTTCAGGCCTGGGTTGTCCAAGGTCACCTGCACATTCTCATGCAGCCAATCTGCGGTGACCAAAGTGGTCTCCCGAGGGCAGGGCGGGAAATGGCTGGAAAGAGAAGTGTCTGGGCGCTGGACTGCCTCCCCTCTGGGGTTGTGGTGACCGGTGTATGTAGCTGTTAATACTCTCCAAACATTAAGGTCTGTACTTTTGTTGTATGCTAATTATACTTAAACTAGAGTCCCCGTGCACGACATTCGTGCACTCAGGGGGGGGGGGGGAGGGGGGGGGTCTCTCAGCCCGACCTGCGCCCTTTTGCAGTCTGGGAGCCCTCAGGGGATGTCTAACTGATGGCAGTCGGACATCCTTAGCACTGCCACAGAGGTGGGCCACTACGCTCACCAGCCATGAGCCCGGCTTGTGCTGAGTGGTGCTCCCCCTGTGGGAGTGCACTGACCACCAGAGGCAGCTCTTGCGTTAAGCATCTGCCCCCTGGTGGTCAGTGAATGTCATAACAACTGGTTGTTCTGCCATTTGGTCAATTTGCATATTACCCTTTTATTATATAGGATGAAAGTATCTTAAAAACTCAGTTTTGAGCCCTGGGTGATGTGCTCAGTGGTTAGAGCATCAGCTTGCACACAGGGATTGCAGGTTCGATCGCCAGGGCATGTGTTGGAGGCAACCAATCGATGTGTCTCGCTCACATCGATGTTTCTCTCTCTCCCCCTGCCTCTCCCTTCACCGCCCCAGTGTGGGCCCTCGTGACCCCCCAGTCATTCCTGGGTCAATCCACCCCTGCTGTCAGGGACCCCGCTTGGCGGGAGAAAGCCTCAGCTCCTCAGCGTGGCAGTGAGACTTTGCCTGTCCCTTCTGCTCGTCCGGGTAATGGGGACCCCCCGTAGGTTTCAATTCCATTTTCCCTGGGTTTTATCCTTGCCGCCCCCCTCACCCCCCGCCGCCCCGCACAGTGGATTGTCGTGTGGCACGTGGCATATTTCTTTATTAATAATTTGTGGGTGTGTGTGTTACATATTGGGGATAATTCCTGCATCTCCCATGCGCTCTGGGGCCAGACCCAGCGCCTTGGACACAGAAGGTGCTCAGTAAAGGGATGTGAGGTGCAGAGTGGCTGCTGATGCGGCCTGGGGAGCACCAGCCAACCCTCCCTGGAGAGGCGCCAGCCCTGTGCCTCCAGGTGCCCAGGGATGTGAGCTGGTGCCCCCCTTGCCCAGCGAATGTCTCAGCTCTGGCCATGGGAGCCCCCCCGATCGCCCTCGACCCCTCCTGACAAGCCAGGAAGGACCACTCTGATCCGGATGCTAAGGAGAGGGGCTCCTCTTTCATGTCATGTGGAAATGGGCTGGCGATCCGATCCAGGGCGGTCCTCTCCTGGGGAGGGCTGGGCGGGGGAGGGGGTGCCAGTGCTGACAGAGGCGGCGGCTTGATGCCAACCCGGCCTGGGTCTGGGCTGAATGCTAATTGGAGGTGGCAGGAGAGCCTCCTGTCGGGAGCCGCCCGCCCACTCGGGCCTGACAACGTGGCACATGGAGCCCAGAAGAGGCTGATTCTGACGGGCCCTGCCCCCGACACAGTGCAGGGGGGCAGGGGCTGCGGGCAGGGCCGGGACAGCCAGGGACCCGGCTGCGGGAACGGCAGGCTGGGCGTGTTTAATTGATGCCTTTAATAATTACTGTTTAAGCAGCAGCAGGCAGGAAGATTGTTTCCAAGGCACATCAGAGCGGCGCGGATTTGGAAGTTGGCTCAGAAATCTGCCTCCCCTCCCCGCGCGGTGGCTGTTATTTAAATGTACGTTTTATTTAATTTTCCCTCCCCCTCACTTCTGAGTGCGACAGTTTTTCCCCCGAAGGGAGAGCGGAAGGTGCGGTGTGAATATTTTCAAACAGCTATTATTTGCCTGGGGCCAGGGCAGGTTTCTGCAGTAAATCAGCGCACGCAGTAGAGCGAAGTTTAACTCTCCTGCCTGGGCCATGCAGCAGCGCCAGCCGGTGGGAGCGCCCCAGACGGCCTCCCTGTCGCCGGAGGGTCCCGGGGTCTCAGGGGGGAAAGGGGGTCTGTGTCCACTGCAGACGTCACTGCTCGGTCTCGGTGTTGAAATGGTTGTGATCGGTCTGTTCTAATTGCTTTCGGTTGCTTTGCCTTATGGAGATCCGGCGTGTGGTTTCCTCTGCCCTTGAGTTGGTGAGGCAGGAGCGGGGGGTGGGGGGGGGGGGTGTCCTGGAGCCGGGCGGCATCGTCACCACTTGCTGTTTGCTGAGTCGCCAGACATCTGGGCTCTGGGAGGCACAGGGACACAGCCCTGCCCTCCAGGCGCTCACGCTGCAAGGGGAGGGAGGGAGTCACTTGCAGCCTCAGCCGTGCCCTCGGCGGCCCCTCCGCCCCCCAGCTCCCACATGTCTGGGGGGGGCAGAGACTTGAAAGGACAGCGAGGCGCTGCCGTTGGACTCGGGGACACTTCCCAGCCAGGCGTGCTCAGGGCAGCTGAGGCGGCCTGGGCTCCGTCCAAGTGCCGCGCCGTGACCTTCAGAAGCGGCCGCCTCTGGAGGCCCCTGTGCCTCCTCCCACAGCGAGTGTGCACCGTTCCCCGATGACAGTCCCCCTCGGGGAGCAGCAGGTACCAGGCCAGCCCGACGGGTGTGATGGGTGCCATCCAGCTGGACCCTGGGGCCCTGGCTCTGAGAGAGAGCCCCTGGCGACCCTTCTGCTGTGCCCCTGCCCAGGGGCCAGCGTGGGCCTCCTCACACCTGGCTCAGACCCCGCTCACTTCAGGCACACTCCCGAGTCCTCCGTGACCCAGGCCTCAGCTTCCCCGTTCTCCATGCCTGTGCCCTGCTGTGCCTCCTGCCCGGGGCCCGGACAGTTCTCACCGCGTCACGTCCCTCGGCTCTGCTCAGAATCTCCTCTCCCCGCCCGCCCTGAAGCACACTGCACCTCCGCCTGCTGGGTTTCTCCCAGGCCTTTCAGCTGCCTGCTGTCCTGTCATCTTGTCTGTATCATCTGTCCCCGAGGCTGTGTCAGAGGAAGGGGCTTTTACTGTCCGGCCACCAGCGCAGCCCTGGCCTGGGGCCCGTGCAGGGCACCCAGAGTCCAGTGAGGCCCAGCTCTCCGGTGGGCAGGCTGTGCCAGGCCTCGTCTCACTCTCCCCAGTGCTGCCATAGCTCATCTGCTTCCTGGCACAGCCGCCGGCACTGCCACCGCACATGCTCACCTGGGCTCGGTGTTGGAAGTGAGGGCCGAGCGCTCTTCCCAGGAAAGGTTTTGTGCCGGTGACTTGGCAGCTTGCTAGCTCCGGATGCGCCGCATCAGTCCCAGCCCCAGGACGGTGGCCTGTCTCCCTTCCCGGCCTGGCAGTCGGAGTCGATAGTTGGAACCATAGTCCGAGCTCATTTTATTTTCTTGGGTGGAGAGTTGGAAAAGTAAACACACAATTTTAAAAAATACACTTTGAGCCCGGGGCTCAGTGGTTGAGCGTCAACCTATGAACCAGGAGGTCACAGTTCAATTCGTGGTCAAGGCACATGCCTGGGTTGTGGGTTCAATCCCTAGTGTGGGGCGTGCAGGAGGCAGGCAATCAATGACTCTCTCATCATTGATGTTTTATCTCTCGCTCACTGAAATCAATAAAATATATAAAAGAAATAGTATTTGTGTAAATAAATAACACACTTTGATTAACTTTGACAACATCCTATTCACGGGGCCCTGGGGTGTGGGGAGGTGAGGCCGCACCCACAGCCACCTGAAGGCCTGCTTGGCCTCCCTGCACTGCTCTGGGGGACAGGCCGTGCGGGGCGCCCGTGTGCGGCGTTCACCAGCAGTTGTTATTGACAGGTGAGTGTGCAATATGAATTCCGCCAGATTCCGGCATCTTCAGAATCTCATGAGTATTGAGAAATCATTGCTGGAACTGCTGGGTCAATTTAAATTTAATTAAAAGGCACCAAATCAAAGCATAACACGGTCAAGTACAGGAATAACCGCAAGCAGCCTGGTCACTTTGTATCATAATCCCTTTCCGTTTCTTCAGTGGAGGCAGGATTAAGCAGGCGGACTGGCCAGGGCTCCTCTCTGGGAAAACGAGGAGTTCGTGGCCGCGGGGAAACGCACTTTGCCCGGTCACCTGAGTGAGCTGTCGGATGCCACGGGAGGACCTGGGCTTGTAGTAGTTTCCATGAACGGCACATGAGGCAGTCGCTGAGAGTCCACGTTGGGGTAGAGTCTGTCCCGGTGAGTCACGATGCAGGACAAGGCCAGCGTCCCTCCCTGCCCCGCGGCGCTGTGCAAGGAGCTGGCAGACGTGCTTCCTAGGCAGAATCGCCCTTTCACCCTGAGCATGCCCAAACCACACGTGAGAGGTGCTGGCCCCTGGTGGGGTGGGAGCCGAGGCATCTGGAAGTTCAGGGCCGGAGAAGGCCCAGCTGGTGCTGCGGGGCTCAGTTCTCAGGTGAAGGGGTCTCCACTCGGAAGTGGGCCTAGAGCAGACCCACGGGCCACCTAACAGCGAAGGGGTGGGCTCCCCCGCAGAGGCCTGGACGTGTGGGAGACGGGTGCAGAGGTTCTCGGCCAAGGAGCTGGTGAGGTTGGGAGCCTGTCAGTTGCAATGTGGATATGAGTGGAGCAGGTGGGGTGATCCACAGGTGGGGGGCCCTCAGGGGGAGTCAGGTCACCTGCCACCCGGGGCTGACCTCTCCCTCTGGGTGTGACCCAGGTACAGTTAATCCGTGTACACAGACTCATGGGAACCGCCCCTGACTGGACTCCCCAGGTCCCGTCCCTCAGGCTCTGCTCTGAGAAAGGATGGTCCTCTTGGGGTCCCCCTCCGGCATTAGCCTAAGCCAAGGAGGTGCCCTGCGTCTGCCTCAGCCGCTGTCCCGAGGGCGGCCCAGCCTGGCCTGCTCACCCCACAGCGCCGGCCTCTGCACAGGCGCCCTCCTAGGGTGTGCAGGACCCCTCCCTTGGCTTCGGCTTCATCTGTGTGCGCACAGAGCAGGTCCTGGGGTCCCAGCAGACCCCTGGCTGAGACGCCCTAAGTCAGTGTTACCTGGGGGCGGGCCCAGGTAGCAGCTCGGCGACCAAAGGGCACTGGATCGTCCTTCTGCCGGGTCAGAGTTCAAGGTCACACCCAGATGCCTCCACAGCCACCAGGGGCTGCCCTGGCTGACCAGAGGGCGGGAAAGGGGAGCTGTGATCTCGGGACAGCAGCCGGCATCGATCTGCTTCTTCCGGCTCAGTTTCCTTCCGGCTTCTGCATGGCAGTCTGGGGGGGCCCAGCTTGGGTGTCTCGTTCCGGCCCGGCTGGAACACTTCACAGGGCTAACCCTCTCTCCAGAAATGTTTCTGCTGCGTTTGAGGCTAAAAGATAAAGTCAGCTAAAAGCAATTTTTTTTTTTTTAGCGAGCTGCTGGTCTTGTTTCTTGAAGGGGACGTGCTGAGTGACCTGGTGTGTGCTCCCGCTGTCACGATTGGGGTCGCCATGCCCTCCGTGTGCCTGTGCCTCTGTTACAGAGCATGCATGTGCTCCCCGTCACCGAGCGTCTCTGTGGGAGCCGTGGTTGCTCTGGGCCTGGCCCCGGGGCCACCAGCAGCTCCAGATCCCGACCTACTGGGGGTGCTTTGTTTGAATTGTCATCAGTGAGGACATCGAAGTGGCGGGCGAGGCATGGACCTCAGAGGGACCTATGTCCCCATTGCTGTCCCCCGGGATGTTATCCTAGATGCTTACACCTGCCAGTGAGGAGGCAATCCTCTCACACCCCTGTGCCCTCCACGCCTGGCCAGCACCCAAATGAGAGGGAATTGGGGGGCGTCCCTGGAGGCCAGATGCCCTCTGCCCCTTGGAGGTGGATGATGACTTTTGCTCAGAGGGGCTGGCAGGCGGGCTCTGTAAGGGGTCCTGGAGGAGTTTAAGAACCAGGCCCGCTGTTCAGAGGGCACTGCCTGCTGTCGCTGCCTTTGATCCCGTGCTCTCCTGGGGACTGAGGAGGAGGAGCTGAGAGGGAGGAAGTGACAAGTCTAAAAGCCAGGAAACAGCCCTGCACAGTGAGCTCGCCCGTGTGTGTGTGTGTGTGTGTGTGTGTGTGTGTGTGTGTGTGTGTGGTCATCTCTAACAGGGTGGTCCCACCTGAGGGCAGAGCAGGTCTAGAGCCCAATCCCTCCCGACCCTCCCCGCTCTGTGTCTTGCATTCAGCCACAACTGGGGGTCCGGGGAGGGGGTGTTTCTGAGTCTGTGGCCGAGCTCCCCCCGCCCCCCCCCCCCCCCCGGTGTTTTCATCGAGAATGGGAACAGCCAGACTGCCTGAGTGTGTACTGTGAAATCGCATCATTCTCTCCGCTTCCTTTGCTGCCTGCTTGCTCCCTGCCCTGTGCCCAGCGTCCAGCTCGTTCCTGGCACACACTGGGTGCTTGGCACACCCTGGGTGCCTGTACATGTTTGTCAAGCAAATGAATGTGACAGCGATTTGCACAGTGATAGCTGAGGACACCCACCCCTTGTCTTTCTGAATCCCTGCCCCTCCCTCCCCTGTCCTGCCTGTAACTGAAGGGCAAACAACTTTGATGGCTCAGATCATGGGTCCCCTCATGGGTGGGCGGCTCCACTGTGACAGGCCTGGAGGGGTGAGCAGGGTGAGCCTGGCTGGAGGCATAAGGCGGTGCCTCAGCTCAGGGCTTGGCTCTGGGTCCCTGTGGAGCAGGTTTTGAGTTTAGTGACCTGGCTGGCCATGACCCAGAAGGTCAAGTCCTTCCCCGCTGGCTGCTTTGGGGTGCTTCCCAGGTAGTGGGGTTCCGCTTGTTTCTGAATGAGACGTTATTCCCAAGAAGTCACCAGGGGTGGACATGCGTGTTGTGTGGCTAATGGGACACCAATGAAATATTCACGTGCCTGTCTCCCCGCTCCTCTTTCCATGAGGAGCCGGGAATGTCCATTTCTCAGGACTTTTCTGATGACCTTGCTGCTCGGCGCTGCCTCCGAGAAGGCGGTGGCTTACCTTGGGCGCCTGGCTGGGTGGGTCCTGGCCCTCGGCAGGCTGTGGTACCTGGGAGGTGCTTTGGCTGGTCCTTCCACCAGCCAGTCCTTTAGGCTGACGCCTTCTCCCGGGCCCTAGGCCACCTCTGCCTCCCTCTCCGCAGCCGGTCACAGAGGATATGCTGTCACAGCCGCTCTGGGCTGAGCCCCGCCCACTGCCACTCACCCCGGGTCACAGAGCCCTCCCACCTCCCCAGGTGGGCAGTGGGGCTGGTGTTTCTGTCCCCACTTTGGAGGGAGGAAGCTTGGGCTCCATGGTTATGTGGCCTGACACCCCTGGTAAGTCCCAGGGGCAGGATTTGAACCCAGCCCACACTCCATGAGCGTGAGGTCCCAGCGGGGCTGCCTTCCCAGCCCCTCCCGTGTCCTCCACACCCCAAGACTGGACCTTCCCTGTGCCCTCAATGTGCTGTGCGCGACCTTGAGTGAGCAGCATCACCCATGCTTTCGTTCCCCGGCGCCGTCCATCCTCATGTTGGGGGATGATCACTCCTGGGGACAGAGGCCATGATGGCGAGGGTTAGATTTCAGGGGCCAGTTCCTCCCACTGGGCTCTGGATCCATCCCTCCCCTTCGCCTGGCTGCCACTGCTGGGCCCACATCCCCGGCCTGGATGCTGGGGGAAGTCCTCCCTGTGAGTCCCCCGCGGCTGGACTCCTGCTTCAGCAGGTTGCTCAGGGCTCTGCTGAGGCAACCTGCAGAGACCTCCCAGAGCTGCTTGCCTCAGGGTCCCTGTTCCTCCGGCCTCATTGGGGTGCCCTCCCTGCATGACCCCTGGGAGCTTTTGGCCAGGCCCGGGACCTGCTCCTCCCTCCCCTTCCAACCCCTAACTTCCTCCAGCGTCGACTCTGATCAGCTTCTCCCCGGAGGCTTCCACCAACAACTGTTTCCTGCCCCGAATTCCACGCTCAGGTTGCCTATGGGTGAGCTGTCGCGGTGACCCCCTCACCTGTGCTGTGCCAGGCCCTGGCTCCAGGGCGGAGGCTGAGCGGGGACATGCAGATGGGAGAGGTGGCGGGGAGGACCAGGAGAGGCTCACCAGGAGGCGTGGAGTTGGGGTTGGAAGGTGAATTGGATGCTTGAGGGGAGGACGGGAGCAGGCAAGGACAGATGTGGAGGCAAATGAATAGTCCGTTTTGTCTAGAGCCGTGGTTGGCAAACTGCGGCTCGCCAGCCACATGCGGCTCTTTGGCCCCTTGAGTGTGGCTCTTCCACAAAATACCACGGCCTGGGCGAGTCTATTCTGAAGAAGTGGCGTTAGAAGAAGTTTAAGTTTAAAAAATTTGGCTCTCAAAAGAAATTTCAATCGTTGTCCTGTTGATATTTGGCTCTGTTGGCTAATGCGTTTGCCGACCACTGGTCTAGAGCATCCTGGGGGGCAGAGCGGCTGCGTTGGGATGAGGGCTGCACTCGGGCTCATCCCGCCTTGGGGCTCTGAGCAGTCACAGCGGGTTAGTTCTGAGGTTCTGCTGAATGTAGGCTGCGAAGAGGCAGGGCCCTCTCCGACCTCACTGTGTGTCTGGTGTTAGGACAGCGCCTGGTGGATGGAACAGGTGCTGCATGAGCTCTCGAACGAATGAGTCTGCACTTAGGGTGGCGCAGGTTCACGCACAGCGCTACCTGGTGTCCTCGCTGGCGGCCACCACGGCCATTTGTTTTGGCCTCTGACCAGTGGGTAGGCAGCAGGGGGCACTGCCTGCCCCTCCTCAGGGCCGGGCCCCAGGCAGGTCTTGGGAAGGGGGTGCACACGTGTGTGGTTGGGTCACGGACCTTTCACGGAGGCCAGCCAACAGGCCTGGCTTGGAAAAGTGGGGCTTTGGGTTAGTCGGTCTGAGGGGATGGGGGTCCCACGTTAGCTGGGGGCTGTCGGGGGCCACAAACTTGGGGCTCTGTCCTGCATTCTCTCCCTCCTCAGGAGCACATTCTTGTCTCCATCTCACCAGCTTTTTACTGTAATTTATGAGCCTGGGAGCACCGATGAAGACACTGTGCCGCCTGCCAAAGGGCAGGACCCCCTGCTCCGGGGACCGGGAGGCGGCCGCGGCCGCTCGGCTCCTGGGCGCGTCGGGAGCCGCCTGCCGGCCTTGGGCTTCACCAGGCGCCGGACTTATTTTCCAATTCATTATTTTTTGAAAAAAGAAAAGCTGCTTTAATGGAAGCTTTTAAAATCCAGGAGCTTTGGGTTCCTCTACTCTGTCAGGCGGAAGTGGATTCATTAAAGTTGTTTTATATAAAAAAAATGCATATAATTATGAAGCTTTCAAAAATTAGATTTTTCTCTTCTAGAAGCCAAACTTGGAACATGATTTCCGCAATGGGGTGTGCGTGTTCCCTCAGCCGAGACAGCCATTTCTGGGGGACTTGGGCTTGCGTTCTCCTCCTGCGTGGCCGCCTGACTTTGGGGGGGGGGGGGTCAGTTAAGCTACAGTTTGAGAAGTTCTACAGGAAGGAGAAGAGCCATCCGGTGGGAGGAATTTTGGAAGACCCTGTAAATATTGCTTTTCAAAGTGGGGGAGCCCAGAGCAGCCTGAAGGGGAGGGCGGGCCGAGACCTGGTCGAAAGGAGGCTTGCTGGAGGCAGGCCGGGCGCAGGGCAGAGCCGGCACCGGGCCCACACGGCGAGTTGTGTAAGGACAGCATTGGCCTCTGCCCTTCCGCTCCGGTTGCCGTGGCCCGTGGCCCGTGGCAGGTGATGGCGTCAGGGACGCTCATGGTCACTAGCAAAGGGGGCTGGCAGCCCTCTTGCCCACCAGGCCTGTCTCTCAGGCTGGGGCCCAGAGGTGGGGTTGCTGCAGGGACCTCTTCTAGATCCCCCACCCTCCAACCCAGAGTCTGATCCCACACTCAGCCTATCCCAGTCTTGGGTTTGGGACTGACCCCCACCCTGGGGCTGACCCCCACCCGGGCTGACCCCGACCCCGGGGCTGTGCATTTGGAGTCTTCGGATGTGTCGGGTGTTCCCTGGTGGGGCCTCACACCGGGCACGGGCAGTGGAGCCCAGGGTCCCCCGGGCGCGCCCTGTGAAGGCCACCTCAGGCCCAGCGGTCTGGAGCAGCCGCCGCCTGGAGGGGCAGGTGAGGGAGCCGGCTCCCAGTCTTGGTGCCTCTCTGCCTCTCCTGCCCCCGGGGGACTCCCAGGACACGCTCTCCGGGTCCCCGCTGGACGGATCCGCCCCCACCTGTCAGCACAGGCGGCCTTCCCAGGCACCAGAGTAGAAAGCTCATCCGTTTTCCAAGAAAGGCCGCCGAGCGAGAGGCCAAATCGAGTTAGCAGTGCCAGGAAGCCGGCCGGGCAGCGGTTCCTGTAAGGCCCGCCCCCGAGTTACAGCTGCTGCCCCGTTTCTGCGGGGAAACCGGGGAGACCGGGGAGACCGGGCGCTTCACAGCAGCTTGATTTACAGGCCCGTGTGCACTCACCCTCACCCTCACCCTCACCCTCACCCTCACCCTCACCCTCACCCTCACCCTCACCCTCACACCCGTCCCCTCTCCTCTAACTCTGCAGCCCTTGTGGAGACCATGGGTTCGCGGGCCTGAGCTTTTCCGGGGGGCTGCTCCCCGTTTCTCCATCGGGGTGCTCTGTTGGAGCGCTGGCAGGCTCCAGGGGCCAGAGGCGAACGCCATGCTGTGGGCTCGGGGAGTTTGCTTTGTGGGGAGGGTGGGAAGGAGCCCACGGCCCACCAGAGAGCGGCCATGCTCCAGGCCCCGCTGGGTGCTGTGTGCGGTGCCGGGCCACCCGCCACCGAGACGGGGCGGGCCTGCGCCCTGGAGGGAGGGCAGAGGTGTGTCCAGAGGGAGGAAGGCAGAATCGCAGGCCATGCCGGGCCCACAGCCGTGCTGTCCGGGGGGCGGGCCAGGGACATGTCTCTGAGCTGTGACCTGGAGTTGGGGGGGGAGGGGGAAGCAGGAACTGGGGAGCAGGCGATTGTTCCAGGCGGGGGAGTTGCCCCGAGAAGGTGTGGTGTCCAGAGAGCGCGTGGTGAGTGTGAGAAACTGCAGGAGGTCCGGAAAGTGTGCGGCCGGAGCAGGAGTGAGGCCGGCCCAGGATGGGCTGGAGAGGCTGCGGGGCCGGGCCGCTGTGGGGAGTTTACACCACGTGCCCAGGAAGGCACGAGGGCCCGGGGAGGGGTGGCTGGTGCGGGAAGGCCAGGGTGCAAGGCTGTGCAAGAGCGGCTCGGAGACCACGGACTTGCTGCTCCAGGTGCAGGTGCCACTCAGACCCGAGCGTGGCGATGGCTCTGGAGAGGGGACAGGTTCAGGGGAGTCAGCAAAGGGGTCTGCAGGGCCTGCTCGTCCGTCCGACAGCGCGTGAGGCCCGAGCAGAGTCCAGGGCGGCGCAGGCTTTCTGTCGGGGCAGCGGCTGGAGGCGATGCCACTCCTGTGACGGGACCGTGGGAGCACGAGGATGGCGGGGAGGCCGGGGCACCGGGCAGGGAGCACGGGGACAGCGGGGAGGCCGGGGGCACCGGGCAGGGAGCACGGGGACGGCGGGGAGGCCGGGGGCACCGGGCAGGGAGCACGGGGACGGCGGGGAGGCCGGGGGCACCGGGCAGGGAGCACGGGGACGGCGGGGAGGCCGGGGGCACCGGGCAGGGAGCACGGGGACGGCGGGGAGGCCGGGGGCACCGGGCAGGGAGCACGGGGACGGCGGGGAGGCCGGGGGCACCGGGCAGTAGGGTCTGTGAGCGGAAAACGAAGGGTGGGGGAGGCCCGGGAAGCACAGGCTTGGGAGTAGATAGAAACTGCCCAGGAAGCCCTAGCCAGTTTAGCTCAGTGGATAGAGCATCGGCCTGTGGATGGAAGGGTCTCAGGTTTGATTCCGGTCAAGGGCACATACCTCTACCTCTACCAATAGATGTGTTTGTCTCTCTCTGTCTCTCCCCCTCCCTTCCTCTCTCTAAAAATCAATGGAACGGTATCCTTGGGTGAGGATGAAAATAAATAAACAAATAAATAAATGAGAAAACCTGCTTGGAAAGAAACAACTGCCGCTTCCCGATGAAGCTGCCCACATGGCGTCGTCGATGATGTCTGGCCTCCCTTAGGAAACAAGACATGAAGGGTCTGTGGTGTGTGTGTGTGTGTGTGGTGGGGGCAAGAGAGCCCCAAAGACCCAGCATTTAAGGGAACCCAGACAGTGTCCGGAAGTGTCTGCGTTAAGGGGGACATCTGTGTGTCCTCACGGGGAGCTGGGCACTGCACCAGCGTGACTGAGGCCAGCGGGAGGGAGGTGGCTGCTCGGCCTGGGGCTGGGTCAGGCCCAGCACCGAGGGGGCCCCAGACACCAGCCCTGGGCCTTGCTCGCCTGCCTGACTTCCTGCTGTGGCAACAACGTGAGGCCTTCCAGCTCCTGTTTGCGATGAGCTTTGCAGTTATTCTTAAAGGGAGGCACGCGGCGGCCCTGCCGGGAGGGGACGTGCCGGAGCAGCAGCCTCCTCCCACCCAGGCCTGGCCGCTGCTCCTGAGGGTCCTGAAGGAGAAGGCTGCTTCATCCAAAAGAACTTCCCTTTGTGCGAGGCTGGAGCACCGCCCACATTGGTCCCGAGAGCCAATGGGAAGCCGGGTGTGGGTAATCTATGCAAAGGCCCCTCAGCTGCCCCGCATCCATCATCCCAAGTGACAGAATTTGTATCATTAATCATTGGCGGTAATAGAAAAGCCATCGGAATGGAATGTTGTCACAGGACAAATGTCTCCCAATTGCAAATAAATGTCTCAGCTTCCTGGACTGAGGGTTCAAGAAAGACTGGGGCTTCAAAACGGTGCTTATCTGGCACCGGGAGGCCGTGGGCACCAGCCCATCTGCAGACAGCCTCTCCTGAGGACGCCCCAGACTTGCCCTCTGGCCCAGGCCCAGGGGTGTCGCCCATGCAGGAGGGGTGTGGATGCTGCCCTGTAGCCCGTTGTGTTGCCCCAGGCCACCTGTCATCCTGCCCCAGCCCCGCCTCTGGCAGCTGCAACAGCCTGGACTCCAGGTGTGGGCTGCAGGCCTCCCTATTCACCCCCCCACCCCCACTCCCACCCCAGGGCCAGGTGAGACCAGCCAGGCCAGGGTGGAGCGGTTCAGCCGCCTTCCCATTCTGGAAATGAAGCCCACAGCGTTTTCTGGCTGCGTCTTTCTGTTCCGTGACCTGAAAACACTCTGTTTTTGGAAAGTGCAGATCTGCTGACACCTTTTTCCGGAGGCTTGTTCCTCTCCGTGGCCAGACGCCCTGCCTCGGCCTGGCCAGATGCTGCCGGAGGCCGGCGTGGGAAGCGAGGCGCGTGTTGCTGGGGTTTGAAGGGTTTCGTCTGTTTGGGCCTCAAGCTCTCCATCCACTCGGTGGTCTTAGAGCCCCGAGGGCCTGGCCGGAGAAGCGGGCACAGAAGCAGAGCAGGCATGCCAGCGGCCGAGGCCGGGCCGGCGGTGTGCAGGGGCCTGTTAGGGACCAACTGCGCGTGACCGACCGCGGGCACGTGAAACCCGGGAGCCTGCGCTGACGGCCAGGGCAGGGCTTTGTGGAGCGTGCTCGGGGGGGGGGCGGGGGGGGGGAAGAGGCAGCTCCCCTTTTCTGGGGGAAGTTCATGCATCGCGGCCTCTGGGACATGGGGTGACCGAGGCCGCTGACCAGGCTGTCCCTGACATGGGGCGGCACAGACTGGTCACATTACAGACTTCTAATTGATTAAGGGAGGCCATTAAAAGCCAGTTGTCAGCTCCCGTGTCGTCATCTCATAAACGGAAGAATATTTAACACCAACAACATGAGGGACATCATTCAAGATCAAGGGTATTGTTTCCGATGGAATAAGTTTAGCTTTAAGAAGGATTTTCCCATTGTGCCTGCTTTGGTTTCGCTTTTTCTTCCCATTTCTTAAAAGACTGGCGGAAATCTGTTCCGGTGCCCAGTGCCCTCATTTCGGCTGAGCAAGGAGGGAAGGGGACAGGCGGGGCCCCCAGCCAGGCCCAGTTATTTCTGGCTTCATAACAAATCACCCAGACGGAGCAACATCCTTCCTAGCACTTCTGGTCCGGAGGGCTGCCTGGGCTTGGGTCTCAGGGACGACAGGCCTTGGCTGCCGGGCCAGCCATGGAGGGGCCGCTCCCTCCGTGTCTGGGGAGAGGCCCGCCGCTGGGGGCAGAGCCGGTGGCTCCTCGGCCCCGTCCCTCCGTGTGGTCTCCGTGGCGCTCAGATCGCAGGCTCCTCACGTGGCCCAAGAGCCGGGGGGAACTGTGCTGCCTTTAGGGGCTTGAAGGGTGACTTTGGCGTCATTATTCAAGGGGAGAGGACATAGACTCTGCCCCCCGGGGGAGGACACCGAGGGGTTTATAGATGAGTTTTAAACCCCTCACCGGCTACCAAGCCCCCCGGAGAGCCAGGCTGTAATCTGGGGTGCGGGCCCCCCACCCCCACGTGTTCCCACAGAGTCTGGTGGAGGATGGAGGAGGTGGCTGTCTGGCGAAGGTCCCTGCTTGCACATCGATGAAGCAATAAATTTCATGGGTAAGGTAGATAACATCAAATAAGTATCAATTAAGCTCTTTTATGATCATAACGGAGATGATGAATTCAAGTCAGCCCAGAGGAGCAGCAGTGACAAGACAGGCGACGGGAGTGGGCATGACTGCAGGGTGCCCGGCCCGCAGCCGCCCTCTGGGAGCGCCCGCCGTCAGCCTGGAGCGCCCGCCGTATGCAAACTGGGGTAGTCCCGTGGGGCCCGTGGTGTGTGGTGAGGGGGTACCAACCTGGGCTTCCGATAGACTGGGGTGCCCCGTGTCACCCCCGGACAGAGTGGGGCGGGGGAGGACCGCCTTGCTGTCCCTCTGCGTGGTGGGGGAGCGGGCTGGCTGGTCCCGGACAGGCGTCTGGCTTCCTCTGTAGGAGAGTGGATGTCAGCGGCCCGGAGTGAGGACCAGCAGGCCGTCCCACAGCCACGCGGAGCCCTGCGGGATGGGCAGCCCTCGGGCTCCGTCCCCGGCCCAGCCTGTTCACGGTCCCACGTGTGAGACGGAGGCGGGTGGATGGGGCAGGGGAGCAGGTTTCGAGCCACTGGGTAGGGCCACGCACGAGAAATGGGGAGCCACACAGTTGCTTGGTGGCGGGGAGCTGGCCAGCTGGGGCAGGGAGCAGGCGGGGTTCCTGTCGGCCATGGGCGTCCCAGTTACTGAAACCCAGGCGCCCTCACCGAGGAGGGAGAGGCAGAGCCACCACAGCCAGGGGGTGCAGGCGGGGACGCCCCAGGCTCTCCTGGGAGCCCGGCCAGCGCTGGAGAGAAGCTGCTGGCAGCGGGCGGGGGGGGGGGGGGGGGGGGGGGGGGGGTAGGGGGCAGGGTCTGGCTCAGCGACCTGCCTTCTCCGTGACCCCGGGCCCCCCCGCTGCCAGCAGCTTCTCTCCAGCGCTGGCCGGGCTCCCAGGAGAGCCTGGGGCGTCCCCGCCTGCGCCCCCCTGGCTGTGGTGGCTCTGCCTCCCTCCTCGGTGACACCTGCAGACGTTAATGTTGATGCTTTGACATGTCTGCGGGCTGGGTTTGGGCGATCATTGTCTATACCACAGCTCCTGCCAGAGGGGAGGGAAGGCAGTTCCCCAAGGCGTAGACCCACCAGAAACAAGGACCCCCACAAGGCTGGCAGGCAGGGGGCTGGGTATGGTCACCCGGAGTCAAATCAGTAACAGCTCAGCCAGGCCTGGCCACCAGGCCACTAAGCCGCCCTCCCGGGCCTGGGTGTGAACAGTGAGCTTTTGTCTAGCTGGGGAGCCGGGGCAGAGCCCAGGAGACCGGAAAGCCAGCCGCCGGGAGGGCAGGTTGCAAAGCCCGCTGGGCCGGTGGCCTTAGAGCAGCGACGGCCCCTTCCCGGGCCAGGACGCGGGCTCCGCAGGGTCACCTCCCGGCGGCCGCTCCTCCTCCGCCCGAGCTCCCGGCTGCGGGTCTGCGAGGCCGGGGAGGAGGAGGTATATATTTAGACTCCTCGGCACTTGCCGTGGTAACAGCCGCTTTATTCCTGGTGAAGAATGAGGAAAATGGGTCAGCTGTATTTACGAAGGAGCGGCTCCAGCGCCGTTGCTGAGGCTATTTATAAACTTAAACATGCGAGCTGAGTCTTTACATCTCATTGGCCGCGGAGCCCCGCGAACCCCCTCTTACTACGCGGCCTAGCCCGCCGATGGCCAGCATCGGGGTAGAGCACCTGGCAGAGAGCGGTTTGATGGACTCTACAGCTCAGGTGCCTCCTGGGCGGGCTCCTCTGGGGCTTTCCTTCCGCGACACCGTCTAGCTTCCTTGGGTGTGGGGGTCCCTACACTCCGGCTGCAGGGGCCCCTGGTGGCTGCAGGTGCGAGGGAAAGTGGCGGAGCCTGGGGACTTGGGGAGGCTATTTTGGAGCCTGCCCTTGTGATCCTCAGTGGACCGGCCACGGGGCTGCTCCAAGGCGGGTCCTGCGGGCTCGGCCGGCTCCCTGTCCCCCATCCCCCGCCTCTGGTGCTCGTGTGTCATGGGGTCACATGTTCACTCACCTCGCAACCTGTGTGCAAGAAAACGCAGCTCGTCTTTCTCTCCAAGGGGCCTGACCCGCTTTCCAGAGAGCAGGGCTGGGCCCTGGATCTTAGGTCCAGCAGCGCCTGGAGGTAGCCCCGAGGCTGTTTGGGGTCCATGTTCAGTCTTCCTGAGGGCCCTGCCCCTGGGATCTGGGGGGTGTCCTTGTGACCTGGTGGTGGCTGAGGGAGAGGGTCCCTGTGTTGGTGACTCCTTGGGGCCCTCCTGGGCGCCTGCCGCAGAGGCCGGGCTGTGAGCCCAGCAGCCAGTGGCCCCCTCTGGACGTTGGGGGCATTCCGCACCGATGGACCCGCTCACTGTGCTCTCGGGGCCCCAGGGCCCCTTCTGGAGAGGCCTCTCCGTCCTGACCTGACCGAGGGCTCAGCCCGTCCAGCTCCTCCCCAAGCCCCGCCGCAGGCCTGGGGCTCTCACCCACCCCCGCTGACGTGTCCACCAGGGGGCAGCGTTGGGGTAAGAGTGAGGCTCCTCCCCTCACCCGCTGACCGAGGGGGACCTCACTTCTCCGGCCCCGCCCCCCATGGGTGTCGCATGGATAGAAAGTAACAACAATCACAGCAGTGACGGCGTCACTCAGGGCTCCCTCCCTCTGCCTTCCCGCCCTCGCCTGTGTGGCCGGTTTCCGTTTCAAAGGGGGTTGTTGGTGAAACTGTTCCGAGTCCGTCCCTCGGGAGGGTGCCTGGCAGTCCTGTGCGGAGCTCCCACGAGGCCTTAGCCACGGCCACTCACTGTCTCATCTACCTGCGCCAGTGGGGGCCTTGGCCCGAGATCCCCCAGACAAGTTCCCCAGCTTTCTCGGTTCTCGGCACCCCAAGTGCCCTGGTCATTTTTCGTGACATTCCGAAGCCCAACGAAATACCTAATAGTTTTGTTTATTAAGTAGTTAGATCCAAACACCTCCATAAATATCCGAGTCCTAACAACTTAATAGCTGCTTGAAAATATAGCACACATAATTTTTTATTCCGTTCTTAAATCACCAAATTACTTACTAATGGGATATGTGTGCCCACAGGCGCGGGCAGCTTTTCACACCCGGGACCAGGCGGGGAATCCGCCCTGGGCTTTGCGGGTGCTTGCTTCAGCCTCAGGAACCACGCTCACCCAGCGGCGTCCTCAGAAGGGGGCGGCTGCCCTCCCGGTGAGACTCAGCTCCCCAGCTAGTGGTCCAGCCGCGTCTGATGGTCGGCAGACATCAAGGCGGCGCGTTTCCCTCCGGAAGTCAAACGCTCTGCAGGTCTTGTGAGTTTCTGAGGCTCCCGGGGTGCCGTGGCACACAGTTTGGGAACTGTTCCCGAAGCCTTGTGGCTTTCCGCTGGCCACCCGGGAGGCAGCTCATTCGCCCTCAGGGTTCAGACTCCTACATGTGTCTAGGGGTGGGGGTTGGGGGACAGAGGACAGGGACCCTGT